>NC_136915.1:48805738-49405738 GCF_949752795.1 Hyperoodon ampullatus | reverse complement strand
TACTATTCTAACAAGAATGTCAGACATAGACTCCTAGTGGGTGATGATCGTTTGTTGATGACCTAGTGTGTATCAAAATCCATATTGAGTACTTTATACGTGTCATCATGTTTATTTATCTTATTTTAACCCTTTGGGATTGGTTATTTTTAACTCTTTTTTTTTTTTTCTGCCTGAGAAAATAGAGTCTCAGAGAGAGTTGTATAATTTGCCTGAGGATTTAAAAGGATAGAGCCAGAATTTGCATACAGGAGTCTTACCATTCTTTTGTCTATGGTCTAATGATTTGACTTGCATAGGATGTAGGTGAACCAGAGAACCAATCTCGGAGCTGCGGATATTTAAAGCCAATGGGGCCTGAACATCTACATATCTGAATCCTGCATTTCTCTCTTTTTAGGTCAGGATCGCAGTGAAGCCACTTTGATAAAGAGGTTTAAAGGTGAAGGGGTCCGGTACAAGGCCAAACTGATCGGGATTGATGAGGTTTCCGCAGCTCGGGGAGACAAGTTATGCCAAGACTCCATGATGAAACTCAAGGTACTGCACAAGCATTTTAATTTAAATAGTGTGGGTTTGATATGACTGAGAGGAAGAAATGATTACAGTCATTCTGGTAAACATATTTTTTTATTCATATACTGGTATATTACTTGGTACACTGATGACTCACTGCATTTATTTATTGGGAGGACATGTCAATCATTTAACAAATGTTTGTTGAGCATCTCCTATGTGGAGGTATTTTGCTAGCCCCTGGTGTACAGTTTTTGAGCATACCACATTTTATTCAATTGTATCTTCACTGTTCAATGCCTGCAAAAATAAAAGTACAAAAAATCATCAAATTGTGCTGTCACTCAGATTTTATAAATTTTCTACTTTATTTTTAAATAAATTTTATATATTTTACCATATCATGAATATGGTAAAAGATGATATATTAATACAAAAGCTGATTTTATTCATTCTTGAAATTTCTATTAATGTCCCCCAAATACTTTAAAGGGAAAATGTTACAAAAAGTGATATGTAACTAGATATTGACATTTGGTGGTATCACAAAGAGATTGATGAGTTTAAATGCTTTAAAGAAGGTTTTTCATTGAGAAAACTAAGAAAGAAATTGAGAAAAATTTTAATATGCAAAATAAGAAAATTATGTTATTAAATAGCCTTTAAAAACATACAAAATTGAACATTGTTTGTTCCCAGATTCTGGTCTCCATGTAGTCTATGTCTCTTTTTTTAAAAAGTAATATAAAGTATTAGAAAAACAGATGATTTAGCAAGAAGTTTACAAGCTATCTTATGCGTTTAAGACCTATAATTTAATTATTTTCCTAATTATAGAATTCAAAAAATGCTCATTGTAAAAATTTTGAAAGTACAGAAAAGTATCAGGGATAATTAAACTTATCCACAATCCCACCACAAAAAGAAAAATCAGTATCAGCATTTTTGTGTGTAACTAACACTCTCTCTTTGTATTTTTATATACATTTGTGTATATATATGTGAATCGTACACATATATGTAGTGTAATTGGAATTACTATTTATAGTTTCATATCTTGTTTTCTTTCTCCCTAATAATATAACATGAGCATTTTTTCATATCTTCTAATAGTCCCTGAGGATACAACTTGGTCAATGTAATTTTTTTTAATGTAAGAAAAAGGGAAGAAAAGAAAAGGAAAGAAAAAAGAAAAGAAGGCTGGCCAAGTGCCTACTAATATTAAATGAGACAATATCTCTAAGATACCCTCTACATTGCCTTTTCTTTGATAGATGCTTAATAAAGCACAGGTATTAGTTTTTTTTATACTGTACACATTTTCTCAACAGTTTAACATGTATATCAGATGCTAAGACTCCCTGTAGTATAGCTGTAGGAATCATTCTTTTTAAAAACTCTTAATTTTCTAAACTGTGTATCATTACTTTCTTTTTTTTTTTTTTAGCTGTTACACAGCAAACTTTATTTTAATAGTTATGAATCTACTACAAGGCATACTAGAAAAAGGTATAAAAGACAGTAAAATCATGAGTTCACAGATTGTCTCCTTGGAAGAGGTTAATGTACCCTTTAATAAAAAATAATTAAGCGGGACTTCCCTGGTGGTGCAGTGGATAAGACTCCACGCTCCCAATGCAGGGGGCCCGGGTTTGATCCCTGGTCAGGGAACTAGATCCCACGTGCATGCCACAACTGAGAGTTCGCATGCCGCAACTAAGACTTGATGCAACCAAATAAATAAATATTTAAAAATAATAATAATAATAATTAAGCAATGTTATAAGATTTTAGGACAGTCCAGTAATGAGCCCCCTTCTTCTGCCAAGTTCAAGTCTGAGTGATAAATACACAAAGGAGTCCAACAGGAAGAATTCTAAATTCCAGCTTCATGACTGATAAATGCTGGTCTGGAGGATGTGACGTAGACACACAGCCACAGGGCATCCTTGAAAGAGACAGGCCACTCCACTTGGTTTGTGGGGTAGTTGGATAACTGCGGCGCTCCATGTTCACCCACCCTGACCCCTGCTCTGCCCCAGAGCAGGACTGTGATTCACGCATGAGATCAGACCAGAACGCATCCTCTCTACCAGAGGGTAGATTGCAGAGAGAGAACCCAGAAAGACTAAGCCAAGGAGACCCTAGTCAAGAATGGGGATAAAGGCCTGGATCTTGATTCTTGCTGAAGTTGCTCCTTACTGAGTATGAGGCCAGGCAAATGGAGATTTGCTTTTGACAAATATTAATTGAAAGACATCAAGAAACTCTCCAGTGGCCTGGTTCTCACCCAGAGCCACAAGTCTGCTGTGAGCAAGAAGGAGGCTGGTGCATCTTCCCCCAGCATCCTGGTAGATAGCGTTCACCAGGCATGGGTCACAGAGCACCTCACTGACAGCTGCCTTCATAGAAGCATGGAGGTCTCAGCGTATGTGAGACAGGAGTTGGCCTGTGTGCCCTGAAGTTCTCCCTCAGGATTAACACTGGGCCAGGCTAGCTGTACCAGGCCTGGCCAGGATTGCCGACCTTGCGTGTGGGGGTGGGGTGGGGGGAGGGGGGTGTTACCTGCAGTGAAGTACCCCATCTGTCACCCCTTATAACTGTGAGGTCCCCAAAGCCCTGGAGAGTTGGTCCAACCATAACACGCTCCTGTCAAATGCTCTGAACTTGTTGATGGTTCTTGGTTCCCAGACAATTGTCTTTCATTATTTGCAAGTTGCAGAGAAGAATGTTGACATTTCTGCTCCCTGTAGTGTTTCTTTAAGAAACACAGAAACATAAACGATAGATTCTCCATTTGGCCACTTGCCCAGGAAGGAAAGACAAAGAAGTACAAAATGCCTGTTAGCCTTGCAAAAGGCCCACTTGTTCATGTCAGGCCATAGGAGAAAAAAAATTTTTTTAATCTGTTTTTCTTTGCTAGGCTTTCTGAAGCTGGTGCCTCTTCCTGTTTTAGAGAGTTTTCTCTTGGATTATAGAGATTTAAGAGGGGATTCATAATGTGAGTATGAGTGAGCCATTGCCTGTCCACCAGCGAAGGCTCCTTGTCATTGTATCTTAATTTAGTCAACAACGCACTTTTACATATATTATCTCTTTCGCTCTTATGAGGTATCTATTAGCCTCCCTGTTTTGTAAATAAGAAATCTGAGGCTCACGGAAGTTGTAGGATTTGCCCCAGAACCTTCATTTAATCTGGGATAAGCCCAGAATTCAAGCCTGTATCTCCAGATGCCCAGTGTTTGATAAGACATAGTTTAGTGCTTCGTTCTATTCTGTTTTTTATCTGCGTTGAATCTATCCTGGTTCCCCAACTAGAGTTTAAGCTCCTACCAGTAAGCTACATAACCCCACATCCTTGACTTCCAAAGCAGTCAACTTTCAGAGGTATCGGGCAAAATGGTGGTGGTTGAAGCTATGGGAGAGATGGGCTGATGACAGAGCCCTAAGTAAATCTATTAGTCAGGGTCCTGTAAGAAACAGCCAGCCTGACTAGGTCAGATGAGGATACTTTAAGGTAGGAGTGACATACAAATGTTAGGCAAGGTTAAGGTAGCAAACAAGAGCTGGTGAGGCACTGGAAACTGAAAACAGTGGGAAGCTGTTACCATCCTAGGATGAGACCTATTTACTGGAACCCAGGGAGGGCGAGATTGAGGACAAAGTCCCTTCCCTCGCCAAGCAAAACTAAGCTACTCCTGGAGATTGTAGAACAAGGATGGGAAGGAGGCTGGATGAAATACCCTGACCTCTCTCCTTCCACCCTCTGATCTCCTCTCTGTGCCTTCCTGGGTGGAATCCAGAGGGCAGGAAGCTCAGAGGACCTGGCAATGCAGACCACAGGGGCCAGTCTCTGGGCACAAAGCAGGGCAGAGGAGGATATTTGTATTCTCCTTCTTACCTCGGAAAAGTGAAACTTAGGGTGAGTTTTTCCCCCAAAGATCTACAACTGATAACCAGTAGGGCTGAGATTGGAGACCAGGTTTAGTTCACGGAGCTTTCTGGAATAGCATTCTAGGTTTTCAGCTGTTCAGGTTGCACACCTGCTTGACGTGTTCCCTGGAGATCACAGTCATCTCATCATGTGCATACACCCTGCTGGGTGAGGTTTCTCAGAGTCCTTTCCTGTGCATCATCGTATTGGATTCTCATGGCAACCCCTGAGCTGGACAGGGCAGGCTATCAACCCTGCCTGGCGCCTGACCCCTTCCCTCTGTATAAAATCCTCCAGCAAGATGCTGCCTCTGTGTGACTCCCTTAGGGACACCTGCGTCAGTCATTCCATACAGTGCCCAGCACATGGCATTGCTTCATAGAATCAGTATTAGTATTAGAGGTGATGGTCACAGTCATTTGCTGAGCTCTCCTTGCACGCTGCACCCCATGCTAGGTGCGGTGTGTGCACGCTTCACTCTTAGGAAGTAAGAAGTATTCTCATTTTAGAGTTCTCCTTCACTACTGAGTTTGGAAGCTGGTGGTTCCACCCTTTTTCATCCATGCCTCCCCAAAGAGCCCTTCCAGAGGGTTATAATAGAAGGAACCCTAACCCTGGAATTCGAAAGGTCACTGTTTGAATGCCCTCTATATGTCTTCTTAGTTCCTTGAGTTTTGGGGTGTTCACTTGGCCCCCCGATCTTATGTTTGGTCATTTGTAAAATAAGGGAGATAATTTTTCCTTCCCAGGAATGTGGGATGGGCTGAATTGTATAAGAGAACTCCTACCATTTGGTAGGTACCCAAGAAAACATCTGACTCCTTCATTTCCAGGTTGCCAACAGTGACTTTGTAGGTCAGGTAGCTAATATTAGGCACAGAAACCCCAAAAGACACCTACATCCATATCTTCCGATTCCCCAGCCAGCCCTGTCCCTCGGCCCTTCGTCAGTTCTACATAACAGCACTGAATCATCTGTGGTGAGGTGAGCCCCTGCAGTGTGCTGTCTGGTGGCAGGCTTGCTTGGACTTCATGCAGTTTTTCAGGGCTTAACTCAGAGTCCTGTCTCTCAACATGCCTGATAAAATTGGAGTTTTATTTCCCCAAGGATCACACGATGTGGATCATCCTTCTCTCTTGCATTTGTCCTGGGAAGCTGTACCATTCGCAGCCCCAAGCAGAAGTGCTCCTGAAACATGCACGCTGGCTCTTTCCATCCCTCTTTATCTGCAGCCACCTTCTGCCAGGGAGGGAGTTCTTTGACAGCCACTTGGTCAGCATCCCTATGTGCTGGGAATTAGCACCATTTGATGTTGTGGTAATTCTAAGAGCTAGGGGTTGTTAGGACCATCTTGGAGATGGGGCCATTAAAGCTACTCTTCTTGACCAAAGGTGCGAGCCTCTCCCCACCACAAGCTGTGATGTCTTCATGTTGGGAGGACTTAAACAAGAAAGAGAGGCTCCCTGCCCTTTGACACAGTACTTCCAATGCTTCCATTTATAATGGGGCTTCCATTATGATGGCGCTACTTCTTGTTCTCTCTTTTGCGTAGGCCTGGATAGTGAAGTTGAAGGTTAGGCTGTGTAGGGATGGCAGCATCAGTTATTTTACTCCAAATCCAGCCAGGAACACAGATTTCAAATCAAGTTTTCGTAGGTTCGAAGCCTGGCTTGTTCATTACCCAAGTGAGGGGAAAGTCACTTCACTTTTTTGAATGCCTTTTTTATCCCAGGCTCCGTTCTCAACACTGGGAGTGTAGAATGAATAAAACAAAGTTCTGTGCCCAGTTGAGCTTTTGTTCTGTTGGGCAAAGGCAGACAGTCAACAGATGAATATACAATATGCCAGTGGGTACAGCGAGGAAAAAAGATGCAGGGGGAAAGAATGGGATGCAGTTTGGTGTGGAGAGTGGAGGGGTCAGAGGCCGTATCTCTGATCAGGTGACATGAAGAGAAATAAGAACTACCCCTGGGATTGCAAAGACATACGTTGACCCTTATCCCATGTCCTTAAAACTATCCCTCAGTGAATTTATGGGAAAGCAAGCAGCACGCTGAGGAATCTAGAAACCTTTGAACAAGAGGAAGGGTTAAAGAGACAGGAGACTTCGCTTTGGGGTGAGTCACTCTCTTTAACTATTTAGAGGGCAGTCATTGGAGGAGGAATCTTATGTCAGTGAGTACCATTCCTGAAGGGTCAAAAGAGGAACACTGGGTAGGGTTACAGGAACGAGATCTGGGCTCGCTAGAAAGAAGACACACATAAAGGAATAATAACTGCCCCCTGCACCAAGAGGCTTGAGAGTGGACCTGTGGTCTCAGCTTTCTCACCAGCTCTCTGTACCATCTTGGGACTGTCCACCCAGCTTTTCAGACATCAGTTTTCTCATCTGTTGGTAGAGAAATTTGGACTGATTAGTTTGAAGGTTTTCTCTGACTTCAACATTCTGTACATCCACATGTCAGAGGTGCTTGAGAATGAATGGGAGACTCTCGAGGGAGTGAATTTCCTACTGCTAGGTACCAAACAGGAACTGGACCTCGAACGCTAAGGGACAGTCATTCATTTACTAGAAGAAATTAATTTTTATGACATCCCTACAGTGTACCAGGTGTCGTGCTAGGTACTTTCCGTAAGTTTTCATTTAATTCTCTCAAACATGCAAGAGAACTATTTACACTTGAGAAAGTAGAGTGGAGAGTTAAGTCATTTGTCCAAGATCACAGCCAGGAGTATAATCCAGGTGTTTCCATTCCGCAGACTATTTCCAGTACCCAAAGGGAGGATAATCACACGACCTCAGGAGAATGCCCTTTCCTTGTGCCTTCTGATCATACCTCTCACTCTATTTGCTGAGACTGAGGTTTGAGAACATGCTGTTCTGAGAACAGCACAAAGGACTTTAGGAAGTATGAAATCATGATTATTTTAGACTTCTCTACTCCTAAAGAAGTCCAGAATGATAACTGTTGAGAATTGGGCTTACTCACCCTCTGTGGAGGCTAATAGGGATGAAGGGGCTGGAAGCCTCAAAACATCTAATGCAGAGTCTGCAACAGCCCTGGAGCGTAAATCCCTTGACTGTCCTCATTCTCTTGAGTTGTACCCTAATATGATGCCCATGCTTGCCTGTAATTGGCCACCACAGAGGCTGATTTAAAAAGCAAGTGTTGGGGCTTCCCTGGTGGCGCCTGGGAGTCCGCCTGCCGATGCAGGGGACACGGGTTCGTGCCCTGATCCAGGAAGATCCCACATGCCGTGCAGCGGGTGGGCCCGTGAGCCGTGGCCACTGAGCCTGTGCATCCGGAGCCTGTGCTCTACAACGGGGGACGCCACAACAGTGAGAGGCCCGCGTACAGCAAAAAAAAAAAAAAAAAAAAAAGCAAGTGTCTTTACTCTTAACTTGCATAATATCAACTTTGGTGAGGACTCTTGATAGCACATTCATGTAACAATAATTTCCTGAATGTCCCCTGACCTTCAGGGACTGTCCTGGGTACGAGGAAGAGAGCAGTGAGCAGAGTAACATACCTACCTTTTGTGACATCTACCTTCTAATTGACTCATACACATATCTTCAGTTTACAAAAAATTTGGAAAAGTGGGGAAACAGATTTTTGAGAAATGGAATGCACTTGGTAGGTACTTTCCTTGAAAGCACAGGAATGATTGGAAAAATCGTAGAAGAACATACAAAATGTGTGGGTAAAAACTGCAAACCTTAGACATAAGACCATCACATTTTTCCAAACAAAATTGAGACATGCCGTCTGGCAATATTTTTTCTTTTCTTTCTGATCTCTAAAATTAATTCATATGAAAGCTTTTCCCAGAAGTATAAAATTAAAATCACATTTAGGAATGTATTCCATGACTCATCTTTATTTAAAAGGTTAAAACCATATCTAATACGAAACCCAGCAAAGATTTTAACAAGAGGACCATATTCTGTTTATCCTAGGGTCTCGAATTCTGAACTAAGCATCTAGGCACAAAGTAGGCACTCTATCAATCTTGGTTCATCCAATGAATACATGTTCAAATATCTATTTCTACAGTTTCCGAGCAGTGAGGACAAGTATTACCCTAAAACATCAAGAAAATGCAAGCCCGTCGGGGAAGGCAGCATGGAAGTGGGGAGGGAATGGAGTGTGCATAATTGGTGGCTTCAGTTCATGATATCTGACATGCCTTTGCTTTGGGACCGGAGGGAATTTTCAAATGAAAACACTAAAGTAAAAACCACATCCTTCCTTTCAACAGGGCGTTGTTGCTGGCGCTCGTTCCAAAGGAGAACACAAACAGAAAATCTTTTTAACCATCTCCTTTGGAGGAATCAAAATCTTTGATGAGAAGACAGGGGTAAGTAAAAGAATAACATGGCATGGTGAAATTGAATCCACTGACAGATGTGCCCTTAAAAGCCTCTGCTCTCTGGGCAGGGATATCAAACAAGCATAAAAACAGATAAAGCAACTGACAAACTTGATCAACTGTGATTGTCCATCAAAGGGAGGCTCTTTCCTGACTTGGCCACAGTGTGACTGCACCAACACAGTGTGACTGTGTTTCTTACAGTGTAATTGGGATAAAAGTGTCACACAGTCCTGGTAATGCAATAGGGAGATTGATGTGCTTTGACGAGCGGTGGGTAATGTGACAGTTTAAGTTAAATTTCTTTGTGTGCTGGCAACTTTAATGACATGCATCCTAGAGGGAGACGTACGGGGGTCATTTGACTTGGTCAAAGCATCCAGACTCTCTTGAGTTGAACCTGTGGCACCTTGCAATTGCTGTCATCAAAAAGAATAAATGGAGTTTTCAGTCTTGAAAAAAATCTATCACTGCATGATCAGGAAATGTAAGGGCTGATCTGTTTGTTAAACCCACTGAAGTAGTGGTTTGTATTTTCATCAACCTCCCGGCAGCAGTTAGCTCCCAGCTTCATCCCCAGGACTTGCCTTGCATTGTTGGCCTTGTTCATTGATGGTAAGGGAAAAACAGAAAAGCGTTCTGTTCTTTGATCTGTTTTGTCCAGCGAGCAAGAGTCAAATGGACATGTTTTCCTTTTATTCATTCAATGCTTTATATAGCTTCTAACACACCTCCACCTGTATCACCTCCTTTGAACTTCACAGGTAATTTGTCAAGCACTGTATAAACAATACTCAACTAGCCAAGTTACCTAACCTTGTCATTTTGCATTATAATTTTCTCGCCTTTGTTCTGACTCACATTAGGATACCAGTGGGTAGTATGATGATAATTTAACAGTAAAAAATGGATTTTTCTTGAAGAAAAGTTATTCCTGAATAATAATAGCACAGACAATGGCCAAAAGGTAGAAGCAACCCAACTGTCCATCTGTGAATGAATGGATAGGCAAAATATGTGTGTGTGTGTGTGTGTGTGTGTGTGTGTGTAAGTGTAATGGAATATTATTAAGCAGTAAAAAGGAAGTTCTGACCTATGCTACAACATGGAAGACATTATGCAGAGTAAAAAAAGCCAGTCACACATAGACAAATTCAGTAGGATTCCACTTAAATGAGGTATCTAGAGTCACATTCACAGAGACAGAAAGTAGAATGGTGGTTGACTGGGCCTGGGGGGAGGGGTGATAAAGAGTTAGTGTTTAATGAGTACAGAGTTAAAAGTCTGGGGAGAGGGAAACAGTGCTGGTGATGGATGGCTGTGATGGCTGCTCAACGATATGAATGTACTTTATGCCACTGAACTGTATATATTACCACAATAAAAAAATCTAGTAGTAAAAATTACCATTTGTTGAGTACATACTAGGTACATACTAGTCACTTTGCATACATTATTCAGTTTTGTCCTCACAAGGGTCCTATGAGAGAGTAATAATAACAGGTACTGCATCAAGCACATAGTATGTTCCAGTCATTGTTGTATGCCCTTTAGAAGTACCAATCCATTTAATCCTTACAACAACCCTATGAGTAGATAGTGTTGTTATCTCCATTTTATAGTTGAAGATATTAAGGAGAGAAAAGGATATGTAACTTGCTGGAAGTAGGTGGTGGTGGAGACAGGATTACAACCTAGGCGGTCTGGCTTATGAGTCCAACCACAATGTCTGTTATCTCTCAGGGTAAGTGACTTTCTCATGTTCATCCAGCATGTAGGAGGCAGAGCTGGGATTTAGCCTCCAGTTGACCTGAGTCAACAATCAGAGCAACTGACCTCTATGTTATAGGAAAGGTGGACCTACCTGGGGATGCCTTGGTAAAGGGAGTTTAGAATGAGGGCACAAGCATCAGTAGTCAAGGAGCTTGAAGGCAGCAAGATTAAGAGCCTAATGTAAGCCTCTTCTGCTTTAATAAAAGTATGGTTTCTAAAAGTAGGGAAGATTTTCCTTTTCCTGGGCAGACTATAGTTTGGAGACCTGTGCTCAGTTCTGAACCTCACATTTTAGAAAAGATATAATCGAATCAAAGTATATCCTGATGAGGGGACCAGGGCAGTTGGGGGACTGAAAACTATGCTGGGCCAACACTTCTGAACACAGATGTGGCCACGTGGGATCCTGGGTAACACACAGGAGGCAGAGAGCTTTGGGCTTGTAGAAACTTGGAGGATATCATTGACCCCTTAGCATCCTTCATCCTTCACCCCTTAGCAAGGGAGTTCACCAGCCCTAGGAGGATTCAAGCAACAGTCCTATTATGGGGAGACGCTTTCACAAGGATTTATATGCCCAATATACATCATCATCTCTAGTCTTTTCCCAAGTCCATGCCTGCCCATCACATGACACTGGCATCACCAAAGGGACTGGAGTAAGCAGAGTATCAGATATTTTATTTTGTCTAGGGCCATGTTTTTTGGCTTTGCTATTCCATCATGTACCCTACCATCAAATAGTTCTCATCACCAAACTTTAACTAATGAGAAGAGGTAGTTTATATTCTTTACCTTTCTCTAAATCCTCACTCAAGGATGGCTAACCTGGCCCCAAAGAAAGATACCACCAAACCTTATAATGTGATTTTTTTGATTCTTTATCTGGACACAAAGAGAACAGCAGTAAAGTCATTATTTCAGCTCAAAGCCATTTGGCTTTGTTGGAAAAAAATGTCATCTCCTAGTGGAGAATCGGGATGAAGGCAAAGTTAAATGTTTTCTGTCTGGCTTAGTCTGCTCCAGTTCTGTTTGATTAACCTTAGGCCCTGTATCATTGGGCTTCTGCTACCCTAGCTTGTTAATTTGTCTCAACACAAGCCTGGGGAGTGGAGAGAATCGAACGTTTAAGCCTGAAGTAGAGAGGATGGTGGGAGCAAGGCACTCCATATTAATAGCGTTCATCTCTCCAAAGAGTTGTCTAGTAGAAAAAGAAGCTGACTTGTTCTGTGTGACTCAAGGGACAGAACCGAGACCAGGTGATAGGAGTTTCTAGGAAGCAGTTTCAGTTTATGAGGAAGAAGAATTTCCTGCAAGTCAGAGCTGTTCAGCATGTAGATGGACCACCTTCTGTGCAAGGGAGTTCACCAGCCCTAGGAGGATTCAAGCAACAGTCATATTATGGGGATATTTTGGAAGGAAGTCAAGTAGAAGGTGAGATGTTGACCAAAGTCACATCTTTCGGGAATCACCAAAGTTGATTCCCCAGACTAATTTAATAGTCTGTTTCTCCCTTAAAGTCAACCCTATCGATGTGATTTATGTTCAGATAAATGGAGGTTTTTCAAAACCTCCATTGGAGATTATGAGCAGGAACAGTTTACTAAACCTTTGTCATTGCACATCAGGGGACCGGCTGAATTACGCAGGATAAGAGTCTAAGTGAAGTGTTTTGTCCTACATATCAAAGAAATGGAAAACTAGGTCTTTGTCATTTGGAATGACAAATTTTAGTTGTTTATCATGTCTAAAGTATTCCTGCTCAAGCTTGGCTGCACTAGTTTTTTCAAAACCAAGAAAAGAAACATTAGCAGAACGTGACAATAGCTACAATTTTAAAAATCCAAAAGCTGTCAGAAGCGTTTTGATCCCAATTAAAGAGACCCTTTGCAGCAATTTACACCTTGTCTTGAATTTCAAAGGGTTCTTGATCCCAAACCTTATGTGAGTAAATTTTATAAGTAGTATGTTGCAGGAAATAAATCAGTAACAAAAGCTGTTCATATGTTCATATATCTAGGTATTGCTAATATGTCAAAAGGATCAGTGAGAATGCAGAATATGTCATAAATGAACTCATTGTTACTAGTAGTAGTTGTTACTAGTTGCTAGTAATAGTAGGAGTGGTAGCAGTAGCAGTAGGAGTAGAAATAGTAATAGTAATAGTGGTAGTAATAGTAGGAGTGGTAGCAGTAGCAGTAGGAGTAGAAATGGTTTCATGTCAGTATGTTACTAGGTCCTCAAATCAGACCAGTGGACACCAAGGCAGGATTGATGTCCTCTTCATTTCACAAATAAGGAAACTGAGATTCTGGGAGTCTTCCTAACTTGGCTAGAGACTCAGATCAGACCTTCCAACCCCAAATCCTATGTCTTTCCAGGGAAGCTCACTAGCTTTCTTCTCTCCCCACTTATAATTTTATTCCATAGAATTATTATAATTTGTGCCATTAAAAAAATCAGAAATATTGGGACTTCCCTGGTGGCTCAGTGGTTAAGAATCTGCCTGCCAATGCAGGGGACACAGGTTTGAGCCTTGGTCTGGGAAGATCACGCATGCCGCGGAGCAACTAAGACTGTGCACCACAACTACTGAGCCTGTGCTCTAGAGCCCATGAGCCACAACTACTGAGCCCGCATGCCGCAACTACTGAAGACATGCGCCTAGAGCCCATGCTCCGCAACAAAGAGAAGCCACTGCAATGAGAAGCCCACGCACCGCAACAAACAGTAGCCCCTGTTCACCGCAACTAGAGAAAGCCCACGCGCAGCAACGAAGACCCAACACAGCCAAAAATAAATAAATAAAATTTAAAAAATCATAAATACTGCAGGAGCCTAAAGATGAATCTGTTTCTCAGGATAGAGGGCAGTGGTCTGTATCAACTTTTCTAGATAATACAACATCTTGTTGCCACAATCACAGATGGATTTTGCTTGTTAATTTAGTTTAGCCAAAACTGATTTGGCACTATTATTTGCAGCATTCTAAGTACATTATAGCAACTCTATGAAGTAAATGCTATTATCATCACCATTTTACAGATGAGAAAACTGAGGTCCAAATAATTAATTACACAGCTCTCAAGTGGCAGAACTGAGATTCAAACCCAGGTAGTCTCGTCCAGAGTACTTAATGCTAGTATATCACACCTTTCTTAGTGTGTTTGGGCTGCTATAACAAAAATATTATAAACTAGGTGGCTTATAAACAGCAAATGTTTATTTCACAGTCCTAGAGGCTGGAAAGTCCAGGATCATAGCCCCAGGATTTGGTGTCTGGTGAGAGCCCACTTCCTCATAGATGGTGCCTTTTTCTGTGTCCTCTTATGATGCAAGGAGGGGAGGGGGAGGATGCTTACTAGGACCTTTTTTATAAGGGCACTAATCCCATGTATAAGGGCTCCACCCTCATGACCTAATAAGCTCTCAAAGGCCCCACCTCCTAATACCATCACCTTGAGGGTTAGAATTTCAGCACATGAAATTTGAGGGGATATAAACATTTCAGACCATAGCAATATCAAAGTTTATAAACGATTTCCTTTTATATGTATTAGAGCAGATTGAATATTATCCCTGTCTTACTGTCACCATTATTCACTTTCATTTTAATGAGCTTTCCTGAATGAAGATAAAAGGGGTGGAGTTACAACTGGGACTGTCTTGTGGATAGAATGTTGGCAGTGTAACCAGTACATGGTCAGGCAAGAGCATGTCGGATGCCTGTTTTACGCCACATGATTATCTGTTTCCTGAGGATTCAAAGATGAAGAAGATGTGTCCTTGCCCCTGAGGTGTTCACAGTCTGGTGGTGAAACCAGACTCACAAAATGAACTGACAGCTGCTGAGACACAGGTGTGAATGGAGTTGTCGGTACTCAGGGGATGGAGACCGAGCTTTGCCTGGAATAGTGAGGGGTTTTCACAGAAAAGGGCACACTGACTTGGCAGTGGAGGAGTGAGTTGGAGAGGACCAGGTAAACGAGTCGGGGAAGAGAAAAATGTATTTCTAAATGCACAGATGTCTAAAGGAGAAAGATATGTGTGTGTGTTCATTTTTCCCTTCAGGAAATATTTATTGAACACGTCTATCAACATACATATGAACAAGGCTGTATCTTTTTGTTCGTCACTGTTATCTATCTGGTTAGCACATAATGTCCACATAGTAGATGCTCAGTAGTACTTATTGCACAGAAAATAAAATGAGTTGGTGATTACGACTCAGCAAATGTACACAGAAAAACTAGGGCATAGCAGGGGAGAGGTGGAGAGTGGCCCAGGATTGAATATTGTCCCTCATAATAGAGGGGTAATGATGTTTTAACTGTAATGGCTGCACTTACATTTCACGGCTGATTTAATAATTTATTCTTCAGTGAAAACCAGATATCACCTTATTCGTGTCTCTTCAAAAACAGGACTGTTCTTCCTTTATTTCTAACTAGATATTTTGAGTGGACTTGGGGAGAGCAGCTGAGGTGGAGCAAAGGAAACTGGTTCTAGGGAGGGAGACAGGTAGGAAGATGAAGGCGTTGCAGGGCAGGATGCTGGGACCTGGGACACCCCCATCATCCTGAGAGCCATTGAAACAGTACATAGGACTCTCACAAGATGACTAGCCTATAAGCAGGACCGTCTGTAGCAGGCTTTTGTGGATTCTGTCTCATTCAACACCCAACAATTCTTGGAGGTTTTATTACCCCCTTTTTACAGATGAGTCATCCAAGGTACAAGTAGAGTGAGTGGCTTGCCCGAGGCTACTATGAGTAGCAAGAATTGAATTCAAATTCACATGTATAACTCCTAAGCTTGTTTTGTTTCTTTTACTCCAGAGAGTCTCCACTTGACTGGTTCTATCCCCAGAAGGGGCTGCTTTGGAACTTAATGTATGCATTTTGGGTGGTCACGACTTTTGGGGAAGGGGGTGGTGATGCAGGAATTTACTAGGGGCAAGGATGCTAGCCACTCTGCAAAGTACAGGACATTCACACACAACACAAATGGTTCCTGTGCCATATGACTTTAAATGTCTTATCACACATTCATGTAGATGAAAAACCTGTTTATAATTAGCTGAATCTAAAACCTAACTCTACTTTATCTATAAAAAAGTGATTTTGTACAATATTCGTAGTAGTGAGTTTTCCAGAAATGCAGCTAAACAGAGAGAAAGATGTGCTTTGTTCTGTTGACACCTCATCAAGAGTTGGTCATCACTTTGGAAAACCACTCCCCTGTGATGCTTTTCATATTTGAGTCTCCAACAGGGCACTACTCCATCAGTTTCATGTATAGCTATCATGTTCACCATAACTGGACTTCTATGGCGCATCTTTAAAAATGTCAAATATAAAGGGAAGAGTTGAATGATCTCTTAAAACTGAATTTATTCATTATAAGAAAGCACAAACATAAGACAGTGTCATTATGTTCTTCTATTGTAGTTGTAACTAAGCCTTTATATGTAGAAATTCATATTATTTTTATTAGAAATCCTCTTCTTTTATTTCTCCTTTATAAGTAGGATATTTTTACTTGCTTCAACTTCATGTTTACAGGTAGATTATATAATCATTTCCAGATAATAAAAGAAGAATTACAAAATATTGGTTTATAAGCAGGAGGTGTTGGGTCAGATAGGTTAAGAATCCCTGTCTAGACCATGCTGCCATTTTCATTGGTTCATTCGTTCATTCATTCCACAAATGCTTATTGAGTGAAAGGGATATTCTACGTGATGGATAGGGATGAACTAGCCTGAAACCTTTTCTTCAAGGAACCTACAACCTAGGAGGCAAGACATATGTATATAACTAAAAACTCAAAGCAAGAATAACAATATGATAAGAGAAAAATATAAAATTATCATGAGAGTTCAAAAGAAGAGATGATTTCTTCCATCTGAAAAGAAATATGGAATGATTTAGGAACAATTGGCTGAACTTTGAAGGATGGGCAGGGTTTCAAGTGGGAGATATAAGAGGACCAGTATCCAGGCAAAGGGAATTATGGGGAGTATTTACTAAGGCCCTAAAGTGAGAAGCTCATGGAGAAGGGCAGGTGTGGAGAAGAGTTGAGATGTCTGGATATTCTGATTGGAGGATGTGTGATTGCTATCAGTGAGAGAAAACTGAGAGGGTTGGCAGGGCCGTATTGCGAGGCCTGGAATGTACAACTAAAGAGTTTTGGTTGAATCATGTCCATTACAGCCTGAGTTATTATTCATTGTATTCTGTGGCCCTGAAGCTGCACTAGCTATACAGAGAGGTAGGTACAGGGACTCTAAGGCCACCCTCGACCCATCAGATGTCTTTGTGCAAACCAGGGAAAAGTCCGTTTCTTTTAAGGCTCATTGCCTGGGGTGACTTTTGCTGGGAAACGGTTGCGATAAGTATACACGTTTTTGATGACTGTACGATGACTACCTCCCCGTAGATCTATGCAGTGTACCCCCTGCCCAGCTGAACGTAGCAGACCTGGGAGTATCATTCGTGCATGAGCAGAATGCCGGGGGTACCATCTTGCCAGTTCCTGTACCGACCATTCACTGCCCAGCTTGCAGGACTAGCAAAAGGAGACCCCTCCGCTCTGTATATCCCTTTGCTCTTCTTCACTCAGGGAACACCTCAAGGTCCAGTAATGTCAACACCAGTAGCAACAGCAACACAGCACGACAATGACCACTTATCAAGCCCTTTCTCAAACCAGGTGCTTTAGTAAACTAAGTGCTTTATGCATTTCATCCTCTGAGCAGTATTCATGTTGGGTCTGTCTGAATCCACAGCCCACACTCCTCACTGGTATGGTACTGGCACCAGAGAGTGGGCATGGTGGAAGGAGCTGCCTTGGATCCGTTCCTGCCCAGCTATGTGGGCAGCTATCCGTTCCTGCCCAGCTATAAAGCAATTTTTATGAATGACTTTGTATCTCTTTCACTCATCTGTAAGATGGGGATAATCAAAGTACCTATGTCTTAGGATTGGTACAAGATTAAATGAGGATTTAATTTAATCCCCTAAGACTTAGAATAGTGCCTAGTATAATAAAAAGCTCTAGGTGTTAATATTATATTATTAGCTCTATTATCCCCTCTCTGATATGGACCTTCTTATGTCCTCCCTTCAGAATTAAGAAATCCTTTCATATTCCTCCTACAGCATCCTCTGTTCACCTTTATCACAGCACACGGTTGTCTGTATCGGAATGAGTTGACCCATGTTTCCATCAGACTACAGGCTCCACGAGGCCCCTGGTCTCATCCATTGCTGTATCTGCAGGGTTTCACACGGGTCCTGGTATGTGACAAAGATGCTAATGGCACATTGAAGGAAGAGAGGAAAGTTAGTCAGGGAGAGATGGAACAAAAGCGAGGGAAGGATGGAGCAGGAAGTAACGAATAAGTAAACTTATAATGAAATGCTCATTGTCTGGGCTAGATATTGGAGCCCAAGATGCTACGTATCAAAGATGCAAGTTTTGCCATGCAGGCAGTGAGCATGGAAAGAATAATAGATGTGACTCAGAGTACCCTGATTCTAGGATGTCAGGGGCTGAAGGTCCCTTAGGCATTGACTAACCCACTCATTTACAAGTGAAGAAACTCAGAAGCCAAAGAGAAGAGGCGGCTCCTGAAGGACTTCCCTAGCGGCACAGCGGTTAAGACTCCGCACTCCCAATTCAGGGGGCTTGGGTTCAATCCTTGGTTAGGGAACTAGATCCCACATGCATGGTGCGACTAAGACCTGACACAGCCAAATAAATAAATAAATAAATGTTAAGGGAAAAAGAAGTAAGTGGCTCCTGAGACCTCCCAGCAAAGTGTATGCAAAACACCTAGGCTTGAACATCGAACCTGAGTCACTCTCTAATGCCCACAAAACAGGAAGTGGACAGCATCCTCTTCCCTTCCTCCTCTTCCTTACTTTGCCTTCCTTCCTCATTACCTTTTTCTCTTTCTCTCTCTACCATCTCCATATTCTTTGCTCATTTGCTTCAACATTCAGGCTCCCAAAGCCCGACAGCTGCCCCAGGTCCATTTTAATATCAAAGAGACTGAACATCTGAGGGAAAAAATTGGGCCTCTGTATGTTTAGTGTCTTGTTGGGTGATATTGGATTTTAATTTATCACAATGAAAAATCAATTTATAGCTCAAATCCAACATATTTTTAGAAATTGGCCCTGTCCGGAAGCTGCCTCTGTTAGATAATTTAGATGGGGGATAATTCATGACAGGGGGAAAAAATGGATATTCATATTACCCTGGAAGGTGAGACCACGAATGTTTTCAAGCAGATTTGATAAACTCAGAAATGTACTATCTTTCCCTTAATGAATCATTTTATCAATTTTGGTCTTTCAGGAGGTAAAGAGGTACTGTTTTCTGGGCTAGCTGCTTTTACATGCTTGGTCTCATTTAACTAAATCTCCTAAGAACTCAGCTAAGAAAGTATTATTTTTCCTGTTAAACAGATGAGGAAACTGAGGCACAGAGAGGTTAAGGGAATTGCACAAGGCTGAATATCCAGCCAATTGCAGAGCCGGGCACTGACTCCGGCATGTCAGGGTAATAAGGCCTGTGTTCTTTTCAGTTCCCAGTGTGGTCTCTCTCCTTTTCGAGCGCATACTTAGGGCCTCTGGAAAGCAAGTGACCGTGCGTTTATTCTCCAGAGCAGAAATCTAACTGCTCTGAGGGTTTTTGTCGTGCAGACCAGCCCTGTGACTAAAGGTTTATCAGCTACTCCTTGGGCCTCTGAGGGGTGTGTGAGCTGCTGCTCAAGGTGGCAGCGCCCGGATGTGCCGTGTGACCTCGGGGATGCATCCTCTGCCTATTCTCTGGGACACTGTCCTCATCTGAACCCTGGGGTCATTCCTCAGCCTTTTTCTTAAAGGTCCAGAGAGTGAGCATAGTGGGCTTTACCGTCTCCTGTAACCATTTACTTTGGCCACTGTCATGTGATGGCCCCCGCGGACAATATGTAGACAAAGGAGCTTGGTGTCTGCTGGCTCTGGTCTGGATGATTACCGAGGCGTCTTCTAATCTGCTCATTCTGACCCCGTGACGAGCTCTGTAGGAGAGCAGGATGAGCACCCGCTGAAGATCTCTGGTCTTCATCTCTGGGCCCTTTGTTCCCGGCTCTTTGGTGGCCGACTTTGGGGATGAATGCTTTTTATAAACTTTGATGATAAATATTCAGCTCTGGGAATTGTGTTAGTTATTTCTACCATTTGTGGAGCGCTAATTGCCAGACACTGTGCTCGGTGCTTCACATATATGTTTCTCATTGAATTCTTGCAATCCATTGTTTAGTGACATATTATCATTCCCATTTTACAGATGAGGTGACTCACCCTCAGGGAGGTTCAGTCACTTGACCAGGACTACTCTTAAATTTTGATCTATTTATTTATTCAGCAGATGTTCATTGAGTACCTACTGTGTGCCAAGGAGTATTCTCAGGGGTGTGCAGACATTGGTAAATAAAAGGAAGGCCTCTACCTTGTAGAGTTTACATCCTAATGCGGGGAGACAGACAAGAAACAATAGACATACATAAATAATATACTCTGTTAGAAAGTAATCAGTGCTATGAGAAAAGATAAAAGTATAGCGAGGTCACAGCATTTCCCCACTGTACTTCCTTTCTCCTTGCAAAAGGGCCTGTGACATACATGCCTTGTAAATCACAGAGATGAACATGCTCTGGGAGCTTCCTATAGTTTTGAGGGTCAACTGAGTAATGGAAAAAGACACTTCTGAAAATTCTCATCCAAATTCCAGGGGCCGTTACACGTGATAAATCAGAGCTGTCAGTTTGGGTGTCTCTGCTTTTATTTAGAAGGCTGATTGCTTTATAGGGGGGTCTACTGTTTATTGTTTTTCTATCTTGCACATTTATTTTAAATTTTCATTTAAAACGCATTTTCCATGACTGTGCTTCAGTTATTTAATAGGTGCTTCTATTTTTATGAAGACACCCCTTACAGGAGCTGTTTGTGTAGAAATGGTGATGCTATAATTAGGCCCAGCACTGATAAGATGGTTCTCTGTGCTTCTCCGTGGCGGCCCGAGGTGGAGCAGCATTAATAATTCTGGGGACAATAAAGGAATGTGTTTCCTAGAAGGTGAGCCCAGGTCAAGGTGAGAGCCTGGTAAAATCCACCAGAGGAGAGACTCTGTCTGGGGAAGTGTACATGGTGGAACCTGGGGCCTGGATGACCAGTGTTATGCAAAGAAGTCTGGGTTTGTTGTCAGAGGGCCTGAATTTGTATCGTCACTCGGTTGAAAAGGTGCAGATCGAGCTGCAATGATAAAAACAACAACGACAGTAATAGTGATGATAGCAGTAGCACTTACCGTTGTCCCAGATCCTGTCGTAAGTGCTTTACGCACATCTCATTTCATACTTTTATGAATCACTGAACCTCTTAGTGGCTCTGTGTTCTCCTCTGGAGTATATGAGCAGTAATTAACTAGCCAAGCTTTATAGCAGTCTTGCCAAATAGAGGAATTATCTCTGGTTTACACAGGATGGCACTGAGTTTCAGAGAGGTGCAGTGAACTGCTAAGATGTCTCAGTTAATGAGGGCTGCCCTGCCCACCACATTTATTTCATTTCACACTGGTTTGCTGGCCACAACAAGGAAGCTGGTGTGTGAGTCTGTCTTACATGGATGGTTAGATGTTACCTGGAATAAAACACTTCGGTGATATCCTGGCTGACTTTTTCATCATGTGTTCTTTTGTGCTGTAGTTACTGACCTTATTCATTCATTCATTTAAATAAAAATATTTATTTGTATATATGTTTCTAGAATTAAAAATACATATATATTTTTAAAAATTTTAGCATGAACAGTGAGATAAATCTAATGCCCTCCCATTTTTTTGTCTTATGCTCATGGTCACTACTTCTTTCTTGCACCTTTCCCTGCTTTTCTACAGATTAGGAATAACCATGCTAAGCTGGTAAAGCATTTGCATTCCCTGATTAGTTACAAACATGAAAAGTAGAGAGAATTTTAAACAAAGAAACAAACAAAAATCCTAGACTATGAGTAATTGGAAGCCAGGGTCCATTATTTGGTTACTCTTATATCTACCACCTTCTGGTACGTGGTAAGCTCCCAGGAGATATTTGTGGAATTGTGCTGAATTCCTTCATTGTACAAGTCAAGCAGCCCTCTGATCCACCTTCTTGTCTAGCTGTGTCCACCTAAAACCTTTGGGCATTGTGGGTAGCATCTAAATTCTAAGAATAATCATCTCCCTGAGAACAGTAAATAGCAACTTCATCCCCTCTGCCATGGGCTTCAGTGATACAACCCATTTTACTCAAGCCATATCTGCCCTTCCCAGGGTTCCTTTAACTTCTAGATGAATAGAAGATTATATAAAATATATTAAAGGTTACATGTAATATATTCAATCTCAATTTCTGGTGTTATTAATGATCTTAATGCATAGGTAATTCATTTCCCCCCATTTTCCTTTCTCTTTCCCCATCCATCTAATTTGCCTTTATCTTCTTTCTCACCCCTTTTCTATGCTCTCATGTGCATATAGATATAGTCACGTTTTTTCTATTGCCGTATATATTTTCCAAAGGCATTATTAAATACCCACTATGTATAAGGTAGAAAGTACAGCCAGCTATAAAAGAAGTATAATATATTATGTGAATGAGGGAAAGGTAATATCTAATTGAAGGGGAGGAAAGAAACTAACATTTATTGAGCAACTACTATGTGTTGAAGTCTATACTAAATATTACAAGTAAGTTCCTGGAGGATAAAAACTCTTGCCTTCTTCCAGCCATTCTGTGCCCCGCCAGCAGCGGGAGCTTTCCCTAGGGGTGGGAGTCCTTTCAGGGTCCTGGGGTCTGTTCCTCAGAATTTTGATGCCTGGGCACCCTGCAGCCTGGAACATGTACAAGTATGCTTTGATGCAAAGGATGAGAGAGAGGAGGTTAGCCTAGGAGAGCTGATGAGGTGGTGAGGGCTGACCTAGGAGTGTTATATCCACTGTGCTGAGTGAGTTACATGCATGGTCTCCTTCAGTCCTTATGATCACACTGTGAACTACATATAGGCATTACCAACTCCATTCTGGATGGAGCCCTGGACGTGGAGGGTGGAGGAGAATAGAAGTGCTCCAGGCACTGAGGACAAAGGCCAGTGACCTCACAGTTCTGACTCGAGCCCAGGGTTTCAGTCCGTCTGATGAGCCCACATCAGATGCAGTGTGCAGCCATCTCAGCTGCAAGCAGCTCCTATACTTGAAGCTTCAGCCAAATATTTCTTTTGGGATCACCCCAGTACACACCCTTCCTTCAAGCTGCCTCACTCACATAGCTCAGGGATTTGCTTGGCAGGACGGATTTGACTTCTTAAATGATTTAGAAAATCAGGAGATTTCAAATCTGCAAGAAATTACACAGAAGCATGGCCTCAATATCTAAATACAAAATGCCTGCACCTCCAGAGATGGAGGTTTGAATTTTTCATGGTATCTAAGAAATGTGTAGACTGTTTTGAAATTATATGTTTAAAATTTTGAAAATAAAGATTGTACTGGCAAGTGTCTAAACTCAAGACGGTCATAACCTCACTTTTGAGTAACAGATGCTTCATCTTCAATATAAGTGGGTCCGAGGAGAGTTTCTGAGACTCGTATACAGAGATGCATCATCTCACGACTCTGTGCAGGATGATCTATTCGGGTGAATAGACGTGCACCTATCCGTGTGAATGGACGTGCATACTCTTTCATGTTTATTTCTGTGCTGTCAAAGTCTGTGCCTGTATTTTTTTCTGGCTATCTCTAGCCTGTGATACAACCACCCTAGCACTTAACAAAAACTTCTTTATCACATACAATGATTAAAAAAAAAAAAGGATCTCTTATGTTTGAGAATCTCTTTGTAGTTTGGAAACTACTTTCACTTTTTTTCTTACAACTGATCTTCACGTTAATCTTACAATATATGTATTACACATGCAATTTTATTGGTGACGGACCTGGACCTCAGAGAGTCTGATTGCCAGCCCAGAGTCACACAGTGATAATGGACAGAGACTAATCCTTATTTATATTTTATGCTATTTCTATTTATAAAAGTAGTATATATTTACTATAGAAAATTTACAAAATATAAAATAGTCATAAGGAAGAAAATAGAAGTTACTTGAAATCCCACCACTTAAACATAAACCCAGTCAATATTTTGGTGTATATACCAAAAGTCTTCTTTACATCTATATCTATATATATATATATATATATATATATATTTTTTTTTAAGATGTTGGGGGTAGGAGTTTATTAATTAATTTATTTATTTTTTGCTGTGTTGGGTCTTCGTTTCTGTGCAAGGGCTTTCTCTAGTTGCGGCAAGTGGGGGCCACTCTTCATCACGCTGTGCGGGCCCCTCACTATCGCGGCCTCTCTTGTTGCGGAGCACTGGCTCCAGACGCGCAGGCTCAGTAGTTGTGGCGCACGGACATAGTTGCTCCGTGGCATGTGGGATCCTCCCAGACTAGGGCTCGAACCCGTGTCCCCTGCATTAGCAGGCAGATTCTCAACCACTGCGCCACCAGGGAAGCCCTATATATATTTTTTTAATTGAAATTATACTATACATGCTGCTTTGTGACCTACTTTATTACTTATCCATTACTTATTTATTAAATATTTTTCTATAGCATCATTTTCAATTACTGTAAAGAATTCTAGCCTATGAGTGTTACGTAATTTAATAAACACCTTATTGTTAGTATCTGCATCTATGGGCACATCTTTTTATATACACCTGTGATTATTTCCTTTAGTTAAGTACCAGAATTCCTGGGTCAACAAGTATGTATACTTTTAATGCTTTGGTCTTTTTTTTGCGGGGGGGGGGGTTCATATTATGTTCTAGAAAGTTGTACCACCAGAGGTACAAATACTGTTTCCCTACATATTTGTCAGCATGGAGTATTACCAATTATTGTAAAATATAAATTTTTAAACTTTTTGATATTAAACTTTAGTTTTAATGCCTCTGTCTTAATTTCCTTATCTGCTCATGATAGGCATAGGGAAGCAACATGATGGTGGAGTCTGTCTTTTACACTAATGAGACTAATGGTCCATTGGTTTTACCTACAGATCTGAATGATGTCAAAGGGCATTGAGAATTGGCTGAAAATGGATTTCTTATAAGACTTGGCTTATAAATTGTCAAGGTGTTCACTGTCTGGACCACCATTTTGCCCTTGGTCATACACTTTCTCTGAGCAATGTTTAGAGCAATATTGTTGATTTCCCATGTATGAATAAATGTCACCAAGAAGAGAAAACTTGACAGTCTTTACTATTGTCATGTAAGATTTATGATCCTTGACTTTCAAGCAAAGTAAAATTTATTTGTATATTCATTCCTACACATAAAGCTGTACAATCTTGGCCAAGTCATTCCATCCCTCTGAGCCTACGTTTTCTCAGTTATGAGATGGAGATGGGGATGACTTTGGCCATCTGCAGAGGTCTGTGGCAGTAATTCTGGAGGAAAGAATGCATATTGAAGTTCTTTGCAAATAAGTACTCCTTGATTATGTACATTAGTTTTGTCAGAAGAGAAGAATGAAGTTGGCACATACCAAATGTTTAGCAATTAATAAACTCCTCCCTTGACGTTCTAAGAGCTGTATCTAACTTATGGACAGCAGTTTTACTGAGCAACGGATGCAGCCCAGGTTCTCTCCACATTCAGAATTTAGTGGGATCTGAAATCATGAGATTTGACTGTGGCCTCCTTCAGGACAGCTCCAGTACACCCAGGGCGCTCATCACTTTGGTTTTCCGCCCGCAGTGTCTATATTCTGCCACCTGGTTAAAGTCTTTGAGAAAACTGAATGCACCTTAAACCTCTTGAGGCCATTTCTCTAGCCTCAGAGTACTTTCTGCACAACTCTACCTTTGCTTGTATTTCTCTTTATGAAACTAGTATATGAATATCATTGGGAGAGTTAAGGTTAACTATTTTATAGAGTGTAAAATTGCATCCTTCAAAAACCAGGGCTCCCATGAGCACCTTGGTGAAGTCATTTATTTTTCTTTCCCTAATACTCTGATCTGTAAAAATTAAATTCTTCTACCAAACATTTACCTAGTGTGACCTATGTCCCAGGCACAGAGATATGAAGATGTATTAGAGAAACCCCTTTCCTCCCCAGGGCTCATGAACTAGCAGCTGAGTAAATAACCAATTATATGACAGTGTGATAAGCAAGATCACAGCATGGTTGCCTCCCTTCAGGTTCATACGTGTGTGCTTCTATATTAATGACCTGAAAAGAAAAGCAAACAGAGTCATTCTGATTAAACCAGCAGATGATATTTAATTGATGCATACAGGGAATGTTGGTGAAATAGACATATAATACAGAGATACTGTGTGGAGAACAGAATAACAGAAATGATCATCTCAGAAGAGCGAAAATCGTCTCAGCATCATCCCCAGCTGACCCGCACAATCAAAGAGAACCACTTTCAGTGGTTTCTTTCTTGGCCTTTGCACATGGTTTGTTTTGGTTTGGTTTTTCTGCCTAGAACTTTCTTCCGCTGCCTTCCCTCCACCCACCCTCTCTTGGCTCTTTTCTTTATTTGGCTGACTCCAGTTTCTCCTCCAGGCCTCTCAGCACAGGTACCATTTCCTTAGAAATTCTTCCCTAACCTACCAACCTAGGTTGGATATCCCTTGTCTATACTTTCATATACCAGCCACTTCTATTACAATATTTATAAAAATGTGTTGTACCAAAGGTAGAAGCAACCCAAGTGTCTATCAGTGGATGAGTAGATAAGCAAAATGTGGTATACACAGACAATGGAATATTATTCAGCCTTAAAAAAGAAGGGAATTCTGATACATGCAACAACATGAATGAACCTTGACGACATCATGCTAGGTGAAATAAGCCAGTCACAAAAAAGCAAATATTGTATGATTCCACTTACATAAGGTTCCTAGAGTAGTCAAGTTCATAGACACAGAGAGCAGAAGGGTGTTTGCCAGGCATGGAGGTGGGGGAGAATGGGGAGTATGTGTTTAATAGGTACAGAGTTTTAGTTGGGGATGATAAAAAAGGTGGTGGTGATGTTTGCACAATAGTGTAAATGTTCTTAACTCCACTGAACTGTATACTTAAAAATGATTAAAATGGTAGTTTTTATGTTATGTATATTTTATCACAATTTTTTAAATGCATTATAATTGGATATGTAGAGACAGCATACCTTGTAATACCTTGTGTGCCATTGAGAGCAGGAACCATGGGATTTATCGGTGTGCCCTCAGTGCTAGCACACACCTTTCAGATAGTAGGTACTCACTTTAAAAAAGTTGAGTGGGGCTTCCCTGGTGGCGCAGTGGTTGAGAGTCCGCCTGCCGATGCAGGGGACACAGGTTCATGCCCCGGTCTGGGAAGATCCCACATGCCGCGGAGCGGCTGGGCCCGTGAGCCACGGCCGCTGAGCCTGTGCATCCGGAGCCTGTGCTCTGCAACGGGAGAGGCCACACGTGAGAGGCCCGCGTACCGCAAAAAAAAAAAAAAAAAAAGTTGAGTGAATGAATAAATGAAGTTATCTATTATGACAGTATCAAGCTAATATATCCTAATTTTATAGAGAAAACTCAAACTAGGAGAGGAGTGGTGACCTGCCTAAATCCCACAGGTAGTCAATGTCCAAGTCAGGATTGAAACTCACATGGTGTCAGCCTCAATCCAAAAGTACTCTTTTCATCATGCCAGCCTTTATTTGCCTTCACTTTCTACACACAGTTAGATAGAATAAGAGGAGGTAGATGCAGATAAATGAACCTGCAATGCCATGTCTTTTTTTTTTTTTTAATGCCATGTCTTAAATTAAAAATGATTTCAGAAGACTGAAAAGAGGGTAGAAAGGGAAGGGGAAAAAAAGAGGCTGATATAAGACTTTCCCTGGGATACAGTCACTTTTCATTTGCTTTTCATTTCTTTCCAATCTCTTGCCATGTAACCAAAAGAACTGGAATGGGGAGATTGATTGGGCAGTCAGTTGTTTCCCAAGGACTGTAACGGAATCCCAGTCTCTCAGGTAATTTAACCTGGAAGGGGGTTTTGCTCTAGGGAACAGCCCACATGGTTGGGGATGGACAAGATGATTTAATAGGCCTCTTCCTGCCCTAATTGCTAATCTTCCTTGTGGGAACCCCCTTCTTGTGCTTCATTAAAGCCTCCATTAATTTGTTTGTATATAAATTCAAGCTACTTCGGTTCTGTCACACTTCTAAGTGGCTCCCATTCAGGAGTCTGTGGCTTGTATCACCCATTAGGATTTACCGATAAGGAAGATGCATTATAGGTTTTATTACTTTGTCTATGGAGCACATGTGGCAACTCTAAAGTACATTCATGTATAGTATGAATAATTGTCATGGTAATTGATAAAGTAGTCTGTAATAAAGGTAGCTAGAATAGCATTCCTAAATGCTGAGGTCTCTAAGTGCTCAAGAGGAGGGGGGAGAGGCACTAAATAAATCCAGTCTTTCAGAAATTGCTGGCATTTAAAAAAAATAGCCAACCAGAATCCTTAGGCCTGCATTTCACTTTCAAGTGTAATTATTTTATGTTACAATTCATATCTGCTGACACATTGGAATCAACTCAAATAAAGGAATGCCATAAATCTTGCATTGTTTGGATTAAGCACGTGTTGGTGCTGGGAAAAGTCTGGGAGGAGGCTGCCCCTGTGTGTAAATAGTTTAAGAGAATCAACTGGCTGGAAAAGATGTAGATGCCGGTAAGACAAATGGTCCACCAGCAGCCAGCCTGTTTAAATATCCGAAGATGTGAGAGGCTCAGTACTTTATTTATCCTTGTAGTGAATTGTAGCAGGCCATTATAATAGTATAAATAATAATACTAGCTGACCCTATCACTTACTGGGCTTCTGCTAATGCCATCTACCTACATATATTAACATTTTGTCTTCAAGACAATCCTGCATGGGAAGTATTACCAGCTGTGTTACCTGGAGCATGATATTTAATTTATCTGTAACTTAGATTATTCACTTGGAAATGGAAATAATTATAACAACCCTCACAAACGTCACAGGGTTGTTGAAAGGCTTAAATGAGGCCATATACATATAGTGCCTAGAACAGTGCCTGGCATACAGTAAGTGCTCAAAAATTAGGAGCTGACGGTATCATTTCCACTTTAAAGATGAAGAATCCAGTCACAGAGAGGTTCCAAAACTTGTCCAAGGTGACTGATGGAAGATATGAACCTGGGTCTTTTTCATTCCAAAGTCTAAATTCATGCCACACTTGCTGTCTGCTACATGTTTTCCGTATTAATATCATGCTTTGGTCTTTGTTCTGACTTTTGAACCTGGGATGCAGGAGCTTTGTCTTCCCTCCATCCCTGTTAGTCTCCCAGCCTGTCCAAAGCTGAGAGAGGTGATGGAGCTAGCTTCCTTGGTAGAATCTTTCACTTTCAACTGGGACCTGCTAGTACCTTACTATAGCTTGTGTCTTGTCCAAATGTGAATTAATGTGGCCCCTTTAGACTTCCAGTCTTTTTTGCAGGATGATCTATACTTCCTTTTCCCCCCAGGAAAATCCATTGGATGTTGTGATAGCAGCTCTACACTCTTACTAGGAAGTCTGTTTGAATGAGGACTAATCATTGTTGACCTTGGCCATGGTCATATATTTTTCTTCTCCAACTGTTGTGTAATTAGACGGGTCTTGTGAGCTGGAAAAAGTACTAGAGAAGGGGTCAAATCCAGGATTTAGCCACCCCTGTAGGCATTTACCTGTATACCTTGTATGAAAAGATAAATGCCAGCTCTTCCTCTGACTGGCTATGTATCCTTGAAGGTCACTGGCCTACAGTTTCCCGAGATGTGCCAGGCTGTATCCTCAGCTCTGACTGCAGATGCACCAAACCAGCAGAGCTGCGGGTCACAGTGATAGGCTAAGGTCATGTCAGGACTGGCCCTTCATCCCCCTTTCCCCACACTGTGTTGAAAATCCCACTATCTTCATGAGACTTTTGTAACCAGGGCTGGAAGGGAAATGGACTTAAACATTTTAGGAAGGTTTTTAGTGTGAGAGCGCAAATAAAACAGCTTAGAAGCAGAACCGGTGCTTGGTACCAATAAAGGATCAGAGGGGAAAATACAGGGTCAATCCTAGTTCTACTTGTGACCTGCATTATCTTGGCAGGTTACACAAATGCTCTGGAAGCTCAGTTTCTTCATTTGTAAGTAATGATATATACTGCACTGCACTGAGGATTTGAACTGTACTATGCATGTCAGAAATGCCTTGAAAACTGCAAAATACCCCACAAAATGTTAATTGCTGCAAAAGTGGAAAGAGCAGCATTTAAGAACTGAGCTAGAAGCTCATGGTGCGGCTGTACAAGTGGCCAGTTGTGTGATCTTGGACATTTAACCTCCACGAGCCTCATTTTCTTTATCTGTAAAATGGGCAGAATAATCTTCATACCCCACACCTATTTCCCAGCATGATTGTCAGGCTCCAATACAATGTAAGTGATACTGTGTGTTTAAAACTTGAACTCTAGGGCTTCCCTGGTGGCGCAGTGGTTAAGAATCCGCCTGCCAATGCAGGGAACATGGGTTCAAGCCCTGGTCCTGGAAGATTCCACATGCCGCGGAGCAACTAAGCCCATGTGCCACAGCTCCCAAGCCTGTGCTCTGGAGCCCGCAAGCCACAACTACTGAGCCCACATACCACAACTACTGAAGCCCGTGCGCCTAGAGCCTGTGCTCTGCAACAAGAGAAGCCACTGCAGTGAGAAGCCCCCGCACCACAACAAAGGGTAGCCCCCACTTGCCGCTGCTAGAGAAAGCCCACGTGCAGCAACGAAGACCCAACGCAGCCAAAAATAAATAAATATTAAAAAACAAAACAAAACAAACTTGAACTCTAAAGCACTCTGCAGATGTTAGTCAGCATGTTTATTATAGGGACGGCCAGCCTGTGGAGTGGCTCTGTCCTTGTAAGTCCAAAGGGCACCTCTGTAACTGCAGTTAATTTTCCCATGGAGAAACCCTTACTTTTTACTGCAAGAGAATTTCCAGCTTTCTCAGCCAAATGACTCTTCTCACCTGTTTCATAACCTTCACTGGAAAAAGAATAGAGAGGAAACAAGAGGCAAAGCCGGGAATCATTGGGCTTTTTCCACATAGGTGTGAATTAGAAGAGCTCTGACTGTCTTGGCCTCTCATTTTGCTGCCTGCTGGATGATGTGTGTACAGGGCAGGGATGAAGTCACTGAAATCTCTACTCAGGATAAATGCTAGTTCTGCTTTGTAGCCAAGGGTATATGCCAGGACATAAAAAGAATTCTCTCCATGGCACTCCTGTTAATTCCTTGCAGTTATAGAGAGCTGTAAAAAGCCACCTAATTACTTCTTCCTGCTATATATTTCAAAGATGGTAGGTATCTTAGGAGATTCAAGGTAATTCTAGTATTAAAGCCATTGGACTATGATCTCCTTTTTTCCCCTTCTCGTAACCATCAGCACAGTTAGTGAGAAAGCCTATCAGCCCCAAGAACCATTTTTTATCCTTGGTCCCCCTTTATCCTTGTATGAGCAGGTGAGACCCTGAGTTGTCCCCTTTGCTTCTGCTGGCATCCGTTTGGCTACTTGTCAAATGAGGGCAATCATTGGAATAGCTTCTAAAGAAGTGTGGTTCATATATGCAGTATGGCTGAGGGACCCTGTGAGGGCCTCTGCCTGCCTTCTGAGCTCATCTGTGTATAAAGGCAAAGCACTCCGAGATGAGAACCATGTCCCTAAATAATCCCTGAACACGGTCTGCTGGGCTGCGGAAACAGTAGCTACACGTGTCATTGATATGTTCGTGATACATTAGGTCACGACAGGTGAGGAGAGATGGGCTAGCATCCCCATGTAACAGCTGGCTTTGGGGGGAGGAACTACTGTCCCATGTCACCTGTTCTCCGTGCAACAGCGTTCCCTGTGGCCTATTGAGAGTCCCTCATTAGCTTGGTAATCAGGCCCTTTGAAGAGAGGCTCTAACTCAGCCTAGCTTCACATCCCTTCCTTTTGAGAAATGGCCCGTTCCCCATCACGCAAAGTAGGACAAGCCTTCTGCAAGTCAGAATCTGTTCTTTAAGAGGCCAGCTCAGAGAAGACCCCTAGCCCATGTGGCCTTTCCTCATCAGCCCATTTGACGGCCCTCCTTTTGCTTCCTAAAAACCCAGGAAACATCAGGTTGTCCTTCTAGAACTGGTGCCATCCAGTGTAGTAGCCTCTAGACGCATGTGGCTATTTAGATTTAAATTGAAATTAGTTAAATTTTAACAAAATTTAAGAACTCGGTGTCTCAGTCACCTCAGGCACATTTCAAGTGCTCAAAAGCCACATGTGGCTAGTGGCCACCTGTGAAATAATAGGAAATATATATGTATTGGTCTCTGCCCCCAGTTCCTGGCACAGAGCTCCTAAAACCCTTATCATTTCCTAGGGAAGAAGAACACTAAGAACATCTTTTGTTCTAATACTTGAGAGTCTTTGACTCTGGTTCTTGACACAGAGCTCTTAAATTCCTCAGAATTTCCTGGGTGCTGGGGTGACATCTGTTCTAATGAGTCCACTTCAGGGGGGCTCCTGGATGGCTCCTGGGTGCGGGCTGGTCACCAGGAAGACCAAGCCATGATTAGAAGCTTGCAACTTTGAGCATCACCCCCCTCTCCTGAGAATGGGAGGATGGGCTGAAGATTGAGTTACTGATCAATCACGCCTACATGATGAAGCCTCCACAAAATGACCAGAAGTGTGAGGTCAGAGAGCTCCCGGGTTGGCGCCCGTGTGGAGGTGCTGGGAAAATGGCTTCCTCAGAGGGGGCATCAGAGCTTTACGCCCCTTCCCGCAGACCTCACCCTATGCAGCTCGTCCATCTGGCTATTGCTGTCTTATCCTTTTATAATCAACCAGGAATCTAGTAAGGAAATGGCTTTCCTAAGTTCTGGGAGCTGCTCTACCAAGTTAATCGAACCTGAGAAGGGGGTTGTGGACACCTCCAATCTGTAACCAAGTGGTGAGAACAACCTGGACCTGCACGTGGCGTCTGAAGAGGGGGCAGTCTAATGGGAATGAGCCCTTTACCTGTAGGGTCTGACCCTATCGCCAGGTAGACAGTGTCAGAATTGCGTTACACTGTAGGACACCCAGCTGGTGTCTCAGAGCATTGCTTGTTGGGGGGCCGGGGGAACCACATATATTTGGTGTCAGAAATGTAATAAGTGTGGTTGTCCTGTGAGAGTAAAGGAGAAACACACAGGAGGAGGTTTTCGGTTTTGTTTTGTTTTGTTTTTTCCTAAAAACTGCTATGTCGGACAGTGCACATTTAGAACATTTCCTTCATTACAGAAAGTTCTGTCAGACGGGACTGTTCTAGATTTGGTTTCACGCTGCCCTGTGGTGGAAATGCCCACTTCTTACTGTGCAGCCCCATGCCAAGCACTTTATAATCACCTGGACATTTTTAGAAATAGGCATGATTTAACACATGAGCAGCCTGAGGCTTAGCGGTATCAACCTGCCCAAGGATACATGGCTAGGAAGCAGCTGAGCTGCGACCGGATGCTGGGTCTGTCTGCTCTGAAAGTCACTTTCTGAACCACTGTTCTACACTGACTGTTGGTGTCTGTGTCCTGCAGGAGATGCAGTCATCGCCTGTGTTAGCTCCTGCGTAGCATCTTCTGTGAGCTGGTCAGATGAGGGTGGACTGAGACTGGGGCGAGGCTGACGCTAGCTCTAGGGGCGTCGAGGATGATGTTGGCTATTCATTCTGCACATGTTCCTTTGTTAGGCCCTCTGCTAAGCACTTTCCACGTGTGTGTCATGTTTAATTCTCCTAGTAACCCCATCCTGTAGATACGACTATTATCTTCCCTCCATCGATGAAAAACATAAAGTTAAGTAAGCAGCATGGTAAGTGACAGGGGCTGAAACGGGACCCAGGTGTTCTGAACTCAGAGGCCCCTCTCACGTTCGCCAGGTCTTGTTACTTTGACCCACTTCAGTCTGATTTCAGTCTTACTACCAACAGAAGGGCTCTCTGCCTCTTCTGAAATGTGGAGCAACTCGGTGAATCTTCTGCTTGCTTTGGGAGAGTAAACAGAGCAGGATGTCTGAGTGGAATAGATGCTTCTGAGCATGGGAGCTTATCTGGTCCCTGGAGAGCGGGCCCTGCGTCAAGGCTCCCCCTCTCCCTCCGCCACTGAAGTGCTAATCGATGTAGCAAATACACCTGATCGACTTCTTGTCGGAGCCCCATTTCACAACAATGGACAACATCTTCTGTCATTTGAAAACTGATTACAGACCTGCAACACTGGTTCGCTTCTTTTTTTTTTTTTTGCGAACATAAATGGAATTTCTCTTTAAGGAGAGAGCAAAAGCTTTTCCAGTTGATCCCCATACATTTCCAAGGAGGTTTCTTTGCCAGCCCCCTTTTAAGTTACTCTGTTCAGTTACAGTAAATGAACTTGAAGATACAGCAAAGGAGAAAATAGCACCATCTGCATTCCATTTTCATTCATTAAGAAATCTGAGCCTAATAAAAAAGATGAACCTTCATGAACGATGTTCATTCCATTTTCTCATATATCTGGAGTGGTCTGTTAGCTAATAAATTCTATCTATAAAGTTGGTGTATCTGAAATCCTAAATACAAGATGGCTGGGGAGGATAGATGCGAACATAGTGGGTGGTCCACAGCTCTGCATTCATTTTTTGGTCAGGGAAGGGAATTTAAACAAGGATCACCAAGGCAGGGGGACCAGGTCAGTTTCCATAGAAACAACTTCTTAGAGTGACTCTAAGGCATCACCAAAAGCAGCAGGGAAGTGTTCCACCCTTGAGTTGAATTCCACTCTGTGAGTGTGTACATTATGAATTCCTTGGCCATTCTTGTCAAATACTCCTCAGGAGTAGGGGCATTTATGAGAATGAGCATTTGCTTTGGAATGAGAGAGGTTTGGATCTGAGGGTGTGCTGTGTACCTGCTAGTGAAGAGAACAGGCTTTAACATCAAACTTGAATGGGTTCCTATCCTGGGTCTGGAGTCAGAGTCAGCAAACTGCAATGGCCTGTGGGCTACATGGAGCCCACCACCTGTGTTTGTACAATCGCAGGTTAAGAGTGGCTTTTATGTCATTTCATGGTTGAAAGACATTGAATGAAGGATAACATTTCACGATGTGTAAAAAGTATATGAAATTTAAATTTCATTGTCCATAAATAGAAGTTCATTGCAAGACACTCCCACTCATTGGTTTACATCTGATGCATGGCTGTTTCCCCCCAACCTCTGCTTGGTAGTTACATCCATCCTTGCTCCTTGGAAGTCCAGCAGGATTTCTCAGGTAGAAGGTGGCATAAGGTCCTGCTAGGCCAGGAACTGGACCATCCCATCTTGATTCACCCACTGGGCTGATGAGACTTTGCTAAGCAGCTGCGTTGATGTGCAATGACTCAGGATGGTCGGGCCTGAAGATTCACGGCAGGGTGACTGCAGCCCTTACTCTGAAGTCTGTCTTTGGCTTTCTGTCAGAACACAGGTTCCTGAGGCTATTCTGTACTCTCAGACTCCTAGACTGGAAGCAAACTTCTAGATAGGTGGAAAGGAATGCTGAAATTAAGCAGACAGTTTGACTTTCCACCTTAGACCCTAGACTAAAGAAAGTGTGACAGCAAGAATGTCATAATGACATCACAGACTTTTAAGTGTCGGAAACTTAATTTATCCATAAGTGCTTCATGGGAGTAGTAATACCTTATTTGGCAGATGTGGAAACTGAGGTTCCACCTGTAGAATATTTCAGAGCCTGGAGCAGAATTTAAGTGCTTTGACTCCTGATCACCTAACCAAACCTTACCGCAACTCCATCCTAAATTCGGGGCAGAGATTATTTAGTCATTTGTCTGTGCAACAACTGTTTATCGATCACCTATAATAAGCCCCGAGGATTCAGCACTGAGGGAACAAGACAGATGAGTCCATGACCCTTTTTACCTTTTATTTTATTGGAAGAGTCTGACAGTACCATGTAAGTAAATAAATAATTTCAGATAGTGATAAGTACTGTGTTGTTTTTTTTTTTAATTCAGGGTAAGGTGATAGGGAGTGACTGGCGGAATTAGATAGGAGGAGCAAGGGAAGGCATCTCTGGTAGGCGGACACTTAAGCCGCAACTTGAATTGTAGAAGAGGGAATGAATGAAAGCCTGGGGTGGGGGAAGAATGCTGTGGGGGACCGGTACCAGCAGGCACTTGTGCTCGAAAGTGAAAACTGATACATCCCAGCCTTGATGGCGAAACAAGGACATGTCATCAGCTGGAGAGGGGCTCAAGGTTCAGATCGGTCAACCTTTCCTTCCTCTTGTTGACAAGTCCATCTCTCCCCATCTCCTGCATCCAACGCCCACCCATCCTTCATGCCTGGGTCAGATAGCTCCTCTCTCAGAAACCTTCCCTGGATTCAGCCCCAATAAGTATCCTCCTTTGCCTAAACCCTTTATCGGTACTCCTCTTTTTCTATTCTAGCATATTCTCTTCTGTGTTGTATATATTTCTGTTCATTTATCAAGACCATGGCAGTGGAGTTAGGGCAGGCTCTGGGTTTGAGTTCCAGCTTTCTAATGCATGATTTGAAGCAATTACTTGATCTCCCTAGACCTTAGTTTCATCATCCATAAATGGGCATAATTATAGTGCCTATAGCATAGGGTTACTCACAGCTGAAAATGAAATAATACCCATAAAGCACTTAGTTTATAGTAAGCACTCAATAGAGGCAAACAATTGTTGTGATTATTGTTACCATATGCTTCATGGCCAGTTGTTCACACTCCTGTGTTTGGCTCCGGTTTGAGAGCAGAGACTGTGTATCATAAACATTTATATCTGCATTACCTAGCCCAGTTCCTGGAACACAAATAGTGCCCAGTAAATATTTTGAGTAAACAAATGAAACCTTCCTTTTCTCTACAGATGTAAATACTCCAACATTGTAGAATTTCAGAACTGGAAGGAACCTTAGCTGTCACTGAAGGAATTCAACTCCTTAATTTAAACAAAAGGAAATGGAGGCCAACAGAGGTTAAAGAGTTAAGCCCAGCGTTACACAACCCATTGTGGTAGATCTGAAAGCAGTGTCTGGTCCCTCTCAGAACAGCAGTGTACACAGAAGTAGGTTATTGATAGCTCTGAGGGTAACAGAGCTCCAGTTCTCCAAGATAAGCCCCAATTTAGAATATTTTGTCCCATTAGAACACTTGCTTCTCTTGAACATGTGGCCTAGTTTTTATTTGGAAATGGTGGCAGAGGCTGGTCTCGTTCATCTTTTGATCCTTAGCAGAGCGCAGACCCTTGGACAGAGCAGATGCTCTGTCAACATGTAATAAATGAATGGACACGTATTTATAGCTCATTAATGTAAAAGTGCTTATGTGCAAACTCATCTCCAGGTTTGGCCTAAACAAAGTTTGTTGAGTTATGCTTCCCGTGTCTCAGAGTAACTTTTATAAGCTCAGGCCTTGCCCTGTCCCCATGGTCCGTCTGGAGAAATGTCTCCCTGGAAATTCCCGCCTCCCTGGGAAGTAATATGCATTGATCCATCCATGATTTGAAGGCTTGTGAGCCTTTAAATGACAGCTGGGGTAATTGATTTCTGAAGCGCAGCAGATTGTCTTTAGAAATCATTTAAGGGGCTAGGATTCATGTAATCAATCAACAAATACTGAGGAACACCTACTGTGTGCTAGGTCCTTTTTCTCGTCCTCATCAGAAATATGGGAAAAATAACCATGCCTCCCTCACAGGGCTGCTGCAAGGGGGGATGAGGGAGACAAAGCATATGGAGGACCAAACACAATGCCCAGCTCATAATAATTCCTCAAAATATTATCTGGCATTTCTAAAATACATATGTTCACAAAATTGTGACAATGACGGCAGTGGTGAGAAAAAGCAAAGTGACCACAGAATACTTGGAATTTTCACATTGCAAAGCTGCTTCTTTGGGCTTCCCTGGTGGCGCGGTGGTTGAGGGTCCGCCTACCGATGCAGGGGACACAGGTTCGTGCCCCGGTCCGGGAAGATCCCACATGCCGCAGAGCGGCTGGGCCTGTGAGCCGTGGCCGCTAAGCCTGTGCGTCCAGAGCCTGTGCTCCGCAGCGGGAGAGGCCACAACAGTGAGAGACCCGCGTACTGCAAAAAAAAAAAAAAAAAAAAGCTGCTTCTTCTTCTTATTTTTTTTTTACTTACCTTCTCATTAAATCACCTTATCTATGAATCAGGTATATCAGGCAAGATGATGCCTGAAGGGAGTTCCCTGGTGGCCTAGTGGTTGGGATTCTGTGCTTCCACTGCCGTGGTCCGGGTTCAATCGCTGGTCAGGAAAGTTCCTGCAAGCCACATGGCGTGGCCAAAAAAAAAAAAAATGATGCCTGAAATTCTCTCCAGCCCCATGATACCCTGACCCCCTCTGTATCAACACAGCCCTGCTTCCCTGAGACCCTGATAGACTTGGTCATTCTTCCTCTATTCCATCTCCTCCTTAGTGTCTGCTTTCATTTATTTTTTATAATGCACTTATTTATCTGGTTCTGCTCCTCTGTCAATCAGTGAGTCTTGAGGGCAAGAGCAGGTTCTTATCCATCTTGGTTTCTACCAAGTTTACACATAGAAGGTGCTAAGGAAGTGAAAGATGAGTTGATTCCACTCCTTTAGTCCTTTATCATCTTTATGCCTTTAAAGGGACCTCATTTTTTCTATCATTCAGTCAAAAGGAAGCTGCTCTATATGTCTCAAACACTTTTCTGTCTTTGAAGGCCTCGTGCTGTATAAGTGAAAATTCAAATGTTTATGATCTCTAATCCTTCATGGCCCTCCTTAGACAAGAAACAGAGAGGAAGCTCCACCCTACCAACTGGATCTCTTTGGGACTGATCCAGACCCACATACATCAAAGATGGGTTATGCTCGTTGTTTATAAAAGAGCTGTACACCCCGCGGAATACGGAAAATGACCTAAAATTTGTGATGAAGCATTTAAATTGGGCAAACAGAATACTCGCTCCTCCCACCCCCTGTGTGGAGATGGTCTTAATGAGCCTGTGTCTTGTTGAGATTAAAGGAACTAAAAATTCCCCCCAAAGGTTCCGTGCAAAGAGATAATACTGGGGGAAAAGAACAGAAAGAGAGATTTCAAAACATCAAATAAAATAGCAGAGGTTCAGTGTGTCATTTCAGATCTTGTTTCTGTTTTAGAAAGGGTTAAAGCAATGTGATTATTTTTGCCTAAGAGAAGGGGAAAGAAACTAACAGGAACTGAGCACCTAAGAGGGGCCGTAGAAGACCGACAAGGCAGCAAAGCAGGTTTTAGTCTTTGTGCTTGACAGATCAGGATACTGAGTCTACAGAGCGTAAGAGATCTGCCTGACGTTACCCCACATAGGAAGCATCTGAGCTGGGATTCAGACTCTGGGCTCCCAGCCCCACACTCACGTTCTTCTCCCCTAAACCCATCAAACAGGAGCATTCGTAATAGGCCTCCAAATCGCATGTATGCCCTACAAGGAAATCATGTCACTTATCAAATTAGAATATGAAGATAGGAAAGGAAAAGGATAGGAAGAAAACTTTAAGGAAAATCAAAGTGGCACAGTGCAATCACGCTGGGCTGTGGAGTCTGTCTTTGCACAGACTGCTTAATTGGCGATGTATTTTGAGGGTTAGATTAGAGGAAGAAGAAGAAGAAAGACAGCGTTCAACCTGATTTACATGAAAATGAGAAGAAGGGAAAAAAGTGGGGTATTAAAATGTGTGAGTTGAATCCTTAGATCTCTGCTTCGTGAGTGGCACATGGAAGAACTTTTAAATTGGCTACATTGCTTTAATTGAAATATAGAATTGTAATAACACAATGTGACAGGCACCTACTGAGGGGGACCGCGGCTGCTCCCACCTCTCCCTGGAGCGGCAGACAACAGGGGAATGGGAAAAAAAATACACACCGAGAAGCACTTGAAAGAGCTTTGTTCTTTTCCAGGCTCTTTTGAGGTTGGCTTTTTGAAAAATGCATTTTTTTTTCTCATTCACTTCAGGGACCAATTAATCCATACCACCCCACCCCCTTTCCCAGCGTGTGCTTCCCATAAAGGTATTTTGCATCAGTCAGGGTGTTTGTTGTATACTGGGTGGAAGGAAAAGAATTTGTAAAATAGCCAGATTTGTCTACAAAGATCCCAAATCTGTGGATAACCTGAACCAAACAGATGAGTGGGATGGGGATCTCACTTCCCTCTGAGGTTTCCCTTCTGTCTCTGCATGGCTGTGATCATTTTCAAGTGTACACAGACGTTGAAGTTTATCGCAAGGGTAGTTGACCTAGAGGCAGCCCTGGGAGATGGGCTCAGGCCTCGGGGATAGATGTTCGTGAGGACAGGCAGTGAAGTGACCTAGGACTGTAGGTGGATTTCCAGTTTTTTCTCTGACACGGCCTCTCAAAGTCCCAGCCCACCTCTCTTGACAGAATTTGTGCTGTGATAGGATCTGGCTATGACCATCCCAGATGGCCCGCTCCCCTGACCCTCTTCTACTTTTTCTATAACACGTGTACATGATCTCATGATCTCAAGCCTCTCCTCCCGTTTCTTTTTTTTTTTTTTTTTTTTTTTTTGCGGTACTCGGACCTCTCACTGTTGTGGCCTCTCCCGTTGCGGAGCACAGGCTCCGGACGCGCAGGCTCAGTGGCCATGGCTCACGGGACCAGCCGCTCCGCGGCATGTGGGATCCTCCCGGACCGGGGCACGAACCTGTGTCCCCGGCATCGGCAGGCGGACTCCCAGCCACTGCGCCACCAGGGAAGCCCTCCTCCTCCCATTTCTTAACATGTGTCTCAACCAAACACCATGGAGTCCACGTTGTCTTGGTGTCAATGTCTCCTGTAGGTACACTGGCTGCTGGCAACCCCTCAGCCCTGTTCTACTCACTTCATCTCTCCCCATAGTTTATGCCTGAAACTTACAGTTCCCCTGAAATATACAGCTTTACTCAACCGTAGCGCATAGATTCAAATAAGAGGCTATGATTGAAACCAATTTAAGCCCTCCCTGCCTTCATTCCCAGCACACCTTCTCTTAATGTCAACCCACTTCAGTGTTAAAATCAGCAAATGTTAATTGCAAAAATGTAAATTGTCAGATATAGATTACAGTGGTGTTCCTCTGTAAGCTATTTGTGGTGAAGGACAGGTTACTTAATTTTCCAATCCATCAAGGACCAAGATGCTGTCCTGCAATGAATGCCTTTTGCCACCCGTGACTTACCACGTGAGTTCCACCACGGTAACTAAACTCACCCCTTCCCTGCTCAGTGAGCACACACCTGGATGCTGTAGCAGCGTTTCTGTAGAGGTTTCTAGACTACTATCTTCATACTTACCTTCCCACACATCAGTAATAATTTACAGACCAATTCCGGTCTGCAGACCACAAAATGTGTGTTCTGGATGTTATTAACTTCTTACTCCCCATGGCACGTTGTGTCGTGAGGTAGAAGGGACCCGGTACCTTCCAGGGCCCCCTGTCTCTGGCACCACCGTTCATCCATTTGCACAAGCCAGACACTTGATCCTCATGACTAATTGTGATAAGTCTTGTCCCATTTGCCTCTTACCTATCTTAGCCCCACCCACCTGCCTCATCTCACCTGCCATCACTGTAATCCCAGCGCCCACCATCTCACCTGGGCACTGGGCTCCCTACCTGGTCCCTCTGTAGCCTTTCTGGACCCATTCGATCCATTCTGCAAAATCAAGCCGCGGCAACCTCTTTAATATATACGTAGAGAATGTTTCTCTTCTGCTTAAAGCCCTTTGGTTGCTTCTTTTGCTCTTCTGCTAAAGATCACAGCACTGGCTTCCCTGGTGGCACAGTGGTTGGGAGTCCGCCTGCCGATGCAGGGGACGCGGGTTCATGCCCCGGTTCGGGAGGATCCCACATGCCGTGGAGCGGCTAGGCCCGTGAGCCATGGCCGCTGAGCCTGTGCGTCCGGAGCCTGTGCTCCGCAACGGGAGAGGCCACAGCAGTGAGAGGCCCGCATACTGCAAAAAAAAAAAAAAAAAAAAAAAATCACAGCACTTACCGTGATCTGTAAGGTACTGGGGCCCCCAGCCCCTATCTGCTTCCCTGAGGCATCCTTGTCCCCACTCCCTCCTCCCCTGCATGCCTGGCCTTCTCTCAGTTCTTTGAAAATCCTCTGCCTCCACACCCAAAGCCCCCTCAGGGCCTTTGCCCTCCTGCTGTTCCTCTTGAGTAGAATGTTCTCCCTACAACCCCAGTACGTGTAGCTACTCCACTCCAGGGCTCCGTACTAGGTACTTTGCAAAGGGTGATCGCATCTAATCCTCACATCCACACAATACGATTAATCCTATTTTTAAAATTTATTTATTTTATTTTTGGCTGCATTGGGTCTTCGTTTCTGCGCGCGGGCTTTCCCTAGTTGCGGCGAGCAGGGGCTACTCTTCGTTGTGGTGCACAGGCTTCTCATTACAGTGGCTTCTCTTGTTGCAGAGCATGGGCTCTAGGCGTGCAGGCTTCATTCAGTAGGTGTGGCACACGGGCTCAGTAGCTGTGGCTCGCAGGCTCTAGAGCGCAGTCTCAGTAGTTGTGGTGCACGGGCTTAGTTGCTCCGCGGCATGTGGGATCTTCCCGGACCAGGGCTCGAACCCATGTGCCCTGCATTGGCAGGCAGATTCTTAACCACTGCGCCACCAGGGAAGCCTGATTCATCCTACTTTTAAAATGAGAAACCCGAAGCTCAGAGAGGTTAAGTAGCTTGCCAGGGATGGGATGAACAGCTTATTAGTTAGAGCCACACCCAGCCTGGGAGATCCTGGGGGCCTGGGTTGGCCTCTCCCGAGCCCTCCCTGGGCCTGAGGAGGCCTCAGTGTGCTGAGATTAGGAAATCACACCATCTTCGTGTCCGCCCACTTCCTCTCCACAGTGAGGTATGCCCTTCCACGCATCTCTGCAGTTTTGCTTTTTGCCACCATCCCCCCATTCCAGCTGACCCTTCTTTCCTGGTAGCCTCTCATCTCACTAGCTAATGCTAGCACCCAGCTGTTGGCACCCAGGGATTCGGTATTCGGCAGAGCCTGAAGGACAACTAAAAAAAGTCCCATTTTGTCCATTTTCTCTGAAAGGCCTGGGTTTGTGGGTTTCTGAGACCCAGTCTTAATTGCAGGGACCTTCTTCTCCCCTATTCAGGCTCTGCCATTTTGAGGAGGGAGCTGTCTGACTCATACCTAGGGCTTGGCCATTTTCAGCTTCTTGTCTGGAGCTTCCTTGGGCACCAGACAGAGAGCTTCTGAGCTGACAATTTCCCGGAGGCCCCCAGCATATTCCGGCCTCTTCACACATGTGAATATACAGTTAGAAATCCATTTACATGAATAAATGAACTATTCAGGAGATGAAAAACTTTTTTTTTCCATTTAAAATAGGAGAAAGAGAATCCCCTGAACTTTGCAACTTCATGATATGCTATACTTTGTGTCATCGGCCTCCACTGGAAACGAGGAAAGCTCTGAAAAGAGAGGAGAATAAAAGCCTTCTCAATGAAAATAGTTGAACAGGCACTGGCAATGAGAAAAATTCATATGCTGTAATTATAGGTATTTGTTTGTTTTAAATCCTGGCACTCAATCTGTGAGCCCGGTTTAATAATAAAATACTAGAATTATGCATGCAAGTGCAAATTTGGTATCATGTCAGTCAATTCCAAACACTATTTACAGACTGGAATCACTATAGTGCATTAATATAATGAAGATGGCAGTGTAACCTATTTCAGTATAATATCATTAAAACATCACCGTAGGATGGCGGCTGTAGCTCTTCTCAAGTGTTTAAGCTTATCTCAAGCCATCCTAACGTCCTTTGAGCTTTGTTTCTGAAATAATGTAGCTTGGGTTTTGCTATTAGCAATGTGTATGGTAATTCCAGAGAGAAGGAGAGAGGGAATCAATCCCTGAAAGGAAGATCCTCTGGCCACGGTTTTCTATAAACATGCTTCTGTCACTGCAAAGATCACATGGCTTTGACCTTTGATTGATTACACATCTGTTGCCTCACTAGGTGGGGAGTTCATTGAGAGCAGGGGCCCTTGTTTATTTATCCCAGAAATAGCAGGCAATGTGGTATAGTGATTAAAAGCAGTGGCTCTGGAGCCAGGCAGCCTAGTTTCAAATCTCATTCCACCAACATGTGAGCTTGGTGGCTTTGCATAGGTAATTCACTTCTTTATGTCTCAGTGGCCTGACTCATAGAGTGGTTATGAGGATTAAATACGTAGAACCCTAGAAAGATGCCTGGCACATCGAAAATGCTCATTGAATGTCAGCTGCTATCCTCATCTCTATACCCCTAGTCCCCTGAACGGTGACTGTTGTAGAGTCGAAGACGAATCAGAGTATGAAGAGTGGAAGGACGGATGGGTGAATAAACAGCACAACTATAATCCGCAGCACGCATTGCTTATTTGCATCTATAGCATTCTTTGTATTTCACTGGCTCTGCCAGAATCCAGGCCTCTTCTCTGTTGGAACTTGAGGCCGCCCGGAGATGACTGGACTTGGTTCAGATAGCTATCGGGAGAGACAAAGAGGTTTGCGAATCAGGGACTGAAGTTGAGCCTTTGAGAATGTGCAAAACTGAGAATTGTTGCAGAAGTCATTATTAACTCACACATTTAACAGGATGTTTGCCTTTCAACAAAGGGTGACTAATTAACGTAACAGTTGATTATGTAGCTCCCTTAATTTGTTACTGGTTTTCAAATACCAAAGTAATTACATCAATACGGAAGAACAGTTGTTAGGAAGTCAATGTACAAAAGAGACTGAAAGAGGGTTGACCGTTGATTCTGTTTGGACACAGCCTTGTGTTGGGTCTGACTTGGTAGCAATTTATCAGGTCCTGAGCAGAAGTCAAACCCTGTGCCCTGGCAAGGGTGAGACTAATAGAGTCTGGCATGGTGAGTAGATATGGAAGGGCTGTGGAGTCAGGCTGCCTGGGTTCAAATCCTGCCTCTGCTGTAGACCAACAGTGTCTCCAGCGCCCACCTCTGGAAATGGTGCTACTAATAGTATCTCCCTCATGGGGAAGTCAGAAGGATTAAGGTGCTTAAACAGTATCTGGCTTATAAGAGCGAAAAATTATTTGATGTTATTATTTATGATCTACCTTCTGCTTTTCTCTCCAGCCTTCTCCCCCATGGATCTTATTTCTCACTCCCACCCCCAATGAGCCATACCTACTCAGACTGCTCCCTGGGACTCCCTGCTTCAGTATTCTGTCCTCACCACACTCATCCTCACTGCTCCTCCGGTTTGGAAAGCTCCTATTTAACCTGCAATTCTTCTTTTAAAAATTTTTCAATTTTTTATTGAAGTATAGTTGATTTGCAATATTGTTTAGCTTCAGGTATATAGCAAAGCGACTTGGAGATGTAGATGTATAGATATATGTATTCTTTTTTTATTCTTTTCCATTATAGGTTATTACAAGATATTGAATATAGTTCCCTGCTCTATGCAATAAATCCTTGTTGTTTATCTGTTTTATATATGATAGTGTGTATCTTCTAATCCCATAATCCTAATTTATCCCTCCCCTCCCTTACCCTTTGGTAACCATAAGTTTGTTTTCTATGTCTATTTGTCTGTTTCTACTTTGTAAATAAGTTCATGTGTACTATTTTTTTAGATTCCACATATAAGTGGTATCATAGAATATTTATCTTTATCTGACTTCACTTAGTATGATAATTTCTAGGTCTATCTATGTTGCTGCAAATGGCATCATTCTTTTTTATGGCTGAGTAATATTCCATTGTCTGTGTGTGTGTGTGTGTGTGTGTGTGTGTGTGTGTGTGTGTGTGTGTGTGTGTGTGTATCACATCTTCTTTATCCATTCATCTGAACAATTAGGTTGCTTCCGTGTCTTGGCTATTGTAAATAGTGCTGCTATGAACATTGGGGTGCATGTACCTTTTTGAATTAGTGTTTTCTCTGAATATATACCCAGGAGTGGGATTGCTGGATCATATGCTACCTATTTTTAGTTTTTTAAGGAATTTCCATCCTGTTCTCCATAGTGGCTGCACCAATTTACATTCCCACCAATAGTGTAGGAGGGTTCCCTTTTCTCCACACCCTCTCCAGCATTTATTATTTGTGGACTTTCTGATGATGGCCATTCTGACTGGTGTGAGGTGATACCTCATTGTAGTTTTGATTTGCATTTCTCTGATAATTAATGATGTTGAGCATCTTTTCATGTTGGTCATCTGTGTGTCTTCTTTGGAGAAATGTCTATTTAGGTATTCTGCCAAGTTTTTGATTGGGTTGTTTGGTTTTATTTTGATATTGATCTGTATGAGCTGTTTGTATATTTTGAAAATTAAGCCCCTGTTGGTCGCATCGTTTGCAAGTATTTTCTGCCATTCAGTAGGTGGTCTTTTCATTTTGTCAGTGGTTTCTTTTGCTTTGAAAAAGCTTTTAAGTTTAATTAGAACCCACATGTTTATTTTTGCTTTTCTTTCCTTTGTATTAGGAAACATATCCCAAAAAATATTGCTATGATTTATGTCAAAGAGTGTTCCACCTATGTTTTCTTTTAGGGGTTTTATGGTTTCAGGTCTTACATTTACATCTTTAATCCATTTTAAGTTTCTTTTGCTTTGGGAGACTGACCTAAGAAAATATTGCTACAATTTATGTCGGAGAATATTTTGCCTGTGTTCTCTTCTAAGCATTTTATTGTGTCATGTCTTATACTTAAGTCTTTAAGCCATTTTGAGTTTACTTTTGTGTATGGTATGAGGGTGTGTTCTAACTTCATTGATTTACATGCAGCTGTCTAGCTTTCCAACACCACTTGCTGAAGAGACTGTCTTTTCTCCATTGTATATTCTTGCCCCCTTTGTCAAAGATTAGTTGACTGTAAGTGTGTGAATTTATTCCTGAGCTCTCTCTTCTGTTCTACTGAGCCATATATCTGTTTTTGTGCCAATACCGCACTGTTTTGATTACTGTAGCTTTGTAGTAATGTCTGAAATCTGGAAGGGTTATGCCTCCAGCTTTGTTCTTTTTCCTCAGGATTGACTGCTTTGGCAATTCTGGGTCTGTTATGGTTCCACATAAATTTTAGGATTATTCGTTCTAGTTCTGTGAAAAATGTCATGGGTAATTTGATAGGGATCACATTAAATCTGTAGATTGCTTTGGGTTGTGTGACCATTTTAACTATAATAATTGTTCCAATCCAGAATCATGGGATATCTTTCAATTTCTTTGAATCATTTTCAATTTCCTTTATCAATGTTTTGTAGTTCTCAGTGTATAAGTCTTTCACCTCCTTGGTTAGGTTTATTCCTAGTTACTTTTTAAATTTTTTTGATGTGATTTTTTTTTTTTTTTTTTTTTTTTTTGTGGTACACGGGCCTCTCACTGCTGTGGCCTCTCCCGTTGCGGAGCACAGGCTCCGGACGTGAAGGCTCAGCGGCCATGGCTCACGGGCCCAGCTGCTCCATGGCATGTGGGATCTTCCTGGACCGGGGCACGAACCCGCATCCCCTGCATCGGCAGGCAGACTTTCAACCACTGTGCCACCAGGGAAGCCTGACTTTTTAAATTTTTTTGATGTGATTTTAAACGGGATTGTTTTTAACTTTCTCTTCTGTCATTTCATTGTTAGTATAAATAAATGCAACAGATTTCTGTATATTACTCTTGTATCCTGATACCTTGCTGAATATATTTATTAGTTCTAATGTTTTTTGTGTGGAGTCTTTAGGGTCTTCTATATAGAGTATCATGTCATCTACATATAAAGACAATGTTACCTCTTCCCTTTCCAATTTGGATACTTTTATTTCTTTTTCTTGTCTGATTGCTGTGTCTAGGACTTCCAATACTATGTTGAATAAAAGTGGTGAGATTGGTCATGCTGTCTTGTTCCAGAATTTAGCAGGAAGGCTTTCATCTTTTCACTGGTTAGCATTATGTTTGCTGTGGGTTTGTCATAAATGGCTTTTATTATATTCAGATATGTTCCCTCTATACCCACTTTGGCAAGAGTTTTTATCATGAATGGATGTTGAATTATATCAAATGCTTTTTCTGCATCTATTGAGATTATCATGTGGTTTTTGTCTTTTCTGTTGATATGGTGTATCACATTTATTGATTTGCATATGTTGAACCATCCTTGTGACCCGGGGATGAATCCAACTTGATCATGGTGTATGATCCTTTTTATGTGTTGGTGGATTTGCTTTGCTAATATTTTGTTGAGGATTTTTGCATCTATATTCATCAAAGACATTGGCCTGTGATTTGCTTTCTTTCTTTCTTTTTTTCTTTGTAATGTCTTTGGTTTTAATATCAGGGTGATGGTGGCTTCATAGAATGACTTTAGCAGTGTTCCCTCATCTTTAATCTTTTAGAAGAGTGTGAGAAGGATCAGTATATGTTCTTCATTGTACGTTTAGTAGAATTCCCCAGTGACGCCATCCAGTCCTGGACTTTTGTTTGCATAACCTGCAATTCTTAATCTAACTAATTCTTCTTCCTTGAAGCACCCCTGCTTCTGCCAGGCAGAATTGGGCACTCTTTTCCCTGTGCCACTTTATATCTTGAATATATTATATTTCAGTGATTTTAAGGTATTTTTTCTCTCCCATTTTAACATTTCTGCAATAAGGATTTGGCTTACCGTCTGTAGCAGCTTGGAGTCAGTGCAATATAGTGTTTGCATTATAGTTTGTTCTGTGTCTAGTATCATTATTTGTGTGTCTGAGCTACCTGAGGATAGAGACTGTGATGTCTTATCTTTGTATTCCCTAGTGCCTAGACAAAGCACTCAGCCAGTGCTGTTAAACAAATAGGAGACTAAATGGACAAACAATATAGCTAGGTGTCTGATTCTGTTGGGTAGCACAATCTTTTTGGATATATGCTGACATCTGAAAAATAACAATAATAACAGCTGTGTAGCACTTGCTGTATGCCAGGCACTATTTGAAGCACTTAACATATATAAACTATTTTCTCACTTCATCTTCACGGTAACCTGATGAGGTAGATTTTACTTTTATCTTCATTGCACAGATGAGGAAACAGGTTCAGAGAGGTTACACAATGTAGTGGAGCAAAAATTGCTACCCAAGATGTCTCTTTGGCATGTGAATTATTTCGAGCTAAAAACAATCAGTGTTCAAGAGAGTCCGGAAGAAACTTTGACCTTCCCCCTAACTGCCTAAAAACATTTAGATGGAGGATCTATTCCCAGAACAGGGCTATCACCAGAGACACCTGCAAAGAATATGAGCGAGAAGGGGCCTAAAGAGCAGAGTCCACTCTGTTTCCCATTGTCTCTGCATGGCCCAGAAAACGTTTTTTTATCAAACATTTGCCTTTCCACCAACTCCATGTGAATCGCCTTCCTCTCATTTGAAGTCTCAAGACAGTACCCTCAACATCCACTTTTTAGCTGAAGATGGTATTTAAGGTGACAGCCTCAGCTATTTTGGCAAGTTACTCAGCTTTCCTGGCTCTTTCCCATGTAAACATGCTATTAGACTTTTGTTTGATTTTTTTCTCCTGTTAATCTGTCTCGTAGCAATTTAATTCTCAGACCAGCCAGAAGAACCTAGAAGGGTAGAGGAAATTTCTTCCTCCCCATCAGTAGCATGCCCAAGATCCTATAGCTTAGTGATGATGGAGCTGGGATTTGAACCCAAGTGCTTTGGCTCCAGAGCCTGCAGATCTCAAATAATATGATCCCCAGGGCTGTCAACAGTAGATATATTTAGTATTTATATAGTCCTAATAATTTCCCCAGTTGTTGTTGATGATTAGTTTGGTTTCCCTAAGTGGGGCCCCATGATTGCTCATAGTCTGCTAGAACATCAATCCTTAAGTTGTAATCCTCCATTTTTCTTCTCACATCTTTAAACAAGGAACAAGCCATAATTTATTCATGATAAATCAGAGACATTCATACAATGCTGTTTGGATTTATTTTTCCACTGTGGCTTATAAAATGTTTTCATAGGATGTTAGAGGTCAAAGGGATACTAGAAAGAATCAGTTCAGCAGTTTACTTCCTCCGTCCTCCAGATACACTGGGCTCTAGTTAAATGATTATGGGTTCCGAGAGTGTTTTCAAATCAGCTTGAGTTCAAATTCCAGTTGAATACTTATGCTTTGTGTGACCTTAGTCAAGAATCTTAATCTCTCTGAGCCTCAGTTCCCTCATTTTTATTTTTATTTTTTTTATTTTTTATTTTATTTTTCCCCCTCATTTTTAAAACTGGAGTTATAATATTATTTTGCATGGGTGTTGTGAGGATTAGATATTATATAAATAAAGGACCAACCACAGTGGCACCAAGTAGACAGTAAATAAATGTGAGCTATTATTTCAAAAAGAGAGAAGCTATATTTATGTTTAATAAAGTTGTAAAGTATAATCAGAATGGAATTTTTACCTGGCTTTGATTGGAGTTATATTAACTCCATGAAGTCACATTCTACAACGGATTCAAGGAAAATAAAGCTCCAATTGGTAGTTAACCATGTTTTTGATAAATAAATAAAAATTAGACAATGATGTACTAATACTTAAAGCAGTTTGGGTGACACGTCCCAAAACCTGGAGCGCACGGACGCCTTAGTGCTTAGCATGACTTTTAGGAGTTATGTGATCCTCAGGTGTGGAAGAGATTTGCTCCCCAACTCATAGCCGTGGCTCCTCCACATTTCCAGCCCCTGCAGTTAGGATCCACATGACTAAATCTGGCTATGAACTGAAGTGACATACATCACTTCTAGGCCCAGCTCGTAAGCATCAGATGCTCCTTCTTCTCCTACCTTGACAACCATAAGGCCATAGGGTATGATTTGGAAGCATCCATCAACCTGGACTCAGTGTGACTGTGTAATCAGAGTCCCTGCCACCCCAGGTTGGACATGTAGCTTGAATCAAAGATGAACCTTAGTTGTAACAAGCCATTGAGATTTCATGGTTAACCTAGCATATATTTAATATATTAAACCATAGGCCTTCGAGGGTACAGTATTTCAGGCAGTGCTTATAAATTTTAATTTTTACAACTGAGAAAAAAATCATTCTTTTTTTTATTTCCTTTATTAATGTATCCATCCATTCATCCATCAGGCTATTTATTCAACAGACATTTTCCTACCACCTATTCATTGCTAAATTCTAGTCTGGATACTGAGGATATAATAATTAAAAGGCTCTATCATCCCTGCCTTCTTGGGGCCAGGTTCTAGCTGGAGAAACAGACAAGAAAAATCTAGAATTATAATACAATATGGTAAGGGCTGATAGATAAAGGGGGTGTTATGGGAGCCCAGAAAGAGGGACACCAGTCCTAGCTTCGGGGGAAGTTGAACAGGGCCTTGGTGGATGAGTAGGAGTTTTATTTGTTCTATGAATGTTTATCGATCAGTTACTCTATGCCAGGTTCTAGGCACTGTGGATATAGTGGTAAGCAAGACAGGCAAGACAATATATAAAGACATAAATTAGGGAACAAGTTAATTTCAGAGTACTATTATGAAACCCACAAAAAAGGGTGGCATGGTAGGGTTGAACTGAAAGGGGCAACTTTAACTGGGGTGGTCAGGGAGGCTCCTGTGAGGAGGTGACCTATGAACTGAGTTAACCAGGGCCCGTGGACTTCAAGGCCCTGGGGAGACATGAAAAATGAAGCTCTCAGGGTAGACAGGGGTGTGGAGCAGAAACGTACAGGCTTAATGCTATGTTCCATATTGCTGGGACACTTCAATTTTCTTTTGCTGGATGTTTTCTTTAATTTCCTTTGCTTGAAATAGGGAGTTTAAGTCTGTCTTCTGCAGTGGAGGTACCCATTATTGGACTTGTGTGCGTTTATTTTAGGCATTTCAGAAAGCAGTACTCTGAGAAGAGCCAGGAGAGAATGAACAGTAAGCTTTTAAGCAAAGAAGTTGAAGTAGGCTATTGGTGTGCTTTGTGGATTTGGAAAACCCACAGGCTCTGCAGTTAGAAAGGCCTGGGTGTGAAGCCCAGCTCCACTGCCTTTCCAGCTGGCTGATCTTGGGCAAAGGACGACCTCTCTTTGCTTCAGTTTCCTCATCAATTAACTGGAGACAATAATAACATCTCTCCCATAGGCTGGTTATGAGGCTGAAATAAGACAGTGCCTAAAAGTTCTTAGCATGGCAAGTGGCAGGAAGAAAACACTCAGTCAGTAGTATCAGCTGTGATTGGTATGATTACTATCATTCTCATCTTCATCTTTATTGTCATCATCACCACCATATTTATTGTGTTAGGAGGCATTATTCCTCCCTGTCTCTGCAGTGATTTTTTTTTTTTTTTTTTTTTTTTTTGTGGTACGCGGGCCTTTCATTGCCGTGGCCTCTCCCGTTGCGGAGCACAGGCTCCGGACGCACAGGCTCAGCGGCCATGGCTCACGGGCCCAGCCGCTCCGCGGCATGTGGGATCCTCCCGGACCAGGGAACGAACCCACGTCCCCTGCATCGGCAGGTGGACTCTCAACCACTGCGCCACCAGGGAAGCCCCTCTGCAGTGATTTTTTATGAGGGCTTTGCTTTCATTTATTTCACAGATTACATTAGACTCCTATCCCTGCTATATCAAGTCCCAAATTCTCCTCCTGGCAACTGAGGCCCTCTTTTATTTGTTTTTGACCAGAGTAGTTCCACCTCGCCTCCCACTGTTATTAACCCTACTCTCATTACTCACATCCCAGGGTTTTCTCCTCCTAATCAACCTCCATACTTTTATTCAAGCAGGTTTCCACCCAGCTTTGAATGTCCTCTTTCTTGACTGTAATAAAATATGCTGAGACTCTGCTCTGTGCCAGCCATCAGGGTGGATACTTGACATATATGATCTCATTTATCCTCACCTCTAAAATGCAACTGAGACTAGGAGAGAGAAATTTCCTGCCAAATCCAGGCTGCTAGGAAGTAGTGGACAAACACGTGATAACTCTGCACTTGCAAGACAGGACTGGGGACCTACTTCCTCCATCTCTCTGGTCCAGGGTAAGGTATCCCCAGCCTCAGGGGCCTCAGTCCATGTTGTTCCAAGTAGGAAGACAGAACCAAGGGCAGGCAAACCAAGGCCAGACGGACAAACCAGCTCTCTAAAGAGACCAAGACTCTTGCGTCAGTGAGTCCCACTCACTCTGAAGAGCCACTGGAGGTTAATGCTGAATTTTCTCAGCTCTAGATGGAATCCTGTCCTGTGTCCTTGCCTTGCTGAAACATTCAGGGTAAACTCAGTGCATGGGTACAGGAGTTTCCTCAGAGCCAACCTAGTCAGCTCAGCCTGAGGGAGAGTGAATTTTAGTATATGGAGAAATTATAGGTCAGTCTTGGAAAGCTGTAGCCAAAGAAGGGCTTTTAACAGAAAGCCACTGATCGGTGAAAATCAAGGAAAATCAGGTAGGTAGGATGAAGAGCACGAATAATGCAAGGCACGCGATGAAGGCAATTAAGGCTGTCAACAATGTCAGCCAGGGTGGTTGGAAGGTACTTTTCTGTGGTATAGAAGGAGGGCAGGGCTACTTTCCCAGAAACTAAATCCACCATGCTCTGTCTCCTGACTTACACCCAGCCTGGCTTTGTGGGAATTTGCATCCAGTGATCCTGGTGTGATATGGGCACAAGAGACAGGATTGCGCACAGGCAGCGATGAGGTCCTTCAGGGACCTGATCAAGGAGAGCGACCCACAGGAGACACTCTGTGATACCAGTTTCCTAATAATTTTAGGAGACATATCAAATTGATCAAAATGAAATCCTGCCCATCCTAAAGAAGTGAATATGTAGTGGAAATCTAGGATGGGACTGGCCGATTCCAGCAGGACTGCATCCAAAATCCTCCCTTCTCCTCCTACGTATAACCCCTCTGACCTCAGGCCCTCTGACCTTTGTAGACAGGCAGCTGAGAAGGTACATCTAAAAAACAAATCTCCATGTATGTAGGTGAAAGGAACAAGGAGATTTGGATTTTGCTGCTAGAATTGCTCAGGCTCAGGAGGAAGGAAGGATGCTGTAAAGGTTTGCAAGCTGAGGTTGGGCTCTGTTCCTCCTTTGAAAGTAGCTGCTGAAAGTAGAAGAGACACAGACAGCCAAAGCTGCCCTGCTGTGTGCCTGCCTGAGAGCAGGGACTCCATAAATATTACTGAAGGGGTGAAAAAGTAATGAACAAGTGAAAGAAACTATACTCAAATGGAAAAAAAAGGAAAACTAAAAGTTTTGAAGATGTCATCTAGATTCTTAGCAGTTTGAAGATGTCATCTAGATTCTTAGCAGTTGAGTCCACCTGACATTCTGAGCCCTCTCCTAGGTTCTTACAGAAATCATCTCATTTAACTCACAAGTTTATGATGTGAAGTTTATTAGTCCCCATTTTACAGATCAAGAAACTGAGGCACCCAGAAGCGAAATTATTGCCTAAGGTCATACTGGTTATTGGAAGACTGGGATTCACTCACCAGGGTCCATTGATTGCATGCTTGTTATGAGCCTGATAACGTGTTTTATATGCAATATCCATTTTATTTCTCATAGTCACCCTGCAAGGAAGGTGTTTTACTATCCCCATTTTGTTGATGAGGAAACTAAGTCCAGGTCTCCCACTGTAAGTTAGATAAGGAGAGATTGCTCCAGTGCTGGCACAAAATGATTTCAAGGCCTGGATCCCAGGCGTGAGACTAGAACTGGGTCCACTGAGCATGAGATGTATGTTGTTTCTGTGCTAAGAAGCCTCAGAGCCAACAAGGGACAACACCTTTTGAGCAGTGTGAGGTGCTCAGACTCTGAATCTTGGGCATGCCGCCATGCTGCAAAGAGGGAGGCGATGGGGATCCACCTACCTCTCCCTGAACCTCTGTCTCGCTTATGTCATCTGTGCTACTTACCAGCTCTGGAATCAGCCAGAGAAAGAACAGCCTGGACACAGCCATGCACTGGCAGAGTGGCTATGAGCACCTAGTTCTGTCTGTCTGGCATGATCTCCTCACACCTTGTACCTGTTTTTCCTCTCCTTCTGGGAATGACATGAGTGAAGCCCCCTCCACTCCCTCTCAGTCATCCGTCACTCCTTTCCTGAACCAGAAACGGACTACTTCATTTTATGTTTGGGAAAGGGAAGCCTCAGAGGGATTTTTTTTTTTTTTAAGGTCAGGAAACTAAATCGTATGGTTTCTAAATGCTTGTCTTTAGTCTCAGAATGCAGGTACTTAGGGCTTAACCCCTATACGGGTCAAAGGCATCTCCCATGGGATCCCCGTCAGTCACCCTGTACTTCCCCCTCAAGGCACCTGGCACAGCACATTGCTGTTGCTCATGCACGGCTTCCCACTAGACCTTGAACTCAGGAGGAGCAGGGGCAATGTCTGTTTTCACGTTGTGTCCCTACCTTCCAGGGCAGTGCTTGAAACATAGCAATTACAAAATGAATAATTCTGTTGAATGAACAAAGTCATATATACAGTGGTGATGACTCATGTGGCCCTGAGAGTGTGTCCTTACAATGGTGTGGTACCCTCCAGGAGGTACACTTCCTTATTCTAGGCCAGGATAGAGAGACTCAGCCCAGTTCCTTTTCTGCATCTAATCCCATGTTTCAGAAAGAGAAGAATGCCAGTGAGAGTCTTCATGATACATCCGAAAGAGTCAGATAGGCCTCGGTTCAAACCCTAACTCTTCCACTTCCTAACTGGGGAGTGTTGGGCCAGTTACAGGATGCTCTCAACTGGGGGAGGGCTTCCCACAATAAGAGCAGGTACATATTCAAAAAGAAACAAGAAGACAAGAATCAAAGCAAATAAAAACCTAATACTTCTATAATGTTCACTAGATGCAAGACACTCTTTTGAGTGTTAAATATTACACCCTACTTAATCATCACAACTCCTTGAGGTGGAGGAACTATCCTGAGGCTCATTTTATAGATGAGCAAACTCAGACACAGAGGGCATACATGTTTACCCAAGGTCACACAGCTAGTAAGTGGCAGAGCCAAGATTTGAACCCGGCAGCCTTGTCCCAGTGCCCATGTTCCTAACCTCTGCACTTACTGTTTCTATCAAGATGATACAGAAGGAGCTTGGATGTAGGATTCAGAAGGTCTTCAAGGGTGCTGACTTCAGATCTGCTGCTTACTAAATGTGACTTGGGGCAGATTACTTAACCTCTCTGGGCTATGTAATGTCCTCATTATATCATGAAGGTAATAAAACAAGATAATGAATGAGATAATATATTAGGTGGAGCTTTAAAAGTTATAAAGCTCTTAGCCCTTCTAAGTATGAAGTAATATTAACTATTAGATGTCAGAGAGCTTTGAATGAGGGCTTCCCTGGTGGCGCAGTGGTTGAGAGTCCGCCTGCCGATGCAGGGGACACGGGTTCGTGCCCCGGTCCGGGAGGATCCCACATGCCACAGAGCGGCTGGGCCCGTGAGCCATGGTCGCTGAGCCTGTGCGTCCGGAGCCTGTGCTCCGCAACGGGAGAGGCCACAACAGTGAGAGGCCCGCATACCGCAAAAAAAAAAAAAAAAAAAGAGCTTTGAATGATGAAATGAGGTGCTTGCCTTATATGCTTTGGATCTGCAAAAACAATGGGGACTTTTTTTTTTCAAAACAGGGCAGAATGGAGGTGGGGAGGGAGGGAGGGTGGGTGAACCGATGGATGGATGGATGGATGGATGGATGGATGGACGGACGGAGAGAGAGTTTATCAGTATGTTAGAAGACATACTTCAAGTAGAGGACACTTAACAAAGGAAATGTGTAAGAAGCAGCATATTATCATGGTCTTGGATTTGGGGATTAGACAGTTGGAGTGGGCTGGGTGTCCAATCCCAGGACTTCCACCTTCTAGCTGTTTGAACCTAAGCCTGCAACTTCACCTCTCTGAGCCTCAGTGTCCTTCTCTGTCAAATAAGTGCTAATAAAACCTTCCTCATTGGCTTGTCATGAAAATTAAATTTGATCCTATAAGAAAAGCGTCAGGCTGGTAGGAGGTGCTCCAAAACATACCCCCGTTTCCCACTGGCTGAGCCCCTTGCTGTTTCCTCTCACATCCACATGATGCGAAATTTCTAGATGGCTACTTTGTGGAATTAATTTCCTAAAGTGGGGAGAGGGCATTCAGGAAAAACACTCTGTATTTTCATTCCTTTGCTTACCTGCTGCAGGTCCAACTGGTGGGGGAAACATTCCCTTCAGCAGGGGTCTTTGTTCTGTGGCAATTAAAGGCGTCTCGCTAATCCTTCTGCTTCCCAGATGTTTTTGGAGCTATATTTTTAGCTCATCTCTTTTATATGCCTCACTCGAAAGACATCTTATTATTCATTTCAAAACTTGACAACTCCTATCCCTTTGTCCCCTCATTGTATTCTGATACACAAAGGAAGAACGAAATGTAGCAGTCTCAAGCCAAGTTTTGCTTCTGCTCAGTTGAGACCAGAGGTGTTAAGGGTTTCTTCTGGCCGACTCTGCTCTGGACCCACTCAGCTGGGTGTCAGCTGGGTGTCACAGGTGCTCATTCCCATCCTCATCTGCCTCGTGTTATAAGATATGCAATTATATGCTGTGTGTAGGTGCACTCAAGGGTCCCGCCCGTGCTCCTGTGCAGACACAAGCCAGGGGTGGCCTCACAGTTCTGGGACCAGTCTGAAAAGCATGTAGGAGTGAATAACAGAGACAGGATGAGCATTTCAACCTTGAGTCATTTAGTCAACAAATACTTATTAAGCATTGACTGTGCACCAGGATTTGTGCTAGGCGAGGGCGTATATTTTGCATAAACAGAGAAGATATTCCCTCACGAGATACACTTTGAATGACTTTGAAGTAACAGTGGCAGATTTATTAAGCCCTTATGGTGCTCTGGGCTCAACATGCCTGCGTGTGTGCATGTGTGTGTGTGATTCATACAGTTCTCATAACAAGCCTCAGAGGTAGAGATGGTTATACCCAGGATCCAGGTGAAAAAGCCAGGTCACAGAAAGGGTTAGTGCCTAGCTCGGGGGTTACAGCTCGTGAATAGAAAGGCCCTGTCTTGATCTCTGGCTCCAGAGCCTGGGCTCTTCACTACTTAGTTATACCCTCCCTGTTCTCCACCCAGAATGCCTCCCGCTCCAGGGCCATAATAAACTGAGATCGTGGATAACTGCACTTAGCCCAGGGTCTGGGCTTTGTACTGCAGGTGGAGATTGTCATCGCCTGTATGGTGTCAAAGAGAAACCCAGCGGGATGTGACAGTAGTGAAAACAGATTTTATTCAGGAACTCCTGACAGTAGGGGAAAGAATTGAGCTTCTTTCCAATTTGTGCCGCTGTGCCTAGGGTTTGAAGGGGAGAATGAGGGAACGGGAGGGATGATGAGTGGGGACTGTATAGAGTCAGGGAGCAAAACGTTACAAAAAACAGGAAATGGGGGTTAGCCCATGTGAAATTCATGTGGGTTTGATAACTGGCGCTTATCCAGGCTTGGGCTCCAGCCTCCCACAGAGACTGGGAGACCAGTCCTATCTCCAGATGTTGGCTGGGACAAACAATAAATTCTTTTGGAAGCCTTGAGTTATCTTAGGCAGGGACTTGGAAGGGTGCTAGGGCCGTTCGGGATGTGGCCTTGAGCTGTCAGAAACGATGTTAGTGTTTTGCTCAGTCTTTATTGGCCAAGGTTGAGGTCTAGTGGAGCAGAGGGCTCAGAGGAGCCTGGCTAGAGCTTGGGCAAGGAGTCTCTGTCCCTAGTTCATTCTGCTTTCCATTGCTGGTCTACTGGATCCTTGCACCAGTTCTGCTCTGGGCAAGTCACTGCTGTTCTTATTCTCATGCAGATTCACGAATGGACAGTCAGACAGGTTACAGATAGGTGCACAGATAACAGGTCATTGCAAGTCAGAAGAGCAAGTGTTTTGAGCACAGGGACAGCAGCCAAGAGGTACAGGGAGCACAGAGGCGGGTAGCTAACCAGCTTGGGACGGGAACCTGTCAGGAGTCCCGGCACCAGTTCTTCAGTGGCTCATACCAGTAGAATCCTCAAAGCGACATGACAGGCCTCCACATTTTGGCCCCGCTGGCCTCTGTCTCCTTCGGAACACACTGGGAGGTTGCTCTGGGAAGAGTGCACAGAAGGGCCAGGCAGATGACCTCATACCCCACAGCCCCTGACCCCTCAACCCCAGAGCCCCTTAGAATTCCCTGAAGCCACCTATTTGGCTCTGGCATGTGCATATGATGCTCCCCTCTCCTGCCTTATCTTTTTTTTTTTTTCCCCGGACGCGCAGGCTCCGGACGCACAGGCTCAGCGGCCATGGCTCACAGGCCCAGCTGCTCCGCGGCATGTAGGATCTTCCCGGACCGGGGCACGAACCCATGTCCCCTGCATCGGCAGGCGGACTCTCAACCACTGCGCCACCAGGGAAGCCCCTGCCTTATCTTTTGCTAGCCAGCTCTTTTGCCTCCTTTTCCTGGCAGCCTGCCCAGTGGGACTAACTGCCCCTACTGGTAGGTCTCGGCATCTGCAGATCTCGGCGTCGCTAAGAAGGTGCCACACCTGCTTGCGATTGTCTGGGCCCCGGCTGTGCCCTCCAGACCGCGTGCTTGGGGAGGGCAGGGGCGCCACGTGCCTTTCATGTGCCCTGTGCCGGCACAGCAGCTACCTCGCAGCAGGCCTTCAGCTGCTGTCTGTGATGTGAGAATCCAGGCTGTTGAGCTCTTGCCCGGTGTGCTTCCTGGCCCTCCCAGATCCCCCATCGCTTACATCCGCCAGCATCTCCCGAATGGGCACCCCAATGCCTGGTACAGTCTGCAACTTCCCCAAGGTCAAAGGAAATGATGGAGCCGAGGAATGTTCCAGACCCATCTGACCCTGGCACACAGACCATGCTTATGCATGGACTTCACCAGGAAGCAACACAGAGCCTCATGCTGTGAGGTTGGGAGCATATCCAGTTGTCTCCAAAAACTACCAGTGCAGCCAGTGAAACAAAGTGGTACCCTGCCATCATCACTGCCTCTACCAGCACTGCCATCCAGGGTTTTTTTTTTTTATAAGACAGAACCCCTGTCATCTGTGGATTGTGGATTGTGGGCGGGGAGCAGGGGTGGATGAAGGTAGGATCCATCTTTGGCTCACAGACATTTTTGCCAGACTGTCCCCAAATCAGAGAGTCTTATGCTTTTACAGCCCAGGGCAGAAGCCCAGTCTGCAGTCTGGCCAGGGCCCTCGGGGCCTCCTCTCCAGCAGGACAGGCCGGTTCACCTGTGAGCCTCCTTCCCGGATACTTCGGCTGTGCATCCCCTTGGCTCCCATCCTGATGGCTCCCAGCAGGGAGGGGCTGCTCAGCTTCCTGTCCTTCCCCAGCCAGAGGATGGACTCCCTTTGCAGCCTGCTGAAAGGGTCAACTGCACTCAGATTAACAGCAGAGTCAAGTAGAAAGCTGCTGACAATTTCAACCACCCCAGTTTTTTACCCTGGCCTTCAAAAGCCTGCATCCCCTGGCCCTGGCCTATCTTCTCACACTGCCACTCTCTGCGAGCATTGTATGAGCTAATCATCCCAAACGGATTGCAGTTCCCTATCTATAACATGCTATTTGATAGCATCACATCTCTTTGGTATCCCTCTAGATGGAACATCTTTTTTTTTTTGAGGTACGCAGGCCTCTCACTGTTGTGGCCTCTCCCGTTGTGGAGCACAGGCTCCAGACGCGCAGGCTCAGCAGCCATGGCTCACGGGCCCAGCCGCTCCGTGGCATGTGGAATCTTCCCGGACCAGGGCACAAACCCGTGTCCCTTGCATTGGCAGGCGGACTCCCAACCACTGCGCCACCAGGGAAGCCCATGGAACATCTTTTTTTTAATTTTTAATTTAATTTTTATTTTATATTGGAGTATAGTTGATTTACAATGTTGTGTTCCTTTCAGGTATACAGCAAAGTGATTCAGTTATACATATACATATATCCATTCTTTTTCAGATTCTTTCCCCACATGGGTTATTACAGAATATTGAGTAGAGTTCCCTGTGCTATACGGTAGGCCCTTGTTGATTATTTTATATATAGTAGTGTGTATATGTTAATCGCAAACTCTAAAGACAAATATCATGTGATATCACTTATATGTGGACTCTGAAAAAATGAACTTATTTACAAAACAGAAACAGACTCACAGACCTCAAAAACAAACTTATGGTACCGAAGGGGAAAGGTGGCAGGGGGAGGATAAATTAGGATCCTGGATGGAACATCTTCATCCCTACCAACCATAGGAGCACTAATTTTTACCTAGTCAACTCCTACTAATCTAGTCCATTCAGGCCTTCATTCCTACCCTGTTCTTCCCTTTATTATGGCATGAACGCAATATTCTTTTATTCAGTCAGCAGATTGTGACTGAGCCCCTACAAAGTGTCAGCCACTGCCTGCGTTAGGTGCTGGGGATGCAGTGGTGACCAGGGCCTGCCACGGGGGCTGCTTCCCTGGTCTTCACAGACCAATAGAAGATACAGATATTAACCAGGTGGTCATGCCCATGAAGGGATAATTACAGACTGTGGTATGTGTTAGAAAGAAAGGGAATGGGTTTATTATTTTTTTTATTTTTTTTGCAGTATGCGGGCCTCACTGTTGTGGCCTCTCCCGTTGCGGAGCACAGGCTCCGGACGCGCAGGCTCAACGGCCATGGCTCACGGGCCCAGCCACACCGCGGCATGTGGGACCTTCCCAGACCGGGGCACGAACCCGTGTCCCCTGCATAGACAGGTGGACTCTCAACCACTGCACCACCAGGGAAGCCCAGGGAATGGGTTTCTTTGAAAACATTAAAGAAAGGCACCGAACGCCCTGTCTCCCCAGGGACCTGAGCTCCCCGAGGGCAAGGATCCTGCCCTCGTATTTCCAGCACAGTGCCTGCCATGGAGTTTCTGGGTCCAGGGAGATGCTCCGTTACTGGAACTGAGTCATGGAAATAAGTTGGAGCTGGGCCAGCAGGTATTTGGGGCAGGAAGCACAAAGTGACTGAGCCAGGCCTCCATACAGCTGTCCTCAGTTGAGTGCTGCTCTCTCTGGGCCTGGCACAGAGATAGATGGCAGGAGGAGGGGATGAAGGGATAAGAGAGCAAAGGGCTGGGCGGAACCTGAAGATCACTGCCCTTCAGGAGGCACCCCGATGCGATAAAATGGGCGTGACGTTTGCTGCCATCACGCCGGCTTTTGGCACCAGCTCTGATCTTCACCGCTGACTGAACATTGATTGGGCAAGTTGCTTAAGCCCTCTGAGCCTCAGTTTCTCATCTCTAACTGGAAAATGATAGGGCCGAGGGTTAGAATTTCTTAGTTCGTGTCAATTTTGCCCTCTGAAACCCAAAGGTGAGTTATAGGAGATGACTGCAGGATCGCGTTTGGTGTATTTTCAACGAAAAAGGCAATTTTGTGCTGATTTCTTTTCCTGACAGTTCATTTTCCAAGGCAACAGCCTAACAAATCATGGGGCCAATTAGTGTAAGAGAAACAATTGATCCTGGTACTCAGAGAGCTCAGCCCACTACCTCAGTGGTTTGGTGGTGTTTATTTGGGGAAACGCTGTGCAGCACTAAATGGGAAATAATTGGATAGACGCTGTTATAAATTGCACGGCACTGAACCACGCTCGGCTTCTGATTCAAGTAGCAAGGTCTGGCAGTAATAGGAAAACTAAAGGCTTTGCTATCCTGCCTTGAAAAGCGGAGCAAAGCTGGCAGGGGCCCATCTTGCCCCTCATTTTACAGATAGGAAAATTGAGTCTCAATGAGGGAACGGAGATGGGGCTAGATACCTAAGATTTTGTTGTTTCACTATTGCATTCTCTCGGCAAACTCCTCAAACAAAGGGATCTGGAGATAAAATAAGGAAGTTGCTGTATTTCTTTCCTGGGGCTGCCATAACAAATTACCACAACGGAGAGGTTTAAATGGAAATTTATTGTCTCGTAAAGGCTAGAAATCTGAGATCCAAGTTTTGCCAGGATTGACCTCTTCTGACCACTGTGAGAAGGGATCTGCACCAGGCCTCTCTCCTGGTTTCTGGTGGTTTGTTGGCAGTCTTGGGTGTTCCTTGGCTTTTAGACACATCATCTGGATCTCTGCCTTCGTGTTCACAAGGCATTCAGTCCATGTGTCTGTGTCCACATTTCCCCTTTTCATAAGGACACTAGTCATACTGGATTAGAGGCACACCCTATTCTAGCATGCCATAATTTTAACTAATTACCTCAGTAATGACACTATTTCCAGATAAGGTTGCATTCTGAAGTCCTTAAGTTTTAGGACTATAGTTGACCCTTGAACAACATGGGTCTGAACTGCGTGGGTCCACTTATATGCAGATTTTTTCAATAAATACATACTACAGTACAGTTTATGGTTGGTGAATCCACAGATGCGGAACTGCAGATACAGAGGGCTGACTGTTAAGTTATACATGGATTTTTCTACCACACAGGGGCGGGGGGGGATGTCGGGGGTTGGTGCCCCTATTCCACACTTTGTTTAAGGGTCAACTGTATTTCCAAATAAGGTCACATCCTAAAGTCCTGAGGTTTGGGACTTCAACCTATGAATTTTGGGAGGCTACAATTCAACATGTAATGATCACAAACAATTTAGAGAACAGAATCTTTGAACTGGAGAGGAAGAATCATTTATTAAGCATCACTAGGTACCAGGCAGGGTACCAGGGTCTTACTTAGTTCCCCTCCAAAAGAATGAAGTTACAGATGAGGACCTTAAGGTTCAGAGAAGCTGGGTAATTTGCCCAAGTTGACACAAGTAGTATGAATAGATTTGGATTTCAAGTGCTGACCTGTGTCTATCCAAAGTCATGTGTTTCTTCAGCATCCAAGTGTCTTGTTAAAACAGATCTTAGAAGCCATATTCACCACTACCGCCACCTACTATCCACCTCAATTTATAAATGAAGACACCAACCTCCTCACTCCTAATCCAGCATTCTTCCCATTGGCTGCATTTTAGTCACATCACTTTCTTGTAAGTTTCTGTCTGGCATGCAAGACTTCTTTGTGACCAAGGCAGAGGTTAATTTCAAACTGGTTACAACACAAAAAGTAATTTTCCATTAAATATAATGACCTCGTTTCTGCAGTGACTTGTGGCAAAACATGCTGTTTCATTTCCATTCATTCACACTCATTTACCTACTTGCTATAATAATTTTACACCATAAGCTGAAATGTTGAAATCATTGGTTACATTACCGAACACCTACAATGGTTATTAGGATTCTTCATGCAGAAAGAGACAGAAATAAAAACAAGAATTTTAGGAGAATGAGAGTAGAGGCAGTTGAAGTACATTCAAAGCTGTATTCAAGTGCACAGAGGCTGCCTGGGGTCTGGAGCCAGCCATACCTGGCAGCAATCTAGGGTCTACCTTATCAGCAATGTGATCTGAGTTGAGTTCTTCAACCTCTCTGTGTCTCACTTACATCAGTAGTAAAAGGAGGGGAAGTAATATGTAAGGTTGTCAGGTGAGTGAAATAAATGAGGATTACATATGTAGAGTATCCGGCACGATGGCTAGCACATAGTGGTCATTCTCTGGATAGTACCCTTTTAAAAAATATAATGAAAATTAAATCTGAATCCTTATGCATATTTGGAGAATATTCCAAGTTTGGGATATTTTTTTCCCCAGAGTTTCAGAAGTATAAAATTGTTTCCATATTTATTCAACCTGAACTTTTAAAAATGTTGTTGAAAATAGAACCACAACTAGCTGATGTTTATTTATGCTGGCCTTGGGGAAGCAAGAAGGAACAAAGAAAACTGGCCGCACTATACTGAGCTCTTCTAAACGTGCTGAACAACCCATTGTGTTTTGGACCAGTGGTTGCCTGAGGTGGACTTGATAAAGGCCTTTTGTCTGCAGCCTACTTTCAGTTAAGTCATTGAAGTGTTCGGTGCCTTGGTCTCTCCTGTTCTCAGAGAGAGGAAAAGGGAATGGGAGATAGAGAAAGGAGCGTGCTAAGATTTAATTTTTTTCTTTAATGTATTACCATGAAAATGTTCAAAAAAACAAAATTTCACCTTTTGCCATATTTGCTTTCTCTGACTCTCTTTCTCTTTATATAGATTAAGAGATCAATAGATCAATAGATATCTAGATAATAAATAGCTGCATTAGGTGTGCTCATTGCCCCTGGGGTTTCATTGCTTCTAGTCCCTTTCTGCAAACAGTGCTAATAATATAGTTTTTAAATGATGAGTTCATGTTGATAATTCCAATTCAAATTTACAATTATTGGCTTATTTCTTAACTTTTACACGTAGATCTCATTTTTCTTTGGCTGAAAAGCTTGCTTTCTAATAAGAATGTATTTATATATTCTTTTATCCTAACATATACCCAAAGCAATTTCAAAATTGCAATTCCAATACAAATGACTGCTAACAATAAACCAGGCATAGACTTGAGTGTCAGTGAGATTTGCTGAAATCTCATGTTAGCCTGATATTCCCTGGGTAAGTCACTTCTTAGCCTTTTTCCTCCTGTCTAAGATAGGGATAATGGTGATCACTGTATTGTTCAGAAATCCTTTGGTTGCAAGTAATAAAAAATTCAGTTCAGTCTTAAGCAATGGAAGGAATTCACTGATTATATAACTGAAAACTACAAGGTTAAATTTCTCAGGATAGTGGGATCCAGATTGTTAGATGATGTCATAAAGTTTAAAGCTCTCTCTTTCAACTCTTTTCTCTTTCCTGGTGACCCGATTTCCCAGAAGACTTTCTTACCACCCTCTGGTTATTCCAAGACTGTTATCCTGTGAGTTCTAAGGAAGTCCTGACCTGAGGGAACCATGCTTGGTAATTGAACACTATGTTACATAGTCATTAGATCTTTGTTTTTCTCCAAGATTAAATCAAAGCCTTTATTAAACATCCCTCCTTCAAACCACCTGCATTTAAACCTATATCCCTCTCCCGACTTTCGAACTGGTAGGGCTGTGCATGTGTCTTTGTCACCTGACGGGTCAGATCCAGTTGGGTCGCACAATGCTGAAAAGCCACACCCAGACACACCACACGGGGCAGACCTCCACGGTTCTGTGCCCCCTCAGGATCTAGGCAGAGGTTGGCAGCACTGTCCCTGGAATCAGAGCTCGAGCACAGGAGACCAGGAAGCAGAAGTCTGAGCCTCCTTGTTCCAGACCTAGCCATGCAGAGCAGATAAGCTGCACTTGGCTACCACTGGATGAGGGTCACGCATGTGTTTTTTCTTCTCGTCTCTGAAGAAAAGGGTGAGAGATGGAGCAGGCAATTTTCAGTTGTGTGTGGGTTTGATATAAGGCTTTGGCTGTGGTCTGTTGATAAATTAAAATACTTTCTGGGAACGCCGTCTCAGTTGTCTGGGAAAAGATTCAAAGTATTCAGAGCCTACTGTCTACCAGATACCCTGCTAGACACATTAAGTGATCTTCTTCACATTCCCATTGTACAGATGAAGAAACTGAGGCTCAGTGAGGTAAGGTGACTTGCACATGGCGACAAAGCTGAGATCTAAATCCTTCCATCACACGACATGCCTTTTGGAAATTGGGACAGGACAACACAATATACAAACTACTCTGAGTGTAAAACAAAAGAGGAACCCCCTGACTTACACATATACACGTATTGCTGGCTTTTGAGAGCTCAGACCGCATCTTCTTTATTTCAGTATTTCCAGGGCCTGGTGTATCCGAGCACCGAAGGGCTTTTAGGCATGAATGTGAATTGAATGAGAGAGAGGACAGCTAGTCCAGCTCGCCACCAACTGTGATTATGCTGTAGCACATCCTCGGTCATGGGATGTAGAATTTTGATTGAACCCCAGTGTTAGGAAATTGGTGCTTCACACAGAAGCTCGTTTCCTATTGAAGGTGGTTTTTATTTCTCCTGAGCAGAAATCTGCTTCCTTGTCACTTGGTGATTGCTAATTGATTCAGCACACCTGGCTCCACTTTGCCTGTTAGACAAATTTAAGCCTAAATCATAGGTCTGGAATGCTCTCAGCTAGTACAACTAGTTCATCTCCCTATTTTTAGGCAAGAACTTTACTCACATGGTTCCAGAGCTGTGTGTTTATAACATATGTTTAGAGAGTTACTAAGAAGAAGCTGCCTTTTATAGCTGTTGTCTTGTTATAAAGTTTCAAAAGAAGTGTTAAGAGCAAAAAAGGACATGAGTATTTACTGAAGCCAACCTCCTTATTTTAACAGCTGAGGAAAGGAAGTGTTACAGAAACAGAAGTAGAGCCAGTAGGGTTGGGGGGAGGGGGTTCGAGGACAGACTTGGACTCAAGATTTTACTGACAGATTCATTCATTCAAGTTATTCATTTAAAAATAGGTACTGACAAAGTCATTAGAGACAGAACATAGGATGTGGTTTCCAGGGACCGGAAGAAGGGGAATGAGGAGTTAGTGTTTAATGGTACAGATGGTCACTTGGGGAAGGTGAAGGAGTTCTGGAAATGGATGGTGGTGATGGTTGCAGAGCAGTGTAAATGTACTTAATGCCACAGAACCATACACTTAATAATGGTTAAAATTGTAATTCAAGTTGTGTATATTTTCCCACAATAAAAATATATATGTACTAAATCCTTACTATATGTCAGGCACTGTACTTGATATTCAGGATAAGATGAGAAAAAAAAGATATTGTTGCGAACACACTGGAGCCGATGTGTTTTTTTTTTTTTTTTTTTTTTTTTGCGGTACGCAGGCCCCTCACTGTTGTGGCCTCTCCCATTGCAGAACACAGGCTCCGGATGCGCAGGCTCAGTGGCCATGGCTCACGGGCCCAGCCGCTCCGAGGCATGTGGGATCCTCCCGGACCGGGGCACGAGCCCACGTCCCCTGCATCGGCAGGCGGACTCTCAACCACTGCGCCACCAGGGAAGCCCGGAGCTGATGTTTTATATATATAATATATATATATATATAAAATATATACATATATATATAATATATATTTTTTATGTGAGCAAAAAGTCCAGTTTTTAAAATCACTAATAAGTTCACCATTCAAGGGAGAACTCTTGTTAAGATTTTATTGGATGTTTTTCCAGACTTTTTATACACATACATATATGGATAATCATACTTTTTTCAAAAACAGGATCATATTGAACACACTGTTTTGTAATATGCTTTTATTTTTTCATTCAGTACCATGTTGTGAATATATTTCCACAGCAAAAAATACATACGTTCCCAAGATGATTTTCAGTTAGCTGCATATTATTTCATCTTATAGCAAAATGCAGTTACTTCAGCCAATCAGTTAATGCTCAACATTTCAGACATTTCTAATTTTTCACTATTCTAATAGCACTGCAGGGACTATCTTGTATCCAAGTCTTTGCCCACATCTTACATTATTTGCAGATAATTGAATCCCTACAAGAAGAATCATAATTCAAAGTTTGTGCATATCATTAAGGCCTTGAAACATACAACCAGTCTGCCCTCCAGAAAAGTTGCAACAAATCACACTCCAACAAATAACAAAAATAACCATGATGGCCAACATTTACATAGCCCTTACAATATGTGCCTTGCACTGCTCCAAGCCCTTTATATATACCAGACTAAGTCATCCATCTTCCTAACAGGACCATGAGAGAGGCACTGTTGGTCCCATTGTACAAATAGAAAACCAATAGCCCAAGAAAGTATGTTTCCCCATACTTTTGCAAACACTGGGTATTATCTCATTTTTTTCATTCTGGTGGCGAAAAGTGGCATCTCAATTGTATCTGATATATTTTATATGAATCAATTTAATATTTCCAGCAACTTTTTGGATTCTGTATCATTCTTCATATTATACAGAAAGAGAAGCCTCAGAAAGTTCACGGGACATGCCCAAAGCTACACATCCAGTCAGTGATACAGATTTGAATCGTGTTCTCTCTGGCTCCAGAGTTCATATTCTTTCCTCTGTTATCAGGCTGCCTCTTCAGCTAGAGACTGGGATCTTTGGAAATTTGGTCTTGGCCTTGAGTAAAACATTCTAGAAGAGTTCAGGATGGGAACTTAGGGCAGAATTCACTCTGACCTACTCCGTTGAACACTTGATGATGGGGTGCCTGGGGGCTGGTACAGAGGTTGCCTCCCAGCCTTGTTGGCACTGCCATGCAGCAAATGCATCCAAAAATATGTTAGAAAAGAGAAAGGCCTTTATAATGAGCCTGGGTCTCTCTTTGTCTTGTGAGATTTTAACTACTGTAATTGCCTGTAGTGTGAAGTAGTGTATTTTTCATGTATCTATTTTTGTTCTGTGCCTATCTGCATGTCTGCTTTTTATGTTTTGTTTTTTTATTAACTCACTTGAATCCTGGTGGGTGTTTTTCCCGTGAGGAGTATAGCCTCAGGAAAACACACCCTCTCATACACACACATACACACACACAATAATAACATGAAGGCTAAGGAGGGTAGAATGTATTCTTTAAAAAAAGCTAATGGTAAAGTCTGAGCAGATGACTTTCTAATCCATACTGTATTTAATTGGCTGTATTGAACCATAGTACAAATAAAGTCTTCTCTGTAATTTATTCTGTCAGACGATAACCCTGCAAACAATTGGGTACTTCATTTAAACATTGGTAAATGGCTCATGGAAATGCTAAGAAAAAAATGGTGATCAGATAAGAAACCCTCTGTTTACGGAATGAATCCTATGTGAAATGTCGTGAATTAACCTGATTAAATCAATCATTGAGCATTTATTGAGTGACTGCCTTGTGCAGTGTACATCTTTGGATAGCTTGGTTCTTCCTTCCTTCCTTCTTTAATTCACGAAACCTTATTTAGCACTTATTGTTCAAAAGGAACAGTATTAGTAACTAGGATGAGACTGAAGAGAACCAGACACGGATCTTTCTTTCAAGGAGCTAACATCCCCAAGGTGGAGAGAAAACAAATGCACACATGTTCTCCAAATGTCCTGTTCTCAGGACCTAGAGGCCTTTGCATGCTCCATTCTTTCTGCCTAGAATGCCCTTTCCCCCTGACTTTCTGGGGACTTCCCCTTTATCCTTCGAGACTGAGTCCAAGGTCAGCTCCTTTGTCAAGTCTTCCCTGATGCCCCTTCCCATTCCTGCTCTGACCCTACACAACCCTTTAATCTAAAGCTTGTTTTCTTATATTGTGGTTGTTAGTCTCTTTGCCTGCCTGTTCTATGAGATTGCAAGGGCCTTGAGGAAGGGACTATGTTTTAATCTTTTGGGTAGATGTAGCAGTTAACATGAGATCCAAAAAAGAACAGGTACTCAATAAGCATTAATACATACCATGTGAATAACTATATGCATGGAGAAATGTGTAGCAAAATTAAGAAGTATGAAGCATCCCAAATAGAAGAAAAAATACAACCCAATGAAATCTAGGGCTGGGAATTATTACTAAGGGAAACAGGGGAGTCAGGGAAGGTTCCCTGGATGAGCAGGATGTTGGAGCTAGGCCTTGAGCATCGTTATGATACAGTTAGGTGGAGTTGATGAAACACGGGTCAGGGGAAGAAGAGGGCAATCAGTAGAGAAAACAACATGCATAATGGCACAGAGGTGGGCAAGTCCAGAACCCAAAGGGGGATGATGAGCCCTTCAGATTATTTTCACCCCTGGGAGGAAAGTCAGACTGGGTTGGGGAGCTTATTCTCTGAATTGGCCTTGGAATTCTGCAGCAATAACTTTCATCCTCAATGAGAGGGTTCGGAATAGGAGGAGTAAATGAAGTGGTAGAAAGATCGGGTGTTCTGGAAGACTCTCTCTTTAAAAGCAAATATCTGCTTTGATTTGGGGGCAGTGCTTTAATATCTAGACTAAGTTTCTTTTGGTTGTTTTTTTTTTTTTTTTTTTTCGGTACGCAGGCCTCTCACTGTTGTGGCCTCTCCCGTTGCGGAGCACAGGCTCCGGACGTGCAGGCTCAGCGGCCATGGCTCAAGGGCATAGCCACTCCGCGGCATGTGGGATCTTCCCGGACCGGGGCACGAACCCGTGTCCCCTGCATCGGCAGGCAGACTCTCAACCACTGCACCACCAGGGAAGCCCTAGACTAAGTTTTTCCAAGACAAAAACTCTTTTCCAAAGGAAGGGTGGAAGACGAGCACCCAGAATCTGCCTTTCCTCCACCCTCTCCCTCCCCCTCTGGCCCAGGATTCTCTGCACCCCCAGAACAACCCATGACGCCCCAGAAACTCCACACAGAAACACTCCTGGGATGAAACGGTCCTTTTCTCCTGTGACCAAGGGCCTCATCTCCCCTTTGTGGCCTTGGCTGCTCGGCAAATACCACAGGTAGCCAAGCCCGAGAGTCCCCTTCCAGACCATGTGGTCTTGACCTTTTTCTTTGAGATCCTGATAGCTGGCCTTGACCCCAAACCTTCTGACTGATGACCCTTTCTGACCTCAGAATCCTGCTGGAATCCAGAACAGCCTCAACTCTACCTCCTTCTGCAGTTCCCTTTCTTCATCCCAGGTTATCAGAGATCATGGTTTTGTTGTTGGTCTAGGGACCCAGGAGTCTAAAGAAAGGAACCTTGATTCTAAATAATCTTGTTTCCTCTTTTCAATGCTTTGTCATCCTGAGTAGGGAGAGTGGGGCCTGGGTTAAGTACTGGTCCAGCCAGAACACAGTCTGACCCTCAGTCCTTTGATGAATAAACTCGGAGGTGAACTATACAATATTTAAGTTTCCCCTGGCTCCAACTGTCTTTGATTTGTGCTGATAAAACTTGTTTAAAGACATGGAGCAATTTTGAGGCTCAGTGAACAAGTATTTACAAGGTCCTCTGTGTTGCCAAGATGAATGTGATAATGTGGGATTAGCAGGATTCTAATATATTTGTATTTCCAAGGATCTGTATGACACGTGCATGATTAAGGTTGGAGAAAGTGGAGACGTATCCCCTTACTGGCTCTTCGTTTCCAAATGAATGAGCCTCTTCCAGAACAATTCTTTTTAACATGTCCTAAAATTAACTATAGGAAAAGGTAATGTTACAAATATTTTTAAGCGAGGCAACATTAGATATCATAAGGCGTTAAAAATGTTTTGATTTTAAAACACTTAATGAGCATTCCCAGATAAATTAAAACATCTCCGTCTGCTATCTTGCCTAGTAGGTGATATTTTACCATTGCACAATCATCTCCAAATCTAATTCGACCAGGAAGACTTCTAATTGTGGTTTAATTTTAGAGCAATATTCCACTTGGCAATCAATAAGTACTGTCGTCAAACTTTGATTCGATAGAAGATGTGGTTAACATTCACCGTATTATGCAGAGAAAGACATACTTGCAGGGAAGGGAGAGAAGGAGGATGCCTTTGTCTCCCACTTTCCCTACTGTATACCACTCGAGCTCACAAAAGCCTCTAAATCAATACCCCCATGTTTCATGAATATAAATCTCATTGATTTTGCATCATTACCACCATGAAAAAGCTACTGCTCTCTGAGCAGTTTTTCTCTGCTAGCTAAATATGTTCTCTTAATAAAACAGGAGCAAATAGATCTTGATCATTTTACTGACAAATACTTCCTTCTTCACCAACTTTGTGTGAAAATCCACTAGAATTATACAGTTGTCTTATGGCCACTTGAGGGGCTAGGGTGACCAGGCAGTGATACCACCCTCCAAGCGTGATGTCCAGTAGACACTGGGCAACCTGGACAGGCTTGAAGCCACCTGGAGAGTCCCAAGAGTAGTAAAGAGATGAGTGAATGGCCAGACTCTGGAAGGTAAAGGTGCAGCAACCAATTCTACTGCAGAAATGATTCCTAAGGTCAGAAGCCTGGAAAGATGGCAACAGGCTGGGGAATGGACATTTTGGAAGGTCAGGGCCAATAATCCAGAACCAAGGCAATAGCCTTCATGAGAGGCAGGTGCCCACTGTCCTGAGAGGCTGGCTGTGTGATGTGAGATCCAAATGGCTAAAGGATCCAGGGAGATGGAAAGAGACCTGGGAGAAAATGTACTCCAGTGGTTCCCAACATTTTCGTAACCAAATTCTCCTTGTGTTACATTTCTCCTTCCCTCTACAAACTTAGTAATGTGGGAAACTTTGTTCACCAAAAAAAAATGCATTTATAATCATTCACTTTCCTATTTGCATTATTTGAATCCATCACTAATTGCCAAAGAGAATCTGCTCCAAGATGAGCTAAGGAGTACGACAGTAACCGGATACGGTTCTAAATAAACTTGGCGTTTGCATTGGCATGCACGATAAAAGGTGTCATCTTATTAGGGATAATTATACATTTCTGTTTAGCTTTTTGAAATGTTGAAAATTGCCTGGTACCTCTTTTTATTACTTTTAATCACCCCAGTAGATCCAGAGCTTTGGGTTAGGAGCCATTGATCTGGTTCAGAGTTCTTCTTTAATAGAGGAATACACGGAGATCCAGAGAGGTACAGTGAGTGCCTTGTGTTCACATATAGTGGCTAGAATTCAAGCTTCTTAACACCCTGGATAATGAAAAGGTCCTTTGTAAGGACTTGAAACACATCGTATAATGCACAGATACATACAGAGGACTGTTTAATGAGGATTGCTTTAGGAACATTTAATATAGAAAAATGGCCATAAAGTTCACCATCACTTAACAGGATGGTGAGTATTATTTGTTGAAGTTTAGATAATAAAGGCAGGAAGGTCCATATCAAAAGATTTTTGAATTACTGATCAGCAATCCCAATTTACTTTAGTTAACAACTGTGGGTCAGGCACAGAGCAAGGTATTAGGATGGCAAAGGTGAACAAGACAGAGGCTGGTGGGGAAGACTGGGATTTAGGCAAATATATCAGAGAAGGAAGATCTATGAAAGCAGGAGCCAAGGTAGCTGTGTGTGAGGAATCCATCAGGAGTTTCAATATCGCTAGAGACTAAAGCTCTAGGGAAACACAGAAGCGGGAGGAAGCACATCTGCAGGGAAAGGGAAGGCAAGCCTTGATCAGGGGGTTTCACAGAGGAGGTGCTATTTCAGATAGGCTTTGCAAGAGGAATAGGATTCAGGCAGGTGGATAAAAGAACAGGCATTGCGGACATGGGGACCAACCCATGAGAAGCCTCAGAGGTGTGGTGACCTTGGGCAAAACAAAGAAGGGTGTTTGATCCTCAAGTCACTCTATCGCCACCTCTTGGAAAATTGTTATAACCATGCACATCTATGGTTCTCTGAATGCGAAGGGCACCCCCTGTCATTGTGCAATGTCCATCTTCCAGCAGGGCAAGCCAGAGGCCCTGGATATGTAAATGTACTAAATATCAATCCAGAACTTAGACTGGGCTGCATCGTGAAGAAAGATGTAGCAGGAGCCTATACCACTGAGTGAGGCTGACTGGTCCTGGCAAGCAGAAAAAAGAGCCAGATGCACTTTCAGCATCTGAGCAATCCTGTTTATCTCTCTGGTCACAGCACCAGGACCATGGAAGGAAGCCTCCATTTCTCAAGGGCAGGCACAGCTCTTCTTCCTTCCATCTGGACCAAACAGCTTTTCCAGAGCCCTCCAGGCTTGTTCACATGTAGCGGAAACACATCTCTTATTGATCAGCAGCTCGGAGGGAAAGTCCCCTGAAATAGGCTCTTCTTTTTGTTTCTCATAGGCCCTTCAGCAGCATCACGCTGTTCACGAAATTTCCTACATCGCCAAGGACATCACAGATCACCGGGCCTTCGGATACGTTTGTGGGAAGGAAGGGAATCACAGATTTGTGGCCATAAAAACAGCCCAGGCGGTGAGTATCCCAATCCGAAGAGGATACCTTTCCTTGTACCTTTTCTGGGGCAGCACAGCCACACTGTTGGTCTTCGGAGGCCCACTGTGCCATATGACTCAGCGATGCTGACACTCAGCTTCCCATCTAGAAGAGATGAACAGCCTTGGAGCAAAGAAGCATGCTCACGCCCATCCAGTTGTGTGGTTGTTGTTTTTTCTAATGGGTATTTCGTACTGACTAACTGTTTTCCTTTGATTAAGCTGGATGGAAGCACACTATACAAATAAGTTTCCTTGTGTTCATAGCCTCATTTAAAAAGAAAATAAGAAGAAACAAATAGCTATTTTGCATAAGGCCTACCCTAACTTTACTGAATTTGAAATTACTAATAAATAGAAGCAGTGCCTTTTATGCTTAGGATTGTTATGAATTTGCAGATATAATTAGTTGAAGAAATGAACTTTAGCTTAGATGCAATTTTGCTAAACCAATGAAACAAGGTAGAATTAATTAAAGATGGAATGCTTGCAGTTTAATAGAAAAAGGAAGGGCTGCGGGTTGTAGCCAGCAAAAACAAAAATTGGTCGCTGCAGCTTAGTAACCAGCTTAGTAACTTTTATTAACGTGCTTTACTACCTTTTACTCCAGGCTGAACCCGTTATTCTGGACTTGAGAGATCTCTTTCAACTTATTTATGAATTGAAGCAAAGAGAAGAATTGGAAAAAAAGGCACAAAAGGATAAGCAATGCGAACAAGCTGTGTATCAGGTATACCTGTGAATTTATCCTGAGACAACAGGGGCTTAAAATAAACAGACGTGAAAACTGACAGTCAAGGCTTCTCCTCCTGCTGCCAAGTAGAAATAAACAAAGATGAAAGGGTCCCGTGTAAATGACTGAAAGCAAAGCCACTAGACACGAGCCCTTATTCACTGAGGTTCTAGACGTGTTGGAGAAAGAGAAGTCTTGAAACCAGGGGAAGCTTTCAGGGGAGGAGACCTAGGGAAACCCAACTGCGTTTGCTATTGTTAGCAGTGGGTGGAATCAGATTTGGAGATGATTGTGCAATGGTAAAATATCACCAGGGTTTTCATTTTTTTCTGCCTGTTTTCTGCCTTAATGACCCGCCAGCCTCTCCTACCCAGAGCTGGTTTCTTCACTGTCCTGTAATTTCTGAATACCGTCTCACATCTCTCGCTTTATATCCTCTGCTTTGCATCCTCCCTTCCCTCACTCTGCGGTAGACAATTCTGGAAGAGGATGTTGAAGATCCTGTATACCAGGTAATTTCTGAAACTAGTTGGGGTCGAGGGTCAGGAATGGCCAGGCCTGTGGTATAGACATTTTGACAGAGACCTGAAGGATCCGATGGCTGCAGAGCCTGGAGAGGGACCAAGATTATTTCTGAGGGTGAGGGCTGCCAACCCCTCCAGGAATGAATTTCCATAAAAACTCACAGAAGTTTGGCCGGCATCAATAGCGTGGGATTTGGAAATAGACTTCTCCCTTCTTGCCCTGCCTCAGCCCTCTCCACAATCTGTAAAAGTTTGATCCCAGAGCTGAATGTTTGCAAGAGTCTCTTGAATATTCTGAGTTCATTAGAGAGACTATAAATAATGAGGTGGCTTCAGTGAGTTAAGAACCAGAGATGGGGACTGACATTTGGCGACATTTGAACACAAACCCAAAGGACGGTTTGTGAGCTTGAGAAAGGCTGTGAGGAGAAGTCCCTCGGGCCCCCGATTGGCTAGGCTGCCCCCTGACTCCCTGGCTCATGGCACAGGGGCTGTTGTGAGTGGGGGAAGGGAGATCCCAGAGACATGCCTGCCCGTAGCTTTCTCTGTGCTCTGTTCAAGGTTGCAGCCTAAGTGTAGGTAGAGATGGCCTCTCTTGAGTTCAAGGATATTCTCTGCTTAAACAGATGCAGAAGAGGGAAGAGGAGGCCTCTCCCACTCTGTGCTTATTCCCAAGGAGAGAACAAAGCCAAACATTTGACTTGTGGGACATAAAATACAATCTGAAACTTACATTTCTAACTGGGACACACATATGTTATGTATGTGTGTGTCACACATGCATTCTATATAAATGCAGAGTTTCACCCAGAGAGCTGCTACTGCTATAACAAAAGGAAAATAATATGGATAAAAAAGTAATAGAGTCTGAATAACTTGAAGGAGAAGAAGTATCTGACATAGTTGGCAAACAAAAGTCAGAGGTGCACTGGACGGCAAGCCTTGCTTTAGAATGCCAGAGGCATGGATTTGTCTATAATATGAGCTCAGCCCCTGGTTCGTGGGCTGGGAGATTGACGAGCATTGCCCTTTTTGAAATGGCCCAGTCCTTTAGAGTCTGAAACATGTACATGGAAAAGTTAATTTCGGTATTTAAAACTGAGAATGTAAAGTAAAGTGATATTTATGAGATGAGGGAGTTTGGGGCTTCTGAGCAAAGTCAGAATTGGCATATGACCCTGGGCCTTAGGGAGCAAAGGGGCGAGACCACTGTAGCCCAGGGTTTGCAAAGTTGGGATCCCAGGAGATATCATTCCTACTCAGCAGTGCCAGCACATGCAGACACTGCCGAGATAAATGCCACTGAATAAAGAGGTTATATCCCCAGAGAGGTCTGCAGAGGGCTTATGCAGATGTGGCTAAAGGGCTGACCATTGGACACAGTTTTCCTTAGAAGAGGCAGGAATGTGTCAGGCCATTTGGAATGTCAGTAATTCAGTTGTCTCTTGAAGGTGTTTTCTCCTGTGCCTGTGTCTTTAATGCTCACTGCGATTTGTATCCTGAATTCCAAATGCTTTTTTTTTTCCCCCTCTTTCATTTTCCCCTCTGACTTTTCCTCTCTGGCCGTTCCTCATAGTACATTGTGTTTGAGGCTGGACACGAGCCAATCCGTGATCCCGAAATGGAAGAAAACATTTATCAGGTATAAAACCGCTTTCCTCTCCTACCTTTGCACCACCACCAGTAAGTGCACAGAAGGGGCTGAGCAGCCACGGGCTCTCTCCTCACTCACATGTTCCACATCGCTCTTCTGGTCATCCTGGGCTTGTTAAAATACCTTCACATGGGGCTTCCCTGGTGGCGCAGTGGTTGAGAGTCCACCTGCCAATGCAGGGGACACAGGTTCGTGCCCCGGTCTGGGAAGATCCCACATGCCATGGAGCGGCTGGGCCCGTGAGCCATGGCCACTGAGCCTGCGCGTCCGGAGCCTGTGCTCCGCAACGGGAGAGGCCCCAACAGTGAGAGGCCCGCGTACCACAAAAAAAAAAAAAAAAAAAAAAAAAAAACCTTCACATGAGTTGGTTCCCACTTCCCTGCCATTTACCAGTAGTTTTCATGCCTGATTGTAGACATGGTTAATGGCCAACTGGGCACAGTGTTTTAATTTTTAATGGAGCTTAACTATTTTCAGTTGACTCAGAAATCAAACATTCCATTTTACTAAAGTAATCCATGGGAGGGTTGTTGTCTGGAATATAATAGGGTCCTTCATTTCTCAAAAGAATGTGCTGTTGAATTTCTTTAAAAAGTCAAATGCACTACTGAAAATGAAGGCCAAATTCAAAAATGCTATTTGGAGACAACACTGGGAATACTAACTGAATAAAAGAAAGTCTAGCTAAAGTTTTACCCCTTCTGAAGGGAAGGTAAAGTAATATTCTTAAATGGCTGCTTATGTGAAGAACCCTGAACACACGTTTTTTAAATTTTATTGGAGTATAATTGATCCACAGTGTTGTGTTAATTTCTACTGTACAGCAAGATGATTCAATTATACATATATATATACTTTCTTTTTCATATTCTTTTCCATTATGGTTTATCACAGGATATTGAATATAGTTCCCTGTGCTATACAGTAGGACCTTGTTTATCCATTCTCTATATAATAGTTTGCATCTGCTAACCCCAAACTCCCAATCCTTCCCTCCCCCAACTCCCTTCCTTTGGCAACCACAAGTCTGCTGAACACACTTTTTACCTAATTAATTCTCCTAAATATACTATAAAATAGGTATTTTAATCCCACTCTCTCAGGGGGAAACTGAGGCTCAGAGATGTTGAGTAGCTTCCTCAGGGCTGTACAGCTGTTTAGAGCCGGGATCAAACCCAGGCAGGTGTGTGAAGGTGGGACTCATGGTGCTTCCCCTCTGCTTTTCCATCAAAGAGTCTGAGTAATTACAACACAGCTCACATCAAACAAATAAGACGACTTCCACTTTTTCACTAATTAGAATTTTAGTCCTAATTTGAAATAAAAACATTACAGAAGCAGGAAAAATGTTAATGTGTTTAAATAAGTGATTTTAATTTCCTTAATTTACTTAGTTGTGTGGTCTGTTGTTCTGCCTTGGGCGTGCATTACTTATGTAACAAAAGTAAAACAGATTTTCAATTTCCATCAAATGCACAGAATTCTAAATGACCAAAATATAATGTTAGCTCTACCAACAACTCGGTTTAACCAGCCCTATGGAGTAATAATCTATTTCTATCCACTGGATCCGTCTGGGTTGGATTCAAGTGTGAGGTTGCGCTTTGAGTCTTTGTTTAAAATCATTGCTTATGAAGTTTCTATCTTTAAACAGAAAAGTTGCATATCTGTCCTCAATGTCAGATTTTAAGGTACAACCTTGCAGTGTCTCAGTATTGTTACTGAACCAAACTTGGATCCGCTCACCCACGCAGTAAAGACAATCTACTGACACCAGGTCGTGGTGAAGGAAAGTGCCAAGTTTATTGCAGGGCACCACGCAAGGAGTCCAGGGCAGCTGGTGCTCAAAACACCTGAACTTCCCAATGGGTTTCAGGAAAGCATTTTTAAAGGCCAGGTGAGGGAGGGGAGTGGCAGGGATGTGATCAGCTCGTGCACAATTCTCTGATCGATTAATCATGTGGTAACAAGGTGGTGTCACAGTATCAATCCTTAGGCATCAGTGGGTCTGGGGGCTACATGGTCATGGTCATCAAGTAGTTAATTTCTTCAATTTGGTGGAGGTTTTAGCATCTGCAAAACAGCGCGGGAGATGTATATCAGATCCTATTATCTAGGTACTTTCAGAGGATATGGGGGAGGAGTCTGTCCAGGGAAAACCCCACAGGGTCCTGCTCAGTTACAGTATGAGGCCAGAGGAAACCACTAACCAGTCATCCTATGAAGAGGAAGCACCTTTGAAAATAAAATTAGGCTTTTCAGTATAAGAGGATCCTGATTTCAGAGTTAGCTACAGTTGGCAGGGCTCCCATTGTGCCCTGCAGGGGACTCTGCGGGGGCAGCCTAGTGTACTGGGAAGAACTGGTTTCAGCCAGCAGGGAACTGGGGTATAGTTCTGGCTCTGTCACCAATTACATTTGGCTGAGGGGTAATGGGCAAGACCCTTGCCCTCTCTGAGACTCAGTTTCCCCAACGATATATAGGGGAATAAGTTCTCCCTAAATCACATGTTTTCATGAGAATGAAACAAGATCACGTGGAGACTGTAAAGAAGAGGCTTCATCCCAGTCACACACTGAATCCACAGCAATTAAGCCACCTTGTCAGTTCCTTTCTTTCTCTGGGCCTCAGTTTACTCATCTGTAAAATGAGCAAATAAGACTGAAGAGGCTCGGGCATGGCCCTTTTCTGTTCTTTGCAACTAGTGCTTCATCATAGGACTGTTAGAGGAGCATGCTGGCTTGCTTTACAGAGCAACAAGACTCTTGGAAATGGGGTGTGTGGCGGGGGGAGGGGGTTGGTAACAGTTATAGAGCCAGGTCCCTGTGAACGGGTGCTTACATGCAGTATCTTATTATGTCTCACAGCAGCCCCAAGTACCTTATATCATTATTTCCACTTTACAGATGAGGAAAGTGAGCCTCGCAAAGATAAGGTATCTTGCCCAGGGTCACAGAGCTAGCAAGAGGTAGAACCCCCCACTCATAGCCAGGTCTCTCTGACCTCTGTACACAAAATAAATCCAAGGCTCTTTCCCGCTTAGAATGTCCTTGATGCTGAGTTTTACAAGTAGATTCTATGTAGGTTTCAAGTCACTATCTAAAAAAAAATCACACTTGTTTTAACAGTTCTCATGCCCAGGATCTTCTCATCTGTCCATCATTAATACGAAGGTACCATCTAAAGGAATGAATATTTTATCGCCCTCTTTTGGAAAGGCCTCTGGTCATCCTCCTCTCTTGCTTCGCCAGCCCGCTGGGCCTCAGTTTGCTTTACAAGAGATAAGCTCTTGGGCCTAAAGATAAGGCTGGGCCCTTAGGGAGCTGCTATTGGGAGCCTCAGGGTTTTTTTAGGGCCTACAAGTGTTCCATATCTATGCCTCCTGAGTCGATTGCAATGTTTCTTATACTTCAGCTTGATCAGGGTAGTCTCAGATTTGATTTTATTTATCCTCTGTTTTCGGGAATGAGGGCCTAAGTTTTTAACTGTTCTGTGGCCTCAGGTGAGGTACCTCACTTTTGTATCTCAATTTCCGGGGCTACAAAATAGGGGTACTGTGTTCTCTGCTTCTAGAAGTGGTGTGAAGATGTAAAGCAACCAGGACAGCACTTGGTACCTAGTAGGTTCTGTGTAAATGTCACTTCCTTTTACTTCCTAATGCCATCAATATCAGATGCTGCTCCAGCCGTCTTATGATGGTGTATTAAGTGAAGTAGAACATGACTTGCTTGCCTCATCTTGTCAGAGAGTGCAGCGGAAAGCTGCAGCCTCCCTTGACTTTGCTATTTGTAACTCGAACACAAGGGAGGGAAAGACCCTTGAGTAAATGTCACCTCTCTTTGAGGCTCAGTAGTCTCATTCTCCAAACCGGATTAATAATAATAATTGTCTTTCTATTTGCATGCCTCAGAAAAAAGGATCAGTTGTCTTTTTAAAACAACACAGAGCTTCACAGTACAGAGCGTTTTTACCCATCACTTAATTTTCACCCTTCCAGTAACTCCGTGAGATGAGAACAGTTGCGATGACTACCATTTTAAATGTAAGAAATTCAAGTCCTTCATACTTAAGTGATGGGCCCAAGGCCAGAGCCTCTGATTCTAAACCCAGTGTTCTTTCATACATTAACAAGCTTCCAGCATAAGCGAGATCGCAGCTCACCAAGGGCACATTCTCCAAGTTTGTTCATTCAAAAATCATTTTTAATCACCCAAGATGTCACATATTGTTATTTTAAAAGGATATGTCTCTAATCCTATGTCACCCAGCTCTTAACCTGTCTCTCCATCCTGTTAATATGTTGCTGCACTAAAAGTGTCTTCTGTATGGATGGTCCTTAATGTATAGCTTTTAGACTAATTTCATTCGTTCATTCAAAAAGTAATTATGTATGGAGCACCTAGCCTGTTCCAGGCACATGAGGATGTAATAGTAACCACAGCCTGGTACCCACCTTCAAGGTGTTTTTAGGTAACTCCTTGGGTACTCAGGCCAACCAGATGAGGAAACTGAGGTTCAGAGAACAAAGTGACCTCTCCAGGATCACACAACCTGTGGCAGAGCCAGGATTAGGAACCAGACCTCTGGCCTCCTTTTGGTCCAGGACTGTTATCACTCTACACACCATCATGTTACTGAAATGGTCTACAGACGGGATGGACCAGCTAGGGGGAGATGAGAATCAGGACCCAGGCACTTGCAGGCCTTCATCCTTTTAGCGCTTCTGCTAGTGTTCTGTCCTCAGCACACATGTGGTAAATGTTTGATGCTTAGAAATTTCTTGTTTAACCACGATTTACAGATGGGGAAACAAGGATAATAATATAACCGCCCTGCCCTCAGCAAGCTTCTAGATCAGTCAGAATTCAGAGTGACCAGGAAGCTGCAATGTGGTTTGACAACTCCTTTATAAGATAAAGCACATTTTTACACCCTCCTTCAATAGCCTGATGACTTTCCCATCTCCCCCCAGCAAGTCAAGGAGCGCCGATAAATCAGGGGCCACATTCATCTTGTTCGCCACCATTGTCCTGGGTAAAGCACAGTGCATGACGCTTAATAGGTTCTTGGTAACTTACTTCTTAATGAAAGGATGCACCAGAGGTTACAGGAGTACAGAGGAAGGCTCAAATCAGTCCTAGAGAGTCAGACAAGTCTCCCAAGAAGATGTCCCGGCAGAAAAAAATCTTAAAGGGAAAAACAGGCAGATTTGGTATCTCACCCATGGGACAACCAAGCAGAAAAGCTTTTTTCAATTATGCACGGTTGGGGTTTCGCCATCCCACTGCTTCTCCTCCATTTGCAGGCATAATTGAGAGTCAGCTGTGGTTCAACTTGCTAAGTGCCCATAGTGAGCAGTGAATTACGGGGAACAGAAAAACACTGTTCGTTTTGCCCAGGCAAGGGTGAGCTAGTAAAAATAAAAGTGAGGGCTGGTAATTTATTGGCCCTCGTTAACAAGGACTCTGTAGGCATTCTTAGAGTATTCCTTTTAGACAGAGCTCACTTATCAGGAGCAAAGAAATTACATTCTTCATGGACTACCAGCAAACTAAGGTTTGCAGAAGTGGCTCCGAAAGCACATCTTTTGTGCAGCCATGCTCACTCAGAGTCACATTTTTCACAAGAATGTGCACGAGCTTCTGGGAGTGTAGAATGTGATGTCAGAGGAAAAGAGGCACCTGAAACTGCTGTGGGAATGGTGGGGACAGGGGTGGGCTGCAGCTGTATATGCTGTAGCGGTTCAAAGGCAGACCGCCCAGGCTTAAGCTCCTGGCTCTCCATTCACGGACGGAGGGACCCCCTCCAGGGCTCCTTTTCCTCTTCTGCAGCATGGGGACAATTGTCATCCTCACCTGATAAGACTTGTCCCAAGGATTACATGAGAATGTATGTAAACACAAATGTCTAGCGTGATGCCTCGCACATAAAAAGTGCCCTGGCAGTGTTAGCTTATACTGTTAGTGATAAATGTCTTGTTCCATAGCCAGAATGAGCTACATTTGAATCTGATCACTTACCAGCTTTGAAGCTCTGGGCAAATTTCCGTAACAACTCTGAGCCTCACTCTCTACTACGTAAAGTGGAGATTATAATAACAACTTCTTAGGGTTATTGGAAGGATTTTAAGGTAAATGAGAGTGAAAATGACAAAGGGACTCAAGGAATAAGCTCAAATTCTTACTTATCTAAGAAGAATGGTGTGGTTAGCTGGTCCCAGCCTAAAAGATACTTTGTCTTTTTCTTCACTATTCTCTACAATTCTCAGTGGTACACTTACCCAGCAGACACCTACCGAATGCCTACTGGCTGTTAGGCACTGTGCTTGCTTTTAAGGGGCTCCCTGTCTGATGGAAAGCAGGACAGGTTATCAGACATTTAGAAAACCACTGCTGGCTGATACCTCCCATGGTGGTTTGTGGTAAGCTTTGCTAGTTGCTAAGGATGAACTAGTGATTGCTTTCCAACTGGAATGTTTCAGAACAAGGCCCCTGATTGACTGATTGGAAAAGTATCTCACACATCCACAGTTATTCATATGTATTTAGATACATATTTACATAATGTATCAATGGTAAAAGAAATTATCATTCTAACACTTTACAGTATGATGGTACCTAATAGTTTTTGATTATTTACTCTCTTTTCTCTGATCCTCTCAATAACCTGAGCGAGTAGCAGAGTCAGTAGCTCCAGTTTATAACAGTGAAGCTCAGAGGAGCTAAGTGACCTGCTTAGGGCTTGATAGTAACCACGTGGCCCAACAAGACCAGATGGATGAGGAAGAGAAGAGAGGGAGGGAAAAAGTTACAGATAAGTGTTAAAAACCATCAGAGGACTTCCCTGGTGGCGCAGTGGTTGAGAGTCTACCTGCCGATACAGGGGACACGGGTTCGTGCCCCGGTCCGGGAAGATCCCACATGCCACAGAGCGGCTGGGCCCGTGAGCCATGGCCACAGAGCTTGTGCTCCGCAACGGGAGAGACCACAACAGTGAGAGGCCCGCGCATCACCAAAAAAAAAAACCAAAAAAACCCAAAAAAACAGATTTTCTGGATTTTCTCTCATGCTTTTCCTGCCACTGATGGGCCCTTTTCTTGAGTAGAAACCTTTGGTGATTTTCAGATGGTTTGTACATGATCCCAACAGAAGCTGTACTTTGTCCTAGGACCTTGATATTTACTGTATTTTAAATAGCCTGCATCTCAAATCAGCATGGACTAGTTCAAGCTCCACTGCAAACTGTTTTTAATCACTTTAGGCAACTCTTAGCACCTCCCTGGGCCTCATTATTGTCTTCGGTGAGATGAGGATTATTTTTTCCACCCCGTGATCTCTGAGGTCTCTGCGTTTTGCCTCCTATTCTGTGGTTCTATGAGGAGCCCCATGGCAGACCCTTGTGGAATGGTTCACACCCTCCCTCTCCTCCTCCAGTTTTCCTGAGAGAAGGAGCCTCGCCCACAGCTTTCATGATCCCAGCAGCCCCTTCTTCTGGAAGTTGGGCCCCTCAGGGGCTGCGCTCACACATACTTAGCCATTGGAGGGGAAGCCTGGTTGCTTGGTTCTTTGAAAGCGTAGCACCAGAGTGTTTTGACTGTGTCACATTTGGTTTTTCCATAGGTTCCCACCAGCCAAAAGAAGGAAGGTGTTTATGATGTGCCAAAAAGTCAACCTGTAAGTGTAAGTATACCTCCTCCCTTCTGCTGGGTTCCCATGACCGGCTTTATGTTGACGCTACATCTGCAGTCCGAGGAAGAGAGCCGCTCTTCTGGATACGTGTCCCAACCTGTATGGCTTTGCTGGGGAACTCCTCAGTGGGTCAGGGGGAAGGGGGCATGAGGCGGAAATGATGGGACCAAGGAGGGGGTGCCAGTCTGCATGAATGTCTGGCCCCATGAGTGAAAATGAGTTGAATCATGCAAACTACTGTGTCCAAGGGATTCAGAGTCTCAGGTGTTTTATGGAAAAAGTCTCCAGCCAAAGACTTCATTATACCTGGTCAAGCAGGGGGCAGTTCTTGGTTCTAGGAAGAGAGTTGTCCACCCAATTTGAAAGTGGTCGAGAAGCTTCAGAGGGTCAGAAGGAGGGCTGGCCAAAGCCTTTGGAGTGTATAAGGGTCCAGCCAATGGGCAGCACACTGTAGCAGGTATCGTGGGCTCTCAGAGAACCCAGAGGGCCCACTATATACCTGGACCCCATCTGCTAGTGGGACTCCTGGAAATCTGAGACACAAAGGAAAATCCTCAGCTCTGTGCCACTGCTGGGCTCAGAACCATATTTTAAGGCCTTCAGCTGGCACTCAGAAGGCACCCTCCACATAATCCAGGCAGCCCTGGGGAGCCAGTGCAGACCCTTGAGCAGGGGGACCTGTGACTTTGCCACAGCTTATGTAAAAAGAACTGGGGCGTTCAGTCACTGTTGATCTCATTCAACAATGGGTGGAAAGAGCATGGGCTTTGAAGTCATGCTGACCCTCAAGAATCCCAGCTCTGGTCCTAACAGAGCTGTTATGAGGCTAAATGACCTTATCTGGACCATTGTTATCAGCTGTGGACCCCATACTGTGAGAGACATAAAGACGATCCCACAAGTTTCAAGATGAGATTAATAATAACGTTTGAAACCCCATCCCATGAGGGGCAGCTAAAGGGCCTGGAGAAAGGAAACCATAAATATGGAGATGGGCATCCACAGGGCCATTTAATGGGAGAGGGATTATACTGCTCTGTATCAGCCAACTCTTGGAACCAAGACCAGTGGGTGGCCCTCCAAGAAAGCCAGCTCTAACTCCGAGTGAGGGTGACCTACTGACAGTCAGAGCTGCTCAAGGGTGGAACTCTGGCATCTAAGAGAGTGAGCTCCCTGTCACTGGAGCTATACTAGCAGAGCCTTGGAGACCACCTGTCAGAAAGATTACGGGGCGGAGGCAGGGAGCAGGGATTCAAACATTGAATGGCTAGAGGGGCAAGACGAGCCTTTGTTGCTCCTTCCTAATTTGAGCTTCTGGATTCCCCAGTCGGGAGTCTTTCTGGTCCCTTCTTACCCTCCCCTGCCCCTGCTCCCCTTTTTCCAAGTGACCTTTCTTTCGGATCCACGTCCATTTCTCTACCCCACTCTGCCAATACCTTGAAACCACCATATCCCACCTAAATACTGCTTCCAAAACCCAATGCACATTAGTTTAGTGAAAAGACATGTCTGAATACCAGCCCCTTAAAAAACCCCGAGCCTAGAAACAGAGTAGAAGGCATGCAGTGTGGTGCCACTCAGGGAAAGAGCAGTTTTTCTCCCCGAGCCCTTTGCTTTTAATCAAGCCTCTGTGTCACCGAGACACCGGTCTGCTCTTCGAGTTTCAGTTAGGTCCAGCCCCTATCACACAGCTCCGTCCAATTCAATGTGTGCCTAAATTGCCTCACTTGCCCCTAACAGGCTTAGATACATGAGGAAACACGATCCATTTGCCGCCTTGGTTTTGTGAAGTTATTAACCTGTCTGGCCACACCACCTCCATGCTTAATAGCTCTGAAAAAAAAAAATAAAAACCTTCAGACTCCTCAGCCTGACGTACCCAGCACTCGGGTCCCAGCCTCTCTGTATCTCTGACCTGCCCCCTCCTGGTCCTGCTCGATGGAACTCTACAGTTTCCTGGGGGAGTCACGCCTTCCCCCAACATCCTGGCTTAGTGTCAAGCATTGTGTTTTGGGGAGACTTTGTTTACTTCTCCCAGTAATGTGAGCACGTCACCCCTGCTTTGTGCCTCCATACCTATCATTCTTCCAGGAATACCTCTGACCACACAGTGTTGGAATTCTTCTTCCTCATTACTTCCAGGAGCTTCCTGAGGTCCTTGTGTTACCAGGAGCAAGCCCGGGTCTGGTTCACAGCTGCTCTAGGAATAGTATATATTTATTATAATATATATTATATATTCATAAATAATAAATATATGAATGACTCTACCCCATAGAAGGAATTTATGATAATCCCTGCTACTTTTTTTAATGGGAATTCCCTGTTATTCTGATTCCAAAATAGTCATTAACTATACATACTGAGGTTTTGCTTGGAAAATATCGGAGCTGCCTGAATGGCCCGCAGTGGCTCCCAACCCACTCTTCCATAAAGTCCTAGAAGCATCTGATGGTAATGATGGCTTTTCCATGAACTATCTGAGTATTAATAAAAGCCTACGAGAGGTAGGAGGTGAAAAGCACAATTTCAAGTTAGAGGCAGATGGATGCACCTAGGATCTTAGTTCCTGTTCTTACTGCCTGTGGGACATCTGATAGGTCTCCTTGCCCCTCTGAGTCTCAGTGTTCTCATCTTCCAAAAGGGGTTTTGGAACCTAACTTGCAAGATGATTTGAGGAGATAATAGTCGATGTATTGGAAAGTTGGTCCCACTTGCCTAAACCTCCCAGAGGTGCTTTACATACCCCATGTCCCCGCTGCTCTGACATCTTCCTGTGTTCCAGGTTTCCCCCGGAAGCCCTGCCTCTCTGCTGAGCGTACCTTCCCTAGGATACCTCTGTGCCCCGAAAATCCCTGCCATGTTGTCACTATTTGCTCCCTCACCACCTGCTCCTTACCCAGAAAGACAAACCAAAGACAACCAAAGTAGGCCATGTTAGGCAGCTTCCAGGGAGTTTGGGGCTCCCACATGTTTCCCACAAGAAGAGAGACTGCCCAATGGCCTATTGGTCTGGGGACCACCTGGTTTCTTCCTCCTTGGGACGGGTCTGCATGGAGTCCTAATAAGGGACTCAGCTTGGGGCTGTGGCTGGGGAAAGCCACCAACCAGCCCCAAAAGAAATGGCCACCGGGTCTTCAGAGTCAGATCTGGGTATGGCTCTCATCCTGGCCACCTGCTAAGGGTCCTTGAGTAGCTTTTTGCATCTCTAAGCCTCAATGTCCTCATCTGTAAAAAGAAAGTAACGCCTACCTTGTAGTTTTGTTTAAAAGATTAAAGGAAACATTTATGTAAAACCCTTACAGGGGTATGGAGTAGATTAAATGCAAACATTTCCATTTGTTGCTCTAACAAGCAGGGTACCAGCCAACATTTCTCACGGAGCTGGGGATTGCCAAGTATTCTAGGTGATGACACACCTCCTCTGGGAAGCCTTTCTTACCCCAGAGTAATCAGCCCCTCTGGGATACCTTTGTCCTTCTCTTTGCAATGATCATAAAGGGTTATTTTCTCTTAATGTATCCATGTGAGCCATTGGACTTCGGGGTTAATGATAGCCCTGTGTAGTTTTTGCCTAAAGACTAAATGAGCTTAAGTATGTGAATCAGCACAGTGCTGGGTGCACAGTAAGGATTCAGTGGCTGTGAGCTATTATTCTATTTGTTTTCCTTACTTTTCTGTGAGCTCCTTGAGGACATGAATCACTTTTAATCATCACTATCCCTAAGGTAACTCTTCTTGGGATTTCTGATCTCTTTGAGATTTTGCTGGTAGACACTTTCCCCAGAAAGAAACATGTGTGCACATGTAAATTTTTGTAGTCCTTGAAGCCAGCGAGATCCCTTGATCTCAGCTCTAGAACCTCTGTCTAGAGCTCTGTCTAGACCTCTGTCTAGTGGCTCGTCATCACTGTTCCATGGTCAGAGATATCCTCAATAAGGTGGCAAATTTGACGTATTGGGGATTTCAGAGTTTTAGGGCAGCGGAAGTTAGAATTCACTGTTTGTTATATTGTTCTTACCCACCTCAGTGCATCAACTTATGGGAGCAAAGCTTTGTTTCGATTAGCTGGGCCCCAGGTCTAGGCAGAAAGCCAATTCCATGTCTTCACTCCCTCACATTTACTCATCCCTGTGGTAGTTTTACATCCCCCTTGTCCCATGACCGTAAGTTGCTCAGATGTACTGACCCTTTTCTTGTTCTGTTTTCTCAAATAACACATTAGGATGCTTTTGTTTGCTTATTTTACTTTGCACCTGTAATAGCCCCTTCTTCCAGCAGATTTGTCCTTAAGGTCATGCTTTACTCCTCTCCACCATTTCCTGGGAACTGTAAGTCCAGATAAGGATAAATCCCACTCACTCCTAGAAATATACATTTCATCCCTTCCTGGTCCAGGCAGTCAAAAGCTTTGCATGGGGGCTAATCTTTCCTGCATCTTAAATATGTGAGTCTATTTCTATGTCAGGGTCTCTGAAATCCAGTGGCATAAATGCTTGCTGACAGGAGATGTTGGATGGCTAGAGTTAGGAAGGTTTCAGGAAACAGGGTACAACTTGGGCAAAGCCTTGAAGGATGAGCAGGATTTGAACAGGCAGATGAGGCATGGAAGCACTTCTGGGCAGATCACTGGGGTCCTGGCTCCTGAGTCCATACTGCCTTTACTTAGTAGCACTCAGACCTGGTTAATTTCTCATCCATTTCTCATCAATTTCCCTCTCAAAGACGTTGGGGGAACAGGTAGTCTCCCTTTCTGCCAGCTGACTGACCATGCTGTCATGTTCTTTAGACAAATACCCTGGCCTCTTTGGGAATGTCAAAAATGCACATTCCTAAGTGGGGAAGAAAGGGTCTGCATTCATTATTTAGTGCTTTTTGCACTCTGTTAGCCTTTGGACATGATCTAGTTCCACAGCGGGGCATTCACAGGCTGCTGAAGGGCCCATTTCAGACCCTTTTATGCCCCACGGCACAGAACTTGGTTGAGACTTACCGTGAAGGTCACACTGTTTCAATGACACAGGCCTAAATCTTAGTATGACTTATGCCATTTTTGCATGAGAAATACTCTGCGCTTTTCTTCTCCCCTCCGCTTACGCCCTCATGTAATATTCTTTCAGCTAAAAAAGATCTTTTATCCTTCACCTTTTAAATTGCCCAGTTTAAAAGCCTTTAATGTAGTTGTATTAGGCATAAAAGACTTTCTAATTATTGGTGATAATGAGCCAGTGAATTCTAGCTGAACTTTTTCTGGCCTTCAAAAGAGAGATTCTGAAAAGTTTGGCATCGTGGTAATAGGAAGGACACAGATTGTCAAATGGATACGTTGACCTCGACATTAATTTCTTTTTGGTGAAACACGGCTTCAGAAATTGAAAGGAATGATCAGACCTCCCTGAGGTTCTTTCCTCCCTTTGTCAATCACTTCGACTTCCTGAGACTTTTTTCGCTGGGCTGCAAAGCGGAAAGGATGACCATCCGCTACCAGCATCTCAGGCCTTTCGTGAGACTCACGCGGCAACGTGAAAGCATTTCCTGTGATAGTGAGGGGTCGCTTTTATGAGACGCTGTGGAGGTAAAGATTGAGGGATGGTATGTATTAGTTGCTTCTGTTTATTTTATGTGCTGTCCTATGATTAAGAGAAAGGCTCAAGTTTAATGACAAGAGAGGGCAAAACTGGGCTCAAGATGAGAAAGAAATTTCAGGCCATCTGAGCTGATTTTCAGAAGAAGGGGACAGCCTCTCAGAGTAGCGAGCTCTATGCACCTAGGAGTATTCAAGCAGCAGATAAATGGTTCTATAAGGGAATCCTTCTATTGTAAAGGTGACTACAGTGGTGGACCTCAGAATCATTCATCTCCTCCGGCACTTCATTTGCCCCTATGTACTTAACTCATCGTCTTGCTGCCAGTAGCTCAGCTGCCAGCCGTGTACCCCACAGGCCCCATTCGTATCTTCATTATTATCACCTGGCTGTAAAGGAGCACACCCTGAAGTACCTAGCAGTAAGTTATGGGCTGGCCCTGTGAAGTTAGTGCTCTGGATGAGAAGAAGTTTACCAAGTATTATAATCAAGTCATATCACTCAGCAAGCATTGGGCACAGAGTAGGTGCTTAAAAAACTGTTCCTCCTTAGTTTCCTTCTAGAGAGCTTGAAATCAGGGCTCTAGATCTGTCTGTATCCTGAAAAGGAGCCAGGCTGGGAGAAACTGCTAAACATCCTGATGATCGGATATGAAGTCCAGGCCTCCATTCAGTTTCTTCCTTTGTTTTATGATGCCAGGACAGTAGCCATATGTACCGTATCTAAAGCTAACGTAACTGTGGCAAAAAGCAGGCAGATCCCACTGAGCATCTGCTCTGTGCCACGGACAGCCTAGGCTCTGGTCTCGGCTTATCTCCTTCAGTAATCACAGCCCTGCGAGGAGGTAGCCGTCATTTACACATAAGGAGTCTGAGGCTTCGAGAGGTCACATAACGTACCCACGATCACAGAGTCAGAATTTGAACCCTACATTGTTTTGACTCAGGCACCCACACAATTTCTGCTAAAATATACTGCCTTTAGAATTAAAGAAAATGCAAAGTCCTCCATCTCCTGGTCAGAATCACCTGACCCTCACCCGCTCAGAATTAGTACTCAGGCTTCAGTTCCCATCTCCCATTACTCATTGTTTTTGAGCACTTAGAGCTCCGGAGGCCCAACACTCCCTGCCTGGCTGTGAACATCTCTCTCGACCTCTAGACTGAATTCTATGAGGGCGTGGCCATGTCTAAACCATTCCTGCACCCTCACTCTGCGTGGCACACTTTCTTCATCCCAATGTTGAAAAGATATTTTTGAATGTTAAGGAGCACATCTCAATGAAAGCCACCCACCTCCAAAGCTCAGAAAGTTGTCCGTTTTGCCACCTTCCCCCAACCCTCCAAACTCCTTGGTGTTTTTCTACGAGACCCCTGTCCCCCAACAATCAGCATCTGCTTGGTTTCCCTTGCCCTAGATTTATTTCCATTTCTCTGCTGCAAATGTAGGAAGAGGCAATCCATTCATGTGAAGAATTTCAAGAATTCTCTGGACAACTCTTCCCTACACCCCCGTCCCCCATCGTTCATGGCAAATAAAATTTCATTCACAATTTAGCGGTTAGTGTGAAATCTGGATCAAAACACAGTTAACATAGGTGTCACAAGGGAAGATATCATCCCAAAGTGAGGGAAAGGAATCTGAATCTGTGTATTCCCACAAATGAAAGAGAAGCTTGCCTCTTCTGATGTTTCTTGGGTGGACTTTCTTTTAGCTGTACTTAAAAATTGTCCTGGGATAGAATCCTAAATTTCTAGAATCTTAGAGTTAATAGGAACATTAAGAGATGCTATCTAGTTTAGCCTTCCCACCAAAGCAAGAATCCCCCAAGGTTGGTGATAAGTGCAGATGAACATCTCTGACTCTTGGGTTTCAATTCACATACCGGCAGTGACAGACCTTCCTTACTTTTATAATCCCAGCCATCTGATTGCTACAAAGCCCTTTTTTTTTTTTTTTTTTTTTTTTTTTTGTGGTACGCGGGCCTCTCACTGTTGTGGCCTCTCCCGTTGCGGAGCACAGGCTCCGGACGCACAGGCTCAGCGGCCATGGCTCATGGGCCCAGCCACTCCACGGCATACGGGATCCTCCCGGACCGGGGCACGAACCCATGTCCCCTGCATTGGCAGGCGGACTCTCAACCACTGTGCCACCAGGGAAGCCCAACAAAGCCCTTTTTTATTTATTTATTTTTTGGAGTTCCTTACCACTTCTATTCACTTATTTATTCATTCACTCATCCATTTAGCAAATATTTACTAAGAGCGTCCTACCTGCCAGACAGTGTTCTATTCCCTAGAGATATAAAGATGAACAAGACCAGCTGCTTAAGAATCTTAATGGTCTAGGGCTTCCCTGGTGGCGCAGTGGTTGAGAGTCTGCCTGCCGATGCAGGGGACACGGGTTCGTTGGGAGGCCACTGTTGCTTTCAGGTGGTGGAGTGACACTGTTGGAGTTGTATTTTTCAACATCACTCTGGTGGCCTGCAGCAGGTGGCTTGGCAGGTGGGGAGGAGACCGTTATGTAGCTAGTGGAGTTACCTATGTGTCTCTGTCAGGAAAACAGAACCCACACCAGGCAGTTTAATAAAGGGAAAGAACATGTGGAACTAGTTACTAAGGTGTTAGAAAAGCTGAAAAGCCAAATGGGAAACAGTGGGCCAACCCAGATGAGTCACAGTTGGAAGTTACTACTAGAGTGATGCCTAGCAGTAAAAGGACAAAGGAAGGCAGTGGTGTTGGCAGAGCCCAGGAGCTGGGGCTGCCATCAGGCACTGAGACCACAGAGGGAGCTGCCCGGTGGGAGCCGAGACCATAGTGAAAGGGGCTGTCTGGTAGAAACCATGGAGAGACTCAGCCATTGCAATAGTACTGCCCAAAGAGAGCAGGGAAGAAATTCAGTTACTCCCTCCCTCCCACCATCCAATTTCTGACCCCTGCCTCATGTTGGTCAACTTTAAGTGGAGACGGATTGGCAAGGGAGCCTGGGCAATGTAGTTTACAGGGATCAGCCACTGTCATTCAGCACAGAGCAGGGAAAGGCAGGAATGGTTCTGAGGGCAAAGCATTGAGGGGTAGGCAACTGAGGACCACTGGGGGTGGGTCTGGACTGAGGGTGAGACCCGGCAGACAAGAGAAAGGGGGTAGGTAGGGGAGACGTGTACATTTGAGTGGATGACAAGGGTAAATCCGGAAAGTCTCATGGATGTGGAGGGTTAGACAAACACAAGCTACGTCCAAGGTGGCAAACTGGGCAGTCAGGTAACCAGGTGATCTGAACCAAACTCCCTGTCTCCTCTCCCATAGCTCTGTCATTTACAAACATGCTGTTTTATCGCTCTGACTTCTAAGAGTGTTTGTACATCAGCCCTTCCATTCGCTGTCTTCAGGTTCTTGCCAAAGAACCTTCTTCTCTGTTCTCAGTCCCTGACTCATGTTGGGGCCGGGTCACATTATCACCTTGAATGATATCTGGCTTTCTCTCCCAGGGTTGCAAATCAGGGCTGTCATGAATGGAATCAGACAGAGTTGTAGACAGCTCACTGTTAGTCATTCCCGAAAGTCGTTTCCCATAGATGCAAATATGGAGGGGAAAGTGTCAGCAGTTGTCTGATGCTCTGCGTGCTCAGTTGTGTGTTGGCAAAAATCACATCTGGATAAAACAATGATCACTCCACTCCTCTGCTAAAATACCTACCACTGGAGGGATGGTCTTCAAGCTTTTGATAAAACCCAGAAATCTTTATTTGAATGAAGTGTGCCCGGTAGCCGTCTATACAAACAGATGAAAGAGGAGATGTGGTTGGAACCAGGTTGGAACCCCAAGGCCCATCTGCCTGGAAGCCCCCTCCCCTCCTCTCTCTGAAGGACAGACGGTTCTAGAAGGGAAGAGATGCAGAGAGGGTAGTGTGAGAACCACTGTCAAAGGAACTCACAGTTAGTTCCGTGGGTGGGAGAAGTTGTGCGGGCAGACGGGAGCTCCTTCACATGGCTTCCCAGCAAGGCTTTGTTATTCGATGATCAAATTCTGAATGCGGATCGGGAGTCTGGTCTTTGGGAGGCAGTAACAGCAGAAAGAGCACAAAATGTGAAGTGATTCAGAGCTTTACACTTTTTTTTTTTGTTTTGTGGTGAAGGAAAGTGCAGTGTTTATTGCACAGAGCCCAGCAAGGAATCCAGGCAGCTAGTGCTTAAAAGACCTGAACTCCCTGATGGCTTTCAGGGAAAGGTTTTAAAAGACAGGGTGAGGGAGGGAGATCGTGGGGTATGTGATCAGCTGGTGGACATACTTCTGATTGGTTGGTGGTGAGGTAATAGGGAGTCGGCATCGTCAACCTTTTGGTTTCAACTGGTCTGTGGTCTGAGGGCAGCATACGGTTAACTTCTTCCACCTGGTGGGGGTCTCAGTATCTGCGAAACACAGAGCTTTACACTTGTTAACTGTGTGACTCTAGGCAAGGTGCTTTATCTTTTGGATTCTTCTTAGTGACCAGTTAACAGTGTGGGGAGAGCTATTTCGCTGGGTTCCTGTGAGGATTAAATATGAGAACAGATGTGATCGCTGTCATGTTTGCCCAGAGTAGGTACTCAGTACTTGGTAGGCAACATGGGATGGCACTTAAAAGTGTGAGCCTTGAAGACTGACTACTTAGGCTTGAAAAATTTCTCCCTCCATTACCAGCTACGTAACCTTGGGTGGGTTATTTAAACTTCTCTGAGTCTCGGTGTGTTTGCTTATAACATGAGGATAATGACTATTGTACCTACCTCATAGAGTTCTTTTGAGGACTTGAATAAGGTAACACATGGAAAACATTTAGAACAGCACCTGACATATAGTAAGTACCCAATAAGTGTTAGCCATAGTCGTTATTATGAGCTATTCTATGAATGAAGGACTGTACCAAGTATCTCAAGAAATATGACGATGAGTAAGACCTGGCTCAACCTCTAGGGTGCTTTTCGTGTCCCTGGGGGCAGTCAGGGGCTGGAGTGCCTTCAGTTCTCCCTGCCCGAGCAGTAATGCCAACAAGATCAAGTTTAACAGGGGAGGGGGCTGAACCTGCAGGGGAGTGCCAGGGCTGCGGGGTGAAGATAACGAACAACTGTGACTACCAAATGTGGAGCACCACCAAGCAAGGGCCTGTGGAAGGCACTTAACGCCCTGCGTCAAGACATTTCCAAATAACCCTAAGATGTAGGTCTCTTCTCTACTATAAAGGCTGTTGAAGATAAGAGAAGTTAAATCAGCACAGCCAGAAGAGGCATCACTAAGAATCTAATCCAGCTCTCTCTGACCCTGAAGCTAGGGTGACCTAGTTTATCATCCAAACTGGGTCACTTTTGAAATGGAAAGGGGGTTGCTATTAATAATTACATGAGGACAGGCAGGAATGGGAGTGATCTCAGGCAGACCAGAGTGCAGGTCCATGCCACCCAAGCACAGTGAACGCTCTTCCCACTGGGTCCAGCTGTCTCTAAGACCAGAACGCAGTGAGAGTTCAAACAGAAGAGAGGAGCTCTCTATGCATTTTGTTCCTGAAACTCTTTGCCAATCACGCTACCTGTGCTAAAGCAAAGACAGTACTGTCCCCAAGATACAGGTGCCCCAATGCACGCCTGCTCCTTCAGTGGACATAAACCAAATTCCTTGGAGCTCTGTGACATGGTAAGAAAATGGGATTCAGGGCTATCTGTTAACTGCTGCTGCTATGAGTCTATCCTTATTCCTCTAATACAGATCATTAACATTTACAGAACTTTAACTACAGCAACTCTAACGAGCAGAGCTGTAATATACAGTTTCCCCATAAACATCCATTGAGGCTGACACTCATTCTCTCCTGGTACAGTAATTCAGCATTTCTGGATAAGTCATCGTGTTGAGGCTCTTTCTTTCTCCCTTAACTGCTGTTATTAGTGGTCGCAGAAGAATAATGAACTCCAGTTGTAAAAAAGGAGAAAGTGATAAATTAATGATCATGGAGAATAAACATATATAGAGATCAGTGACAGTCCCAACCTAAAGCGTAAAAACCTCGTTACAAGAAACAAGTATTTGCAGAGCAGTTACTGGGGGCCAGGGAGTGTGTGCACTGCTTGGCAGGCTGTACCTAGTTCAGTGATTCCCCAAAACCATATTGCCTAACAGTCATCGGTGACACTTTTAAAAACACAACTTCCTCGGCCCCCACCCCTATAGATCTGCTTTTGTTAGGCTTGCCTATATTTATATATAAAGGGAGATTTACAAAGTTCCCCCAGTGGATTCCAACACTTCACTACGTTTATCTAGTTTAGTTAACAGGACAACTATTATTTTCTCCATTTTGTGAATGAGAAGATTGAGGTTGGGTTGCTAAGGGGAGACGGAAGTAACGTCTTATGACACAGGATGAGGCCCTTGCTTCTCCACTTGTGCATAAAGAATGGCTCCATGTTAAGGTGACATTCGCTCTCGCTTGTTACACCACTTTTCCCCTCTCCACCTCCCATTTTTCTACCTATCACAGCGTCCTGTCAGCGTGTCATCATGTTTCTTTCCAGCAGCTTAGCAGCTGCCTTATCTCCAGTATTACGCCTCTTTTCCACCATTGCGTGCCGTCAACACGTACTCTGGTTTTTTTCCCCCTTTCCTGTATTTGTAATCTCGTAGCCTTGTCTCTTTGTCTGTCTCTAGGCTGTTGTTTCCACTGTCACCTCAGAAGTCCTAGCCCCCTTACCCCTGTCATCATTGTAGGGTTAACACTTGCAGTGTGATTGGGCCGTGGTCCTCCAGAGAGGGTGGCCATGGACTTGGCAGGGACTTGAACTACCCACTGTGGCTGCTCCTACCAGAACCCTTACTTCTCACCCTCATTGTAAAACACACATTGTCTCACACCTTTTGTTCTCCTCACCCTAGCATAATTCTTAAGAGTACGTACTTCAAAGCTCACCCACTTAGGTGAAAATCTTAGCTCTGCCATTTACTAGCTGTGTGACCTTGGGCAAGTTCATTGACCCTTCTGTGCCTCAGTTCCCTCCCCTGAAAACGAGGATAGCAATAACACCTACATTTGTCATGGTAATTAAATGAGTTATTATACGAAAGCACCTTAAAATAGTGGCTGGTTCATACAGAGGAACTTCCGTCTAAGCATCAGCTATTATGATTACCATCCTGCTTGACCCCTGCTTGGCCAAGAAGGGATGAAGTCTTAATATTACTATTTAGCTCATTCCTTTCTCTTTAGACCAGAATGGACTGTTTGGGGTATGTTCTAGAGATAGAATCAGCATTTCTTAGAATGATTGGATGTCAGGGTGTGGGAGACAGAGGGATCAAGAGTAACTTGTACATTTGGGGACTTGATGGACCTAGCAAAACCGGAAATAATGATCTCAACCACTTGTGACATAAGCAGAGATACTGATTAATTGAAAAGGTCTTTCATAGGACATAGCAAGGATGCAGGTAAAGAGGGTCTCTGCTTGTGGGATCTGTATGAGATCTCATTGAATATGCCATCCTCTAGCCCTAGCTCCATTGTCTTCAGTGTTGGGGTGTCCAGCACCAGAGAACAAAAAGGAAAAGAAAGCAGAGACCGGAGCACGGGTGTCAAAGTGACAAACGTGGTGTTCCCTTGACCCTATAGTAGTATGCACAAAGTGCCCCTTTTGTTTTAATTTTATAGTTTCTGCAATACTGGAAGGTACCTCCTAGAACTAGCCTCTGGTCACTTATGCATTTTTCTGTTCAAGCATTCTTTCCTTCCTCCTTCCACAAATATGGTCTAGTGGCCATCGTATGTCACGCACAGACACAGGTGCTATACAAGTCAGACCAGGTCCTGTCCCTTGCACAGCTCACAGTTCATGGGAGAAGGCTGCCAACAAGCAAGTAAACGGACACGCAGAGCACAAAACCAAACAGGAAAATGTGACAAGAGCTGGGAACTGTGACTGTATGTAGGTAAATAGAGGAGGTCTCTAGGGACATGACACCTGAGCCAAGATCTGAATTATGAGAAGAAACCAACCAGGTGGAGAGTAGGATCAGGACAGGGAAAGACAAGGGCAAAGGCCTTGGGGCAGGAGTGTTCTAGGGGTCCACCAGGAACACGGAGAAGACTGGTGTTGGCCAGAGTGTGGTGGGAAAGGGGAGAGTGGTGGCGGATGAGCTCAGACGCAGAGGCAGCAGCCGAGCCTGGACAGTAGTATAGATAATGGTAAGGAGTTTGGATTTTATCCCAAGTGTAACAGAAGACGGTGGGGGGTTTTCATCAGGGCAGTGAACCTGATCTGATAATTTTAAAATATCACTCTGGCTGCTGTGTGGGAGATGAACTTAAGGGGGAAAGTGTTAGAAGCTGCAGTCCAGGCAAAAGAGAATGCTGCCGAGGAGGAGAGGGGCAGGCAGAGTTGGGGTACGTCCTAGAGGTAGAATCAGAATTTCTTAAAGAATGATTGGCTCTCAGGGTGTGGAAGAGAGAAAGATGGAGAATAACTTTTACACTTGGAGATTTGAGCATCTAGGCCTGAGTTGGTAGCCTTTACAGAAATCAGAAGACAAGGGAAGAACAGGTACGGGGAGATCAAAAATTCTTTGGACCTGTTAAGTTTGAGTCTGGACAGTATGGGATACAATCGTTTTATCATGTGCTGGGGAGGATGGTAAGGCCAGGTATTGGCTGGACTTCGAGTAGTAAGGAATGTCAGAGATTGACTGCCACCCTCGAGCCGCTCGCTGATGGGTCTCGCTAATGGGAAGGACTTGAATTCAGAAGAAAATGCCATCCAGATATTAGAAGAGCTAGAAGAATAGCATATTCCTGTTCTTATAACTTTTTTTTTTTTTTTTTTTTTTTTGCGGTACGCGGGCCTCTCACTCTTGTGGCCTCTCCCGTTGCGGAATACAGGCTCCGGATGCGCAGGCTCAGCGGCCATGGCTCACGGGCCCAGCAGCTCCGCGGCATGTGGGATCTTCCCAGACCGGGGCACGAACCCGCATCCCCTGCATCGGCAGGCGGACTCTCAACCACTGCGCCACCAGGGAAGCCCCTGTTCTTATAACTTTTTCTGGAACATCCCCCTAGTATTTCTTTGAAATTAGAGCCAGAGCCATTTACTCTGATTGCAAAGTCTCATTAGGTCAAATGACAGTGGATACGACATTCTTTTTGGAGTCTACGATAGCAAATGCCATCTTTGTGAGTGAGTGTGTGTGTGTGTGCATGCACACATGTGTGCATACACACACGTGCACACACATACATGCTGAGCATTTGAAAACACCATAAGGACTACCATGCCCTCTGCCTTGTAAATCATGCTATCACCAAGTTTCTTTCTGTTCAGTTTTCTATTCTCTTGTATATGCAAGTTCATCCATTTACTCTTTATGTTTTTTAAAATCAGTCAGTTCAGTGTATTTTGTTTTTGTGTGCTAGCCCCTGGGCTACTTAGACATTAGGAATACAAAGATGAATAAGATACAGTTTCCCATACAAGGAACTTAGTGTCACAAGGTCATAGTCTGTAGTAGAGAAGAGAGAAAGCAATCAACCATTATCATTGGACATGTGTGATGCCCAGAGAAGGATCATCTAGTCCATCCTGAGGGCCTTAGAGGAAGGCTTTGGAACAGGTGACTACACCCAAGTCTCCAGGGTCTCCTGATGAACAAGGATGGGAAGGGCAGCCCATCACAAGGAGTAGCTTGTACCAAGGCCTGAGAGGGTAAGGAATATACTGAGAGACCTGTTAAGAGGGCAGGTGAAATCATGACACAAAGTTACAAACTATTTATAGGTTGGATAATCAATCTGAGACAAGTATAGATAATGCTCTTGCAGCTTTCCTCTGACTTCAAACTTATAGGCTGCCTTCCAAGTCTAGACTATTGGTGAACATCACCTCTCTCGATCCTCGGAATTCTGTGAAGGAGACATTTCCCTTGCTGTCTTACATATGAGCAAGCTGAGCTTTCCTTGGGGCCTTAGTTTCCTTGTTGTAAATTGTGAGCTGGGTTTCTCTGCTCTTACTTCTTCTTGCCTCCTCTAAGTCTGTTCACCCATGAGGGGAATTGTGATGGAAATAAAGGAACTAGACTAGGAGTTGGGAACTTGGGGTTTCATCCCAGCTCGGCCACTAACATCATGATTTTGAAAAACTTGAAAGCCTCAGTTTCTTCATCTGAAAAAAATTATAAGGTTGAGTTGTGTTAGAGATCTCTATAGCCTCTTCTAATTTTACTCCTCTGCAATTCTGCAATTCATCAAACTTTCAAAAATGCCATCAAATAGGCCTATAAAATCATCATAGTATTCTGAAAGGATACTCCACTGAATCGTTGACCCACTAATGGAGGTCTTTCTTACTATACATCAGACACTGTACTAATTAAGCTATTACCTCAAATCTTATACAGGGAAATCTTCAGTCTTTGAGGTGGATAGTTCCCTAATTTTACAATAAAGAAAACTTCAAGAGATGGGTAAACTAGTCAAATTCCAGTCGCATGAAAACAGAATTCTTGTTTTGGTCATTTGCAGTGGAGTTGGCTTCCGTCCTGTGAATGGCATTGCAGCAGTGAAAGTGGTCCATGTGCTGTGAAAATCCTCAGTGCGGTACCCCTGTCATAACTCTCCTCTTGCTCTGACCTAAATGGGCATTCTCCCATTTCCCGCACTTGACTGTTACAGCTCAGAGGAGGGACAGCATCCCGGTGCTCACAATATTGGCCCAGTGTGGGCGTTCAAGGAGAGTTTATTAATTATGAAATGAATGCCTTGAGAGCTGAATCCAGGAATGAAGCAGTAAGGAAATGAATGCCTAAGATTTAAAATCTGCATTCTTCCAGCGAAGAAAAGGAAAAGCATCTTACAGGGAACGGCTGTCAGAGCAGCAGGCAGAGCCCTCCATGACTATTTTTTCCTCTGCTGTGACATCTCTCCATTTGTGATTTGCTCTGATTTGCTCTGCCTTCAGCCTGAGCCTCTGCTGCTGTCGCTTGATTTCAACTCCATCCAATATTTCTTGTTACCGTTTGGGTGCCATCTGGACCGCAGGAGTAGCCTCTCCAAGAGCGACACAGCAGCGGAGAAAGAGCTGACGGCCTGTCTGAGAGCCCCCCTGCCCGCCCCCCCAGGAGTGTGCTGAGAGCCTGTCATCCTGCTGACAGGAGCCAATTTCACTTTCCTGTGATTCTAATTCACCCCCTTTCAGAGTACTGAACGGGCGCCAAATCTTGTTAGGAGTTTTTGAAAAATCCTTGAGTTTTGCTAATGTGGAACTAGAATAATGGCTTTTTTTAAAAAAAAGAGATGGGGTAAAGGAAGAGAGAATGAAAAACAAATAATTATAAGCTTCGGGAAATCATTCCCCTTTGGTTTCTTGTTGTCGCTGTATGTTTAGACCTGGGCAGGTGTGTTTATTCTGTTGACAGCCAGTAAAGTAGCCAAGCTATCTTGCAACCTGCACCTTCCCCCACAAAGGATCCACAGCAAGGAAGGTCCCCCCGCTTTCTAAAATCCTCCTTGTCACACGTCAGAGCTCTGGGATGAGGTCACGGGTTGGAGCTGGGATCGAGAGCCCAGGAAGCTTCCACGAGTATCAGAGCATGAAGTCATCCCCCAGGGCTTCTAGAGAAGCTCCATGGTAGACTGGTGTTTTCAGCATTTCTTCTTCGCCCCTATCACTGGCCTCATGTGGGCTCTCACCAGGTTATCATCTCTCTCTTTATAATCACTGCCTTGTGACAACAGTATTGATACCATCAAAATCCCCAGCACCGTTCTTGCCACTGTCTCAAAATGTCTGACCCCTCAGGATGGGATCAGATACTAGCAGTAGTAACCACAGGCGTGAATCATGGCATCACTGTGAGCTACGCCCTATATACTACAGGCTTCGTGTGAATCATCTCATTTATGACACCAATCACGTGATAATTCCCTGTTTTCTCCTCTGTCTCCCTCACGCCATGTAAGGACAAGGACTGTGTCTTATCGAAGATGCTCAATTAATTGATGGTTGGTGGGTTATCACGGCTTACGACCGCCATGGGTGTCCCCACCGCTGCCCCCCACCCCCAACACGGACACCATCATTTCCTGGGCATCACCGCCAGCATCTCCTTCCCTTTATCACTGTTGCTGAGATCAGACTGACTTAGATCTTAGTATCTTATCGCATACTCAGTAGCAGCCTACACATTGCACCTCCAACCCCATCCTTAGGTGTTATTTTCAAGAAAATAAGGGATGTGTTTTAGAAAACCCAGGTGGGAAAACACAGAGTTGCCCACTGAGTTCTGAAACAGGTGTAAGGAAGACAGTGGAGAAGAGAAGGGTGTGGGGTAGACGGAATGAACAGTGGGGCTGATGGACTTCACAACGGTCCAGCCTTGCCAGGGTTCAAGCTTGGGGAAAAGGTGCAGGAGCGGGAACCTGCTGGGACCAATGTCTGCCCTATGAAAATCATGCCACACGTTTAGCTTCTCTTCCAGGTGACTTTGTTCCTTCCCTGGACCAGTGTTTCCCAAACTTTTGCCATCGCTTGGAACCTGCCTGCCCTCACTTACCAAGCATATAATCCCATGGCTTTCCTTTCCTTTCTTCTTCCTTTCTTTCCTCCGTATCTGTCTCTTCGTTTCCTCTCTCACTCCTCTCTCTATCTCTTTCCCAGCCATCTCTCCCTCGTCCCTTCTCCCCCTCCCTGTTCCTCCCCCTCCCTCCCTCCCTCCCTCCCATCCTTCCTTCCCTTTCTGTACTTTTGGAAAGGGAACTGACGCCCTTCGAGAGATTTTACTGTCTCACTTGCTGTGCTAAGTCTTTTCATGTACATCCACCTTCTCAGCGAGCCCATGTTGTAAGCATTATTCTTCCTATTTTTGAGGAGAAAACTGAGGCTCAGAGTGAGGAAGGAATTCATCCGAGGAAACACCAATGAAAGTAGATATTTGAACTGAAAGCCGCTCTTGGGATATAGTTGATTTACAATGTTGTGTTAGTTTCAGGTGTACATCAAAGTGATTCAGTTATGCATATACATACATCCATTCTTTTTCAGATTCTTTTCCCATATAGGTTATTACAGAATATTGTGTTCCCTGTGCTATACAGTAGGTCCTTGTCGGTTATCTGTTTTATATATAGTAGTGTGTTATGTTAATCCCAAGCCCCTAATTTATCCCCCTCCCCACGTTTCCCCTTTGGTAACCATAAGTTTGTTTTCAAGGTCTGTGAGTCTGCTTCTGTTTTGTAAATAAGTTCATTTGTATTACTTTTTTTTAGATTCCACATACAACTGTTATCATATATGTCTCGCTCTGTCTTGCTTACTTCACTTAGTATGATAATCTCTAGGTCCATCCATGTTGCTGCAGATGGCATTATTTCATTCTTTTTATGGCTGAGTAATATTCCATTGTATATATGTACATTCCTCTGTCAATGGTCATTTAGTTTGCTTCCATGTCTTGTGAAAGCTGCTGTTTCTAATACCTCTCTTCCCACTTCCCCACCCTGCCTCTCCTAAAAACATCAAATTTCTCACTTTAAAAGCAACCATTGTTTTCAAGTGCAAGCACATTGGTTTTCTTGACCTGATTAAAGTTGGGAAGCTCAAGACTCCAGAGTCAGAGTCCTCAGCCACAGCTGCCCTTGTTCATTCACGTTAGCACAGTCCAGTCAACCTAGCCCCCTCACCTTCGTGCGAGGAGTCTACCTTTCTCATGCCCCTGAATAAAGCACCAGCAAATTCCTTTTACCACCAGTCTGCATCCTGACTCTCTTCTTGCATGTTAACAAAGGCCATTTCAACCTAAATATCCATTGATGGCTGAATGGATAAAGAAAATGTGGTATATACATACAGTGGCATATTATTTAGCTGAAAAAGAAGTCTATCCTTGCTTATGTGACAACTTGTATGAACCTTGAGGACATTATGCTGTGTGCAATAAGCCAATCACAGAAAGGCAAATACTGCAGGATACTGCTTATATGAGGTCCATAAAGTAGTCAAACACATAGAAGCAGAGAGTAGAATGGTGATTGCCAGCAGCTGGGGGAGAGGGAGGTGGGGAGATGCTATTTAATTGGTATAAAGTTTGTTATGCAAGAAGATTAAGTCCTAGAGATTGTGCCTACAGTTAACAATACTGTGTTGTACACTGTAAAAAGTGTTAAGAAGATAGATCTCATGTCGTGTTATTACCACAATTAAAAAAATGGGGAAAATGGAGGCTGTTTTAAGGACCAACTTCATTTTTAGGAAGCTGGGTGTAAATATTTCATTGTCCCAGGGATTAGCAGATATATTACACTTGTGTGCACTTCAAGGGAAGATGTAACTTTCATTATAAGGTCTAACCATTTCCCTCCACCCTCTAGCCTTCCAGACAACCTTTAGGACCCTCCTAAAATGGTAGCTGTCAGAAGGAAGGCAATTAACTGCTAAAATGCAGCCCAACTTTGAGTAGTTAGGGGCAACTTCTCAGTCATTACAGGGACAAATCCACAAAGCAGCACAAATCCCTCTGTTAGGTCAAGGCCTTGAGTCCAGCAAGACCACTGAGCCCCAAATCCCAGTAGACTGGGACATTTTGGCCTTAAAGCAGATTCCATTCTGTTGTAATGATGATGAGGTTCCATGGATTCCCACTTGAAATCCATTAAAGGAATCTTAACTTCCTTTAAAAAAAAAAAAACCACCAACATCTGGGTCTGGCTTAGCCCAGGCAATGACAAAACTTACATCCAGAAGAAGGCTGCTGTTTTTGCAAACTGAATTTGATTTCGTGGTACTGTCTAGACATAGCAAAGAATTCAGTTGTCCCATACAACCCTTCTGGTCAATGCAAAGGTAGGATATTCTTTAAAAGAAAAGAGACTATATAAGGAAGGAATATGTCTAGTGTTTAGAAAGCACCCAGTCAGCTGAAGTTTTCTGTTTTGTTTTGTTTTTTAGTATCTATTATCTAGAGCTTAGCTCTCCAGTACAGTAGCCGCTGGTCACATGTGGCTATTTAAAATGAAATCAATTAAAACTAAATCAAATTTAAAATGCAATTCATTATTCACACAAGCCATATTTGAAGTGCTCAATAGCCACGTGTAGCCACTGGCTACCATGTTGGAAGGGCAGGTGTACAAGTTGTCATCATCACAGAAAGTTCTGTTGGACAGTGCGGCTCTTGGGAGAAATCATTTATTAACATCACATTTTCTACTCTGCATCTCAACTCCCTGCCCCCCCACCCCCCGCTTGTTCTTCAATTGCCAAACAGAGCTCTTCCTGTTTTCCTCTGCCGAGAATTAGGAAAGTGGCTATTTACTTCTGGCTAACAGTGAGAGAGCATAAACTCCTAGATACCTCAGAGGGCATTAGTCTTCATTAGCACATGTCTTCACTGTTAAATCACTCACCAGGCAACAGCACCTGCATCCAAATGCCTGGAATTACTAGGTGCCTTAATAGTACCCACCTTGGTGCAGTTACAAATCACTTAAGTTAATCCATTCCTCCTGAGCTTTCTAAATGGATAATTGAACTCATTCTTCTGCAGCATCAGCTTGGGTTCTGAGTTGAGATCTCCATGCCTTGTGCCCTCCCTGCCCCACTCCTGTCCCACCCCAATGCTAGAATGATTATATATCCTGGCTCTGCTCTGAGCTTCAAGAGAGCAAGGACCATGTATTATTCATCTTTGTTATCTCCAGTGCCTAGTCAGGACACAGCAAGTGGAAAGCACCCAGTGAATGTTTGTTGAAGAAATTATGTAATCAATTATGTAATCAATCAAGATGCCTTCAGTTTTCCCAGTAGGACTTTCACTAATTATTCCTACAGAGAGTTCATTCCCCAACACAGTGATTTCACAGGTCTGGCTGCCTGTTAGAATCACCTGGGGAGCTTTTAGAACCTACTGATGCCAGGACCCCACCCCAGACCAGTAGAATCCAAGTCTTAGATGCAGGGCTCAGGCATGCGAAGTTTTGTAAAAGCTGCCCCAGAGGATTACACTGTGCAGCCAGGGGTGAGAACCACTGCAGGTTTCTTATTTGGCAGCCATAAATAAGTTTTCATCCTTTTTAACGTGTTCACACCAAGTCCCATCTCATCCACTAACTTTTGCTGCAAGAGTAACATAAGTCTGGTCTTAAGAGTTACCTTAGGGCTTCCCTGGTGGTGCAGTGGTTGAGAGTCCGCTTGCCGATGCAGGAGACGCGGGTTCGTGCCCCGGTCCGGGAGGATCCCACATGCCGCAGAGCGGCTGGACCCGTGAGCCACGGCCGCTGAGCCTGCGCTCCGCAACGGGAGAGGCCGCGGCGGTGAGAGGCCTGTGTACCGAAAAAAAAAAAAAAAAGAGTTACCTTATTCAGTTATGGGACAAAAGTAGTGTCCCCAAATGCTCCAAAGAGATTATGGGAAAGTAAACTCCCTGTGGAAGCTTTATTTCAATGTCTTAATGACCGTTCAGACTAGAACTGTATTAAAACAACCCAAGAGAATAGCTTCCTTTAAATCCTCACTGGAAGTTCAAATTGTGAGTAAATTGGATTGTCATATTGAGTTTTGTTTATTTTTTTTATACAGCAGGTTCTTATTAGTTATCTATTTTATACATGTTAGTGTATATATGTCATTCCCAATCTCCCACTTCATCCCACCATCACTACTCCCCACCCCACTTTACCCCTTTGGTGTCCACATGTGTATTCTCTATGTTTGTGTCTCTATTTCTGCCTTGCAAACTGGTTCATCTGTACCATTTTTCTAGATTCCACATATGTGTGTTAATATACGATATATATTTTTCTCTTTCTGACTTACTTCACTCTGTATGACAGTCTCTAGGTCCATCCATCCAAAGAACGAAAAGACCCAATTTCATTCTTTTTTATGGCTAATATTACATTGTATATATGTACCACATCTTCTTTATCCATTCGTCTGTAGATGGGCATTTAGGTTGCTTCCATGACCTGGCTATTGTAAATAGTGCTGCAATGAACATTGGGGTGCATGTGTCTTTTTGAATTATGGTTTTCTCTGGGTATATGCCTAGCAGTAGGATTGCTGGGTCATATGGTAATTCTATTTTCAGTTTTTGAAGGACCCTCCATACCATTCTCCATAGCGGCTGTATCAATTTACATTCCCACCAAAAGTGCAAGAGTGTTCCCTTTTCTACACATCCTCTCCAGCATTTGTTGTTTGTAGATTTTCTGATGATGCCCATTCTGACTGGTGTGAGGTGATACCTCATTGTAGTTTTGATTTACATTTCTCTAATAATTAGTGATGTTGAGCAGCTTTTCATGTGCCTCTTGGCCAGCTGTATGTCTTCTTTGGAGAAATGTCTGTTTAGGTCTTATGGCCATTTTTGAAGTGGGTTGTTTGTTTTTTTAATATTGAGCCACATGAGCTGTTTATATATTTTGGAGATTAATCCTTTGTCTGTTGATTCGTTTGCAAATATTTTCTCCCATTCTGAGGGTTGTCTTTTCATCTTGTTTATAGTTTCCTTTGGTGTGCAAAAGCTTTTAAGTTTCATTAGGTCCCATTTGTTTATTTTTGGTTTTATTTCCATTACTCTAGGAGGTGGGTCAAAAAAAATCTTGCTGTGATTTATGTCAAAGAGTATTCTTCCTATGTTTTCCTCTAAGAGTTTTATAGTGTCCTGTCTTACATTTAGGTTTTTAATCCATTTTGAGTTTATTTTTGTGTATGGTGTTAGGGAGTGTTCTAATTTCATTCTTTTACATGTAGCTGTTCAGTTTTCCCAGCACCACTTATTGAAGAGACTGGCTTTTCTCCATTGTATATCCTTGCCTTCTTTGGCATAGATTAGTTGACTATAGGTGCGTGGGTTTATCTCTGGGCTTTCTATCCTGTTCCATTGATCTATATTTCTGTTTTTGTGCCAGTATCACATTGTCTTGATTACTGTAGCTTTGTAGTATAGTCTGAAGTCAGGGAGTCTGATTCCTCATATTGAATTTTTAAAAGCAGAATACAAAGCTTCATGCATGCCATGATAGTAACTGTAAGAAATATATCTAATAAGGGGGAAAAAAAGACTTGAAGGTAAATGAACAAAAACTCTAGTAGTTTTTGTGGGTAAAGCAGGAGATGGGGATGCAGGGAGACTAGGGAATGGGTTCCAAGTTCTGCCCATGAGAATCAATTGAGAGAAAGTGCACTGGCTGGAGGGGTCTCCCACTGGGTGGCTGAAGTGCCCTGAGTGTTACTGAAGGTTACCCCAGGTGGAAGGAAGCAACTCCAAGAAATGACTGAGCCAAGATCAAAACAGGAGGGTAACCACAAGCTCCAGGGACAAAGGGTATAGATGGGAAGATGCTCAGGTAAGACTGTAGACAGAAGAGAGGAGAGGGAGAAGGTGGGGTCAATAGTGGACTGAAGGGTTCAGGACTAAGGCCAGGAAGTGTTGGGCATCCTTTTTCACAGGGTCTGGTCCGTGCTCTCAAGTGGGGGTGATTTCTAAAGAGGGGCTTCCTGCAAGATTTTTTTTATTATTCTTCTATCTTTTTCCAAATATCATATAGTAATAGTTTCTTAACATTAAAAAATGTGTTCTGTGCATTGCAAAACAGAGCCAAAAGAAATAGGATGAGAAGATCCTAATAATAGCTCTGATTTATTAAACATCTCTATGTGCAAAACACCAACCAAAACATTGCACACACATCTCAGTTAACCCTCTCCATAAACCTGAGATTATGTTATCATTATCATCCCCACTTTGAAGATGAGAAAACTGGGGCCCACGGACTTGTCCAGGGTCACACAGCCAGCACGGGGCACAGCCATGTTTCAGTCTGTATTTGTGTGACTCCGAAGAGATGCATTTGTTCTCACGTCCAGACCAATCTCCGTCTGAATTTATGGAAATCGCCTCCTCACAGCCCAGCCCCACCCCTCACCAAAGGCCCCCTCTTCTGTCACCAGCAAACTGACAGACTCACACCAGTGCTGGCTGTCCTCACACATTTTCATTATATGGTGGGGCTTTTATGAGACTCTCCTACCGGCTGTTTTTCAAATTTATTTAATTCATCCATCATGCTCTGAAGCCATTTGCTTTTTTATATTGGACAGATGTAATGAGATTTTGGACACTAAAAAATGTTTTTATTAAAAGTTATGACCCACAGCTAGTTGGTAGGGGCTGTGCCATAAATCCTTAGAAGTGTGAGATTTATAAAGGATGTAGCAACATAACCTTAACCTTTCAGGCCACACCGTACGTTACAGGATCACTTAGACTAATATTGTCTCCCTATCTCTGGCCAAATAATAATAATAATATAATAATAATAATAATAATTATTATTATTAAAGTGGTTATCTGATGTGGTCCTTCCTCCTCTTCTCTTGGCCACTGTTGACTCCTGGCGAGCCAGGGCCTGGTGGGAGGGTGGTTGATGACGGAATTTGCTGGTGTCTGGCCCGAAGGCTCTGCCGTGGTAGGTACGGGCATGTGGGTTTTCCTGCTCTGCGACCCTGTCATTGGGGCTGAGTGATGTACAGTCACGTTTGCTACAGTCAGAGTGAAAGTGATCATGGCTGGTGGTTTCTCCACTCCTCCATGGCCAACGGGAAGCTCTCCTCAAAATTTGGAAACAGTGCATTTCTGTTCAAGTATAATAAATCCAATTTAATGTCAATATTTCAGATTTATATTAATGTTACACTGCTTGGAAGTCACCCAAAGTGTAATTAGCTTGGAAATGTAGACCAAAACATGGGCATTAAAAATATATGTTTACAGGGACTTCCCTGGCGGTCCAGTGGTAAAGAATCCGCCTTCCAGTGCTGGGGGTGTGGGTTCGATCCCTGGTCAGGGAACTAAGATCCCACATGCTGCAACTAAGCCCACGCGCCACAACTACTGAGTTCGCTCGCCGCAACGAGCGAGCCTGAGTGCCGCAAACTACGGAGCCCACGCGCTCTGGACCCCATGCCACAACTAGAGAAAGGAAAACCTATGCGCCACAACTAGAGAGAAGCCCGCGCTGCAATGAAGATCCCACCTGCCACAACTAAGACTGGACACAGCCAAGAAAGAGAGAAAGAGAGAAAGAGAGAGAGAGAGAGAGAGAGAGAGAGAGGGAGGGAGGGAGGGAGGGAGGGAGGAAGGAAGGGAAAAAGAAAAAATACGTGTGTGTATATATAGAGATGTTATACATGCTAATATGTATTAATGTTGTGACTTTGTTAAATTAACATTTGTTAAGTAAAGCCCTGGGGTGTTGTTGGATGGTGAGCCAGGGTTCAACAAAAGACCACCAGGGAATTGAAATCGAGAAGTTTATTACTCCCAGTTCCTAGAGGAAGGGACATGAGGGGAGGTCAGGGCAGGATGCAGGCAGAGAGCAAGGCAGGACCTGGGGCACTTGCCTTTATTAGGGTTCCTAGCCTGTGGCCGGATTGGTCAATTCAAACAAAAAAGAGCAGGGTTTTGTTAAGTGTCAAAGGAATCTTATCTAAGGGGTACATAAAGGAAAGCCCTGGGAGGCTGGGGAGAGTGTGATCATAAGGGCTGTTAGGATGGTCATTTCAGGAACTGACATTTATTTGTGACTCTGCAGGTTGTTATCTAGGGCCTGCCTCACTGGAGAGGCTAGTGTCAGTTCAAGGCCCGTGCAGGCTGCTTGGCCACACAAAGTGGATACTTAGGCAGCAATATTATGGAGCGGTTTAGCAAAGCTCTCAACAGTTATAAACAACAAAATAAAAAATTATCAAAACAATTAGGTTTGGTCAACTGCCAGCTATTCTTAGTAGCGTGCATTTGTTCATACTTTTTCAAGCCCGATCCCCTGTGATCTGCTAGGGATTCAAGAACAAATGCATCGTGGTCCCTGCTTCAGGAAGTTCACCATGTAGTGGGCACAAGCGATGCGCTATTGCTCTCAGAGGATGGTTTTCAGCCTAGGGGACCAAGGAAAGCTTTGTGGAAGAGGTGGCCTTTCAGCTGGGTTTGAGGAATTGGGTGAGCTTTGGGCTTGCAAGGCTGAGAAGAGCATTTCAAGCAGAAAAGGCCGCATGCACAAAGGCACTTATAAAACCTTCTGTTCACAGACTGCTCCAAGGGTTACGTTTGGCTGAAACACACGATAACACTTCTTCTTTTTAAAGCAAAAATCTCAAGGGTAAACATCATGCTCTTATCTGCTTCCACTGTTGAGACTGGCCGAGTCAGGTCTGTAATTTCGGGAAGATGGACTTTAAACTTACAGACTCCCCATTGCTTATATTTCCTCTTCAGTCCCGTGTTTTATCATATGCTGGGAGCATATTCTAGAGTTTTCACAGTACGTTGGCAACAGCTCCCACCTCCTGAGACCACGGGAGTGTAAACCATAGATACCGTCATCATTAAACTCATAAATCCATGTCATTTGTATGTCATTCACTTCATCCTCATTCATCATCCCTTACACTTTCAGAACGGCCGTGCGATTGAAGATTTTGAAGAACGGTTTGCAGCGGCGATCCCTGTAAGTGTGAGAGTGCCCAGCCTGATTAACTGTTTCATGTCATTGTCCCATCGCTCACTTCATGCTCATAAGTCATGCCTTGTGGTTACAGAACAGAAAGCTGCCGATGGAGTTTGATGAGATTTTTGAGGCAACCAAGGTAAGGCCTCCAGGCTCTTGTGAAATGAGGGTTGTTCTGGTCATTCTCATCCATTCTGTGCATCCTCAGCCTCCTGCAGGAATGGCAGGTGCTTTGTTCTGCTCCAGTGCCTGTCTATCCTAATGTTCACAGGAGACTCCTGGTGGGCCCCGCGATGAAGGAAAAGAGTAGGAGCGTGGATATGTGTGTGTGCGTGCTTGCACGCATGAGAGAGAAAGAGAAAGAGTGTGTGTTGGAGAGGACGTGACACCCCTTCATTTCATTCTACAAATATTTTTCAATCTCCTGACATGTCCTAGGTGTTCTGATAGATGCTAGAGACGCAATAGAGAGGAAGACACAACCCCTATTCTCAGGGAGCTCTAAGTATAACACAGTGCGGCCTTGCATAGCATAGGAGAGGAGAGGGTGGGGTCAGTAGAGAAGGGTAGGGTAGGGGAGCATAGTGTAGTGTCGTATAATGTAGTAGAGTGGAGATTCAGACATGTGAACAGGATGTGCTCAGTCCACCTGTGGAGATAAAAACCAGGCAAGGCTGCTATTTGGTCGGTCTAGCCTGGAATAAGTGTACTGGTTTGCAGCCAGTGTTTATTCAGATTGGTTCATACATAGGCCCGTGAATGTTGTCACCCCTGAGTACAGGGCATTTGGGAAGCCTCTAGGACAGGGGTTCTTAATCTGGGCTGCCACTTAGAATCACCTTGAGAGATTTTAAAGTTTCAGTTACTAGACTGTACCTCAAACTAACTAATTCAGAACCTCAAGGGGTGGGAACCAGGCATCCATATTTTCCCCTTATGTACACCCAAGGCTGACAACCACTGTTCTAAGAGTCTCACATAAGCTGTTTGGGGCAGTGGGATTTGGGGTACAAATTGAGTTAGGAAACACTTCCCAGGAAGAAATAAAGTTCTATAATCTGTGTCCTGGAGGATGGGTGGGAAAGGCAAGGGGGGAGGGAATGAGTGTTCTAGGTCAGAGGAGGAACGTGTGCAAAGGCCCTGAGGCAGCCCCTCCTTTCGTGAGCCCCGGGTGCTTCTCTCCTCCGTAACACTGCCCTGATTGTGTCTATAGGTCTGTCTTCCCATAGAACAGGCAGCTCATGAGACTCAGAACAGGAACACGCCTTACTCATCCCTGTATCCCCTGCTCTTGGCACAGTAGCTGATGTACACGGTAGGGGCTACGTACTTGTCCTGAATGAAGGAGTACCTGATGTCAAAACAGGAGTGGGTCTGTGTGAATATGTCTTGGGGGTCAGTCAAGGATACCTCTGCCTTCATCAATGCCACTTTCGGAACTTCTCTACAGGAGGGACCTAGGAGTCTAGTTGCAACGGGCTAGCTGAAAGAAGGACCAGGGGTCTAATCCTGAAAGAGGTTGTACAGCACTCCAGATGTTATTGGAAAACCATCATTTGTTCATATCAAAGGATGGCTTGTGGGGGAAGGGGACAGGCCTGATGGAGACACTGAGGGGCTCCCCCCTCAACAGCCAAGCTCCTCTTCAACCCCTTCACTGGCCTTGGCAGCTTCCAGGGTCACTCTGCTTACCCTGGAGGACGTCCAGGGCCTAAAGAAGGGGCAGGATCTGCCATCAACAGCCATGTCTCTACCTGAAGACATCCGAAGGGCCAGGAATGGGAAGGCGAGGAGGAATCTGGAGCTGACCTTGGAGGTGACTTCTTCAGATGGATGTGGGTCATGGCAGGACTCGTGGGAACCCTGGCTTCTGGTTAGAGAATATTGTGGGGCTGGACTTCTACCCTGAAGGAAGGCTAACTAGGGCTTGGTAAAGGGACCAATGGATCAACAAGATGCTGCTGGCTGGGGGGCTTCCCTGGTGGCGCAGTGGTCGAGAGTCAGCCTGCCGATGCAGGGGACATGGGTTCGTGCCCCGGTCTGGGAGGATCCCGCATGCTGCGGAGCGGCTGGGCCCGTGAGCCGTGGCCGCTGAGCCTGCGCGTCCGGAGCCTGTGCTCCGCAACGGGAGAGGCCACGGCAGTGAAGGCCCGTGTACCGCAAAAAAAAAAGATGCTGGCTGGTCTGTGGGTCAAGCCCAGCTTCTTTTAGCTGACCAATCAGAGGCAAGTCACTTAACCTCCAGGCCTCTGTTACAGCTTATCTGCAAACTAGAGAGAGTGAGAGAGATTCCTGGGCTACGGGGCTCAGGGAGCGTCCAATATGATCATACTGTATCGGAAAATGCATTGTAAACTATAAAGTGTTTTACAAATGTGAATGGTTAGTTTTATTCTCATGAGGCCGTTAAAGTGATTAATTACAACAATATTATCAGATGGAACGTGGCTTATTAAGTTACAAATAAAATGACTAGGGTTAAGTTGGGGAGAGGGCCTGTGAAAATAGATATTATTCCAGATTCTCAATCACATATGGTTATTAGCATTATTTTTAATTTTATGGCCTAAGAATCCCCTTTTTCTATAAAATTTAATTAACTCAAGGTTCTATTTAAGCAGCAAATCCAATGGAATGAAATACCAATCTATGTTTAATGCCTCTGCGTGTTTTTTTCTCGTTTAATCCTTGAGTGGAAGTCATCTGGCAGGAGGAAAGTCTGTAGCTCAAGAATGAAGGTTATTTTAAAAGTTGTGCTTGGGGCTTCCCTGGTGGCGCAGTGGTTGGGAGTCCGCCTGCCGATGCAGGGGACACGGGTTCGTGCCCTGGTGCGGGAAGATCCCACATGCCGCGGAGCGGCTGGGCCCGTGAGCCATGGCCGCTGAGCCTGTTCGTCGTCTGGAGCCTGTGCTCCGCAACGGGAGAGGCCACAACAGTGAGAGGCCCGCGTACCAAAAAAAAAAAAAAAAAAAAAAAAAAAAAAAAGTTGTGCTTAAGGAGAAAATTAGCCCATAAATTATATTTATGATGTTAGTGAAAGTGTGCCACGAGTTCAACACATTTGAAATGTAAATTGTGCGACTTAATTATTAACTTCATTTTAATATTTTCCTACCACTGAAAATAGTCGTGGGCCATTTGCAAAGCATTGAGTTCCAAGGACCAGGAAGCCCAGAAGCTTCCCTTGAATGGATTAAATAGAATTACGCCTTTTGTGGGTTTGGGAGAGAGCCTAAGGATTGGCATCATTTCACCAAATAATATAAATGATTGTTCACATGCTAAAGAAGCCTTCCCAAAGACAAGCAAGTTTTACAATCTATATCTATGGATCGTCCCCACCAGACTGTAAGCTCCCTGCAGGCTGGGACTTGTCATTTCTCATTATTATGTTCTGAGCACCCAGCACAGTGCCTAGTCCGACATGTTGCACAGTCCATCGTGTACGAAAAAAAAACATTATGTAGCTGGGAGAGAAGTGAATATGTATAGGGCCCTACTGTGTGCCACGCACCGTTCATTCAATCTGAAAGCTTAAGGGGAAGAGTTGAAAGTGAGTTAACCAGGCTAAGCTGCTTGACTTTCAGCGAAAAGAATCTTTTGTGCCTTTTTCACCAGGCTTGCCCAAACTTCAAAATCCTTCTAGTAATATTGTCAATAAATCTGCAGGGCTTCCCTGGTGGCGCAGTGGTTGGGAGTCCGCCTGCCGATGCAGGGGACGTGGGTTCGTGCCCCAGTCCGGGAGGATCCCACATGCCATGGAGCGGCTGGGCCCGTGAGCCATGGCCGCTGGACCTGTGCGTCCGGAGCCAGTGCTTCGCGGCCGGAGAGGCCACAGCAGTGAGAGGCCCGCGTACTGCAAAATAAATAAATAAATGAATGAATGAATGAACGAATGAATGATCAATCAATCAATCAACCTATCAATCTGCAAAGGAGGTATTATCTGGACATTATCTCCAATGTCCAGATGAGGGCAAAGTGGCAATGAGGAATTGCAGAGGTTGGCAGTGGGAGAGCTCAAATACATCCCTGGGGATGGGACTCTTCCTGGGCCCAGAGCTCATGCATTTGTCAGTAACAGAGTATGTTCCTTTCTTTGTGTGAATCGTGGAGCTCCTGCCTTGCCTGGTTAGAACAGATTTCGAGGGCAGGGGTCCTGCCTGGCAGACAGGCAGACTCTCCCTGTCCTTTCAGTTGGGTGGTGTTTTTAGGTTCCCCCAATTAGAAACTATCACTTAAAATCCAAAGACGAGCAGAAAATATTTTTTTTTTTTGCAGTGGGCAGATGTGCACAAAACACATGATTATATACTTTAAGTCAGGCCATTTGATTGCCGACCACAGACTCCCTGAAGACTCTGAAGCTGGAAGTGTATGCAGATTAATTTCTAAGTGTGTCTTAAAGGGCTTCTCCCACTGCTCTGGCTGGCCTTGCTCAGACACTGTCATATGATGGATGGGAATATAGTTGATACAGTGGCTACAGTGATGGAGCTCCTCGGAATGATTAATAGTGTATATATACTGGGCTGTTTTTGATGCCCTTCCTGGTATTAAATGATATGTTTTCTTCTTCTCCGACTACATTTTTTATCTTAAAGATGGATTCTTTTGGGGACTGTCATTTGACTGCCTGCTCTATATGCAGAAAATTCCAAGTCATGGCCCCGGTGACCTTGAGGTGACCTCTGTGAGACTCAGTTTATTCATTTGTAAAAATGGGGATGAGGATTCATATCTCTCAGGGTCAGTATTATTGGGAGTATTTACTGAGAAGTGGCCATGAAGTGGTGACTTGCTATTCTTGATTCATGAAAGGCATTTTGTACATGTGGATACACTCATGAAAAAAAAGCAAATGGTGAGATTATGTCTTGCCTTTGTCTCCTGGAGAAGAGAAACAGTGTTGGCACTGGATGGTAAATATGTAAAAGTGGTATTATTATTGCCTATGCAAGGTGGCTAAACCCAGATCTGCTTGACTAAGCCCAGATAAACAGCCGGACACACTGAAGCAATAATTGATTCTGGCTACATCCTAGATGTTGTCTTTGGGATCAAGAGGTATCATAATGACCAACGGGGTTTATTGTTTATATAGTCATGATGAAAAAGAAACGTGTGTCCTCAAATCATATTTTTTTAAAACAATGCCCACAGCATCCGTTCCCCTTGTGATTACACCATTATCTTTTTTTCTTTTCAGGCTGTGACCCAGTTAGAACTTTTTGGGGACATGTCCACCCCTCCTGATATAACCTCTCCCCCCGTAAGTATGCACTTCCCTCAGAGTCCTGCATCTCTTTCTTTTCCTTCTTCAGTCGCATGGTGACAAAAATATGGGCTTTGGGTAAAAGAGGCTACTGGTGGATTTCAACTTGGACTCTTTTCAAGCTGTGTGATTTGGGCAAATTTACTAGCAATTCTAAACCTCAATTTCCTCTGCTATTTTTTTAAAGGAATTATGATACATGCTCTGTTTTGAGAAATAAATGAGACCATGCATCAGCAATTACAGGCTATCACTGGGGTTCTTGCTGTTATGCTGGGCAGTGGAGAGAGACAGGAACGGGATGTGGTCCCTGCCTGCAAGGAACACATGGTCTAGCTGGGAATATGGGCAAGAAACTCCACAGGACAGCAGACCCGATGAGGCATTTGTCATCTCCTACCCAGAACCCACACAGTAAAGGAAGCCAGGTGGTCAGCCCAGTAAAGGAAGCATCTTCTCCCCCCGGCCCTTGCTGCCCTCTCCTCGCTCGTTTCCTTCTTTTCTTCCCCTCTCCATCTTCTTTTCATTTCCTCCTCCCTTCCCACCTGCCTGCTGGCTTCGCTGAGCTCATGAAGCTTTGGATTCCCAGCTCTAGTTTCAGCCACAGTATCTCAGTCATTGCTTGCACTGGGGTAGAGATTGCAGGGAGCCCTCACTTGAAAATGAAAATGAAAAAAGAAAACCGAAGCAGAATAGAATCCCAGTGCTTTGAGAACTGGAGGCATTCCGAGGCAACCCTGCAGCCACTGCAGAGAAAAATGCCAAGCGGGCCCTTCCAACTCCTCCCCTGCCCACTCCCTGGAGGTGGGCGGAGAGCAGGCAGGCACAGCTGCACCAGCTGAAGCTGCTGGGAGGGGGCGGATCCTCCGGGCACCGCGCAGTTGCACAAACCCAGGGATGGTGCTATGGGTCATTGGCTAGCTGCACCTCACGGAGAAAAGGCTGTAACATCACCACTGAGGACAGATGGCATGAGAGCCTGCTGCCCACAGCTGCCGCCAGGGAATCTAGGCACAGCTGCTCTGCTCCAAACGCCTGGTGCCCAGAGCAGCTGTGAAGGAGGGGACAGCAGCTCCTGTCTCCAGGGAAGCTGGACAGTCGAGAGAGTCTCTCCTCCATCCCAGGGGGAACAGCTGCGTGTCTGAACCATGGGGCCATGGAGCTAGAAAGGTCTGGAGAGATTGTCTAACCATAGCCTCTTCGTTTTACAGATGAACAAACTGAGTTCCAGAGAGGGCATGTGACTCACCCAAGGTCACACCAGAAAAAAGAGAATGACATTGATTGTGTTTTAAAGGGCTCAACGCAGCAGCTCATGGCTGTGTTTCTGGCCTTGAACCCAAGTGCTGTCCAAATGGGTATTTAATAATCCTCAGAACAATGCCATGCCTCCTGCAAGCTGCTAGTCTAAAAATGGCCTTGTCTAATTGCCATGGTTTCAGGATTAATTGCTTGCTCCAATCTATTCCAAGGGGAAAAAAATAAGCATATTATGGCATCGAATAGGCATACTCTATAGGCAAAAGGCTTCTATAACTGGGTGTGGACCTTTGAGAAAACTAGTACCCATGTTTTTATCTCAGTAGCCTCACCTTACCCAGCAGTTCATGCAGCAGGCCTTTCTGGAATTGCAGCATGGGCCAGGCTTTAGAGTTTGTAGCTGCTCAAGCATCATTTTTTTTTTTTTATCATCTTCTTGAGAACATTTGCTTCTTTTTGCAAGTGAAGGTTCAGGCAGGATTCTGGGAGTCACCAGGACCCAAGGGTCTCTATTCTACTTGCTAATCTTTATTTGTTTATTTAGTCAACATCTGTTTATTGGCCATGTATTAAACGACAGCCTTGAGCTGGGCACGCAGTAGGTCCTGAGTGAGTGTATGTCACTTTGAATTGACCATTTCTGAAGGGTGAAAGATATTCTGGGCTAATTTGAGGGCCCAGAAACACCTTCAAAGGGTAGGGGCTCAAACTAAATAGTCGTGATACTGGCCAGCGTTTGCTGAGCACCTACTATGTGCCTCTGTGTGGCAGGTACTAAGTGATTGAAATGCATTATTTCATTTAAGCTTCTCTGCAGCTCTAGAGATGGGTATTGTTTTTTCCCATTTTATAGTCTTTATAACCAGCTCATGGTCTGCCTGGCACAGTAAGTGGCCCGGACCGGGGCTGGCTTCTGTAGCACTGCCCCACTTAATTCCTGTGCCTGCTGCTTCCCGTCCTGATTAGCACTGAGCCAGGTCTCCCAGGAGCCTCACGCGCCCCTGCCCTTCTCTGTCTGACAGACTCCTGCAACTCCAGGTGATGCCTTTATCCCGTCTTCATCTCAGACACTTCCGGCGAGTGCAGACATGTTTGGTTCTGTACCTTTCGGCACTGCTGCTGTACCCTCAGGTAAGTCCTCTTCCACCTTCCTCTGCCTCCACCCACCAAGAAAGAGAAAGGGTTGACTGAACCACTGCCAGATTATGCCAGACACCTGTGGGACCACCATTCTCTCCTTGTGACTCTTCAGGTGACATTGAGAAGCTGCCATGGGCAGGGGGGTGGTATGTTCACAAAGCTCTGGGATGCTGCAGGCTGGAAATCACTCATGTCTTGCACCTGAAAGGTCAAGATTCCAGCTGTATAGCTTTGGGGAGCTTGGTGCACACACAACCATGCAAATCAGTGCAAATCCTGATTTGTACGGTCCAGCTCAGCCAGATGGAGGGAAGGTGGGGGAGGGGTGAGTCCGTGCTCTGCAGACCTCTAGAGATCTGATAGAAGAGATCTGCCTTATTGGTGGAGGCTTAAAGAAGGGGAGGTTCCCCATGCAAAGGGAAACAAACACCTAGGAGACAGAACAAACTGCTAACAGTGAATTGTAATGGGGCTCTTAGTGATTTAAAGAGCGTTTGTTCTATGTTCCAAATATTCTTTAAAAATATATATATATATAATATATACTTTTACAACAGGGTAAAAATACATATAGTAATAGTGTTGCAGGTGCAGATTGGTGGGGTCTGAGGCATCTTGTTTCCATGGCATCGGGCACTCCGTGTAGCTGGCCCACTCTGCCTGGACATGGCCAAAGGTGGTATTAGTTCTGCTTTTTGCATACATGGCAAAAAACAAAGTCTTTAAGGCAAAAACATCCTTAAGGACTTTTTTTCTTTAACTACATATTTGAAATCTGTGGCTTTATCTTTCTTTTTCTACTTTGTTTATATAAATGACAGCCTTTGAATATCTCAGAATACAAATTTCTTGCATTCTTCTATAAATAATTACTTTTAATTACACAGCATTAGAAACAAATTCTTGCCACCAAATATAAACCTTGCTGTTATTCAAAGTGAAATTAAAAATTCATACTCTGTTCCAAAGTCGTATGAGCTGAGGGATCATTATGAACTTCTAGAAGCAACAGAGGTTGATAGCCACTGGGTCTGACTTACAGTTGAGAATCTATAGGTAGCCTAGAAGTGTCTTTCATTGCTAAGCTTTCCAGTCAAATCTGTTTTACTCACCCCTAAAATGGAACAGTGGCAATGACTAGTTTTCTCTACCTAAAATGGATATGAAAATGTCCTTGGGAATAGTGTTATTGAATCTGTCATTTTAAATAAGAATAATAACAGTTTTTCAGAAATCTACCACCTTCCTGTGCCATCAGCCTCGTATCCAGAATAACCATGCTTTGTCCCCACTATTTGGTGGCACCAAACTTACTCATTTTTAGGCTTGTTCATTCCACAGATATTCACTCAGTACTCACTGTGGGCCAGGTCCTATTCTAGGTGTCTGGGGTGTGTCAGTGAATACCAAAGACACAGACCCCTGGCTACAGAGAGCTTACTTTCTATAGGGGAGATGGACAACAACATAAAAATAAGTAGCTTAACATAATCCTAGAAAATGCTCAGTGGTATGGACAGAAGGAAATGTGGAGCAGGGCAGGTGTGAATGGAGGTTGTGGTCAGGAGGAGAGGCTTATGCAAATGTGTGATGTGAGCCAGGAAGGCATCTGGATCAAGAGTACCCCAGGTGGGGCTTCCCTGGTGGCGCAGTGGTTGAGAGTCCGCCTGCCAGTGCAGGGGACGCGGGTTCGTGCCCTGGTCCGGGAAGATCCCACATGCCGCGGAGTGGCTGGGCCCGTGAGCCATGGCTGCTGAGCCTGCGTGTCCGGAGCCTGCGCTCCGCAACGGGAGAGGCCACAACAGTGAGAGGCCCGCGTAACGCAAAAAAAAAAAAGAAAGAAAGAAAGAGTACTCCAGGTAGAGAAATGGCCCGGCCCCTCCCCAATCCCCTCTCTTTGAGTCTGAGGGGCTGGATGCAGTTCCGGCCCTAACATTTGACTAAAATGCCTGAGAACCTGCCTGCACTGCTCTGGGCCCTCCCCCCAGCCAGAGCTTTAAAGGCCTGGATTTTGCGGTCTTGTACTTGACCAGCTGTATTGCAAACTGTGGATAAACCACTTCTGCACATTCAGATTCTGCTGCTTCAGCTGCTAAAAAAAAAAAAAAAAAAGATAGATTACCTCCAAGATTTTAATTTTTAGAAAATAAATCTAAAATTAATTTCAGTTAGCGTATTTTTGCTGCTCTTACTCTACTTCGGCTATGCTGAGAAACAAAACTGGGCTTCAGTTGGTGTTAAACTGTCTGCCTTCTACCTCCCTTAACTGGCCTTAAAAATCACTGCAGCTGTTGAATCTCCGTCTCCTGTCCCTAATTGCCCAACCAGTGACCGGGAGATGGGAAATGACCTGGGGTGTGCAGCACAATTAATAGGCTGGGTTTGAACCCTGGCTCAGCCATTTATTTATAAGCTTTAGGCTCCTGGGCAAATTACTTAACCTGTCAGAGTCAGAGTTTCTTCATTTTTATAACTGAATTTAAAATAATACTTACCTTGCAACAATATCATGAGAATTAAATGAGAAAATAAAGTCAAGTGCCTCTGAAAAATGCTGGCACGTTGTAAATGCTCGATGTGGAAAATGCTGTTATTATTATTACTCTGACGTCTAAGGTAGAAGAAAATATGTCTTCTTCTTACCTATGTTTTTTTCCTTTGCCTTCTTGGGATGTTTTCTTTAAAAAAATGCATGAAATATCGGGCTTCCCTGGTGGCGCAGTGGTTGAGAGTCTGCCTGCCGATGCAGGGGACACGGGTTCGTGCCCCGGTCTGGGAAGATCCCACGTGCCGCGGAGCGGCTGGGCCCGTGAGCCATGGCCGCTGAGCCTGCGCATCCGGAGCCTGTGCTCCGCAATGGGAGAGGCCACAACAGTGAGAGGCCCGCGTACGGCAAAAAAAAAAAAAAATGCATGAAATAAAGTTTAGGTCTTTGACTTCCTGACTGCACATGGCAGAGCTGGCCTGAAGGGCTTGGAGAATGTGCTCGGTATGAGTACAGACCCTGCCAGTAACCAGCTGTGTGACACAGCTATATCGCTTTGGAGCCTCAGGGAACTTATCTGTAAAATGGGGATGATAATTCCACCTCATAGAGCTGTTCCTGAGTTAATACGTGTAGTATAAAACATTTAAAACAATGCCTGGCAGTGTTTATATAAGTAAGCACTCCGGAAAAAGTTCCCCGCCCTACTCACTGGGGACCCTGGCTCTGCTACCTACCCTTGCTGTGTAGCCACATCAAACCTTCCCCTCCTGAAGCTGTAGGTTCCTTGTATGCAGATTAAAGAGATACTGATAACAGCTACCCCAGAGGCTTGTTTGCAAGGATCAACTTCACAAAAAATGTGAGCTCCACTAGAGCAAGGATTTTTATTTTTTTTACTGTCTTGTTCTTCACTGCATCTCCAAAGACAAACAGTGCTTGGCACCCAGGAGGGCCATTTTTGAACAAATGAATCAAATGACATAATGTAGATAAGAGGTACCATATAAGTTATATATATGTTGGAGGAAGTAAGTCTAAAAAATGTTTTCACTATTTTTCGCTTTAGTTTTTTCACTTTAGTTTTCACTTTAGTTTTCACTATTTTCTTCCATTTTAGTCTGCTTTTTTTTTTTTTTTAAATAATGAGGATATCCCTAGGTGCCAGCATCTGGTTATAAATTGCAATTTCAACACTTTTAAAAATCTAACTGCAAGGCAGTAATGCAGGTGTTTCCTTTCACTGCACAGCGAGGAGATTTATGATTGATCTGAACTTCATGGCATAAACAGATGCTCCTTGGCACCTCCCCCCTCCACTGTTGAATGTTAACCAGTAAACAGTTACTAAGTTGTCAAGTGGCTGCAGTGGCAGCCACGCAGTGGTTTCCCATGTCCAGCGCTACTGCAGCCCTGCCACTGAGAGGTCCCTTCAGGGAGGCACAATGCCATGTGACCCGAGAGCCTTGGCTCACAGGTCTGGGGAAAAAGCCCCCACTGCAGGGATCCCTCCCACCCAGGAAGAGCAAGTGAAACCTGCAAGTTCCCAAACATGATACCCAATTACCCTTGTTGCCTTTTTTTTTCTTTTGAATATTGTACTTTGTTCTGAAGCAGATGGCATGAAGCCAGGGAGACATGCTAATAGCTCTCTCCAGAAAAGTGTGCACGGCCCATCTGTTGGCTCCTTGTGGAAAAAAGGAAAAAAAAAAAAAAAGATGGTGGGGGAAAAAGCCTGCCACCAGCAGTAGACTGACTCATCAGAGATCATAGCACTTACGGATGCTGGAGTTGAATTGGATACTTAGAAAAATGCAGTGAAGGCATTTATTCCACTGTGACTCATTCACCTCCACCTAGAGCCTTTCTCCAGCCTCCAGCATTTATGGAGCAGTGGATGTGTGCCCAAAACTGTGCTAGATGCAGATGGGGGAGGGAGAAAGAAATAAAAGGTTCCTCGTAGCAGGAGCTTTCCAGTCTCATGAGGGAAGACAGAATCACTGGGCAATTCCGACGCAGTGTGACAAGTGCCACAGTGGAGATGAACTTGGGGGCCTGTGCACACCCAGAGGAGAACCAGCTGAGTCTAGAGGGCAGAGGTGATGCTGAACCACGTCTCAAAGAGCAAAGGAGGGGCAGCCATGTGAAAAAGAATTAGGGATGGCTTTCCAGGCGCAGATGGACCAACAGAGACGAGAGAACAGGTTGGGTTGTTTGCATCTGCTGCAGGGAAGAGTGCCAGTGGGAGAGCAAACGGAAAATGGGGGTGAGGAAGTGGAAGGGAACTGACCCCAAAAGCTCCAAAGTCAAGCTAAGGCCTCTGGGCCTCATACTCAAGGTAATGAAGCACTGTACAGCTGACCTTTGAACAACACGGGCCTGAACTGCACCGGTCCACTTATATGTGGATGCTTTCCAAGAAATACTGCAGTAGTACTATATATGGTCTGTGTTTGGTTGATTCTGTGGATGCAGAACCAAGTATATGGAGGGCCAACTATGAGTTATATGCAGAATTTCCACTGTGTGCAGGTGAGCGCCCCTAACCCACGTGTCGTTCAAGGGTCAACTGTATTTGCATTTTAGAACAGTCATCTGGTGGCAGTAAGGAGGGTGGGATGGAAGCCAAGCAAAACAATAGTCTGGCTGGAGGCTGAAGCCTTCCATCCATTTACCAAAATGGGCATCAGGGTTGGTGTGATGAAAAGATCCATGGGCAGGTCTTCACCCTGTCAGATCCAGTGCTCCTTTTTTATAACAAGGATTTGTGATGTCTCCTTTAATATTTTGAAATGAAACTCATAGAGAATATAACCTACCTACTTGGTTTTTCAAAAATCAATATAATGTCCTAACTGTAATATAAAGAAGAAATAAAGGAAACTAATTTATAATAACAAGATAATGTATTGCAGTAAGGAAATGCCCAGGTAAAACTACACTAAAAAACATACTAAGTGGTCAGGTGTGTGTACCTATAACTAGAATCACCACAGGTTCAGACCAACCAGTACAGGAGTGTCATGCTTCCTCCAGCGCCATGATCAGGGACCATGATTTTCCAAGTTGGTGAACAACTCCTGACAATGTTCCAAACAAAACGAAATATAGTCTTCCCTCAAATATACACAGTTCTTACATTCCTGGAAAATGTAGTGCATTAAAACTGTGCAAAGAAACTTTGATTTTCCATGTGATTCAAAGTCCAATCTAGTCCCTGGCGGTCCAGTGGTTAGGACTCGGCACTTTTGGTGCCATAGCCTGGGTTCAGTCCCCGGTCGGGGAACTAAAATCCTGCAAGCCACAGGGTTGTGCCACCCCCCCCAAAAAAAATAAATAATAAAATAAAATATTCATTAAAAAAGTCTAGTCTATACTCAAATAATCACAAACAGAATGCTGACATTTCTTTGTCACGCACGTTATCTCCCACATTATAGAAGGTCTAGTGTCAATGCTCTTGGCCCCTTAAATGCTAGTACTGTCTGGCCGCGAAATTGTCATGACAACCAAAACACACCCCAGAAATTTCCTAATCATGCCTTAGGAGGCAGTAGCACTCCCACCGAGAACCATTGAACCCTGTCAAAGTCAATCAGAAAATAAGAAAACCAATGTTGCAAAATTCTTAGTCTGTTGGTAGGTTCAAGTCACTGCATTATTATGATAGACAATGTAAGCACGTTGCAAGTTTAAATGTCAGCACCAATGCCTCTTCACCCCCCTCATTTCCAAGCACTAGGACCAAGGTGATCTGAAAAGGATATTGTCTGTTTTGTTGCCACTCCTGCCTCATTCCATAAAAGTATTTAACACTGTTAGATTGATCAGCAGGAAGCCCGTGTGGAAAGCCCATGTGTCTGTCTCTACCCCACTACTGGAGCCTCCTCTGACCTTGGAAGGAAATGGACTGGCTTTGAAAGTTGGCTCCATCCCTTAAGAATCAGTTGAAGGGCAGGTGGATCTGAGGCTAGAGCATGAGTGAGGCAGCCCACACGTGATTTCTCTGGGCTCACCGGAGTCACTGACACAACCCAGGACATGCCCAGTGCCCCTGCGCTTGCCAGTCTTCCATTTGGAAGTTGCTAGATACCGTGCAACCACCCTCTTCTTTTCCTGGTCTCACTGCTCTGTGCCTGCAGATTCCTTCCGATAGCCATAAAAATGCATATTTTGAGAGGCCCTCTACTCTGCCTGGACTGGTCATCCGTCTCCTGGGCTTGATTGCACCCTGAAAAGGGTGGGGACCTCTGGAAGGACATGGGAGTCTCCTCCAGGCCCACAGTGAGCTAAAACATTACATGGCTAGACCAGCTTTACGGACTGTGCTAAGATCAGAAGTCAGTCTTGGCCATCTGGGTGAGGCAGTGGAAAGAATGCTGGCTTTGGGGACAGATGACCTCAGTTCAGATCCTGATCCCAGCATGTCTCAGCTGTGTAAGCCTGAATGAGGTACTTTTCTTCTCTGAGCACCAATCTCCTTATCCCTCAAATGGAGATAATGATACCGACCCTGCAGCGATTTTGTAAAGATGTAAAGCACCTAATACTGCACCTAGCACATTGTAAGCATTTAGTAAGTGGAAATTATTATTGTTTCTATTATTATGGTACAGAGTATCACTTGTGCTCCTTTTAAAATGATTAGATCTCACCTGAAAGGAATAATATAGCAAAAAATTATGGTGACGTATGTGAGTACACCCCCTGGAGTTTTGCAGTGCCTAACCTGTGCCACTGTATGAGGTGGTCCTGAGTAGATGCTAACTTACATTTTTTTAAATCTCTAAATTAAATCTTTAAATTAACCCAATGAGGCGCAGAAGGTATTTTCTACCCATTTTACAGATAAGGAGAGGCTTAGAGGGCTTCTGAAGCTCTCCCCAAATTCCATAGATAAGAAGTGGCAGTCTGAATTTTAACCTTGGCCTCTAAAACTCCAACATTTTGATTCTTTTTTTTTTTTTTTTTGCGGTACGCGGACCTCTCACTGTTGTGGCCTCTCCCGTTGTGGAGCAACAGGCTCCGGACACACAGGCTCAGCGTCCATGGCTCACAGGCCCAGCCGCTCCATGGCATATGGGATCTTCCTGGACCGGGGCACGAACCCGTGTCCCCTGCATCGGCAGATGGACTCTCAACCCCTGCGCCACCAGGGAAGCCCAACATTTTGATTCTTAATCATTTTGCATACCGCTCTGATGCTGAGAAGGAAGATGTTATAACCTGGCTTTACAACAAAGAGCTTGACTCTATGCTGAAGCATTTGGGAATGCCCTAAGTCTAGCAAGAAGGGGAGGCAAGATTCAAACCCAGCTGTGCCTGGTTTCCAGCGCTCTGCCTTTTCCACTGAGACACACTGGTTCCTGAGGTTGTGTGCTGTCAGAAACCTCTAAGAATTATAAGACTCTAAGAACTATAGCAATATTATCATTACTCCCCAGATCTCTGCCCGGTGTCCCCCTCACTGTATTCTAGTCTCTGCTTATAAGTCATCTTCTCAGAGCGGTTTTCCCTGACCAGGGCTCTAGAAGACAGACTCCAGGAGAGCAGGGACTTCTGTCTTACTCACCTTTGCATCCTAGCACACAGCCTGACACTCAGCAGTTGCTTGGTCCCTTTCTTGCCCATCACTTGACTCCCTGAATGATTCTTTCCCAAGGCGCCTGACTCTTCTTTTTAACCCTTGCAGGTTATGTTGCAATGGGCGCCGTCCTCCCATCCTTCTGGGGCCAGCAGCCCCTTGTCCAACAGCAGATCGCCATGGGTGCTCAGCCACCAGTCGCTCAGGTGATGCCAGGGGCTCAGCCCATCGCATGGGGCCAGCCGGGTCTCTTCCCTGCCACTCAGCAGCCCTGGCCCACCGTGGCCGGGCAGTTTCCGCCAGCCGCCTTCATGCCCACACAAACTGTTATGCCTTTGCCAGCTGCCATGTTCCAAGGTCCCCTCACCCCCCTTGCAACCGTCCCAGCCACGGGTGACTCCGCCAGGTCAAGTCCACAGACCGACAAGCCCAGGCAGAAAATGGGGAAAGAAATGTTTAAGGATTTCCAGATGGCCCAGCCTCCACCCGTGCCCTCCCGCAAACCCGACCAGCCCTCTCTCACCTGCACCTCAGAGGCCTTCTCCAGTTACTTCAACAAAGTCGGGGTGGCACAGGATACAGATGACTGTGATGACTTTGACATCTCCCAGTTGAATTTGACGCCTGTGACTTCTACTACACCATCGACCAACTCACGTGAGTGCCCTTCTTTGAAGGCATAAACCCCCAGAGAGCAACTGATGCCTTGTTTCTGGCGTCAGAGAAATCACCTCAGTTGCATTCAACAGGCCTCTTTGTTTATATGACTACTACTAATCATAGCCTCCCGTTATTAGGTGCCAATTATACGCACCTTCTCCATGTGCTTTATATTTATTATTTCTATACTCCTAACAATGCTAATGGCAAGTTTTGTGAGACCTGTCTGACAGATAATGAAAGTGAGATTCAAAGACAAAGAAAATAGACAAAAGGGTGGAATTGAATACAGGCCTGTTATTTATCTAGCATGTTACTCTGGCTCTTAAGTTTTTATTCCCTTGCACATTCATTTATTCATTTATGTATATCCCAGCTCTGACACATAGATTTGGGTATGGCTTATTGAACTAAAAATGAATGGTGTATGTGCATTTAAAAAATGTTAGGGACAAGTATAAAAAATTAGAAGATTAAGATCAGGAGAAAACACAGGCCAGAGATAGAGCAGCCATAAGGCCTCCTACACTGGTAGAGTGACAGCCAGAATTTGCTCAAAGCTTCAGGTAGTCAGAAAGCTCTGCACTGGGAATCCAGAGAGTGGCTTGATTTCTTACCAGTTTTGTGTCAATGGGCAAGTCATTTTACTTCTTTGAGCCTCAATTTCCTCATCTGTCTTAGGCTAAGGGTCATAAAAAGGATTCAGTGGTACATGTACTAAAACATTATGTCCCTCACAGAGTTGGAAGTATTTTTATCGTCATTGTTATGGCATACTGAGTGGGTTTGCAGTCTTGGACTGAGGTTCTAATCCTGCCTTCTCCACCCCAAACTGTGTCTTTGGGCAAGTGTGTGACTTCTCTTAACCTCAGCTGTGTCTTGGGTAAAATAAGTGAGCTAGCTTCAATAGCTCTGTGCCTTTTCCTAGTTCTGGCATTCAGTGATTCTATCCCAGCTCACTTTTCTATTGCCAGCATCTGGAAAACCAGCACTGTGCAGCCAATCAGAATCCAGATGTACTTGGGCACACCGATGCCTGGTTGACACCATCTGGGAAAGGTGTCTGGTGATCCAGCCTGTGCCTTGACAGTTGATAAGGGGAAGGAAAAGGCTCATGGAACAGTGAGGTTGGCGTTTTCATTACTGTCACAGATGGTATGGATTACTCCTTAGCCAGTACCGTGAATTGTCCAAAAAAATCTAATGTTAACACAATTAGATAATGTCACTTCAGCAAGGTTTGGGATGCTGTTCTGAAAATGAACCTCTTCTATGGGTATAAACAGCCTACTTCCTCTCAGGCCATAGGATCTACATGGTGGGGGCATCTCTATTCACTCCAGCTCATGGGGTTTCAATGAAGAATCATGAATAAAAAATGAAGTGCTAAAGAAATAACAGCCATGCATAAAAAGCAAGCATCTTTTGAAGACAGATGTCTCTCTTTCAAGGGGCTTCTGTGCCAGCTATATATATATAAAAGAGGGAAGTTTAAGCTCTTTGAGGACAGGGAATATGTCTTAATCATCCTCGTGCTGCTACACTTCTCATGATGGTCGTGTGGTGTCTGGCACATGGGATGTGCTTTGGAAAGATTGTAGACGATGAAGGTACAAAACAAAGGCTACTCAGTTACTGTCGTGTGTCAGAGCGGGAGATTTTGGTCCAGAAAATTTTTTGTTGTGGGCGGCTGTCCTGTGGACTGTAGGATGTTTAGCAGCATCCCTGGCCTCTAGCCGCTAGAGACCCGGTAGCACACATCCTCTTCCCCTAGCCATGATGACCAAAAATGATCCTAGATAGTGCTAAAGGTCCCTTGGGAGTAAAATTGTCCTAGATTGAGAACCACAGTTTTAGGGTGTAGAGGTATTCTACAAAACCTTCTAAAGGTTAAGATACTTGCATAAATAAACTTCGAGTTTTGCATCCCACTGATTCCATCCAATATGTACGAGCAGGATATCTCTCAGAATCGGCAGCTCTGTCAGGGTCCTCAGCCTTTAGTAAGCAAGAAACCATGTCAAACACAGTTCAGAATCCAATTACATTCATAATTATTAAGCATCTACCGCATATCAAGGCGTTTTCATAAAGCTTATCTCATTTAAACTCTCTGTAACTGGTTTGTTCTATAGGCATCTCATGAAACAAAACAGACTTCCTTTTAAATTAAAAAAAAAGAAACAATGTTTTATTGTAAAGAAAACGAGTGCAACCTATCTTTATATCTCTTATCCATCAACATCACGTTTTGAATGTTTTGAGTGGAGAGGACCCAAAAGTACACCTCAAATAGAAATAGAAAAGCACAGTGGACTGAGCACCGTCAGATTTGTGTTAAATAGTTGTGTTAACTCTAAGAAAGGCACTTCACCTCTCTGAGCTGCAGTTTCTTCATCAGAAAAAGGCAATAGGTACAATAGCACCTTGCAGGGTTTATATTACAGAGCATGATGAATGCAAAGTGCCTAGCACCGTGTCTAGCTTGCTGGCACGCAATAAATAGCATCATCATTCTAAAGAGAGATCCATCAAGGCAAAAGCAACTCACCAAGTTTTATAATCACTCACTGTCTGATAAGCAGCCAGATTTTGTAAATTCTGGGATGTAATGGCAGGGAGGCCTTGTCAATGGCTTTTGAAATTCAGCTACTAAATCAAGCCATGCCTCCCCACCCCTCCTTTGGGGCTGAGCCAGTGCTGGGTATTTTCAATGCCAATTTAGACATTATTGAAAAGAAAAAAAAAATGGAAATGATTGAAAGGAAAGTAGTTTCTAATGGCGTATTTATTACAAACCTCTGGGATAAAGGAGACAAGGAACATGTGGGAAGGTTAGGACAGAAAATGGAGATCCTTATGGAACAAGGGAAAAAGTGCCAGCTGTGAAGTTGCCATCAGCTACATTCATTTTCCCAGATCACCGAGACACTCTATTCAGCACGTGTTTATCAAATACCTACTATGTGCCAGGATACAAAGCCTTCTTCTACCACTTGCCAAGTCTGTGGCCTTGAGCAATTTAGCCATCTTCACCTTTCTTATCTGTAAAGTTGGAAGAACCCCTACCTCGAAGAGGCTTTACGCGGATTAGAGATATTGCCTGTAAAATTTCTGATGGCTTCCGACACATAGAAGGCACTCAATAAATGCATATCACTGTCCTCTCCTCTATTTATTCTTATTGAAATAATTATATGAAGTTAAGACAGAAGACTGTAGTCCAGCAGGTCTCAATTTGAGTCTGCAGAAACACAGAACTTCTGATTCAGTAGGTGTAGCTAGGGTGGGGTCCAAGAATTTGTATTACTATCAAGTTCCCAGTTGTGACTGATGCTGCTGGTCCAGGGACTATCCCTTGAGGACCGCTGCCTCACCCATCCCTGTGGACCACCAGCTCCTTCCTGACCATCAAGTTTGTGAGAGGACAAGATTAATAGGGACAGAGGAGGTATTAAACTGTTCAACCGATTTGACTTGTGATAGGAAGGGAGGAGTCCTGGGATTTGACTCGAATATAATCAGATCCCCGAGGTTTCTGTGGGGTATAAACAGTTGCTGCCAGACACTTAGGATGTTTTCTTTTTTTGCATGGTCTCTATGTAGCTCCAACCCCAGCCCCTAGACAGAGCTCTCCATCCAAATCTTCTGCATCCCACGCCAGTGATCCGACCACCGATGACATCTTTGAAGAGGGCTTTGAAAGTCCCAGCAAAAGTGAAGAGCAAGAAGCTGTAAGTGACCGGTTTCTTCTTTCGGTTTTTTTTTTTTTTCTTCAATTTTAAAACCTCTGTATCTGAAATGGACAATGCATGAGGAAACCTATGTAGAAAAGAATGCTGGCTCAGACTCTTAAGTTCTAAAGGGGTGACTAAAGGCGTTTTCTTTTATGTTCAAATGAGCAGCTGAAAACCGTTGTCCTTTCGTTAAGTTGTTACTACAAGTTCTCACGTTTGCGGAAGTGGCATCCTCTAAACGAAGTGCTGCCTCCTTTAAAATAACAGAGTATATGTGTGCATGAAAATATGCCCAGCTGTCTTATATTTTCAATTACTGAAAAGAAAAAAAAAAGTGTTATCTTCTTGTGTTCTAGCCTGATGGGTCACAGGCCTCATCCAACAGTGATCCCTTTGGTGAGCCCAGTGGTGATAATATAAGTCCACAGGCCGGTAGCTAGATAGCACAGGTCTGGGTAGGTATCTGTCCTTTTGATCTCCCACCCTTAAGCCATCCGCTTTCCCTTTTGCTTGTTTGTTACCTCTGAAGTCACATCCCTGGTGTTTGCATCATCTTGCCTTGCCTGGTGTCTGTTTTCCACCTTGTTTATCCTCATGGATGCATGACCTTTGACATATATTGGGAGGTGGGGTAGAGGTGAGGAGTGGGGAATGGTCGTATTTTATTAGTGATATGTTCTGAGTGGGGGCGCTGTTGATAGAAGGAGGCATGGTCAATGCTACTTAACGTGGACTCGGTGTCTAAAAGCATCAACATTCTGAGATGGACACATTCTGCCCACCCTGATTCTTTCTCAGTGAAATAGGGTCCAGATGCTTCAATCTTTTAAGCAGTGTGTCAACTGCATTTGCCTACACTCTGCAGATCTAAAATAAGGTCACCCACCAAACACACTGAGAAGCCAGACTAAGGAACAAAAACAAGCAGTGCTTGAAATAAGATTGATAGAGATGTGAGAGCATGGTAGTCCATTTTGTCTGGCCAGAAGGGGCCCCCGCACCCTCTCTGACGTGAAAGTGGAATTCAAAGCTCAGAGACGTGTCACGTTCGCTTCTGAGGCTCTGCTGTTTGCACCTGTGCTACAGCCTGTGGTTTGCCACCAAACCACTTCAGACTCCATCAGCAGCGGCTTCAAGAGAGGGGTCCTTACATTTACTAGAAGTGGGTTTTGGCACTTGAATTTTAATACATCTGATTTTATGGAAAGAAAGAGGGGCTGATGAAGTGAACTTTCCCAGGAGACAGAAGTACCCCTTGTTAACCAGGCATGGTTTCTAAGGTCACTCCTTGACAAATGTGTTCAATTTTCATATACTTTTCTAGTTTTCCATAAACGTGTAGGACTGCAAGGCCCTACCAACAGAGCCCTGTTTTTAGGCCTGAACATTACGGTCAGAACCATTAAAATGGTAAATAGTTTTCACTGTTCATAAATGGATTCAATACCTCGGAATCAGTCACAGTTCATGTGTAAGTTATTTTGATGATTATTGAAAGCTCATACAGTGTTTTGACAGTGCATTTTGCTAATAGATTTTATGATTAAAGTATCTCACATACCGTACTTTTTGCCATGTTTCACCTCGGTACGATAGCACATGAGAACACATCATGCCATGCAAATGCCCATCTAAAAATCCAGTCTTGCAAAGCTATTTGGGGAACTTGTGATACAGGCAGGGTCCATGTTCCAGGAGAGACAAAAGTTGGAGATGATGGGTGGACACTTTGGGAAGATTCCCCCAGAGGTTTTTCTACCCCTTACATATGTTTTATTTCACATGCTCACCGTTGCCTTGAAAAATTTGATGAATGAACTGGAGGTGACAAGAGCCATTCATTAGCATAACAGCCAACATCATCCTAAAATTGAGTTCTTCTAGAGAATAAAGATGACGTGCAGCATTTGCAGATCGATGTTTCACACCCTCATCTTTACGAGCCTGTTCTGCTTGAGACAGTCGTACAGGCTCTTTTGTGAGGCTTCAGCCTGTTCCGTGTTTGATGTTCTGTCTAGAACCCCAGGCCAGGGTTGAGTTGTGAATGGACGTGGCATGGTCTAGTGGGAAGAGCTCAGAATTTGGAACTTGAGTTCAAATTCTAGCTCAGCTACTTAAGAGCAGGAAATCTTGGGCAAGAACCATACTTGCTGTTGAGTCTTGGTTTGCTTATTTGCTGAAAGGGCCTTATGTATACATTACATTAACTAAGCATATGGAGACAGGTACTCGGTACTCGGCTTAAAAAAATCTGGTTCTGGAGCAAGAGTGAGTTCAGAATCTGGCGCTAGCACTTATAAGCTATGTGACCCTCATGAGATGTCATAATAATTCTAATCTTATTTTGAAAAATGAGGGTAAAAATAGTGTTCTCCTCATAAGCTTATTGTTTGGACAGTAATCATAGGAGGTGATGTGTGTGGAGCTCTTAGCACAGCATCTGACACAGGGAAAGCATCCAAGAGCTGTTAGTTGCCATCACCAACACCAACACCATCACCACCACCCCCATCATCATCCCGTGTGCTCAATAAATGTGGTTCGCCACTCCCTTGGATTTTATACGTTTAGCCCTTATGTCCTCGTGTTGAATAAATTCTACCATAAGGACACAGGCCACTGGCTGGGAGGTTTTGCTTTTTACTTTCTATTTGCAGGTAATTAATTTTCAATATGCCTCAAAATAGCTTTGGGACAAAGGAAAAAGAAAAACCCTACTTCTTAGTTTTCTGGCTCGCCCTGTCCCATAATCAGAAGGACCCCTGTTAGGGCCTCACAGGCCGCCTCTCACTTCTCACAAAATGAGCAGCCTTATCTTAGATTCACATGTAAATCATAATAAGTAGCTCCCAGCTCCAAAGGAGGGCTGGACTGTAATCTTCCATGAAACAGTTTTCTCCCTTTGAAAGCTTAGTCTGGCAATTACACAATTGCCTATCAAGAATTGCATTCCAAGAGGCTGATGCCAGCCTTGCCGACACATCCCTCAAGACACCCATAAGGGAAGTCCAAATGAGCCTTTTGGGCCCCTCCTTCAATAGCAGTATAAGCCACGTTTGATTTTTCTGTCTCCATCCCCTTCACCCATCCACCCAACTGGAAATTTACTGACTGCAATTTCTTAGGGCCTTTCCAGGCATTTGGAAAAAGGATACCATGCAAGGGGAGTTAGGTCCATGGCTCTATTTTCCCCGCTGCCTCCATACAGTTGGAAAGCAAGTCTCAGCCTTCTTATCACCCTTGCAACCATTATCTCCAGCTGCTTTTAATTAGAAATGCCCGCACAATTCTGAGTAGGTAGGGGTGACATCTGTTGATAAGTTAAAACCATATTGCACCCTAGTAAGAGGAAACGGATGGCCTCAATCCTCTCAGGAGGAAGCTTCGGGGCCAATCTCAAAACAGCATTTCTGTTTTAGCAATAAAGGGAATATCTTCAATTATTTCATGTTTTTCCCCTACCCTCCCATCTGGGAGAATCACATGTCTTTGAAAGACTGGGTCAACAGGGGTAAAAAAAAAGAACCCAAATAATATTATAATGGCTGGCGTGGGAGTGGCAGGTAATTTATACTCCACTGATATGTTGCTGGAGCAATTTTAAGGGCGAAATGTTAGCTTTTGAGGAGATGAAAGAAAAATGAAAACATTTATTTGGTTAAATAGCTAAGTAAATAAACTGCCTATCAGACTTTCCCAGCTGTCAAGTCAAAGTAGCGTCTGTAACAATGGGGAATTGTTTGGTCTGTCTCTCCGTTAGTAACAATAGATATTGCCATAAATAATAAGTCACTGTCATTTTTTAAGACCAATCTTCATAGTGGGAACCCAAGACATGTAAAATGTTACCTGATGGATTTATAGTGTTCAAGGGAAAAGAAAGCAGAACTTCAGATGCTTTTGGTAAGAGATTTTAAAAAAAAAAAAAGGAAAGAAAGAAAAGAAATGCCCAGAGTCAGGGGACTTGGGTCTGAATTATGGTTCCAAAACAGGTGACCTTAGGCAGGACTTTAGCTAGCCCCTGGAAGCCCGGGTCACCACATATGGATGAAGACGAATCATAGCAAGAGCGCCCTCCTCAGGCTCTCCCAGAATCAGAAGATACCATGAGTATGAAAGTGCCTTATAAGCTCTGAAAGTAGAATGCACGTATTTGGCATTATTATCACTACTCTGTTTTTAAATAGAATCACATAACAAAGAGCCTCAAAACAGAGAACCACAGAAATGGAAAAATAATCTCTCCTTTTCACGGGCATAGCACTCCGAGGCAAGTCCGAGCCAAGCTAGTCCAGGCGGGAGATGGGAAGGCCTGGTTGAGAGCAGTGGCGGCCAGGTTGGAGAGATGGGCATGATGCCCAGGGATATGAAAAGATGGAATCAGAAGGAGGTTAAGGCTGCAGGGAAGTGGGAGGTGAGTAAGAAGAGGGCATGTGCTAGGATGACCCCCAGGTTCCTGCCTGACTCGGGGATCTAAATGGTGCCAGGCACTGTGCTAAAGAATGCAGAGCTGCAGGCTTGAGCAGAAAAAAGGCCAGTTTACTTTGGGACCATTTGTACCCGAGGTGCCCTTGAACTTCCAAGCAGAGATGCCGGTGGACTGCTGGATGTGAGACTCTGGAGAACAAAAGACTAGAAATGGAGATTTCAACATGGTGTTCAGACCCTAGAGTAGTGAGCACACCTAGACTCCACTGATCATTTAGACCTGAGGCCAGCACACTCTCTTTTGTGGGCTATCTGGCCTTTGTCACAATGAATCTACTCTACTGTTGCAGCAGGAAAGCAGCAAAAGACAGTGCATAAAGGACTGGGTGTGATGAGTGCCAATAATACTTTATTTACACAAAAACTGGCAGCCACTAAAATGGGCCAGTGGGCTGTCTGTCATGTGATGACCTCTGAGTTAGATCACGCTTACTGTTTCTAGAATCACCCTGCAGAAGCTAATGCAAGTAGCCTTGCATTTGCTACTACTAATAAAATAAATGTAAAAATTACTAGGATGTTAATAGCACTTTTATAGACATCACCTAATTCAATCCTCAGGGGAATGCTCTTAAGTTTTTTTATCATTCCTATTTCACAGATATGACAGGTAAGGTAGAGAGGTTCATGACATGTTGAAATCACACGATTCACATGTAATAGGGCTAGGATTTGAACCTAGACCCAGATTAAATAACTTAAGAGCACTCAACCAAGACTGGGACACCTGGGTTTTAGCAGCCTCCCTGACTTAATTGCTTGTGACCTGAGGCAGACGACTTCATTTCTGACCTTTGGTGTCTTCTCTTCGGTAAAGCAATTCCCACAGGCCCTTCTGGCGCTTACATTCTAGGACCCTCTAACTTGCCCACGGTCACCCAGCTAGAGCATGAAATACCCAGTCCTCAAACTAGATCTTCCAACAGCACCCTTCTCCCAAGCTATTGAAGGAAAAAGTCCCTGAAATATGTTGACTTCATTAGGGGTCCTGGTGACTATCTGTGTGAGATCCAGGACCCACTCCTGACCACCAGGAACCTACTCAGGACAGGCCATCCTGCTTATGGCAGAGAACGGGTGCCAGCAACCTCAGTGCCCTCCTCTGCTACGTGACAAGGTCAAGAAAGGTGACATAAATCTGCAAAACAAATAACTTGTACCCATCATTATAATTATTACTGGGGAAGTGCAGAATTGATCAGGACATGTGCAGACCCCCCGGGAACTCAGAGTGTGCACCTCTGTGTTCACCAAGTGGGTTTCAGCACCCAAGACCCCTGGAAGTGAGTGCGTTTAGCAGCAACTTCAGTCTCTAAGGCATCATCATTAAATCCATCCTGTATTTTGAAGACTTTCCTACTCTGCAGGCCAGATTTTCAGGCTGAAAGTGGTCAGAAAGCTTTATTGTTTCCCTTTCCTCTGAATAAAAGGGAAAGGAAGGCTCCTGCCCCTTGTTAAAATTCCTTATCTCGGGGGCTTCCCTGGTGGTGCAATGGTTGAGAGTCCGCCTGCCGATGCAGGGGACGCGGGTTTGTGCCCCGGTCCAGGAGGATCCCACATGCCGCGGAGCGGCTGGGCCCGTGAGCCATGGCCACTGGGCCTGCGCGTCCGGAGCCTGTGCTCCGCAGCAGGAGGGGCCACAGTGGTGAGAGGCCCCCGTACTGCAAAAAAAAAAAAAAAAAAAAAAAAAAAATTCCTTATGTCATACGAGCTCGCTTATTACGTGTTACAGTCCCATGATGTTGATGGTACAAACCCCATCGTACAGATGAAGAAACTGAGGCCCAGGTGAAATACCTTCCTCAGTTCATACAGGTAGTTAGGAAGTTGCTGGGGTCTTTGTGGCTCTAAACCCCGTGCCTTTTTCATGGATTCAGGTGAAACTTTGAGTTCTTTCAGCCTTATTTCCACTCCCTGGTTACCATCACCTTTTTCATTTTATCAGGCCAGGAAACGTTAGACCCTGCTGAGCTAGGCCCAAGTGTTCGGGCTTAAAGACCCTGAGGCTGAAGTTGCTGCCTAGGCAGGGCAATGCTGAGGACCTCAGGCTTTGGCTCACCTCCTAGCTGCAGTCTGACCCCCAGCATGGCTCGGCATGGCTCTTACCCCCAGGCTCCCAGGAGGGGCAGAGATGGGCTTGCTCAGCAGCTAGATTGCATGGCGCGTGACCTCACGTCCAAGACCACCTTTCTCAGCATTGCTACGTCTTCTCCCCACTCATCGTTTGTTTTGGACATACCTTTGCTCCATGTGGCCAAGCTTTCCAGAAACAAACACAATAAAAATGAAAGGGATGCAAAGTCATAAGCACAACTTAGGTGGCTTTTCCAAAGGGGCTCATTATAATGTGGGATTGGAAACTATATGCCTTTATACTTCAAGCCAGACAGGTGGAGATAGGTAGGGAAAGTGAGGGAATAAGCACAGAAAGGGGAGTCCAGACCCTGTGCTGCCCTCCTGGCTCTCTACTGATTCCTGCGGACTTTGAGGGAAAAAAAACCAAAAACCCTCACATCTGGGGGCCTCCATTTCTTCCTGTAGGAAAGGAGCCGTCAGATCGATGGCCCTTCTTGCTTTGACATTTTACAAAAGGGGTCATGGGGCAGTGGAGAGGACAGTGGGCTCAGGAAAGAGCTGGGTGTGTTTACAAGAAACGCTCAGGAAAACAAATCTAATCTACAGTGGTCGAAAGCACATCAGTGGTTGCCGCCCTGGAGTGAAGGGTTGACTGAGCAGGACCCTGAGGAAGATTTTAGGGTGAGGAAATGCTCTATAGCTTGATTGCTCTGTGGAGGGCCAGATGGGTGTATATATTTCTCACAACTCATCAAACTGTACACTTAAAATGGGAATATTTCATTGTATGTAAATCACACCTCAATGAAGTTGATTTAAAAATAAGAATAGGTAAATTCATAGAGATGGAAAGTAGATTAGAGGTTAGTTACCAGGGGTTGGGGGTCAGGGGGACTAGCAAGTCACTGCTTAATGGGTACAGAGTCTATTTGGCGTGAAGAAAGAGATTTAGAAATAATAGTGATGGTTGCACAACATGATGAGTGTCATGAATGTCCCTGAATTGTATGCTTAAAAATGATTAAAATGGCAAATGCTTTGCTCTATTTTACTGCAATACAAAAGCTAAAAAAATAACAAAGCTGGTTATATCCCAGCTCTGCCCTATGCTGCTGAGTGACCTTGGGCCAGTCACCAAACTCTGGCGAGCCCTGCTTCTTCCCTGTGAATGGAGATAGGAATACCCAGGGTACAGACTCCGTGATGCCCAAACGAGACCATGTGTGTGATCGAGGAATCCCCTTTAGAGACTGTAAAGGTTTCTGTAAATATAAGCTATTATTACTCTAAATCTGTGATTCCACTTGACTTCTGTACGTGAGCTCATACTTCATACTTAAAGTCATCTGCAAACACGTGGAAGTCTGTGCCATCCACAGAGCCGTCCAACCAGATCCTTTAGATTAACCCCGCATTCTTTCTACACAGTTTCCCAAGGCAGATCCTGCGCCGTTATTAGGTTTCCTAGCAGCCCAGTTACGCTATGAAGTAGTGTCTATGAAGGAGATGGACTTCGGAAAGCCACCTACAGGTGATTTTTAGGCCTAAAACCATCTTCTATAAAGGAAGGATAGAGCCACATGCCCAGACATAAGAAACCTAACCGTTTTTGGAGTACCTCCTCCATGCCAGGCTCTGTGCCAGACAGTCAATGTGTATTTACTCCTTCGATCCTCAATGAGGATTTCTAGACTCATTTTACAGATGAGAAAACCGGAACCCAGAAGGGTTAAGTAACCTACACGGAGTTTTAAGGTTACTAAGTAGGTGACAGTGAGAAAGAGAACAGCAGCCTGACAGCCAAGAGCTGGGCCCTTGGTGTTCTGTTGAACGTAAACAATTTCACAGAACGTCAGCATCCCACAAAGCGTTCTGTGACTGTGATGGGTCAAGACACATCCAGACCACTCGGTAGCCATGGCTGACAGGAACATTGTCCAAATTCCAAAAATGACCAAATATTCTTCTCTCCTGGCTTTAGCCTTGTTCCATGCTACCTGCCTTCCAGATAAGAATTATTAAGATAATCATACTCCAGCTTCCTGAAAGCATCCAACCCAGAGAGATGCCTTACTTTCTTGACCCTCCCCCTAAGCATCTAATATAAGCCTAAACCTATAAGAAGCCCTTTCTAATCACCTCTTCCAGACTTGCCCGTGGTTCCCCTCGTTGTAATGAGTAATAAACCGAACTTGTTCAAGTGCACGTGTGTTTGCGGTGGTCTGTGGCTGCAGGCAGTAGTTGGCAGTCGGAATACCAGCCTGGATCTGCCCGATTTCCCATCTGTGTGCTCGCACTCTTTCATTGCACCTCCCGGAAAACAGGGTATTCGACTTAAGTCAAAGGGTGGAGAGTTGATTTGTTTTCATTTTTACTGCATGGTTTCTATCTACTTTGTTGTCCTCTAGAAATGAAGATTATTAATATGTCAGATTCACAAATGAGCTTAAAGTTCAGAAGTGTTTGCCAACTCCCAGTAAGAGAAACACTTTTCATTCACTCATTCACATCCTCACGTTCTGTGTTGTTAGTGGGTGCGCCTGCCAGGTTCCAAGCTTGGGCTCAGAATTTGGGATGCTCACATGAAAGGTGCAGCGGAGCTCACTGTCTAGAAGGCATTAGGAGATAACATGATGGCAGTGTAGACTCCACAGGGCACTGCTGGAGTCCAGGGGCAGAGTGGTCCACGTCACCTGCATAGTCCAGGAAGCCCTTCTATTTGGGCTGGTTCTGAAAGTACGAACCCCCAGGTGCGGGAGGAGGAGGGGTCCTGAAGGTAGAAGGAATTGTCTAAGCAGAGTCTCAGGGGTGGGAAATCCCATCATATCGGGGGGACCAGAAGTACAGGGAAGAAGGTGCAGCCTAGGAGAGAGAGGAAGTAGATGAGGCCGGATGGGAAGGGGGAGCCATGTTGGAAGGGCCCTGTGGACCATCCGGAGGAGTCTGTGTTATCCTTGGGGGCTTAAGGAGCTGGGAGGGTCTTTCTAAGCAGGAAACTGGCATGACAAAATCCATTTCAGAAAGATCATTCTGACAGAAGCATAAGAAATTTTTTTAAGCATGATGTACGTGACAGGAGGGTAACTTTTTTTAAAAAATAAGTTTATTTATTTATTTTTATTTTTGGCTGCATTGGGTCTTCATTGTTGCACATGGGCTTTCTCTAGTTGCGGCGAGCAGGGGCTGCTCTTTGTTGCAGTGCGTGGGCTTCTCATTGCGGTGGCTTCTCTTGTTGCGGAGCACGGGCTCTAGGCGCGCGGGCTTCAGTAGTTGTGTCACACAGGCTCAGTAGTTGTGGCTCGCGGGCTCTAGAGCACAGGTTCAGTAGTTGTGGTGCACGGGCTTAGTTGTTCCGTGGCATGTGGGATCTTCCCAGACCAGGGCTCGAACCTGTGTCCCCTGCATTGGCAGGCAGATTCTTAACCACTGTGCTACCAGGAAAGTCCCAGGAAGGGTAACTTTTGATTCATGGTCTGGAAGGGACATTTATTAGCTCTAATGGACTACAGGACTAATGGGTCTTATGTGCCCAGTGAAGGAGCTTTGACCTTACCCTGTGGGTAATGAGGAGCCGTTGAAAGATTTGAAGCAGGGCCGAGATGTGGTCAGATCTGACCAAAGAAAACAAAAAATATCAACAGCGTGTTATGTTAATGTGTGATTCCATTTAGGCTTTTTGGAATGTCGAAAATAGCTTAAAGAGCCCATGGTGACCTTGCCAGAAGTCAGGTCAGAAATTTCTGGATCAAATGATTTCTTAGCTCCCCTCCAGCTCTGACAGCCTAAGATTCTGTAACAAGGAAGGTAAAGCTATTGCCAAAACGTATAATGCATCAGAGTGTCAGACTTTGGGATTATCTGCTGCTTGGGGTTTTACACACCACTGCTCCCCTTCATTAGTGGGGATAATTGAGAGTTGACTGCAGTCGTTACCACTGTTGTGATGGGTATTGGAAGCTAAATTCCGGCAAGCAGGAGATGTGTGCATATTTATCTCAGCCGCAGAAAGTTAATGCGGTGTGGCATTAATTACCCTGTCTGAGCCTGCTGTCTTCTTCTGTTTTTAGGTGTCATTCTCAGTTGAATAAATTAGTTTCCAAAATTGGAATAAAGCAAATGTAGGGTGAGATCAAGGCAGCCAGACTTCTTAGGGCATCCAAAAAGCAGAGTGAGCTGAGAAAGTCTACCCAGGAAAGATGAAGATGCATCCTTGTAGCCCAGCGTAGGCAAAAGGAAATGTTGTTTCCCAGTAGTGGTACTTCACTACTTTACCACTCTAGCTTTGCTCCACCCACCTCACACCCAGAACACAAACACACAGTAAAGTTCCATGTTTAGCCTTACCACAGGTATCTGAAACATTTCAAGACGTTGGCAGAGAATAGATTAGGTGCTTAATAAATCATCTTGCTATATATTTTGATTTTTGATTCAATTATGGGAGAATGAAGCCAAGGGAGAGTGTGTTTAGGCCAAGGGAGAGTGTGTTTAGGACAAAGGGATCAGAACAGTGAAAAAAGTAGAAAGTGTATCCTAGACATTCATTCATTCAGCAGACCTTCATTGTGCACCTACAGTGCTGGGTCCACATGTAAAATGGCAAATGGAATGGGAAAGTGGTAACTCAGAAGTAGGGCATGGAAGAATGGACTTTCCTACTTTGTATCATCAGATATTTGGAAGAAGTATTACACTTATTCTTTATGTTTCCAAGGCCGGTATGAAGTCCCATGGGTGGAAAGCATCGAGGGACAAATTGGCAGTCTGTTCTTTTACAGAATTGGGTGCCTCAAAGGGTAGGAAGCTCCTTCTTCCTGAAAGAATACAGAGATGATGAGTTCTAGAAGAAGACATCCTGGACCTACCTGATCTCAGGCGTCCTGGATTCTATTCACGGCATGGTTACTAAGTAACCTTGTGACTCTGGGGAAACAAAAGCTCTCTTCATTGGGCTTTACATTCCTCAACTGTAAAATGATGGGTCTGGACAAAATTATCTTCTAACCCATCCCCACTTTACAATAAAAGCAAATAGTACAATATATTAAATCCGTGACAGGCAGCACAATGACTTTGAGATCACACAGCCTCTTTGATTTTCAGTTTTTATCTGCAAAATGAAGATGGAAAGAATATAAACCACTCCCAGGACTGTTAGGCAGATAACATAAGACATAAGGGTGCTTTATAAACTCCAAAACACTCTACAACACCATAGATTGAAGGGTTTTTGTTTTTGTGTTTTTTTAATGGCAGCTGTTATAATAGATGAGAAAAAGCACTGGACCTTACTTTAAGGTCCCATGTCCCAAACTTACTAGCTGTGTGACCATAGACAGACTACTTAACTTCTCTGTGCTTGGTTTCTCATTTGCAAAAGAGATAAATCACCTACCTTACAAGGCTGTTGTGATGTTTTCAAAAGACAATGTACTTGAAAATATCTAGCATGGTGCCAGACACACAGGAGAAGCTATAGAATGCCAGTTCAATCTGTTTCTTCAGGAAAATAAGCAGTTAAAATGGATCTTTACTCACATGGCAAGAGGCAGGCTAATATATAAAATGTGACAGAATTAAGATGTCACTGTGTCCATTTAGTTCTGGTACAAATATCCAAGAGTGATAGCATGAAGGCCAACTTTAATAGAAGGGCTTCTGCATGCCTAAGACCAGAATATTGACCTGATCTGCTTGGCCAGTGCACCCTGGGCCATTTCAACATGAACTGAAGTCTGAAGTGATTTCAACAAGGCCAAACACCATTTCCCATCTACATTTGGATTGGAGGTTTGCTGTGTCATATGTTGGTGAAAACCCTTATGTATGTCTTAGGACAGCCCCATGGGTGCAGGCAAGCGACCCGCCAAACCTCACACAGCTGAGTGGATCGAAACAAGTTCGAGAAGCTTTTAACTAAGAGCTAACGGCATGATTGCCATTTCTCTTATTCCAAAGTGCACCCAGTCATCACTGCTTGTAGAAACCAAAGAGCGGTTGGAGATGGAATTTCAGCAGCCTCAAGTGGATTTCATAAAACCGTGTTGGAAAAATGTCCACTTAACTCATGATCATTGTTACCATGTTCTGAAGACCTGTTCCTGCTGAGCACTGTGCTAGAGGCTTTATATATATTCTCTCTAATTCTCTCAAGAACCATGTAGGATAAACAGTATTATTCCCATTTCGTGGTTGGGGAAACTGAGGCTCAGAAAGTGTAAGTATCTTGTCCATATCACACAGCTGGTCCAGCTCTGTCTACTAGACCCTGCGATTTCCCTAACAGGCAGTCAGGCTCAGCTTGAAAACCAGGGGCAAAACTGGGTGAGTTGTTCTTCTTAAGGATAAAAAAGATACCAAAATGATACGCACCATGATTGAATAATCCCAAAATAACCTAAGGTCATTCATCATAAACTGTCACCATTCTGTTCTAATCCCAAACCCTCCTTCCCATGCTGTCTCAGAAAATCCTATCCGGAAAAGAGCAGATCTCACTTTGTCCCTCTGTCCATAGGAGCTGGAGCCTCTTTATGCGCAGATCAACAAATCTAAGAAATAGCATCAATGCGGGCTTGTGGCGGGTGCTTCAAGACTGACATGGAAATCAGCATCGCGACAGGCTCTCTTGTATTCTTTCACCTCACCTCATCCCACGAAGAAATTCATGATTGCCCAATGGAACTCGTTTGGAAGAGGGAACTAAGAGTTTTTGGCAACCACTGGCAGATATCTATGGCAGCACAAAAAAAACACACAAAAGCATAAAAAGTCATACCCAACATTAAATCACAAATCAAGCAAATGCTTACTTGACAAAGAGTCTAAGCTCTCTTAACACGTGGGTTTAAGATGACCCAGTATGCGAAACCATAGTTCTCTTTTTATTTCTCTACCGGTTGGCCACTGTAAAGACATCAAATTTGGAGTGACAGGCCTCAGAGAGTTACATCAGGGTTGGCACTGACGTCATTTAGGCAAAAGTAAGAGGTCTCTGTCACCGCAATATCATCATCCATATGCCTTTCCAAATAGGATGATGTATTTACATCACTCCACAAGGCCTGGTCTGCCATTTTTTCCCCTTTCCTTTCTTTGTCATGTTTGAAAATTAATGGGTGTACAAATTTTTGTATTGCTTTTGACTTTTTTTAGATATTGGTGAAGAAATCGAACTGGGAAAAAAAAAACCTCATATGAAATGAATTAACTTGAAATCACAAGACAGATGAGTGGTTGATGATTCTTTTTGATCAAGAATGTTGCCAAAACAACCCTTTAGCTCTTCTGCATCCTGGTGAAGAAAGACAGCTTTTGGTTTAACCTTCACTCTGTGAGTAGGAAAGGACATCGAATCCCATTGATGAGAAAGATGAAAAATGCATCTGATTTCATCAGAAGCTCTAAACTCTAAGTCCAATAAAATGAGATTTTTTATTTTTCCGATATCTTGCTGCTGTGATGCTATGCAGACAGTGTCTTCTCCACGTGCCATTTTCAAAGAAAAGTCATTTGCCAAATAATTATGGTACAATCCTGGTAATGTGGTTTGAGATCTTAGAAACCGACTTTCTAATGGAACAATAGTGACATGAATATTCAGAGTAACAAACTGATTCCGTGGTCACAATGGTTCATCTGTATCTCTTTTTCTACATCAGAAAATTCAAATGGGATTTTTATTTTATAACTTGAAAAAAAAAAGCTTACCATTAAACTCTTTAAATATTTAAGGGAAATGGCTTTAAGGAGTTCTAATGAAAAAAAATTGCCAGTTTTTTTTTGTAAATATAGATGTTAATGAAAATGCTTTTTAATAATGCCATTACACTGTAGAGAAGGTAGCAGATTGAGTGAAAGATGTGACAAACTTGATGGATGGGGCTCACTTTCCAGATGTTACTCTGGAGTGTATGGTAGGAAGCTGGAGTTCAGGGGCAGCGGGCAGGAGCAGTCGGCCAATCAGCAGCTAGTGATCAGGAAGGGAGCACATGACTCCATCAGCTAATAATCTAAGCCTTTCAGCGAGAGTACCGGCCCTCTGCATAAAACAAGAAAGAGACAGTTCACGCTCTGAAGGCCTGTGAACTGAAACTCCAGTTTCAGATTCTGAAACTCCCTCCCACTTCTCCACTCCCAGCGACCCCCGTAGACATCATTGGACTGTTTGTACGTGAAACAGAAGAGTTTAAGCTTCCTTTTTTTACATTTATGAGACAAAAAGTGCAGTGTTCAGTTCGTATGTTTAGCACATGATTTTCATAAAGAATCTATATATTTTTTGCCCTACAGAGAATTGTTCTACAGGTCAGATGTGTTTTCCTGATGTTCCTATGCAGTTACAGTATGTTGAATTTAGTGGTTTAACACTAAGAAGAAAACTTTAAAAATCATGTGATGAATTGGATTGGGGGTGGGGGTGATTATTCTTACTTGGTTTTAAAATTTGAAAAGTAGGATTTACCTTGATATGAATGACTTCAGTTGGCCTGTGTACTTTGATTCTTCATATCAATAGAAACTAAAATGGTTTGGAAGAAGGTATACTTGGTGACGAAGAAAATAATTGATAAGTCAAGGTGATTGTTACTGTTTGAAGCCCAAGTTTTACACTATCAGGTCACTGGAATCTGAATGTTTTCCAGTTAACTGGAAAAATGTCCATTACAGAATAGATGTAAGCGTCACCCTAATGTGCAAAGTCTAAAGAACCCGAAAGGTGAAAAGGGCCATTTACCTTCCTCTGTAGCTGTCACATGTTGGTTGACATGATTTCTTCAGGAATGTGCATACCTTTGATGAGTTGATCCTTCCACATGAAGGGGAAAATGGGAGAGGTGTGATAACCATGAGAGCTGTCCTGAGACCAGTTCAACTGTGTTTTCTGAGGATTTGATGAGATAGGCAGTTCCCATGGGGAAATGACTTAAATTGCTCTGTTGTCCATGATTCTGATTCTAAACCAGTGGTGCTATCTTCTCCCTCAATATGGCTGTCTTGAGTTTGTCTTGCAGTATCACACCCTTCCACTGATTCTGTGGGTTGCTTCTGACACATTCAAGGTGAACTCTGGCTGATGTTGCTATTTCAGGTACACCGTATGGAGCTCATTTCATAGAAGAAAGTGACAGCCCAGTGGACTTGTCATCATTCACTGAATGTGGTTGAAAATGTAACTGGCTCTGAACTTAAAGAAGATGGCCCCTGTGATGCATTAAAGTGAGCGGAATAAAGTCAAGATTTTAAACTGCCATCCATGTTATCATTGGCAGAATTCTGCTGTTTAATAAGCACTGTTTGGGGAACTCAGAACCACCGTATCCTATCCCAGGAATACAGTGAAATTTCCAAAAAAGAGCTGAGGTGCCAATACCAAAAGGCCATGGGGGAGTCTGCACAGTTCCAGTCAGATTGGTAGAAAATCCACATGTACAACTGTTAATTCCTCATTCTTCACTAGCACGAAATTTGTCACTTTAAATTTTGAAACCAGGGAAACACCACCTGTCATTCTGTCCCCATTCCCCATAGCTCTCCGATCTTTACACACCGCAAGACTTTTTTGATAATTCGTACTCATCCCAGTGTCTACTGAAACCCCATCATGTAATGTACCGGGCACCTTCTTTAAAAAAAAAAAATGTTTACTCTGTGGGTTTGGTTCATTTCAATTTCTGCGTTCTGACACATATTTTTTTAATAAAGATGAGAAAGAGAAAATGACTGTTGCAGTACATTTCTAGACCTACTTTAACTTTACCTCAGATGACAGTTTGTTAACATATATGGACACATTATTTTTAACTTTATGTACAATGCATTCAACAGAACAGCAAAATTTTTAGAAATTTTCCATTAATTTCTGTAACACTCCATGTAAAACTCTTACAAATAAACATGTTTGAGAACAACAGTTTAGCCTGGTTTTATTCCACAAGCTTCTACCGGATATTCAGGTGAGGGACTGGAAGAGGAAATTGCTTCTCTCAAAGCTGCCATCAGACCAGGTGAAGGCCTCTGTTTTCCTGGCACTGGGCCAGAAAAAGCGAGCTTCATTGAGGAGTTAGATCAGTTTGTCTTCAGTTCAATTCAGGTACTGGCTCCGCTTGGAAAATCAGCCACAGTATGGAATGAGGAGAATGTTGTCAGAAAAAGCACACCATGTATAGATGCACTGTTTGGACCACATTTAGCATGGGACTTTCAAAGTTGGGAAAGACCCCAGGATTCACCCTATGGATTTGTGTCTTCTACTAAAAAAAATAAAAATAAAAAATAAACAGAAAACCTGCTAAACCGTTGGTTGGGAGACCAAACTTAACCTAGACTCTCAAAGAGTTGCCCCATAGTTCATTTCAAGAGCATCTGCTTTAAAAAAAAAAAAAAAGGGCTTCCCTGGTGGCGCAGTGGTTGAGAGTCCGCCTGCCGATGCAGGGGACGCGGGTTCGTGCCCCGGTCTGGGAAGATCCCACGTGCCGTGGAGCGGCTGGGCCCATGAGCCATGGCCGCTGGGCCTGCGCGTCCGGGGCCTGTGCTCCGCAATGGGAGAGGCCACAACAGTGAGAGGCCCGCGTACCGCAAAAAAAAAAAAAAAAAAAAAAAGAGGATCTGCTTTAAGGGAGTCAAAGAAGGAAGCATTGATCTTCCTTCACATTCCCCGCACACTCCACACAAAAAACATAAAAGGAAAAGAAGTCTGAAGCTGGACCTTGACTTTTATATATGTTGAAGAACAGAAAAAGAAAAGCACGTGTGTGTATTTATGTGTGTATGTATGTGTTGTGTGTCATTTTTATTTCCTCTTGTTATTAAATCAGTTGGTTGATCCAGTAATCAGCCAGAATACAGATTATGATTAGGTCATTGGGATGCCAAAAAGCACCTCTGTTAAGGAATGGTTATGTTAATGGTTGTATAAACACATGCCCTCAATCTGGCCTCCTTAAACAAAGTATTAAACAGATGTTACCAACAACTTTGAGAAAATGAGAGAATGGATTCCAGCAAAATAAATTTAGGCCAAATAGAAGAAACAACTTTCATACAGTAAGAAATGCTCACTCTTGGACGGAATTGTTAGAAAATGTTACAGAGCCCTTTCTGAATAATAGCGCCTCATACTTGTTGAGCAGCCAATATGTGCCCGATAGATGCTCCATGCTGTATGGCCATTGCCTCATTTAATCTTCTAAACAGTAGACGTTATCCCCAATTTATATATAAAGAAACTGAGACTTGGAGAGATCGGATAACTTCTTCAGCTAGCAGATGGTAGAGTTAAAATTTAAATTTCGAGTCTCTTTACTCATAGTTGATTTTAATTTTTTTAAAAGCTGGATATTCACCCTTTTAAATAATTCTACATGGTCTTGTTGAAAAGCCTGACCTATGCCTCTTCGCAGACCTCTAGTTGATCTTTGATAAATAAGTTCAATTTCTAACTTCCTCCAGTTTAAGTAAAAGTTTAAAACATTAAATCTTAGTATCTTAAGTATGTTGCCAACTTTGTAGTTTCTTCTGTAACTGGCGCTTTTGAAATGGTATGTGTCTGAGGGATAAAAAAATATACCTTTTTGCCCAAGTAGTTCAAGTTTAGCTGAAACCAAGCACTGGTGATTTACTTTTCCAACCTAACTGAATCTTAAAGAAGTGACAAATTAAAAGGTGTCCTATTTAACTGCTAGGCGGATGCCAAAATAAATCAGGCAGACATACCTGCTTTCATTTTGTGCTTCAGAGCAAACCCTTGTTGTTTTGACAGCAAATGGTTTTTGTTTTACTCAGAATGACAGTAGGAAAAACGCCTAGAATAAAAACAGGTTTCATTGAAATCAACCTTCAAAGCTTTGAAACCTTTTAAAAGATGTTTAAATTCAAGGAAATTGTTAGCAACGGTGCCCGAACGATAAAAAGAAAAAAAAAGTAAACAGACGTAAATGGCTTTCAAGCCATTTAGTGACAGATTCTCAGTATTTATGTTAAAATAGGGATAATAGCTGCCACTCTTGTGCTGCTCTGTATCTATATGTGTCACTCATTTTCTAGCTATCATTTCCAAAGTTTTACACAAGCCCTGAGAAGAAACGAAATATGCTCCCCATTTTGTAGCTTAGGAAACTGACACTCAGATGTTATAAAACAGCTATCAATGAACAGAATTGATGAGCTTACCCAGAGGCTGTCGTAGTTCCCAGGGTCTGACCTCCAAGTCTCTTTCCTCTCTTCCATGGTTGCTTCTGTCTGCAGGGTTTCTGTGATGTCAAATTGCTCATGCACCCTCTATAAAATACTTTGAGTGTTTCTGTATTCCATTGCAAGTAGTGTCTTATTAGTAAAATCATACCCGGCATTACCCAACTGATATAGTACAGAAATGGATTCTTCAGTAAAATGACTAGATTTTTGAAAAAACAAAAGAAAAATCCAGTTTTAGTCTCAAAAACAGTGATAACTCTAACCCGATCCAATAAATATTTAATTTCAAAACAAAAACCCTGGCCTTCATTTTATCATCCAAGATACAGAGATCTGAAGAGGGAACCTTTTTGAACAGGTTTTTCTGTTCATCGTTTGCTGAAGAATACTAATGACTGCCAAGTGGAAAATGTCTAAATATTCTCGCGAAGCAGCAGCCTCTGGTGACTTGGGTCTTTAATCTTCGGAACAACCTCTTGCCATTTCTGTCACTCACGCTGGGGTCACAGCCTGGAGTGGGGCACGAGCAAGGATGTGGGGAGAGGGAATAAGCAGCGATCAGGGCTGGCACCTTGTCAACGATGAAATGCTAAGCTGTCCTTCTTCCTACTGTACTTTTAGCAACCGTACCATGCCTCCTGGGAAGGCACCTTGAAATCTGTCTCACTTCAGATTATAGAAGTCAGTTACCCATAGCTCAGGGCCATGAGCTCAAGTATCTAGGACTTAGTTGTTAAAGGGAAGTTGTTTCTTCTTACCTGTCTTGTACCCTTTCAGACTTTCAAAGGAGATAAAAGAAAGGTGGTCAGTGATCGCACAGTCCATGTTTATTCTTTTAGAATGAAGCAACATCCTATCATAAACTAAAAGTAAAGGAAACCTTAGTCGATGGTTAAGTCTGCTTTCATCAGAAAAGAAACAAGTGATGCAAAAGTTGAGCAGATTGATACTCGATAGTTTTCTTTCTTCCTACTGTGCACTAACCTTAGGCAGAACCTGGGAAGTCGAGTATTTGACCAGATCTTCACCCTTTGCTCATCATTTGTCTCTTTTCTTCCAAAAGTGGAGCACACTGTCTTTACTGGCAAGTCAGTATAGAAGTAGCTTCCAGATGTTGTCTCTGAATTCAGAAAAGTCTTGATGGTCTACAGCCATACCACCCTGGACGCACCCGATTTTATCAGGAAGTCTCCGTAGGTTCTGGCTCTATGACTTTCCAGTTGTTTGACCTCAGACACGTCACTTAAGCTCACTAACACTCAATTCACTCACATGTAAAACTGACACACTAATATCTTCCTCATAAGGCTGCTATGAGGCATAAATTTGAAAATTTCATACCTGGAACATAGTAAGTGCTCAATCCACATTACCTATTATTAATACTAAAGAAAGAGTGATAACTATTGTGTATTTTTGTGTTTAATTCTTTTACTTTATCCTTTCACATCTATTATCCCAGTAACTCTACCAAGTGTGCAGAATGGCAATAAGTGATTATTATCTCTATTTTATTGTCAAAGAAAGGCAAAGAAGCATACACATATCTCTGACATTTTTTCACTGGCAAACTTTAAAGCAAAAATGTATCATGGATTTATTCATGTAACAAAGAGTTGTTAAGCACATGCTATGTACCAGGTCCTGTGATAAGCACTGGAGATTCAGAAATATTTTTAAGCTGTGTACATGACTATTCCCACTTCAAGAAGTTCAGATTCTAGTAGGGAGAAGCAGTTAATAGATGAATGAATTATAGTAGGATTAGTGCTGGAAGAAGGGCACAAGCTGATACTGTGGGAATGGTGGGAGCGCTGATGGTTGAGTTGGGTCTTAAGAAATGAGTAGGAGTCCATCATGAAGCAGTGGCAGCAGCGGCAAAAGCTGTAGCAGAACAGGCACAGCCAATGAGCATGGTGTGCCTGGAGTAGCTGTAAATGAAGGGAGAAAATGATGTACTATTTAAGCTATTGAATAACACAGAAAAAACAGTTTCTCAGTTAATATTTCAGAGCTAGGATAATAAAACATCAAAAAAGTTGTACCAATTATAGCCTAATCTTTCTAATGATTAATCAGAAATTCCTGAATTAAATAGTAGCATATTAAACACAGCTGTAAACCATGACCAAATAAAGTTGATTCTTGGAATGAGATTAATAGGTCAAGAGAGACTGTCTCATCTTAGTGGATGCCGGAAAGACACCTGATAAAATTCATTATCTTCTTCAAGAAAAACACTGGAAACTAGAATTAGAGAATTTCCTTCACATGATGAAGAACATTGATCTCCAACCAATAGGAAACATAGCAGTGAAACTTGAGGGCATCCCCATTAAAATCAGATGGAGGCTGTCAGCCATTACCTCTATCATATAACATTCTGAAATTTAAGACAGTGCAATGCACTGATATAAGAAAAATCAGGTATTTAATGTAAAATGAGAAAATTATCAATGTTTGCAGATAATATTTTCTAATAGGCAATATCTACCAGAAGCTGTAAAAACTAATAAAAGAAGGTGATTCATTTTAAAATAAATATATAAAAATCAATATTTTCTATATTACTATAGATAACTTTTTAGAACACTTAATGGGAAAATAGATTTCATTAATAATAACAACAAGAATAAAATACCCAAGAATAAATTTAATACTGAATATGTAAGATCTAGATTTTTTTTTTTTAATTACAAAACCTTGTCAAAAGGCACAACGTAACTGAACAAATTCAGGGAGGAAGTTTCAAGATTATAAAAATGTCAATTCTCCCTAATCAACTTACAATAGTGCAATTTCAATCATAATCTCAATTCTGCATCTTCAACAACATATTCATATTCAATAATATTCTAAAGCATATCTGAAGAGAACAGCATGTGAGAATATTCAAGAAAATGTAATGAGGATAAATGTACTATCAGATCTCAAAACATAAAGCTAAAATAATTTAAAGTTATTGGTATAGGACAAAGAATAACATGATCAGGTAAACTATAAGCTACAGAAGTTAGCTCAAGAAATTAGTGTATGATTGATTAATGGATAATTGAAAGTATTCAGATCAGTGGGGATAAAGACTATTCAATAAATGGAAATAGGATAATAAACGCTGTTAGTAAAAGTTAGACTCTTCACACCATATAGTTAATTTAATCCATATAAATTAAATATCAAATGTATCATATGTAGACATCAAAGTATATGAGAAAAAATTAATGAATATTCATGTAGAGGTAGAAAAGGCCCTCATAAGTCTTCTAACACCAAATGCAAAAAATATATACTTAAAAAATATGGAGAGATTTAACTTCATAAAAATTTATGTTTATGTAAAAAGTGCCATAAACAACATTAAAAGGCCATGGAAAAATTAGAAAACTATTTACAGCATACGTTATAAACAAAGCTTTATTATCCTGAATACACAGAAAGCTCCTAAAAGCTTACAGAAAAAGTTTATAGAAAAATAACTAAATATGAACAAACAATTCCCAAAGAAGAAATGCAAAGGGCCCGTAAGTAAGAACTAGAAGTAGAAAACAGCAAAATGTTTTATCAATAGGGAGACATTAACTAAATTACAGTATGATGCAGTGTTTTTAAAAAATGAAATGATTCTAAATAATCTTATATGAAACAGTGTCAAAGACATATAAGAAGAATGGGTTTGGTAAGTTCCCATTTCTATTAATAGTATAAAAAATATGTATGTAGATGTTTATATATCCATAGAAAATTATTATGATGATATTCATGAAACTGCTCATTCATTTAATAAGTATCTATTGAGTGCCTGCTATGTGCCAGGCATTGTTCTATATGCTGGGGAAGTAAAGTCCTTGTTTTCATGGAGCAATATGAGGCGCATACTATCCCTGCAGTGAGTAACCCTAGAGAGGGGGGCCTCAAGAGGGAGAAAACAAACTTCTCACCTAAACTTTATTGTACTTTTTGAAATTTTATGTTGCTACCTACCTTATGTTTCCAATATTGTTAAGGGCCAAAAAGTATTTCTTTAACTGCATAAATTTTTGTAATCAAAGAAATTCATCAAGATTGTGTTTTCCTATCAGATTAGCAATGATTAAAAAGATAATTACCCCTGTGTTGGTGAGGGTATGAGGAAACAGACACCCTCAAACACTTTGAGTGTTTGATTCAAAGATATTTTTAAATCAAAATCTTTTAAAAGTTGCATTATCTTCAACATGGTAATTCCATGTCTAAGATTGAAATTTAAAAGATGGAAATTCCCATGATAGTGAACAAATAGATATTGACATGTTCTTCACTTATTATGTGTAATAGAGAAATATTGGAAATCTAAATTTCCATATTATGAGACTGTCTACATGTTATAGCTGTAGAATGGGAGGCTATGCCTTCATGGTCAATGATAAACTCCTTGAAGACAGGGCCATGTCTCTCCCATTTATCTTCAGTATCAGTAAGTATATATTTATGAATGTGGACTATGCAGTCACTAAAATAATGTTGTAGAACCTATATTTTGTCCCAGGGCTCCCCATGCCATTTTTTCATTAATAATTCAATATAGCAGAGTGTAAAATCATATGCACATTATGATCTAATTTGGTTGTATAAATATATGCATTCACATACATTCATAGAAAAAAGCCTGCAAAAATCCAGGTAATAGGATTCATATGACTTCCATTTTATCCTTTGTCATGAAATTTTTGGTTTTGTTTTCCAGTTTCTCTATAATGAATATCTATTACCTTTTAAGCAGAAAAAAATGTCATTTTAAGAAAGAAAGAACCATTAGACAAAAGTGCTAATGCTCTTCAGGTGTCATAATAATAGGTAATATTTGTTGAGTTTTTAATTTGTGCCAGTTACTGTGTGAAATGCTTTACCTATATTATTTCAGCTCATCATCCTCACTGCACTCTTTGAGGTTTAAACTACTATGGTTCGGATGAATGGATAAAGAAGATGTGGCACATATATACAATGGAATATTACTCAGCCATAAAAAGAAACGAAACTGAGCTATTTGTAATGAGGTGGATAGACCTAGAGTCTGTCATACAGAGTGAAGTAAGTCAGAAAGAGAAAGACAAATACCGTATGCTAACACATATATATGGAATTAAAAAAAAAAATGTCATGAAGAACCTAGGGGTAAAACGGGAATAAAGACACAGACCTACTTGAGAATGGACTTGAGGATATGGGGAGGGGGAAGGGTAAGCTGTGACAAAGTGAAAGAGAGGCATGGACATATATACACTACCAAACGTAAGGTAGATAGATAGTGGGAAGCAGCCGCAGAGCACAGGGAGATCAGCTCGGTGCTTTGTGACCGCCTGGAGGGGTGGGATGGGGAGGGTGGGAGGGAGGGAGATGCATGAGGGAAGGGATGTGGGAACAGATATATATGTATGACTGATTCACTTTGTTATAAAGCAGAAACTAATAAAAAAATAAATTTAAAAAAAAAAAAAAAAAAAAAAACTTCCCCAGTTTCGCTGTTCAGGGACACACAGCTTTGGGAAAGATCCAAAGGTGTTCTTCTTACTTGCTGCAAGTAATAAGTCCTTCCTTCTCCCTAAAAAAAAAAAAACTACTATGGTTCCCATTTTACAAATAATAACACAGGCTTAAAGACAAAGTAGCCAGGTCACAGAAGTAGCTGTTGGAAGGGCTGTGATTCATACCCAGTCTAACTCCAGAACTTGGGTTCTTAAAACACCAATACAGCAAGTTGACTCTTCAATTAGCATCAGGACTAAAAGTACCCATTGAACTGTTATTAGAGGTAATTTGGTGATGTTGAGCAGTATTGGTTGGAGAAAAGAGATTAGAATCAACAAAACGGACTCGGACACAGAAGCAATTTCTCACTTAGCTTCAGACCCTGCTAATGAAGCAGTTGATAGAGATCCGTGAATCCCCTTCTCGAAGGAAGCTGATCTTTGGACAAGGTTTAAATGATGCACTATCATCCTCTAAACAGGTTCAAGGGGACCATGAGAAGGGCCAGGTGTCCTGCCCTGCCTGCATTCTTCAAAAGAGGTGAGCATGGTTTGGGGAGGGCTGGACCGTTGTGTTTTTGCGCAGAGAATGAGTCTGCTAACACAGCAGGCACAAAATTCCACTCCGAAAACCAAAGATATGTTAGGGATCACGGCAATTGGTAAGATGGGCTAAGAAGAGCACCCAGGGATTCTTATTTCCAAGCCCCTGCAGTCTGCATCCCTTCTCATTGCTGGCACAGCGCCAACATACCCCACTTTCCCCACCCCAAAAGATCACGACATGATCAAAGGGAAGCAATCTAAGTCCATCTATGAAACCCCTTGTTCATCACTTACAACTTGATAATAGTGTTGCTTTATTTAGAAGGCGTGTTTTATCTGTTTTCCCAAATATAAAAATTAAAAGTAGAGTAAAGATAAAATATATAAGTATAAAGCTCTTGTAAGTTTGCTCCTAACCCTGCTCTCTCTGCCAACTTATTTTGCCATTGGTTTTGTAAATTTGTATTTAATAGTAAATTTAAATTCTATGTATTTTTGAATTACATAGAAATCATAAATATATTCTTCATATAATAATTTTAACATTACATAGGAAACTAACTCTTGACCCTCCTTGTTCCCTTCCCAGAGAAAACCAGTTATCCATTGTCTCTTCTTCTAGATTCTTCTAAGTATTTACACTCACAAATGTTCACTACAGAAATATACAGTTTTACCTAATAGGACAGCAGTCCCCAACCGTTTTGGCACCAGGGACAGTTTTATGGGAGACAGTTTTTCCACGGACCGGGGTAGGGGGGATTGTTTCAGGATGATTCAAGAGCATTACCTTTATTGTGCACTTTATTTCTATTATTATTACATTGTAATATATAATGAAATAATTATACAATTCACTGTAATGCAGAATCAGTGGGAGTCCTGAGCTTGTTTTCCTGCAATTAGATGGTCCCATCTGGGGGTGACGGGAGACAGTGACACCAGGAGTGTGTTGCTTATGTCCAGTCCACTCCGTAATCTCATTTTGGGTGCTGTCACTGCAGAAAACCCTGCTTCACAAAGATAGGATGTTGGAAATGGAAGCAGCCTTTTCAGTGCTCTTGTGGCAATCTCGGTATACTCCACCTTAACTTTCATCCAGAACGTATGGAGATTGGAAGTTGTCTCAAACACACTTTTAAGGCCACCGTCATTTGCGATCGCAAGCAGTTGATCCTCTTCTAGCACGGACAAAGTTGATTCACCTGGCTTATTCACAAATGGGTCAGGGATCCATTCCTTCCCAGTCCGGGGGTCTTTTGTGGTTGGGAAGTAATGCTCAAACTCTTTTGAAAGCTGAGATAGGTGATCATGCACCAGCTGGGAGAAAGAAGGCCCTGGCTCAGTCTCTTTCAAAATCTCTGCTAATGATTGGAACATGTCAAAAATCCCAGTGTTCACTTGTCACCTCCATAATTCCAGTTTGGCTTTGAATGCAGCCACTTTATCTGCCGACTTGAACACAGTTGTCGTTCTCCCCTGAAGTGACAGATTGAGTTCGTTGAGCAGGTTGAATATGTCACACAAGTAAGCAAGTTTTGTGACCCATTCTGTGGCACTGAAATGTGCTTCCAGTGGTGACTGTTTTTCTAAAAGAAATCTCTGGAGCGGCTCTCGTAACTCAGAAACTCTGGCCAGTGATCTCCCTTTAGAAAGCCGTCTCACTTGTGTGTATAAGAGAAGACGTGTGTGCTCTGCGTCCACCTCCTCACAGAGCTGCACAAACAGGCATGAGTTAAGGGCATGTACCTTAACGTGGTTGATAATTTTAAGGACATCCTGCAAAACGTTGTTAAGTTCAGGTGACATTTTTCAGCTAGCCAGCATTTCTCTATGGATGACACAGTGTATAGACTCACACACAGAAGTAACCTCTTTGACCCGAGTAGTGAAACCAGAAAGCCGTCCAGTCATGGCAGCTGCGCCGTCCATGCATATACTGACACAAAATGACCCATTCAATTTTCCTGATATGTAATCATTCAAAGACTTGAATAGTTCTGCAGCTGTGGTGTTGGTTGGCAACAAAAGTGCACATAACATATCCTCATGCACATCCTCCTGAAAAATATATCACACAAAATATATCACACAGTGCTAGCATCACCGCCTCAGCTCCCCCTCAGATCATCAGGCATTAGATTCTGATAAGGAGCACACAACCTAGATCCTTCGCTTGCTCAGTTCACAGTAGGGTTCGCGCTCTTATGAGAATCTAATGCCGCCGCTGATCTGACAGGAGGCGGAGCTCAGGCCGTAACGCGAGCGATGGGGAGCGGCTGTAAATACAGATGCAGCTTGGCTTGCTTACCCACCACTCACCTCCTGCTGTGCAGCCCGGTTCCTAACAGGCCACGGACCAGCACCGGTCCATGGCCCAGGGGTCAGGTACCCCTGTTATAGGAGTATGCTTTTTTAATATATAAGTAGTATGCTCTGTATAGAATTTGTTTTTTCTTCACAGAACCATGAGTGTGGAATATTATCTCTCGTGTGTGCATAAATCAATACAGATAAATGTGTACATGTGTGTGTATGAAACTGAGGAACAGAATTCTTACTGTAAAGTACACAAATCTTCATTATACAATTCAAATTCCAGCTGCCCACCTCTGTCACATAGTAGCTCTATGACGTTGGGTGAGTTAACTTCTCTGAGCTATCATATCCTCATCTGTAAAATAGAGATGAGAATATCATTGTAATGAGGAAAAAATGAGCTGGCATTTGTAAAGTGCCTGGCACATGAAAACCCTACGTTCGTGTCTGTTAAATATGAATAGATTATCTGAGGTCCACAGCTGGTAAGGAGTGGAGGTAGGTCCATGTGGCTGCTGGTGCACCATACACTCCATCATGACCCTCTCTTGGAAGCAGGTGTGACCACTGATCCCCACACTTCCAGTGGAAAGCGGAGGTCCAGCAGAGAAGTGACTTGACATTAGGCTATGGAGTGAGCTGCTGTGATCCTCATATTCTCCCTTCCAAAGCTTTGCCTGGGCCACCCCACACAGTTGGACTCTCAGCCTCACCCTTTCTTACTTCCTGAGCTTCTCTATTGCAAGGGAGAGTGTGGTAGGTAAGGTATCCAGCCTTTCTCCTATAGAGACAGGGTCCCCTCAAGGGGCCAGGGAAAAAGTGTTACCTGATCCACCACCCACACGTCCTTCTCCAGCCTTTACAGAAGAATTCTGACAGTTCCACCTTGATCACGCATGTCCATCTATCCCCCTTTCTCCATCCCACTACCACTGCAGTACCAGCCTCCTAAGTGGTAACCTTGTCTTTCCTCTTCAAAGGTGTCTGCTAAATATTCCTAAGCATAGCTCTGCCTATTTACTCTCTCTTCTAAGAGCGTACACGGCTCCGTTTTACTGTAGACTTAAGTCTGGGTGAGTCTAATATTTCCACCCAGGCTTTCCAAGAGACAAGGAGGAATTAAAATGACATGAGTGGCCACGTTTCTGGAATTCCATCATAAAGTTACATCCTGAGCAGTTGTTGACTCTCCTCCTTAGGTGTCCCAGAAGCTTCAGTGGCAGCCCCTCCCTGCTCAGCACTGAGTCAGTTCTGATCATGGAGAGAGTTGGTAAGTGCCACCAGCAAGTGGGGTTTGGAGCTGACTTTGCTGTCCCCATCAGAGTGGGAGATGGGTGTCCTACCCAGAGTGCCTACAGGGTCTGACACACTTTCTTGAGCCAAGCCCCTTATTCTCCCTGGATCACTTCCTGTCTTATCAGGCTGGAGTGCTGCTTCAAGTCTATCCTCAGTCTCCCAGAATCTCCCTCTGCCTCGTTGCTAAGCTGGCGCAGACCCAGTTGTCCACTCCCTTTAGACGAGGCTCTTTGACCTGTGACCCCCAGCCCCTTCTACCTTTTCACCCCCAAACAGCTAGTCCAGGACTCTGTCCCTTAGCAGCTCGTTACTTATCCCCCACATTCAAGTTTCCCCGTTTTCACCAGGCCCTTCTTCCCCCACCTCCTCCTTACGACCTTTTTTATAGAGGATGGTATCTGAGATGAAGCATATCTGCATTTTTTTTTGTTTTTTTTTTTTGCACAACAGCCCTATGAGATGAGTGTTCTAACTTGCATTTTATAAAAGAAGGAACTGAACTTCAGGTCAGGAAACATGCTCTCCAGATAAATGGTGTGACCAGAATTTGAACCCTGACAGACAGACTCCCAACCCCTCCCTCTGTCACTACTCCGTGCTTCCTGGGGACAATGAGAGTGAAATGACTGTCTTTTCACTTCAGCTTGGGCTACACCCCGCTTTCAGGAAGCTGCCAGACCATGGTTGGCTGTGATACCTTTCTCCAGCTCTTTCTATATTTACCTGAACAGAAGATGGAAGAGCTGAGTTAATATCTGTTACATTAATGCATGAGATTTGCCACAAATAATGCCATGTTATCTCAGTGGAAACATCTGGTTTATGGATCATGAGGAAAAGGGATTTATCAAACTTCACATGAGCTTACTCAAAAAAATATAATATTCTGCAAAGCCATCCATGCTTTGTGCTGATGGTGTTTTAAGTAGAGCAAGAATTGGATTTTTGCAAGTGGTGCTGTAATTTGCAAACCAAGGGCCGCACTGGAAACCATCATTTCAAGGAAGATGTGATTGAGCAGATTTGTTTTCCGCTAAAAGAAAACTGACATGCCAGAGACACAAGGAAAGTTGGCCAATGGAAGTATCTCTGTAATTGTGCCGGATTCAAGTTAATTTCACTGTGGATGCTGGGACTCACCTGAGGAATATTGAGGAGGGTCGCAGTCGGTTTTTGTTGGTCTGGGAACTAGAGCAGGGAGTCTTTATCAAGAAAGCAAGAGCCAGATGAAAAGAGCCTCAAGATCACGAAAGAGGGCCTGAGGATAAAATGCCAGGAGGAAGAGTCAGACAAACTCCAAACAGAGGTGAGCAGGGGGCAGAATGTGGGTAGAGACAGCTGTCAAGGGCGGAGGACAGAGTGAAGGGTTCGGAGTCAAGAGCGTGAGGCAGCTCAATGCTAGTGAGGACGGAGTATTGTTCCAGAAGGAACATTAGCCAGCATCTGACCCACTCTCGTTCACTGGGGTTTTAAAAGTTACGGAAAGTGGGGCTTCCCTGGTGGCGCAGTGGTTGAGAGTCCACCTGCCGATGCAGGGGACACAGGTTCATGCCCCGGTCCGGGAAGATCCCACATGCCACGGAGCGGCTGGGCCCCTGAGCCATGGCTGCTGAGCCTGCGCGTCTGGAGCCTGTGCTCCGCAACGGGAGAGGCCACAACAGTGAGAGGCCCGCGTACCGAAAAAAAAAAGTTACGGAAAGAAATGAGAAGGAGGGAAGGAAAGAGAAAAGCCAGATTATAATTTCTCTCCAGCAAAGGAGAACTGAGGTTTGACATGAGAGTCCTTGGCTCAAATCCTACCTTTATTAAATAATAATATTAATTATTATTTTAATTATAATAGAGAACATTTATTGGTCCTCTCCTTGGTTCCAGGTACTGTACAGGTGGTGTACCTACATCAGCTTTAATCCTTACAAAATCCCAGGAAGGTTTCATCATCCCAGTTTTTTTGGTAAAGAAATAAACCATGGAGAGCTTAAACCCCTCATCCAAGGTTACACACTGACAACTTCTGGCAGTCTCAGGATTTGAGTGCAGATCACCCTGACTCCAAATCTTATTTTTAAGAGTGTGTGACCTTGAGCAATGCAGGTTCCTCATCTGTGACACAGCAAATAATAATAAAAATTCATGTTGTGGAAAGACTCACAGAATAAACAAATCAAAATAAATAAAATAACTCCTACCTATCAGGATTGCCATCAGGATTAAATGAGTTGACAGGGGAAAGTGCTTTGTAAACTGCAATACACCATACAAATTTTACCATTATTATTATTTCAAAAAAAAATGGCTGCTCCCATAAAATAAAACAGTCGGTGGCATATATTTACGACAACATGACTCAGAAACAATTTCCATTCTGATGGGTTGCCTCCCTATCATGTTATTAAAAGGTTAAGGAAAATGAACAATGGAGGATTAAGATTAGATCTTTCACACATGAAACCACAAAATCAATACAGCCCCTGTAATCCATCCGATGTTATGAAGAAATATACCAGAGGCGCCTGGAAATGTCAACAGGTATTGACAAGAAATCTGGCAAGGCAGCCTTGGTCAAGGCTTGGCTGCTGCCTGCCTCACTCCAGCATGCTCCTGGCAAACAGAGACTCACACTCTAAGACATGGAGCGGTGAGGGGGCTGAAGAGAGGGGCACTTTTCCTTCTTCCAAAGTTCTGCAGAATTTCTGTTTCTGCAATTGGGTCAGAGCTGCCTGGAAAAAACCATAGCCTAAGTAGCACCACGGGGAGCATGTGATTACACTTATCCGTGGCCAATATAAAGCCCATATTTATAAAACCTTCTGTGATTATCCCTATGCTAGGATGGTCATTATCACTGTGGCTCTCATTCAGTATTTAGAGGATGCCAACTCTCTTCCTGGACACCTGTGTGATTGACACCTAAGCTGAAAACTCAAAGCAGCGAGTCCTCCTTGGAGGCTTTATTCTTCCTGCCCAGCTGGAAAGGGATGCCTGGAGATGTCAGAGAAAGAGTTCTGGTGAGTGTTGTGGTTGGGCTTTTGGTCAGAAGCCTGAGATGTGGCTAAATGTAGGATTAAAGTCTGGCCCTAGGGTGCCCTAAGATAGAATGACCTTTGGATTCATCTTCGTGGCACATGGGTCCACATCTGTGTGACCCTCCTGCCACAGTCCTAGACATTCTTTGTACTTCATACCAAGTACTATCCTCTCTACTTTATAGTGTAGAGGATCAGAGAAGCAAAGAAACTTGCCCAAAGTCACAGAGCTAGTAAGGATCAGAATTGAGATTCAAACTCGGCCCATTGTTCCTCCAGTGTCCACACTGCCCGCTCCTTGGCAACTCCCTCTCAAAAGGGTAAATCCTCAAAACAGAAGTAAGCACTGTGTCTGGGCTGTTGATGAAAGGCAAAACTGCCCTCCCAACAAAGAGAAAACCAAATAGATGAACCCCAGGGTGGTGGAAGTAACAGGAAAAGGTACCAAAAAGGAGCGGAGGGTCAGAGCAGACTGGAGAGGCCTGGGCTGATTCTAGAAGGTTTGGAGAGAAGCCCTGCCAGCAAGCCCTGCCTGTAAGGGCAGAGCAGACTCAGGGGGCCATTTAGTAGCCCACAGAACGCACTCACAGGCTGGCTTTCTTTCAGCCTCTGAGGACACAGGTTGTCAGATTTGGCGGTAGAAGAGAGCCACTCACTCTGCAAGCATCTGAACACAAACCAGCCAGCAGCCAGCCTCTTTGGGTCCTTGTGCCCATTTCCAGGAGCCTGGCTCCAGCCATCATCTGCTCTCTGGTTCCTAAAGAAATTCAGGTGACTCTGGCTGGAACACGGGACACACAGTCTTGCCCGTTCTCAGTGAGTCTGCCTGGATCTGAAATGCCCGACTACCCTGTCCACAGGGAGTGTCTTACTGTGTGAGATGTGACTTTCCCAAGGACACATACAGGTGGTATGCAGGTGGCATGAATGGGTCTCACACCCTGTTCTCTGGTGTGAACCCAGAACTTTCCCTCCCATTCTTTTCTGCCTCTTAGAAGAATCTCAAAGCCCAGGCCAGGCGCTAGGTGTCAGGCAGAACTCTACCTCTGGAAAAGGGCATCTCTCTGCCCCCTTTTCATGCTTGTTCAAGGAAGTCCTTGGAGTTGAGAGCCAGGTCCAGACAGGGGAAGCCTGAGGACAGGAATAAACCTCCACACTTGATATAGAAGCTGAATAATAATGGCTAATACTTATGAAGTATATTCATCACGTGCCATGAATTGTTCTGAATCTTTTATGTAATGTTAACTTGTTAACCTTCACAAGAGCCCTGTGAGGTGGGTACAATTAACCCCATTTTTCCAGACAGGAAAACTGAAGGTAAGAAGCATAGCTAGTAAGTGCAGAAGTCCCCTGCTATAGACTGAATGTTTGTGTCCCCCCAAAATTCGTATGTTGAAACCTAATCCCCAATGTGATGGTATTTGGAGATGGAGCCTTTGGGAGGTGATTAGGTCATGAGGGCAGAGTCATCATAAATGGGATTAGTGCCCTTATAAAAGAGACCCCAGAGAGCACCCTCACCCCTTCTACTAGGTAAGGACACATGAAGTTGGAAAACGGCTGCCTGTGAGCCAAGAAGGGGACTCTCTCCAGACACTGAATCTGTTGGCACAGTGATCTTGGACTTCCAACCTCCAGAACTGTGAGAAACAAATGTCTGGTTGTTTATTAGCCACCCAGTCTGGTATTTTGTGATAGCAGCTTAAATGGACAAAGACACCCACTTTTGCACCCTGCAGCAGGGCTACAGAGTCTGTGCATACCCACGGTCCCATATTACCCTCTCAGGAGACAGGGAATTTCTCCATGTCTGGCTCATGTACGGAGACTGTGGTGTCAATTTCCAAGGTGAAGAGAGCCTCTGAGGAAGAGCAATGGCACACTTTGACAAATGCAGTTCTTCAAACGTGGGTCCAGAATCAATAGAATAGTCTATTCAGGATAAATAGAAGCTAGTGAACTAATATTTTGCATAAAAATCAAAACCATATTTAAATCCACATAAGACTCCTAAAATAACTTTGTACATCAAGCAATTTTTAAAAAAAAATCTTTCTTGGGCTGATGAGTCAGTATGATTTAGATGCCCAGGTGATTCGTCCTGGACATTGACTCTGCTGTTTATCAACCCTGTGCAGGAGTCAGGCTTGCAAGGCCATGGCTTTCCTCCCCAGCACATGCTGCAAGGTTGGGTACTGGCTGCACTTAGACAGACATTAATGTTCCCTGTGCCAAGAGGGCTATATTCTGGTTTTGCCCACCCTGGGAACTACAATTCTTACATCAGTAGACAGATACAGGAGCCCATCCAAATCAGGTATCCAGCTGGAGGGACATATACATTGGAAATTATGAAATAAACCGTCAAGACAATATCAATAATGATATTGTTAAAGTTTCTTGAAATCTTGGTATACATGGTACTGTGCTAAGTGCCTTCACCAGCCTGAACAAAAAACTCAAGTAACTTGACCCAGGGCCACTCATCCAGTGAGTGGAAGACGCAGGCTTTACAACCAGACATTCTGACCTCAGAGCCTGTTCTCTTAACATGTGTGCAAGGCAAGCCTAGTGTCATATGTCTGATTTATGAACCAGTTAAGCAGAAATATGTAGAATACACTATGGGGTCCTGATGTTGACATCTTCTTCAGCTAAGGGTATATAGCCTCTGTCCAGGTTGGACCATGCCTCCTGCTTTGTTTTGCTTGTAAGGTCTGTTGATCCTCTTCTGAGTCACTTCCATGTATCAGGAGGCTTTAAATCCTTTGGAGGAAGACCTTGGTCTTTACATCTGCCATTTCTCAAAGACGGAGTTAAGTCGAGTCCTGATCAGAGAATTGCTGCTTCGCCTGTGAGTCTGGAGATGATGTTTCCCCCTGGTGGCGGGACAGTGGCATACCTATCTCTCTAATCAAAAACCTCTACCCACTCTGTGAGCCATATTTTCCAGAAGCAGTGGTTAAAGAAAGGTATCTGTAGACTCTTTTGGGGGGAGAAAGAGGCTCTTCCTGATTAAGACTTACATTTTAAAACAACAACAACTTCATTAAACAATGCTACTTCCTGAATGTGGTAGCTGGTCTCCAAAGATGGTTCCCAGTGAATCACACCTCCCTGTATTCACACCCTTGTGTTGCTCCCTCCCACAAGGGCTGGCCCTGTGACTCACTTTAACCAATACAATGAGACAGAAGCAAGGTAGCACCAGTTCCAGGCTAAAGCTTTGGTCCGGCAGCTTCTTGGAGCCCTGAGCTGCCATGTAAGAAGCCCCTGTGGGGTGGCCACCTGAGAAAGAGGCCCCGAGGAGGTCAGAGGCCCCAGTCAAGCCGTCCCTGCCAATCCTAAGCTGTCCAACTTCCCAGCCAGGTCAACAAACATCTGAATGGAGAAGCCATTTGGAATGTTCCAGTCCCAGCAGATGTCATATGGAACAGAGATGGCAGCTCCTGCTGGGCACTGTTCAAATTCTTGACCTTCAGAATTGTGAGTTAAAATAATTGATGTTTTAAGCCACTCAGTTTTGGGATGATTTTTTAAAATTTTACTTTATTGAAGTATAGTTGATTTACAATATTGTGTTAATTTCTGCTGTACAGCAAAGTGATTCAGTTATACATCTCTATATATTCTTTTCCATTATGGTTTATCACAGGATATTGTATATAGTTCCCTGTGCTGTACAGTAGGACCTTGTTGTAATCCACTCTATATGTAATAGTTTGCATCTGCTAATCCCAAACTCCTAATCCATCCCTCCCCCACTCCCTTGGCATCCACAAGTCTGTTCTCTATGTCTGTGAGTCTATTTCTATAGATAAGTTCATTTGTGTCGTATTTTATATTCCACATATAAGTGATATTATACAGTTTTTGTCTTTCTCTTTCTGACTTACTTCACTTAGTATGGTAATTTCTAGGTCCATCCATGTTGCTGCAGATGGCATTATTTCATTCTTTTTATGGCTGAGTAGTATTCCATTATATATATGTGCCACATCTTCTTTATCCATTCATCTGTCAGTGGGCATTTAGGTTTTTTTCATGTCTTGGCTACTGTAAATAGTGCTGCAGTGAACATTGGGGTGCATGTATCTTTTCGAATTATGGTTTTATCTGGATATATGCCCAGGAGTGGGATTGCTGGGTCATATGGCAGCTCTATTTTTAGTTTTTTTGAGGAACCTCCATACTGTTTTCCATAGTGGCTGTACCAATTTACATTTCCACCGACAGCGTAGGAGGGTTCATTGGGATGATTCTTTGTGGAAACACCAGATCACAGAAACTCTGGGTCATACAATGTAACATCAGTAATTGCATCAGTAATTCAAAAATCTGACCATTCAACCACTTCACTCTTTGGTTTGGGGTTTCCAAGCACAGGTGAAGTTTCCCAGAGTTCCTTCCCTGCCCCAAGCCACCACCCCGATGACATCAGGCAAGTATATGATTCTACTCCTTACACTTACTCGGGTCATCATTATAGATGTGTGCAATTACTCGAGTTTATTTCCCCTAGGAACCTGGGAGATCCATGTGGGCATGGAGCAAGGGTGATATTTACTGCTGCATCCCCCAGTTTAGCACAGGGCTCCCTGCATAGTAGACATAAAAAATATCTAAATATTTGAATGAATAAATACATTGGTGCAAAGTTCAGATTGGTATGAAGGTCAAGTAGCTAAGGCAAAGATTGAGAAATTATTCATTTGCCAGGCTAAGTAAAGTTTGAACTTGATCCACTAGTGAGTGAATGAACAGATGAACAGGGTAGCTTAAATTTCACCATTTGCCACAGTTAATCCACAAAATCAATGTAACTACATAATTCACTGAGTCATGTCAAGTCCTCCAGGTAATTAGTTTCCTGGCACATTGCCAGGTGGAATCCCATTTCCCCTCCTTACATATTTCTAGCATTCCTGGAAATATCTGAAATAGAAAATGAGTACTCAATATTTTATTTTTAAGCAATTGCCTGTACTTTAATCTAAAAACATTTACAAAAACTTGTTGCTCTGGGTTGAACTTGAGATGTTTCATTGCCAATGCCAGTAATGTCAACGGGCTTTATGGGGTCAGTGAAATATCCTCAGAGTTTGGGAACCAAAAATGTGTTTAATAGAAAGTATGATGTACCATGCTCCAGTATTAAACATACAATTATGTATAGACTCTGAGAACCACTGGGTGACCTATGAATCATCCATCTTGCCCACATGTGAATCCCGGACACACTGCTGTTTCACGATCTATGTCTAAAAGTTTTCTCCAGTTTAGGGACTGCATTAAAAGCATGATTTTCACCACTGTCATGGCCCACCTGTCTTCTAGTGTTTCTTCTTTCCCTCTTCTTCTCACATATACTGTAGAGTCCTCTCTGATCAGCACTCTTGCGAATGACCAGAAGCCAAGCAGTGTGCCCTCTCCAGCCCCGAATCACTAGCATCAATCCATTTGTACCTAGAGGGCTTTCCCAATCTTCCCAATTGCATTTGGCAAGTACATCCCAGATGATGGAGGCAGAGCCTGCACAGCTGCCTCTTCCCTCAGCACTCTGGCCAGCCCTCACCTTGGAGCCCACTCCTGGCCTCTCCCATCTACCTGGTCTTTACAGTGCCGACCACCCCCATCAGGGTTGATCCCCTATTCTTGACGCACTTACTCTGTTTTCCTGAACTGTCTGGCTTATGCCCGGTGTCCTATAGCTATTCCTCTCTACTTACAACCAGAGAGAAATAGGTATCTACCCTTTATAGACCATCTACAATAGAAGAAACAAGGCCCCTATGTATTCCATAGAGAAACACACATCCATACTTATATACAGAGATATACATAGTCAAGGACACAGAATTCAACACAAAAGACAAACCAAACCCTGGCATAGATAGGGAGCCTCCTCTGCTAAACAGATGCTGCTTTTCTGCCACCACCAGAGCTGCATCATAGACATTGGCTACTGAGATCACTGCTGTGAACCCATGACTCCTTTCCAAGGGATGCTTGCCAATTCCATGAAGTGGGGAATGGGAATTGTAGGAAGGAGGGTGTATTAGTTTAGGTAATGGTAGCCACAACAGAAAACCCCTGAAATCTCAGCAGCTCAACACAATAGAAATTTATTTCTTTTTTTTAAATTTGCATTTCTTTATTTTTATTTTTTTTAACTAAAATTGTTTTTAATTTTAAAAAATTTATACAATTTTTAAAGGTTACTTTCCATTTACAGTTATAACAAAATATAGGCTCTATTCCCCATGTTGTACAATACATCCTTGAGCCTATCTTATAGCTCCCACTCCCTGACCCCTGTCTTGCCCCTCCCCCCTCCCTCTCCCCTCTGGTAACCACTAGTTTGTTCTCTATATCTGTGAGTCTGCTTCTTTTTTGTTATATTCACTAGTTTGTTGTACATTTTAAATTCCACATATAAGGGATAGCATACAGTATTTATCTTTCTCTGTCTGATTTCTTTCACTGAGCATAATGCCCTCCAAGTGTATCCTTATTGCTGTGAATGGCAAAATATCATTTCTTTTTTCATGGCTGAGTAGCATTCCATTGTATATCATCTCAATAGCTCAACACAATAGAAGTTTCTTTTTTACTCAGGCATAGACTAGTCAACAGGGAGTGGGGAGGATTCTGCTCCACTCAGTCGTGCAGGAGTCGAGGCTGCCAGAGGTTCCGCCCTCTCCAGCACTGGCTTCCAAGGTCACCCTGGGTATCCGCATTTGGCAGGCTGATGAGGGAAAAGAGTGTGGAGTGGCACAAGGGAGAGTAAAATGGCACGTATCACTTCTCCTTGTATTCCACGTGACTTTAGTCATAGGGCCAAGTCGAATTGTGGGTGCGCTGGGAAACGTAGTGTAACTGACTGCCTCAGAGGAAGAGGATGGGGATCCATGAACAGCTATTCTCTTTTCCGTGAAAAGATGGGACTCTTCATTCATTTTCCTGGCTATTTTTTTTCCCCCTTCTCATTTTTCTAGTTCGTAATAGATCCATTTCCTTTTCTCCTGTGGGTTATTGTTTTGCCAACTAGTCCTCCAAAGATCTCGCTGCCCACTCGGTCCATGCACACTTCTTTCTGGCCCCATTTTGCACCACCCTGGTGATAACAGCCCCACCGTGGATAAGGAGTTCCAATGTGCATCACCACCTCTGGTGATACAGTTATCACAGCGGTCTGCTAAGGGCTCTTTTAAATCAGGTTCTCCAGGACTCAAGGACAAATCAACAGCAGAAACCTTGGAGACGAGGGGCTCACAGACACTGATTAGGACTCGAACAATAAGAGGGGCATAATGCGTTCCCTCCGGGATCCAGGGAAGGTGAGCCTGGAAGACCAGGAACTCAACTTAAGAGAGACAAGCCTGGGCACATCAATCCACAGGACCAGGTAACCAAGAAGGCAACGTGAGCTGTATGGAGGGGAGCTGCTGGGAACAGCTGCCAAGCTCAGCCCTGGGGACTTAATATACCTTCCTTAACAGAGAACCATGATCTCCGTCATCATAACCCCACCTTTGTGCACAGCTGCATTGTTTACAAAGCCCTTCACAAAGGGCTTCTGTCAACGACAGGAGACAGATATTACGTTTATGCCTTATTCTCCTGTGCCACCACTGCCCTAATTCAGGCCCTCATCATCTCTCGGCAGACTATTATAACAGCCTCCTAGCCGTCTCTCTGCTCCAATTTGCCTCCCTCTAATCCATTCTCTACACTGCAGCAGAGTAATCTCTCTCACAAAGAAAGCTGGCCCCTTCCTTCCCTCCTGAAACCCATCAAGAGCTCCCCATTGCACTCAGGATAAAATCCGTATCATTAGCCCTGCCCATCAGGCCCCTCCTGCCTGCCTCTCTGGTTTCATTTCTTTCCACTGCTCAAGCTGAACTCCAGACTCCAGCAACACTGAGTGGCTTTGGTTCCGCACAAACCCTGTGCGATTTCTTACCTTTGCATCTTGATTTTTCTGGCCTCTCCCTGTACTGCCACACGCCCTCCCTTTGGTGCTTGGTTTGCTACCTCTTCCTCACCCCTTAGGGGCCAGCTCAAGCATCACTTTTGAGAAATGTTTCTCAGGGACCACGTGCACACGCACACACATGCACATTGGGCTACATCCAAACCATACGAATGCATGTCTCCAGCACTGCACTCATCACACGGTACTGCCCTGATGTATTACTGTGTCTGTCCCTCTCACCAGGGTGTCAGCTCTTACAGGAAGGTCTATTACATATTCATCTTTATATCCAGGCACCTAGCATTGTACCTGGCATCTAGTAGCTCTCAATAAATGATTATTGAAGCATTAGTTCACAAGCCTACATTTGAAACTAGGGAAACCAGTGCTCAGAGGGCTTAAGGGATTTGTCCAGGATATAAACTAATAAATGAGAGAAATGAAATGCCAATCTAGGTCTGTCTGATGTCCCAAACACTTCAGACTACTCCACACTGCCTTCAAAGAGACCACAGATAATTTTGTGAGCTGAAAAAGTTCCATCTCTTAAAGGAATTCTTCCTTCTTATTTCATTTTGTTTTTACTTCTTTTGACTCTCAGATCCTTTTGAGAATCTGAGGAAGGCTATGGACTTTTTCTCCAGAAAGATGCACATACACCCCAAGTTTTGTATGTAAAAGAAGAGTGTATTAGCCAGGATAAGGTAGCTGTTACTGCAGTAACATATAGACCACAAAATCTCAATGAAATAGCACAATTAAAGTTTAATTCTCACTCATAGAAAGTTCTTTATGGGTCAGCAGTGACTCTCCTCAACTAGTGTGTCAGGGTTGTAGGCTCCCTCCATCATAAGACCCTGTTATCTCAACACATGCTTTCAAATCACCAGGACAGAAGAAGAGAGAAATAGAAAAGGTACACAGGCTTTTAACTGCTTCAGCATGAAAGTGGCACATGTCTGGGATAAATTGCAAAATGTCCACAAATTCCTTCCCACGTTGTATGCACACCCCTTTACAAAGTGACTTTCCTTTTCCTCCTATCAACAGGTATTATCTGTCTGTGTCTCTTGAATGTGGGCTTGGCCATTTCTCTGGCCAGTGGGACATTAAGAAACATACTGCAGTCAGAGGCTTTAAAAGCACTTGTGCATTGGAGTCTATGCTTTCTTGCTGCTCTTTGGAACCATGAGATCACCATGAAAAAACCTTAGTCTTTTTGGAGACATACGGCTTAGTTACCCTATCACGTCGGCCAATAGCCAGCACCTACAGACCAACAGAATAAATCCTCAAGCAGGTGAGTAAGGCCATTTTGTATCAGCCAGCCCCCTGCTGAACATCTTAGCTGGCTGAGGTTGCATGAATGAACCCAGGCAAGACCAGCAGAACTGCCCAGCTTGCCCAGACTTACTTGATGACCCAAACAATTTTTGAGCTAATAAATGACTATTATTTTAAGCTACTAAATTTGGGGATTATTTGTTATGCAGCAAAAGCTAACTACTATAAAAATAGGTACCAGAGTGCTGCTATAAAAAAAACCCTAAAACGTGTAGCATTGATTATGGAACTGGAGGCTAGAAAATTAGTTCTCAAAGTCTGGAAGAACAACACTGTCAGTGGATCCATAGACCTAGAGCTATGAATTTCTACATATAATTTAAAAGCCTGAAGGCACATGATTGTTTTCAAAAGCTCTTTCCTGGTCAGAGAAGAGAGCTATGGCCAGAGAATGGTGAGGTGTGATAATTGTGCTAGACCTTCATCAGTCCTGGAAATTCCTAAGAAGAGGGCAAAGCCTTGAAATTACAAAAAGAAGAGGTTAGGAGTCAGAAAAAACTTGACTCTAGTCATAGATTTACTACTTAGCAACTATAGAACCAATTGTGGAACCTCATCTCAGAGGCATGGAAGACGATACTTCGTTTTTATTGTCAAGATCAAACAAGATGATATATGGGGAAAACTGTTAAATTGCTAAGAACTGTCCATGAAAAATATGTGTATTATCAGCACAGCCTGAGGCTGCCATCCTCCTGGCATGACCTCAGGTGAGCGGCACCTAATGCCACCAGGGGGCGCCATGAGGTTGGAATTCCAGGAAACCCATTGGAGCCTGGAGTCAAACCCAGGAGAGACCATTGGGAAGGCTTTCTTGAGAAAGTGACATTAATATGAAACATAAAGAATGAGTCCTATTTAGCCACGTGGCACATATTCTGGGCCGAGAGGACAGCATGCACAAAAAATCTGGAGGTGAGTGAGCACACGATTCATTCATATAACTGCCCTCTCTAAAATTTGTGGCTTCCTCCCTGAGTCCTAGATTTAGGAGGTGAAAAAAGAACCCTATCTTGTAAGGATGTGGCTCCTCTTAAATGCAGGCAGACACGAGAAAGGACGTGGATCTTTCCTGAAATGCAATTTTCTGCCTCTTTACAAATGATTAACCACCACAATCAATTGTGTCAAAGTTCAGGTCACTGCATCCTTTGGGACAGCAATGAGAAAATGCCTTGTGCTTGGGATAATAATAACTGGAATGCACACAGGATGGCCTGAGAGCAGAACTTGTGTTCTGTGTTCTGGGCACAGTTAATGCGAAGGGTCTTCCGCCTTCTGTGGCTTTCCATCCATCCCCTTGCTACTCTGCCTTATTTGCACTCCCAACCGCAGCCCAGCTACTTCAGCAGACAGGTCAGGATGGGAGCAGGCTGGCACTTCCAACCTGCATCAGAAAGTAAGTTAAGGGCTTAATGTTTTATATAGTCAAGCCTTAAAATAACCTTAGGAAGTAGGTAATAATGCATTATGATCCCCATTTTCCAGATGAAAAACAGTAATAATGCATTATGATCCCCATTTTCCAGATGAAAACAACAGTCTCAGAGAAATTAGGTAGCTTGTTCAAGGAAATCAAATCCAGGCTGTGTTCCTTCTACCAGCCCACCCTCAAGTTGCCCGCTGCCTCTCCCCTCCGAGGCTGCTCACCTACACCTGCCAGATCAACAGAGACAAGACGGTCATCGACCATGTTCCTCCATCTCTTCATGGGCTGCAGATGAGTTTCGTAAATGCCAGGTCACTGTAGTTTGTACTTTAACTTGTTGCTTCTAAGGAGTCAGTGATGGGGGTACATCTGAGAGACCAGGCCATTTGTATATGGCCTTCGAGTTTGCACCAGGCCTCTTTTACACGGAGTTTCTGTGCTCCCCGCCAGAGGCAGGGTTGGTACCATCTCCAGGTTGGGATTCGGGGCTGACACTAGGTCGGCAGTGGAACTGAAAATGTGAAGACACCCACCTCACATCTGGTCACAGGCAACCTGGGAGTCATTTCTAGGAATCATTTCTAGAGTTATCGAGGTGAACATTTGCTTGAATTTTGCCATTTCAAGAGACCCTTAGAGTCACATTTTTCTTTCATCCAGTTTAATGGTGAGGCCACATCGAAACGACAAGGCAATCAGCGTGCTATTCAGAATGATGAAAAGATGAAGGGAAAGCACTTTTCCAGGCTCAAATAAAACAAGTCTGACCCACCCTACATGAGTGGTACCTGCCTTTGTTGTGCTCACCCCTAAGGAAAGTCCTCTGACTTTGAACGTGGGAGAAGTGGTAGGTGAAGGGTGAAGGTGTTTGAGTTTTTTCCATGTGCTACTATCACCATGGCTCTCAGGGTTATCAGCAAATACTGGAGACAAATGTTAAATCTGATACCAATCATCTACTATACTTCACTTCCCAACAAGGTCAGGGCAGCCATCTATTTCTCCCTAAATATAATAAAGTCCCACAAAAGTTATATAATAAGAACAACACGTATTTGGTTAATTAGCCTCATACAGTTGTCTTTTTTTTTTTTTTTTTGCGGTACGCGGGCCCCCCACCGCCGCGGCCTCTCCCGTTGCGGAGCACAGGCTCCGGACACGCAGGCTCAGCGGCCATGGCCCACGGGCCCAGCCCCTCCGCGGCATGCGGGATCCTCCCGGACCGGGGCACGAACCCGCATCTCCTGCACCGGCAGGCGGACCCCCAACCACTGCGCCACCAGGGAAGCCCAGTTATCATTTTTATAATGCCTATTTGTGAAACATTTTCACACTTAGCATCTCATCTGAACCCTCCTGACCCTAAGTGATAGGTAGGCAGAGCCCTCCCAGTTTATGTACATAAGAGGAAACAGAATCAAAGAGAGTCAATAAAAATGTCAGCTCAAAAAAAAAAAATCATCTCACTTATAGAGAGAGAACATAGTATGTGCCAGCACTGTTCAAAGTGCTTTAAATATTTCAATTTATCTAATATTCACCACAATCCTGTGAGGTGGGTACTATTTTATCCCTGTTTTGTAGATGAAGAAATTTGGGCCCAGAGAGGTTCATCATTTGCCCTGGGTCCACAGCTGGTGAAAGATACAGAGAGAATCTGAATTCGGGTAGATGGGCTCTAAGGCTCTACAGCCTCTTACTGACTTGCTCAAAATCACATAGCTAGAAAGAGGCAAACTGGAATTCAAAGCCTGGCGTGTCTGGCTCCAGACCCTGTATTTACTTAGTGACAATAGCTCACATGTCTGAGTGTGCCCAGCACGGGCCTGTTCTAAGCACTTTATTTGTATGCACTTATTTGATCCTTACCACTTTCCAAGTGAGGAAACTGAGGCATAGAAGTAAAGTGACTTGCCCAAGGTCCCAAAGCTGTGGCAGAGAAAGGACTTGAACCCAGGCAGTCCGGACCTAGAGCCCAGCCTTTCTTGCCTCACTAACCGTCTGTCCTCTCAGCTGCTTACCCCGGAGTCTGTTATACGTGAATAAAAACCAAGCTGCAGCACAGGTTTCCATCATTCTCATTGGTTTCTGGAGTCACAGATAAAGTCTTCTGTCCGTGCAAAGTCTAAGGCATTTCTGGTTACTGGTGGCTTTCTGTTTACTTTGCCCAACTGTTTGCTCTCTGGGGACAGAAGCTGACAGTAGCACTCCCTGTGCAGGCTCTGCATGGATCCAGGAGCCTCAGTCAGATCTCCTGTCGCATAGAGAAAATGAAGACATCCAGGGTGTGGGCTTGGAGGGCACCCGCAGAGCTGTTTCTTCTCTGTGCTGCCCTGGCGTGTCTCAGTTTGCCGGGTTCCAGGTAAGTGACGGTTCCGAATGACTCCCTGATCCATACTATGACGGGGAATATAAAGCAACATCATAGTGACCCTCTCCTTGTCACATGCCTATTAAATAAGGAACATCTCCTGAAGCAATCTGCATGCGTCTGATAAAATAATATCAACAACTCTTCAGATTGTTGTGGAACCCAGCGAACAACTTCAACAAAAGTTCTTGTAGGAAACTGACATGTTTCAATGTATTTTGTCATGCTGAGAATACTTGTTCTGTATTCTGAACAAAGCCTTGGCATGATTCTTTATGCAAAAGGGTTGTTATGTATGGGGAAAAAAACCAATTCATAACAATGATTTTAATATGAGAGTGACCTACCCTACCTGCTCATCAACCTAAACTCTTTGTTCTCAGGCTCTTGCACTCTCTCTCTCTCTCTCTCTCTCTCTCTCTCACTCGCTCTCTCTCTCTCTTTCTTTCTCACACATACACACACACATTCCAGATGTTCGCAGCAGTTAAATGCTAGCTAATTTATTTCATCATTTTTTAGTATTTGTTAATAGGGTGCAAAACAGGCTAAAAACAAATATCTGAGTTGAAAGCTCAAACTTAATCTGAGTGGAAGTTCAAACTTGGGCTCCACTGAAAGAAGCACCATTGACATGGCAATTGGGGGATCCTTCTGGTACAGGAGAAGCCGCTACCATCAGAGGCTAAAGCTGTCAGCTGTCCAAGGCTCCTTGTGAGCCATCCCGTGGGAAGAAGGACTGCTAATGCCATTCCTCTTACTCATCCCATAAAAGCTGTGTGCGCACAGTCTCCCATGGGAGGAACACCTGGTACCCTTTGTACGCACCCCCTGGTGTCAGCTCTGCTGAGCACTCAGCCCCCGTTGGGCACCACCCGGAGACTAGGGTGATGAGTGTTCGCTACCCATTGGGCACTCAATGAATAGTAGGTATTATGATTATCAAGAATCTCAACTTGGCCCTGAGAAGAACAAAGAAGCCAAGGCCTTCCTTGTGTGTACTATGTGTCCATCAGGATGCAAGGAAATGTGTCTGGAATGGAGGGTTTAAAGGGATTATAACAGCCCTACAGATGGACCCCTACGTGAGGCCCCTTGTCAGGCTCTGAGGCTGCAGAAGTGAATAGGACACAACGGGCTCATGTTCTCATGGAGAAAACCAACATGTGAGCACATATTATGTGTGCTGTTGCAATAAATAGCACAGGGGCAGGTGGGAAACAAGAGAGGAGTGACTGGCTTTACCGGAGATGGAGTCTGGCAAGGCTTCTGGAAGAGAGGATGCTTGAGCTGAATCTTTACATAGGAATAGGTATTTGCCAAATGGCCAAGGAGGTGAAGGGTGTTCCAGGCAGAGGAAGTAGCATAGACAAGGGCAGGGAGATGAGAGAGCCTGGCTTGTTCCTGAAGCCACACATCTACTTCAGTAAGCCTTGAGCACAGGTCAAAGTGGGGAGCTGCCAGAGACGGGACCAAGGAAGAGTCAGCAGGAGTCAGATCCTGGGTGGAGCTGGGGCAGGGTGGTGGTGCCTGTACACCAGCTAAGGAGCTTGAACCTTATCCTCTAGGCAGTGGGGAGCCATGGAAGGGTTTTAAGCAAAGGATCAATCGACACAGTCAGATTTATATATAGGAAGTAGACCCAGAGGTAGGAAGTGGAGATGTGAGTGGGTGAGTATAGACAACAGGTTGGGAAACCTTGCTTAATCATCCAGCGATGTCATGAGATGGGGTGTTATCCTTACTCACTATGTAGAAGAGCAAACGGGTCCTCAGAGAAGAGAAGAGATTCATTCACATCTCATGAGTCTCAAACCCTTACCTGAATCCAGGTTTAGTGCTCTGGCCTCTACCCATGATTCCATGGGGCAGTCTTGAACGTGGCATGTGTTTGAATTTCATACACGAAGTGGAGGAATAGCCTTCAGTTCTGCAACAGGAAATACTGAGACCTCCTTTATTCTAGCTAAGAAAGGTTTCTGTTTTTAGTTACTCTTGTAATCAAGTCAGATGAAATACTCATTATGTCATCTTAAGACTTATGTTTGCTTATTGCCACTCTGTGCCAGGCACTTAGGTATATTAAGTCTAATTCTCAAAGCTATTTGAGATAAGTGCTATTGTTTATAGTTTACAGAGAGGGAAACTGAGATTTGGAGAGAGAACTATCTCTAGGTTCCTCACTTAGTATATCAATATAACAGAGTATGGATTCACATCTGTTTTTTTTTCTGGTTCCAGAGCCCCTGTATGTCCCTGTATCTTTCTGCCTCTTGCTAATGCATTATCTCTTCTCCACCTGCATTGTGGATCTGACTTGCTGGACTCCCAGGCCATTTCTCTATCTCTGGACCACACATTTGTTGCCTTGAGAGTTTGCTTTAAATTTCATTTCTACAATAGCAAATGACACAGAGAAGAGAAATTGAAAATCCACCACCCAGAAGCTGCCCCCTTCCAGCAAAGAGGAAGGATGCTATTTGCAAAGGATGCAGCTGCCTAACAAATTGTGTGTGACAAGAAAGTTGTTGTGTGTCAGGGCATTTCTACAGAAAGCCAAAATATTTTTTTTTTTTTTTTTTTTTTTTGTGGTATGCGGGCCTCTCACTGTTGTGGCCTCTCCCGTTGCGGAGCACAGGCTCCGGATGCGCAGGCTCAGCAGCCATGGCTCACGGGCCCAGCCGCTCCGCGGCATATGGGATCCTCCCAGACCGGGGCACGAACCCGTATCCCCTGCATCGGCAGGCGGACTCTCAACCACTGCGCCACCAGGGAGGCCCCAGAAAGCCAAAATATATTGATGCACCCCATCTATGTAAGCTTATGGCTCGCAATTTACTGCTGACCTAATCTTGCCGTATGCGATGGATCCATCTTTATTTTGATCAGAGACTCCTGTTAGAAAGAGAGTAGGAGACAGGAACCAAGTGAAATATGTCCTCCTGCTGGCAGCTGCATTCCATGCACCTCGAGGAACGGCAGGTACCTCCTTGCCAGTCCTTACGTAGAGGAAACGTTCCAAGGACTTGTAGAAGGGTGTTTGCTGTAGCATTGTTTGCAATTGCAAAACATGAAAAAAATATATAAACATCCTTCAAAAAGAAAAAGAATAAGTTGAATGCAGTGTATGTCTTATGATGGAACATGTAGATAAAAGAAAGGAACAAGGCCTCTTTATGAATCAACATGGATAGTCCAGAAATACAATGTTGATTGACAAAAGCAAGTTATAGAATACTATGTCCAGTATGAGTGCAGCTCACAAAAGCAACGCTATGTGTTGTGTCTATATGTATGTATGTATGTAAACATTTAAAAAACTGGAAGGATGTGCAGCAAATTCATGACAGTAGTATCCTCTGAAGAAGAGAAGAAAGTGAACTGGGGCTGGTGTAAAACACAGATGTCAAATTTATAAGGTTATTTTTTATGTAAAAAAAAAAAAGACTTGAAGGAAGTATACCAAAATGTTAACAATTGCCAATCCTGTGCTGTGAATACCTGAGTATTTATTATTTTGTTTTCTGTACTTCTCTGGGCATGTTTAATTTTTCAACATTAAAAATACACAGAGGGGGCTTCCCTGGTGGCTCAGTGGTTGAGAGTCTGCCTGCTGATGCAGGGGACACGGGTTCGTGCCCCGGTCCGGGAAGATCCCACATGCCGTGGAGTGGCTGGGCCCGTGAGCCATGGCCGCTGAGCCTGCGCGTCCGGGGCCTGTGCTCCGCAACGGGAGAGGCCACAACAGTGAGAGGCCCGTGTACTGCAAAAAAAAACACACAAAAAAACAGAGGATTTTTGAATGACAGAAGTCAAGGCAGTTGGTCAGAACGTCCATCTGGTTCATCTCTGTAAATTCACAGCGTGAAGACACGTGTTATAATAACCATACACAGATGTCCTGACTGCCCCTGTCCTCTGTTGGGTCCATGCTAGTCCCAGGAATTAAAGGTGCAATTTAATGCTAGCCTTGCTTTCAGATTTGCATTTTATAGTACTAATAAACCACACACATTTATCCAATATAATTTACAAACATGCTGTTTATTCAGCTGATTACTTCATCGTATTGCCACCTCCATAATGAAAAGAGATCTGGTGGTTGTAACCACTTTTTTTTCCTTGCGGTACGTGGGCCTCTCACTGTTGTGGCCTCTCCCGCTGCGGAGCACAGGCTCCAGACGCACAGGCTCAGCGGCCATGGTTCACGGGCCCAGCCGCTCTGCAGCATCTGGGATCCTCCCGGATCGGGGCACGAACCCGTGTCCCGTGCATCGGCAGGCGGACTCTCAACCACTGCGCCATCAGGGAAGCCCTGTAACCACTTTTTACCAAGTTCCTTCTGTAAGTGATCATCTTGCCCATTAACAGGCTTTCACATCTCAGAGGGGAAAAGAATTGTGACTCTTAATAGCGAGTGTGCACATTATTTATGTACTCAGTCTCCACTGTGGCCTGAATTGGGTGGAAAGTTGCTAAAAACACAATGTAACTATTTCTTAGTGGCAACAGAAAGAGGATACCCTGCAGAGCTGTCAAATACCTACTTAGGAGAAGACAAATGACAGACAATATTGTTTTGTCAAACCTGGGCAGATTAGTAGATAAGAGCACATTCTGAAGCCCCCAGCTGCTGGGCAGCATCCTGCCTCAAGTAACCATTTTAAAGACTACACCTGTGGTTCCCACTAGTCTTTGACCTTTCATTAAAGATCCAGCTTTACTAGGCAATTGATTTTTGCTGATCTCTGGGGTGGTCATGGAGATAGATTTCACTGTGGTTAATATTATCCTCTTTTTTTAGGACTCTTGCCAAGTGAGACTGTATTGTTAATGACCTTGTCTGGAGTGATATGTTAAAATTTTGAGAAAGCGGAAACTATGTGATGCTCTGCCTAATGACTGAATCTGGACACAGGGATGCAAGAGGCCTTGCATGGAGATGGAGGGGACTGGCAGAGTGGATGCTGGCCTGGTTCCCTTACGGGCAGCATAGAGAAATGGACCTAACAGAGACTAGAGTTGAGCAGACCTCGGCTCAGACTCCAGCATGACCACATACCAGCTGCATGGCTCTCGGCCATTTCCCTCATCTCTCTGGAAGGTTGCTGCCTTCTAGCATTGCTGTCAGGATTAGATGAGATGGCATGGGTGAAACATCTCAGGCAGGATCTGACACGTCCTGGGCGCTCAACAAATCTTAATTCTCGTTCTCTTCTCTTGTCCCTTTTTACCTTGAAAAGAAACACAAATTACAAAGTTTCTTGCAGTGTTATACATTCTTTCAGATGGAAGAAAAATAGAAACCATAATATACCCATCGTATTACACATAGGGAAACCAGAGGCCTAGGCAGATTAAATAACATGCCCATTCATTCCCTCTTTTACTCGATGTCCCAAGACTGCCAGGAACTCAACAAAAAGTGTTGCCTTATCTTCTAGACAGATCTCAGATCTCATATTACTTGACTGCTCTGCAGATGTGACACCATCTGCCTCTCCCAGCACCGCCCCCCACTGGCCTCACCCCATCCCCTACCCACCCCTATGTACTGTCCTCGCCCTGGCCTGGGGGACACCAGTCTCTCCTTGTCTGCTGGTTGTGCTTATGTTCCCCACGGTCTTGTCCTTGACCGGCATCTCTCAAGAACAGTCTTATCCTCTCCCAAAGCTTTTCATGATCAGATCTGTATCCCTAGTACAAATCCCTCTCCTGAGTTCCAAAACTATGTAGGAACTATTTATCAAATGACTCTACGTAGGTGTTCCACAGACACCTGGAACTCCATCATCCTCGACAGATTCCTTTGCTCCTGAGTTCCCCACTCACCCACCCACTCAAACTAGAAACCAGCATCAACCTAAACCTGTTCCTCTCTCTAACCCACACCCCCCATCCTATTACCCACCACTCTATCCATTCCACCTGAGAATCCTCTAGTAAGTCTGTCTTCCCCATTCTCTCTCCCCTGGATGCTGCAATGGTGCAGGCTCACATCACTCCTTGGTACCACTGCTCGAGCCTCCTACCTGCTTTTCCTGCCTCAGGGCTCTTCCCACCTCCACCCAGCCTCCATACTGCAGCCACAGTGATGTCCTAAAGCTCAGCTCTGACCGTGGAGCCTGCATGCTTAAAAACCTTGCCTACCGGATAAAGTCCGGAAGAGCTAAGGCGTGAGGCATGTTTCTCTTTTCCTATCCTAAGCGAAACTGTGAGTTCCAGAAGGCAAAACCTGTGTCTTATAATTCTCTGTATCCTCTTTAGCATAGTATCCTGAACATGGTTTGTTCTCAGAAAAAAATTCATAGACTCATAATGTGAGAGGGCAACTTAAAGACCACCTAGTCCAAACGTCTCATTTTCCAGGGGATAAAACAGAGGCCCCAAGATGGGGAGAGTATTACTTGAGGTCATACATCTAGCTGTGGTTGTAATCCCTGCATATCTAAAGCACGTTAGAGTTTATAAAGTGCTTTCACATATACTTTCTTATTTAATCCTACAAATAGCCTAATGAGTTAGGTATGATTCTTTCATTATATAGGTGAGAAAAGGGAAGCTCACAGAGGTTGAAAAACCAGACCAAGATCATCCAGCTGCTGACGGACTGTCTTCTGATCAGAGTTCAGCACTCTTTTGACCCTTGCTAGCCATAATGTCAGGCAGTAACTGGGGGTTCAATAAATACTTGTTGAATGAAATAACCTATACCTGACTGATAAAGGAATAGCCTTGCACAAATGAGCAAATATATATTTATTGAATGGACAGACAGGTGGTTAGATGTATATTTAATTCCCTTCTGATACTTGACTCTCTTCTCTATGATGACCTTTTAGGGGTGAAAGGCCACCCTCTCTTGAGTCAAATGCAGTCAACGAGAGCCTTGCCAAGACTAGACAGACGCGGAGTGTGGATGTCACCTCAATGCCTATTGATTGTGAACTGTCCAGCTGGTCCGCCTGGACCACATGTGATCCTTGTCAGAAGAAAAGGGTAGGTACCCAGGCCTTGGGAGACCTCTAAGCTTCCAGGAGCCCTAATCCTCAGCAAGATCGGCTGAGGCATTACTGACAGTGCCTGCATCATAGTAGGACCTGGGTAAATGTTGGCTGATTTAGTTAATGGATTTTATTCCTCTGAGTTTCCAAGGAGCAATCAGATCCTTTCTTTGACCTTTCAGATTTTTTCCAAGCATATCTGTGCTTGCTCCCATTAGCAGCTTCTTAATTAGACTTCCTACCTCCAACCTTGCTCTTTCAATCCATCTTTCATGGTGCACCCAGGGGAGCTATTGAAAATGAAAGTCTGGCCAGTCTTTCCCCCAGCTTGGACATCCGAAGTCTATGCATGGCCCTTAGGATCAAGTCCAGACTCATGGTATTCAAGGCCCCCCATGCCCACGTCTCCATAGAACATCCCCCATGCCAGCACACAGAACACGTGTATTTTTCTGACCATGTCACACTCTGTCTGTTCCTTTATTCATGCTGCTTTCTTAGGCTGGAGTGACCTTTCCCCCTCCTTCACCAGCTGACACCTCCTCACGATTTGAAACTGCTTAGCGGCCGCCTCTTTTGAGAAGCTTTCCCTGACTTCTCAGCCCCCCGTGCCCTCAGATAGACACCCTTTCATGAACTACAATAGCTCCTCATTCCTCCTGTATCCTAACACTTATCATTTCCTTTTCTTTTATTATTGGTCTTTCCATTAAATGGTGAGCGCTGAAAAACGTGTTCAACACTGTATCGTCAGTGTATAGGCCAATGTCTGGCATGTAAGAGGTGCTCCATAAACATGTGTTGTTTGATCTCATCATATTTTTTGACATCTCTATAAGGAAGGGAGGATAATTGTTACACTTTCTGTTAGGCAGATAGATAGAGACCCAGAGCAGGTAAATGATTTCTTGGGTTCACCCAGTAGCAAAAACAGACCTTGAACTCAGGCCATTGGCCTCCTTGTCTAGCATTCTACCAGTCAAAACACACAGTCTCTGCAGTATTTGTTCTTCGATCTTCCTTGTCACGGGAGGGCTGACCCAGGAGCCAGCTCTAAGAACAGGATATGTGTCAAGAGAAAAGAGAACGGTTCTCATTTCCCCGGCTCCTTGGGAAACTGAACCAGCCATGGGCTACGACTCTAAAGAGGCTGTGGAAGTAGGCCCAGGACAATTGCACGCTTAATTGGATCAATGTGGAGAGCCAGGCAGGCTCATTCAGTTCCCAAAGAAGGCATTATTGCTGATGTGATCAACATTGATCCAATTATCTGGATAATTGCTTCATCTGCACCATAAACCAGGAAGACCCAGCATGAGCCCGTAGACAGAGCTCAGCCAGACAGAGCTCTGCACTCAGACTTTGCTACACATGGTCCCTCAGTGGACATCACTGCTGTCTGCCGGGTCAGTGGCTGGGAGTTCATCAAAACCTTTCGACTGGAATTGGGAGTGTCTTTCCTCCGTCATCTCCACACTCCTCAAACCCATTTTGTCTCTGGTGCCTGGGGCTAGTCTTCTGGCATCTTCTTTGCAGACATTATCCCTGTCCTGCCAGCCTCTGCCTTCCAGGAAGAAAGACTCTGGGAAAGCAAAGGAACATGGGTGGATGGTTGTCTATGTTTCTTTTCTAGATTTCCAGATACCATGCACGTAATAAGTGTGGCTGGTTAACATGTCAGTCCGTAAAGGGGCTGCTATCCTGCTTTGCCCCGTTTGGTGGTACCAAAATCTTGACTGCAGCTAGCATTTGGACGCCACCCAAATCTGATTGTTTCCTTCCTCTGCAGTGGTTTCTCATTTCCCCGTAATGAAGTACTAAATCCAGCCTTACTGAGGCCCGGGAGGCCCTGCCTCACCTGCTCCTGGCTACGTCTCCCTCCACCTCTTGCCACTCTCCCTCCTTCACTCTTCACTCCAGCTGTGATGGATTTCTTCTCGTTTCCTGGAACAAGGTGCATACTGTCTAGTCTCTCAGCTTTGGCACAGCAGTTCCCTCCACCCAGATTGCCCTTCTCTCCCCTCCTCAGCCAGCTCTCCATGTTTGCCTGACATGTCTACTCATCCTCTGGGGCTCAGCTTAGATGTCGCTTCACCGTCTCCTAAGGCTGCACTGCGGATTCCCCTCTGCGTTTACAGAGCGCTCTGTACTGCCCCTGTCATGGCGCCCATTGCACTGTGTTGTCACTGCCTGGTGTTGACCATCATCACCACCACCACCATCTGCAGCTGCCTCGAGGGCAGCCCAGAGGGCATGATTATGATCAAAACCAAACAAGCATAAATAGGACCTACCTTTTTCAACATTGGGTGGCTCAATCCAAAGTTTGGAAATCCAATCAATATTTCTGGAATAAACAATCTAGAGATAGAGAAATATTGACTGCTAAAAATTATTAATAATTAAAAAGAAAAATAAGCACAAGCAATTGAGTGCCTACTGTGTACCAGACAACATGAGGTTTCATATATATCTCATACATATAATTGAAACTCCGTAACTGTACATTTAGGTAATTCATTATCCCCATTTTATAGATTAGTAAATTGAGATCACAATGCTTAAGTAACTTACCTGATATCACATAACTAGAAAGTATCAGAGTCAGTGGCTCCAAAGTGCATGCTTTTGTGTTATAAGCTGCTTAGTAAATGAGAATACTTGAATCAACCCATTGGATTAATCAAGCTGAAAGACTGAACTGGCTGCATCAATGCACTTACTACCTTTGACTCCAAAGCCCACACTTTCCCCACATTTAGCAAATCTTTACTGATCACTGTGGATGCAGAAATTGAAGATAAGGTCCCTGCCCTCAGAGGGCTCCCAGTCTATTTGAAATAGACAACCAGCCAATGGCAATATAGATCCTTAAGTGTACCCCTTAGCTCCCCAGGTCTCTGAGGCTCTGCCCTTGGTTCACCTTGTTCCTCTCTGCTACAGTACAGACATGCCTACTTGCTCCAGCCCTCTCAGTTCCATGGGGAACCATGCAGCTTCTCTGACAAGGAAGTTGAAGACTGTGTTTCCAACAGACCATGCAGAAGTCAAGTGCGATGTGAAGGTTTTGTGTGTGCGCAAACAGGTATAAAGGGACACAGGAGTGGGAGGGGAACGCTATCAAGTGAGCCAATGGCACCTGATGATGGGAGGACTGGCCATTGCCTAGTGCTCAAGATCAGGGTCATGTGTCAGGTCAGGAGGCCTCCTTGACCTCTTTTTACACGTATTATTTCATAAAAACAACCCTACCGTGTAGGTGTTAATATTACCCCCATTTTACAAATTGAGAAATTGAGACTTGGAGAAGTTACTCACCCAAGATCATACGGCAGGTAAGTGGAGGAGGTACAATTAGGAATTGGGGAATTCAAATTACATTCACTGACATTAAGGACACCAAAATTATGTGTGCTAGAATAAGAACTCCCGAGTTAAATCTACTTTGACTTTGTAATTTAGAGGAGTCACTTAACCTTAGCACTTGTTGGTTCTCTAAACAGAAAATCAGAAGTGATGTTAATACCTTACAAGTTTGCTATAAGCATCAAGTGACACAATGGATGTGAAAGTTCTTTGCAGACCGTGAGTTCTGCTGGCTTTCTCAGAGGTTTGAGGATAAATACAATATAGCAAAGCCACCTGCAACAGTTAAATAGGGTGGGTAGCATCATTTATCTCTGAAAATTCTTTGGTGAGATGGTCCCTGCATTTCTGTATCACCAAGTACAACATAACCCTTAACCCATGAGATAGTAAAACATTTTCGATTAAAGGAAGCAAGGGAAAAAAAGAAATGAACGGGCAGACAGAGGGAAGGAAGGAAGGAAGGAAGGTAGGAGCACACGAATAATCATCAGCGGCAGAGCTAAGTAAACACTTGTCTTTTCGATTCATTCCTCTAGCTCATTCAGGCAAACATATGCCTCTCTGTTTCTCCAAGGCTCCAGCAAAAATAAGAGTATTTTGACCCAAATTATCTAGATGGGAGTTGCAACTCTCTACATTCTCTGTAACCATGTGGACGGTGCTTAGGGATCTTCTCAGAAAGAATTAGTGATTCTTAGAGCAATTTCTAGGGCTGATTTCAAAGGCAAAACTCCATCCAATAAACCTGAAAGACTTTTACAGGGGTGTCCATGGACTAATTATGACCAGTGTTCCATGATTCTGACCAAAGCCGTAATGGTTATTTGGGCAGGCTTTAGTTTAAATGCCTTGTAAGGAACATGTGAAAACCAGATTGTTACTCTTCTGCCTTTTTGTTTTGTTTTGTTTTGGGTTTTTTTGGCAGTACGCGGGCCTCTCACTGTTGTGGCCTCTCCCGTTGCGGAGCACAGGCTCCGGACGCGCAGGCTCAGCGGCCATGGCTCACGGGCCCAGCCACTCCGCGGCATGTGGGATCTTCCCGGACCGGGGCACGAACCCGTGTCTCCTGCATCGGCAGGTGGACTCTCAACCACTGTGCCACCAGGGAAGCCCTCTTCTGCCTTTAATACCCCAAAACATTGGTTAAAAATGACCAGACACATCTGAGGAAAAAAGGTTACCTGTCTTATGGGCTTTATCTCCCAAGAATATACAAATAAGAAAGGAAGTCAAGTCAATGGGGAAAAGAGTTTCAAGGAAGCAAATAATTTTAAACATACAGTCCAAATAATTTTATCATCTAAAAGTAGTCCGGGGCTTCCCTGGTGGCACAGTGGTTGAGAGTCCGCCTGCTGATGCAGGGACACGGGTTCGTGCCCTGGTCCGGGAGGATCCCACATGCCACGGAGTGGCTGGGCCCGTGAGCCATGGCCACTGAGCCTGCACGTCCGGAGCCTGTGCTCCGCAACGGGAGAGGCCACAACAGTGAGAGGCCCGCGTACCACAAAAAAAAAAAAAAATTAAAAGTAGTCCGAATGGCTCTGGTGTTGAAGGCAGTGTGGTTTAGTGGGGAGAGTTTGTGATAAGAAAGCTATAGTTTCCAATCCTCCTGCCAGTACTTACCAGCAATGTGCATTTGGACCATCAAAACACTAATAATGGTAATAACAACACATATCCAGCACTTACCATGAGCCAGTACTGTTTCATTCATTTAAATCCCCAGCCACCCTAGGGGGTAGGTATGATGGAGTCTCTATTTTACAGATGAGTAAATTGAGGTGGGGGGGGGTCAGGTAACATTTGGAAGGTCCCATGACTAGTACTGTTACAGGACCCACTGAACCCACCACCTCTCACCAGTGCCAAGCAGAGGAGTCCAGCCTTCCTTCCTGTCTGGCCACTCGACCCCTGCCTAGCAGATCTGCCTTCAAGTACTTTCAGAAATATAACACTGGCTTCTTTGGGAGGATAAACTGTGGATTCCATTACCCACCCACCCCGATACACGAGGACTAATGCAAACAGAGCGTTAAAGGCACAGCAAAGTGTCCAGCCCACAGTGGGTCTCAAACCATGTGAGTCCCCCCACTCTTACCAGCCTCGGACCATGAGTAACCCCCTTTCTCCATCCCAGGGAGGTGTGTAAACCGCAGACTTCTTTGTAACGGGGACAACGACTGTGGAGACCAGTCAGATGAGGGGAACTGTAGAAGGATTTATAAAAAATGTCAGCAGGAAATGGACCAATACTGGGCCATCGGCAGCCTGGCCAGTGGGTAAGTTACCGCCTTCTGTCGTAGAGCTGGAAGGGCACACAGTTAAATGTGATTCTGGAGAAGAGCCAGGGAGGGACCTGTAAACAGAGTGGCTCCTTTTTTCCTTTCTGAACAAGGCAGGGTTGTAAGCAGATGCTTGCGGCTGCTCCCTGAGGACAGACCCAGGGCCTCCGGGGGCACATCCCACGGAGAGATGGACCTACGCGGCTGCAAGGAGGGAGCACTGGGGGCAGAGCTGTCTTTTGGGGCCACGGAGGCTCCCGCGAGGGCTGGGGGAAGGGTTATTTGACACCTGCTCTGTGACTGTGTTAGGTACTTTCTAAGCATTACCTTTGAATCCCCTTGACAGCTGCGAGGGAGGTTTATCTGTTTCTCTATCGGGCTGGCCCAGAGGAGAAGGTGCTAAGTAATTAGCCAGTGAAGGAGTGCATTTCCAGCATGGCTCTGCAGCCACTCTGTGTGCAGCCAATCTGGGGGCCTCTGAGTTGGTGAAATCCTCTGGGGAGGTGAGGGGTCAGAAGGGACCAGACTGCCCTGGTGCTCACTCTCCTTTCTTGCTGCGCTCTGCAGCCTCTCAGCCTCCAGGGGAAGAGGAGGGCCTCCCTTCAGACGCCTCACAAATCAGCGTGTGTGACACAGTGTGGGGAGCAGAGTGGCCCTGGATGGGGTTCTCCCTCTTCCTAAATGAGCGTCAGACCTCCATCCTGAAAGGTTGTCATTAGAGATACAGACGCCTCATGTGGGGAAAACCTCCTCTCAGGACCACCTTAGAAACTAGTGATTATAAGCCCCATCTCCTCGATGAGGAAACTGAGGCCTGGAAAGTTAAGAAGGTTCTCAGAAGTCGCACGGCAAAGGGGGTGACAGTGGACATTCAGAGCCAGTAGCAGAGGCTGACTGGACCCTGCAAGAGGGGCAGAAATACGGCTCACAGGCCACGGGACCCTGGCTGAGGCACTTGTCTGTGAGGTGCCTTAGTTTTGTCATTTGTGGATGGAAGTTAGTAATACCCTTTTTTCCAATCTGTGAGGGATGCATAAGCTAATGCCATGGTAATAAATTAATACACAAGAGGCAGTTGTATGGGTGTGGTGGGAAGAAAGCAGACTCTGCTCTTGACTTAAGACACTCAGACTTTGAGTCCTGGCCCTGCCAGCTGCTGGGCAGTTCGGTTGCCCTCTCTGTGCCTCACTTTCCTTATCTGTTGAATGGGTATAATAATACTACCCATGGATTCAGTGAGCCAATATGTGTAATTGATTATTACAGTATTAAAAAAAATAAATGAATATACATTATTATGCTACATGAAACTCTGTCACAGGAGAGAGATCCTAAGACAATTCTGGTAGAGCAGAACAGGCCAACAGGCAGAAACTAAAAGGAGACAGCTCCTTTGAACAAAAAAATGGCTGTCGGTAGTAGTCAAAGCAGACTTCCAAGAATGGTCTAGCATGGTAGGCAAGACAAGCCTCCAGGAATGGAGGCTTCTTAAGAGGCGGTGAGAAAGAATGTCAAATTAGAGACAGGATTTTCATTCTTTCTAAATGGACATAATGGCATCCAGGGCTTCAGGGACATTAAGTAAGGTGATGCCCTGAGCCATCTGTGACTGTGTCTGTTTCCAGTTAGACCCTCAGTAAATGGGAATTAATTTAGTGTCTTGTGATGGGGGTCATACAGAAATTAAGAAGAAAACCACCATCCCCAAGGAGCACAGAATCTAGGGGAGACAACAGACACATAAATAATAACAAGCCTTTATCACAGACCAAGTAGTGTTCTAAGCACTTAACCAATATGGACACGTGTAATCCTCACAACCACTCCAAGAGATATGATTTTCTTTGTTCCCATTTTACGAATGAGGAGACTGAGGTACAGAGAGGTTAACTGGTGTACCCAAGGTTACGTAACTCGTAAATGGCAGAGCAGAAACTTGACCCCAGGCATCTGGCTGCAGAGTCCATGTTCTTGCCTACCGTGCTAGACCATTCTTAGAAGGCAACTGCAGTAGGTGCAGAACAATAAATACATGAGTGGGGCAAGCATAGGGTCTAATGAGGACCTCTAATGCACGCAGCTTGGTACAAGTGTCAGTGAAGGCTGCCCACAACAGACAACGACGGAACCCATTCTTGAAAGATAAGTAAGAGAGAAAACAGTGAATGGCTAGAAGGGCATTTAGGCATAGGGAACAGCCCTTACACAGAAGAAGAGCAAAGCAGACTGGAGGAAGAACACCCCCAAGTAGTAAGGGACTGGCTTTGTGACTGTGGCCGGGAGTGTCCAGAGATGAAGCCGGAAAGCTGGTTTCATCCAGATATGGAGGGCCTTGAGTGCTGTACCAAGGAATTTGGCTGTCCTTTAGTAGGTCTACCAGTTGAGATTACACCCTCACCTCTTACCCTTCTCCGCCCCTTCCCTGTAGGATAAATTTGTTCACAAACATCTTGGAGGGCCCAGTTCTCGATCACAGGTATTACGCCGGTTCATGCTCACCCCATTACATCCTCAACACGAGGTTTCGGAAGCCATACAATGTGGAAAACTTCACCCCACAGGTATGTGCCAGCCAGGAAGCCACCGCAGGGCCATGGCAGGGACACTGGCAGAGCAGCCAGTAGCATGGGTCCAGACCCGGCCTACAGCCTGCCTGCTGGGCGAGCGCCGATGCATCGCTTTTTCTCTCTGAGCTTCAATTCTTCATACGTAAAATGGGTGGTCCCTTCCTCTGGACACGGTGGTGAGGCTGACGTGCCATGTATAGTAAAGGCAGTACAGAGCTGTAGTAGCCATAATCATACTAACAGTAATAACAAAAGCTCCCGTGAAGAGACAAGCATAGCTTAGGATTTGGAGTCTCACAGATGCCTTTGCAACTTACCATCTATATCATCTTAAAGGCTCTGCGCCTCTGTTTTCCTGTCTTTAAAATGGGAGTTATAAAGGTTCTACCTGCACGCAGAGGATTAGTGAGGTGATTAGTGAGTGTAAATGCTTAGCACACACAATACCTGGTTTAATGGGTCTCAGGAAGTGCTAACTCTTCTTTTTATTTTTGGATGAAAAACAGGCTATTTTTGTTTTTTATTTATAGCCATAGATAGAGAAAACTGGTAGCTTCAGTTTCATATTTGTACCAAAAGCAAATACAGACACTGTAGGTCCATACTTTATTTTGCCTTTGGAAAATTTTACAGACTTTCGTATATAAACATTGGTATGACAGCTGGGACACCCTACCTAGACTTCCAGAGTTTATATAGACATTACAGACAAAGAATTACATCAGTGATGGAAGAGCAAACGGTCAGTTGGGTAGGAAGTGACACAAGCGACTTAACCTTGTGACTGGAATCACGAGTCAGTGGTTTGAATAAATGTAGGCAGTTGAGTGGCAAAGAGATAGATGTCTCAGATGCCAGGTGATACTAGAATCATCATGACAGACATGCAAGAATCCTAGCATCCAGAGACAGCCAGATGACAGGAAGTGTTAACTCTTGTTATTATCAAGTCCTTGCCTATGAGAACCAGGCTTAGTTCTAAGCATTTTTTTAAGTTATAAAATGCTCTACCAAGATAAGCCTGTGTTATTAACAAACAGACTTAAAAGCAATCTCACAGGAAGTGGGGTTTAGAATAGACTGTGTTACAGTGTGACACACACACCTGAGGCTGAGGGAGAGACCTGGGTGCCAGGCCTGGCTCTGTCACAGGTCCCAGTTGTACTTTAGGCTAAGTTCCTGCTCTTGTCTGTGCCTCAGTTTCCTCATCTGTAAAATGAGGGGCCGGACTGGATGACGTGGGTGGTAGTTTTCATGTCTAAAATTGTGCAGTCCTTAGGTTAGACTGCTACCCATCCTCCCTCTCCTTTCCTGCTCCCCTCCCCACACATAGTTATTGGCTGAAAAAGACAAAATGAGCCTTGGGACAAACACAGCCTCCCCCGTGGTGTCCAGCCCCATCCCTGTGGCCTCCACTTTCAAGGGAGGATCTCAGAGTAGCCGTTTATCCTCCTGGTAAAAAGAGCTCCTGGCCCAGGCAGGAGATAGAGCTTCCTCTCTCCATAGCTGTGTTTTGAGCCCTGTGCCAGGCACTGTACAGTGTTTTACCCACATAAACTCAAGCCTCAGAACAAGCCCAATGAAGGACCCGTTATCATATCCATTTTACACATGTAGAAACTGGGGCACAGAGAGGTTAAGGCCAATGTCCAGGGTTACCCAACGAGAAAATGGTGCCTCACACCTTGGGTGCCTTACTCCCCGCCACGCTCGGAATCACACCTGCTTTTCTTCCTCGGAAGCTGAGCAGTTATGGGGACGGCAAGCATCCAGAAGCTGGTGGGGTGTGGGCGGAGACGATTTGGGGAGCCCTTGGCAGTTCCCTGTGCACAGCACCACGAGCACTGATTTTCGAGCAAACAGCTCCTCTAAGTTCTCAAAGGTACTTGGCTGCCCTGTCCCTGCATCGCCCCTGCACTGCCTTTCACCGGCCCGTCATCAGCTGTCACTGAGCTCCTCTTACAGCCTCCACATTGGCTCGTCTCTCTGACCCCGAATTCATCCCTTCCAACCCAACCACTATTCCATCCTGTCACGAACTTCCTGATGCTCAGCTGCTTCCTCGGTTGGCTCATTCTTGGATTAAGCTCACATTTTGGCAAGTCATCCAAAGCCTCAGCATCTGGATGCCAGCGCGCTCTGTCGTAGCACCTTTGTCTTCCCCTCACTCTTGTATCTTCTGATACAACTGCACTAGCATCCCTACAGTTTCTGGACCACACCCTGCCCTTGCCCACCTCCATGTCTCTGCCTACAGCCCAGAATGTTCTCCTACGTTTCTGTCAGTTGACATCCAAATCAAGCGCCCACTTCTGAGTATCAGCCCATAGTGTTGGACACATCTGTTTCTCCTGCTGGATCAAGAGCCCTGGGGGTGGAGATGTGGGCGCCTCTGAGTATTTTGTGTCTGGAGTACTTAGTCTAGTACCTGGAACATAGTAAGAGTACAGTGGGTATCTGTTGACTTGAATTGAACTGATGTAAGTCAAATGACGTAAGGAACCTTTTCTTTTTTTTTCCTTCAGACCCAAGGCAGATATGAATTTGCACTGACAGGATATGAATCATACTCAGATTTCGAACATAATGTCACAGGGACAACAATCAGCAAGTCTAGTTTCGGCTTTGGTTTTAAAATACCTCAGATATTTGAACTTGGCATTAGCAGTACAAGTGGTAACGGCAAACATTTTATCAGCAGGACCAAACGATTCTCTCATACGGTAAGTACCCTTTGGCTGCTCTTCCATTTCTATGTATTCATTTGAATTTTCATGGCCACAGATGTGTCTGTATTCCGTATTGCTACTAGTAATGGCAGCCAATTATATTTGCTATCTTAAAAAGCTTTTCACAAAAAATACCTTGGCCTTACATTAACTTACTTTTCAGAAAGGCCAGACAGGGGTGGCCTTCTATAATTATTTACTTTCTTTTTTTTTTTTTTTCAGTATGGCATTGTTTTTGTTTTTGTCTTTTTTTTACTATTTTAATTTTATTGGAGTATAGTTGATTTACAATGTTATTTTCTCAGTTTTAATTTTTTTATTGAAGTATAATTGATTCACAGTGTGTTAATTTCTGCTGTACAGCAAAGTGATTCATTTATACATATAAAGACATTCTTTTTTTTAATATTCTTTTCCATTATGGTTTATCATAGGTTATTGAATGTAGTTCTCTGTGTACTCTCATTTTCTCATGAGCTTTTCCCTTGGTTTTCATTAAGCTGAAGAATATAGCTTTGCAAGACTAGATTATCTCTGGAGACTTTTCGACTCCCAGCAATTTGACTTCTGTTCCAAATATTCAGATGAAATTCCTCTCCAGATTGTTACCCAAGACCTCTTCTGGGGTCACCTCTAACTTCTTGGGGGTGTTGTTGTGTTCACATGCCTGTTTCTCCTGCTTGCTTTCTGGTCCTTATCAGTTACTTTCCTTCCTGGGTTCTAATAGCCCCATCTGTTCTCTATTTAATTTGTGGTCCTCTTCCCTTCTTACTCTACAGCTGCTGCAGGTGACTCTTCTGTTCACCCACCTCCTCTACCAGGGCAAGCATGAGCCTTCACCACCGCTTCTCCACTTTCTGTAAAGCTCAGACCTGCACCACCCACTCCTCTGGTTATCACTACTTAGATGCCTTATGGACTCTCCAAAGCAAGTTCTTCCTCCCAAGCTGTTTGTGTTAAATAGCATTCTTTTCCTTCTGCCTTTCTGGGCTAGGGATGTCAGAATCATATTTGGCTCTCTTTTCTCTTCATTCCCACATTTGTTGGCCACCAGATCCTTTAGGTTCACTCTCCAGTATTTCTTCGTTTTTTTTAAATTGAAGTATAGTTGATTTACAATGTTGCGTTAACTTCTGCTATACAGAAAAGTGGTTCAGGTATACATAAATATATACATTCTTTTTTGTGTTATTTTCCATTATGGTTTATCACAGGATATGCTGTACGGTAGGACCTTGTTGTTTATCCATTCTATGCATAATAGTTTGCATCTGCTAACCCCAAACTCCCACTCCATCCCTCCCCCTGTCCTGGCCTTGGCAACCACAAGTCTGTTCTCTATGTCTGTGAGTCTGTTTCTGTTTCATAGATAAATTCATTTGTGTCATATTTTAAATTCCACATATAAGTGATGTCATATGGTATTTGTCTTTCTCTGTCTGACTTACTTCACTTAGTGTGATAATCTCTAGTTGCCTCCATGTTGCTGCAAATGACATTATTTCATTCTTTTCATGGCTGCGTAATATTCCATCGTATATATATACCACATCTTTTCTATCCATTTGTCTGTCGATGGACATTTAGGTTGTTTCCATGTCTTGGCCATCCAGTATTTCTTATTCAAACTCTGATTACATCTTCACTAGCCCAGGCCCTTTGATCTCTGGCTTCAGCCCTCCAAATGGGTCTCCTGTCTTCCAACTTGCCCCTTCAAATGTATGTGCTTCCAGAAAAATGTTTTTGTGATGCTAATCTAGTTGTATCAGCTGCTCCCTATTGCCCATAAGGTGAAGATCAAAGCCCATGACTTAGTGGAAGAGGAGCAATTGGAGTTTGAAGTAAGATGACAGGCAGGTGGACTTGAAGAATCTTGGATTCCAGAGTGAACGAGGTGCCTTTATTCTCTGGTCGCTGAGAGTTTGCACATGAGCATGATATGGTAGCAAACTAATCTGAGAGGAACATGGAGGAAATTAAAAGTCTACAGCGATTTATGTGAGAAAAAGGGAGTGGTGAGGGGCTCAGAAAGTTCTCTGCTGCCAAAATATCAACCAGCAGAAAATGAGTCATAAACATGAACTAGACTGTAACTGTCTCTGCTTATTTTCCTTCATGTTCTCGGCTGTGAACAACTTGGGGACAGAGGCTGTTTCTTTCATCTTTAGATCCACGATGGCACTTGGTAGGTGCTCAAGACTAAAATATAGTGATGAAGGACAGGATGATTAAAAGGAACTTGCCTTGTTAGGAGAGAAAGAGAGGGGTACCCTCCTTTGCTCCTCTCTCTCTTCCTCCCTCCCTCCCACCTCCCTGATTCAAACAGCCAGTTATAGAATGGTTACACCATGCTAGGCACTAAACTAGACACTTGGGACCTAGAGACAAATATAACATGATTCTTGCCTTCAAGCTCACGGTCTAGTAGGAGAGGTAAACACGTTTGCAGATAACTTAGTCCTGATTTTGATATCAGTTGTAATATAGCATGGTCTATACTACAAAGGAAATATGAACAACATGCAGTGCAATCCTGGGAGATGGAGTGTGTGTCAGGGAAATTCAGAGATGGTATCACATAGGCAGCAACAGGTAAGCAGGAATTTAGAGTATAAGTAGGTGTGTGTCAGGCAGAAAAGGGAGGGAAGAGCATTTCTAGCAGAAGGAACAACGTGTGCAAAATTATATTATGAAAGAGATGTGGGGAAGAGTGAAACGTTAGACGGATGCTGAGGTACGGTGTGAGCAGTGGAGAATAGTAAGGTATGCGGGGGAGGGTGGGGAAAACTTCAAGGTTGTAGAAGATGAAGCCAGGAGGCTACTGGGGGACAGATGGTGAAGGTCTTACATTCAGAGTAAGGGAGTTGATTATATTCTGCAGGCAGTAGAGAGCCAATGCAGGGTTTTGTTTTAAGCCCAGAAGAGCATTGTAATAACAGAGTTTTAGGACGTCAACTCTGATTGGAGCATTGAGGGCAGCCAGAGGGAGAAAGGAAATCAGTGGGGCAGCTTTTATCATAACCCAGGCAGAGGAAGAAGGCTCAAATATTTAGAAAAGTCATGAACAGAGCACCTAGTGACTGCTTAGGTTGGAAGGATGGGAGGAAGGGAGTCATGAGTCACTGGGGCAGGACTAGGGTGGGGGAAAGCAGGGCAGGGAGCAGAGGTGGAATGGCGTATAGAGCTGATGGGTCAAGCTGGCTGAGAGTTTTAAGATGAGGGAAGAATGTGTATTTCCCACGCATTCGCCTTTTCCTCAGCCGTCACTGCAGTGCTGGAACCTCTCGCTCTGGGTTACAGTAACATTCCTGGATGCTTGACCTTCCTCTAGCATTACCATGTTTCAGTCTTTCCCACACACCAGGGGTCACCAAACTTTTTCTGTAAAGGGCCAGAGAGTAAATATTTCAGGCTTTGTGAGGCCGTAGGGTCTCTGTGGCAACCGCTGAGCTCTGCCATCATAGGGTGACAGCAGTGATAGACAGTGCATAAACAAGTAGGCATGGCTGCACTGCAAAGAAACTGGATTTACAAAACCAAGCACCAGATCCTGAGTGCAGGCTGAGTTTTGCTGACCGTTGCCATGTGCTACGGTGTCCAGCCTTCCTAAAGCACCACTTTTACTCTTTCTTGAGTGCCTTTTCTTCAGAGTTTAAAGAGCATCAACTGGCCTCTCTCACCTTCCAAGATGGCCCACGCTCTGGCTGTGGAGTGTGTATCTCCCTGAATAAACCTTCTTTCTCTTTAAAAAAAAAAAAAAAGCATCAACCAAGAAGTTGCCTTTGCGGGTCCGCAAACCCCGTCTCCCCTCAGTGGTCCACGGGCACCTGCTGCTCCCTGCCTTGTCTGCTTCTGCTTCCCTTTCTCCTTGGTCCTTATTTGCTACTGTAAGGAAGTGAGCGAAGAACAAGCTCTTCCAAGCTGAGAAGTCCATCAGAGTATTTCTGAGAAATGAAGGCTTGTCAAAGAGACCATCTTCCCTCAAGTCTCCTAAAGGAATCATGAGTGATGACTCCTGGCCAAGAACATCAGATGGTATTTGGAAAGTTCTTGTTCCAGATTCCTGACTTTAAAGGTCTGCTTTTCCCTTGTTGGTCTTTCATTTAGAAAAGTGCATTTCTGCATGCACGCTCTGACCTTGAAGTAGCGCGTTACAAGCTGAAACCCAGAAACCTCATGCTGCATTACGAATTCCTTCAGAGAGTCAAGCGGCTGCCCCTGGAGTACAGCTACGGGGAGTACAGAGATCTCTTTCGCGATTTCGGGACCCACTACATCACAGAGGCCGTGCTCGGGGGCATTTATGAATACACACTCATCATGAACAAAGAGGCCATGGAGAGAGCAGGTACGTTGCCCAAGGACCACGGCTTTACTGATGGGGCACATGGAAGTGTGAGTTAACAGGGAGAGGCTTCTATTCCTTGTTGGGGGAGGGGTTATGAATTATGCTCTGAGTTTTCCTCATCCGTCCCTGGCTGTACTTTCACAGTTTCATTTACAGATTCCTCGTCGTTGGTTTTTTTTTTTTTGCGGTACGCAGGCCTCTCACTGTTGTGGCCTCTCCCGTTGCGGAGCACAGGCTCCGGACGCGCAGGCTCAGCGGCCATGGCTCACGGGCCCAGCCGCTCCGCGGCATGTGGGATCTTCCCGGACCGGGGCACAAACCCGTGTCCCCTGCATCGGGCAGGCGGACTCTCAACCACTGCGCCACCAGGGAAGCCCCCCTCGTCGTTTTTTGAATTGGTTGATGTTGGTCCTCCTTTGCCAGCCCTCCCTCTGGGCAGTCCTCTTTTCTACATAACTCCCTCTAGACAATAGCATCTAATCTCCTGGCTTTAAATGCCTTGAACATGTAGATTATTCCCAATGCATATGTCTATCCTGAATCTCTTCTTTGCACCCAAGAGCTCATGTGGAAATGTCTCTGAGATATCTTCATTTGAATGTCTAATGACCATCAGAAACTTAACATGCCCCCAAAGAGAACTTTTGCATATGTTTCTTTGCAGTCATCTGCATCTCAGAATGGTTCCACCATTCAATCAGTGGCTTAGGGCAAAAACCTAGGCGTCAACCTTGATTATTTTTCTTTCTTTCCAATCTATTAGTAAGTCCCATCAGCTCTACCCCCAAAATTATCTTTGCTTTCTATCTTGACTGTTACCACCTTATGCTCACGCCAAGACCAGTGTTTCTCGAAATTTAATATGAACGTGAATTATCTGTAAATCTTGTAGGAGGTAGATTCTCATTCAGTAAGTTTGAGTTGAGACCCAAGATTCTGCATTTCTAACCAGCTTTGAGGTGATATCAGTGCTGTTGGTCCCTAGACCACACTTTGAGCAGCAATGTTCCAGATTATTTTCAGAGCCTCCAAACTAATACTCAACTCCCATTCCCTTTCTACAGTCCATTCTCCGTGCAGATATTATAGGTCTTCCCACTTGCAATCAACTTCAAGTCTAAGGTATGACTTCTTCCTCCCAATCCAGTATTCTTTCCTCCAACATGGCATTTGTCAGGTTAACTGACCTGCCCTAGGTCACACAGTTTACAGTGGCAGAGCCAGGGCTTGGTTACAGGTCCAGTGTACTTGCAAGAGGACACATGGTGTACAAGGTAAATTTAGATCAGTGTGGCCTCAGTTTTGCCAAGATCAAGGGTACTGTCCTCCATACCAGAGGTTTCAAAAGCACTTTTCATAGTTCCTCAGATTGCTTCCTACAGAAAGGTTCTATGATCGACTTGGGTAAACATATAATAGATCCCACTTTTAGAGTTTCACAGGTGTGCTGAAATCAAGTGACCCCTCCACCTCTTTTGATACAACATTTGTCACACTGGCTTGACTGCAAAAGCCCGGTTTCTTGTCATTCTTATTGTTACAAGAATTATAAGAGGTATCATCATGGAATTCCTGTTTCAAGGAACATGCTTTGGGGAAAACTGAGCTACACCAACATTTCTAGACAATCCCAGGTACCAAAGCTGTTCTCCTCTCCTTTTCCTGACCTCACAGTGCTACAGATAGGTGTTTACAAGTCATACCGAAGACTTCAGCAAGCCCAGGATAGGAAGATGCCTTGGGGAGAATTAGAAAGGAACAGATGGGCAATGGTCCAAAAACGGAGAAGAAATAAGGGAAATCAGCTCCTTTTCTTTGCCAGGCACTATACCCGACACTTCGTAAGCATTAACTCAACTAATCAATGAACAAATTCTTTCTACTATATCAAAGAGTAGAGTGGGAAGGGTCAGGGGAAGGGGACAGCATGCAGCAGCCTCTACTCACTGGGTCAATCCCTAGAGATTTGATAAGGAGCCACATTTTTAGAAAGTGATTCTGAGCATGTCCTATCTTTGGAGAGCAGCAAAAACCCTCAGAGTCTTTGAAGAGGCTGAAAGGGGAAGTCGATGCTGATCTCTAATGAGGTCTCTACCCTGGTGCTAGGAACTACCTGCATTTCTTTTCATCAGGCTGGCCACCCATTAATTTATACCTGAGTCCCTGTGGGCCTCCAGGAAGGGTTAGGCCTCTGGAATCAATCACAGGAAAAGGCACAGGACAAATTACCTTCTAGGTCATGAGCCTCTTTTCTTGCTTCCTTCAGATTATTCTCTTAAGGATGTCCAGGCCTGTGCCAAAAATGATTTTAAAATTGGCGTTGCCGTAGAAGAGGTCTACGTCAAGCTGGGTGTGTCGGTTGGCAAGTGCAAAGGCATTCTCAATGAGATAAAAGGTGAGTAGCAAGGGCATGTGACTTCTCTGCTGATCATCCTTCCCTCTCTAGAACCCCAGACCCAGTCGCTCTTTAAGCTAAAGACTGGGTGTTCCAAGGCATTTCAATTAAAATAATAATTCATTCAATAAAAATCTACCTAGTGCTTACTATGTGTTGGGTATACCGAAATGAATGAGATGGTCGTCCTATCCTCATGGTACTCACATGAAGTGGGCAAACAAAGAAGCAAGGACAAGGCAGTGATAAGCACCAAACCCGGTCTGGAGCAACAGGACAGGCTTCCTAGGGCAGGGATCATTTGAATTGCAACTTGAGGTTGTTTTCAGGCAAGAAAAAAATCTAACAATGAAAATTTCCTCTGGGGGCCAGGAGTTGGCCTGGCTAGAGAAAGGATGCTCTAGGCTGGAGGGGTAGGAGCCAGGTGGAGGCAGTTGGGGGAGACAGGTGAGGCAGCTAGTGCTTACCTGAAACAATGGGAGAGATGGAAACTAGAAGGACAGGCTAAGCCACAAGTCATGTAGCAGAGTCCACATGGTGGGTTAGACCAGGAGGTGAGTGCTGAAGCCAGTGTGTAGAACCAGGTGTCTGGGAGCAGAGAATTTGGAGACCACGCAAGGGAGCTGGGAATTGACACAGCGAGTGGAGTAGGAAAGAGAGGCTGATCAGCAGAGCTCCAATCCTGACCCCTTCTGCACCCTGACAGCTCTCCTTCATCTGCTCTACTTACTAAGCTTATCCCTGTATATGTGATCATATGTGAAGAAAGAGTTCCACAGCCAAGGCAAAACAAAATGAAACAACAACGAAATGAACTGCAGGTCTAGAACAGTTTCTTGTGACTGATACATGGTGGATACTGTTGTTTATTTTGGTGGGGCTGGGTTGGAGCACGCATCTTACATAGGGAGGCACGCAGAAAACATAGGTGCTCTTTAAAGGAAACTTGTAAAGTAACCCCCCCTCCATCCAAGTTACTAGATAGAGCACTGCCCAGCACCCCAAGACCCTTGGCAATTACAACTCCTCCCTCCCTTTGGAGATAACACCATCCTGACTTCCATGTTAAACACCTGCTTCCTTTCATGATAGTTTTACCACTTACATGTATTGCTAACCAATATGGCTTAGAGCTGCTTGTTTTTGAACTTTATGTGAATGGAATGTAATCTTTTCAGTTCTTTTGTTTTTTCATTCAACACCATGTTTTTGTATATAACTATAGTTCATTTCCACTGCTGCATAGTATTTTAGTGTATGAATATAACACTTTGTTCATCCTGTTGTTAAATTGGGGTTATTTCCTGTGCCAAGCAATTATAATCAATGCTGCTGTGAACATTCTCACACAGTCATCTGGTGCACATGTGCTAGGGATTCTCCAGGGAATATACCCAGGAGTGAAATTGTTCGGTTGTAGAGTATATACTTCTTCTAGACTAGGTAATGCCGAGTTCTTCTGAAATGGTTATATCAATTTACAGTCCGACCAGTAGTATACAAGACCCCATTTTTTTGATGCTCAGGTGTTGCAAGCTCAGAGTGGAATGGAATAGTAACTTTCCACCAGTTCCTTTGGCATTGGACACATGGAAAAATTAGGATAGGAATGACTCACTGATAGGATTGGAGGCTTTCTGGCAAACTCCATGAGAAGTCAAAATAATAATGATAGACACTGTTTAGTGAGTACCTATTACATCCCATGCTCACCCTTTACAAATTTTCCCACCTTTGTCATCTGAGACAAAGAAATGATTTCACTTAGAGCTTGCGCAGGGTTATGTTGGTAAACTCCTTCACCCTAGTGCCTAAGATTCCTTATCTGCAAAGTAAGGATTATATAGTTCCTATTTCATAGTGAAGATTAGTTGAGTTAATACATGTACAACATTAGATTAGTGAATGACATGTAAATGATTAATAATCTATCTCTCTACCTACCAATCTATTTACCTATGATCTATTAATCTATCCCTATGTATGTATGTATGTATCTATCTATCTATCAGCTATCTGTCTTCCATAGACTCATTTAGCAACTGGCACTTACAGATGCTAAAAATAAATGTCCCTTTCTTGTCCTGTCCCCAGCTTGTGTCATATATGATTGAACTGCCCTTTTGCCCCTTGCACTGTGACTCCCTTGCTGGCAGGGATGCATATTGTCCACCTACATCTCCTAGGCAAGCTCCATAAATATTATGGTAACCAGGTTGTCAGTTAGGTTGCAGTAAATTCCAAGGTGTGAAAATGGATCCCCTGATGTGCCAGGTCTCCATGTCCATTCCAGGCAGAAACAAGGGAAACACCATGGTGAATGACTTGGTTGTCCTTGTGCGAGGAGGGGCAAGTGAGTACATCACTGCCCTGGCATACAAGGAGCTGCCGACAGCAGAACTGATGCAGGAATGGGGAGAGGCGGTGCAGTACAACCCGGACATCGTCAAAATTAAGGTACATGCAACTGCCCTACCAATCCTTCTCTCTGTTCAGAAAACAGCTTCGGAAGGATTGCTCTGAGCCAGGGTATGGAATACAGAGCTCCATAAGACCCAAGCCCTAATCTTGAGGCACATACATTATACTGGAAAATATATCTGGAGTGAACGAATTGTAATACAATGCTCAACACCGGCTAGAGAACCCTGACTCCCTCTCACTTGGACCCCCAAGTTGCTAAAGGAAATTAACCATCAGCTTCTAATTCCAGCATTCTTAAATCAAGATTGTTCCCATTTCATCTGGGAATCACTCATTCAGTTATTTGTTCATTTAAACATTCATTCATGCAACCAACAAATTGTAGCTGAGTTCCTGTGATGTGATAGGAACTAAGGCACTGGAGGAAAACAGAGGAGGGTGCAAGGATGAAAAGTACAGTCTGTGCTGAACAGTAAGATGCTTGCGTGCATTATTATCTTACAGGACAGCATAATACATCATGGTAAATCACTAACATGTTTTGGGCACCTACTATGTTCATGATACTCTGCCAAGGACTTTAGGAATGTTATTTCATCTAATTCTCATGAGTCTGCAAATTAAGTATGCTTAATTTTGTGGCTGATAAAAATCAAGGTCACCGAGGTTGCATCCACCTGTGACTGCTCAAGAGTCTCTATTAGGTCCAGACCTGAGAATTTTACCTCTTCCCTCCCCTCCTGTGGGTTTGGTAAATAGAAGATAATGATCCCAACCACCTGTCACCCAAACCACAGCAGTTTTGCAGCCTTAAACTAAAAAGACGTTTGCTAGAACAAGACTGTCATACAAATCGGCAGTGGTAGGTCCTTGCCTATGGGGACTTCAGCACGGTGTCCATGTCACATCTTACACTGTCCTCTTCTTGCCATTGTCTGTACAGTCATTGATGGTCCAACATCCACCCTCCCGGAGATTTACTCTTGCAGCCAAGGAGAGGAGTTAAGAGGCTGGAGCTCTGATGAGGGGCTCTGCAGTTACCAACCCTGGGAGTTTTCCAATATCTCTATTTATATGTCAAATGCACAGTTTCTGCAGAACAAGAAGGCTGCCATTCATTCCTTTCCTCTGCCACTTATTCAGTAGTGACACTTAGGGTACAGTTGCTGGCAAGCATCGAGAAGGATAAAGTCAACCATAGTTTGCAGGCAGCTCCAGAGAGATCTGGGATTGGCTGATGGCACGGTGACATTGGTTGGTATCACAGACGGGCATGGGAGAGAACAGAGTTCATGAGAAAATAGATCCCTGGTCTTTGCTTTTTACTTATATCTTACCTGAATCTTTTTTTAAACTTACAGTTAATGGATTGCCCTGGTTACCTATCTGAATAGGTTGGAAGTGCCAGCCTGGGCATTGGGAATGTTGAGTGTCCAGCAGCATGTGATATGATATGGGATGTGTGTTTTGTGTGTACGTGTGTGTGTGTGTATGTGTGTGTGTGAGAGAGAGAGGGAGGGAGGGAGGGAGGGAGAGGGAGAGAGAGAGAGCACACACATGTTAGCGTGCTAAGCATCTCAAACAGACCTGCCACCATTCTCAGAGATACAGCACTTTACTGAAGGCACAGAGAGGCTTCCCAGCATGTATGTGATGCCCTGGAAAGTATCATATCCACTATCAGTGTAGTGTTGTGAGAGGCTGTGGAGGTTGAAAGGGGAAAGAGATTAGAGAATGAGAGATGTTTCCAGCGGTGGAGGAGGTGAATTTGTTGAAGGTTTTATGCACTTCTTCTGTACATCGCTAACCTGAGTTGGAAACATCTATTGTGGGCATGGACTCTTTCTGGCAAGAGAAAACTGCATATGACTTCACATTATCTCAAAATAATTCTCAGCAGAGTGAGCTTACCAGATTGGAGCAGCAGTTGCCTTCCAGGAGGGCAGAGACCACTCGATAAGGAACTCCTAGACACAGAGTGTTGGCCAAGGCTTGTGTACATAAACGAGCCTTGAAGATCAAGATCTGAAAACACAGTTCCTATAGGAGCTGGGTAGGCAGAAAGAGAGACCACAGAAGAGCCCATTCACAGTGTTTAGTGGTGAACTTTGGTTACAGAGAGATGGCTCTTTGTTCAAAGAAGAGGTGGATAAAGCAATGGACATACATAAAGAGAACTTGGAACACAAAATATTGAAATTACATTCAAGATAAAGAAGACGAGGGACTTCCCTGGTGGTTCAGTGGTTAAGAATCCGCCTGCCAATGCAGGGGACATGGGTTCGATCCCTGGTCCGGGAAGATCCCACATGCCGCAGAGCAACTAAGCCTGTGCGCCACAACTACTGAGCCTGCGCTCTAGAGTCTGTGAGCCACAACTACTGAGCCCGTGTGCCACAGCTACTGAAGCCCGTGTGTCTAAAGCCCATGCTCCACAACAAGAGAAGCCACCACAGTGAGAAGCCCACGCACCGCAGCAAAGAGTAGCCCCTGCTCAACGCAACTAGAGAAAGTGTGTACGCAGCAATGAAGACCCAACACAACCAAAAATAAATAAATAAAATAAAAATTTTTGTTAATTTTAAAAAGATAAAGACAAGCATACATCTAAAAATAGAAGTAAATTTTAGAATATATTTGCTTTGTGGTTATAATAAAATTAAGGAAAATAAGGAATTTATGAAATAAAAAATAGAAGCTGAGATGTGTAGACACTAATCAGATGAAAGGGGAAATGGCTGAATGTAGAAAGCCAGAAGCACAGTAGTAGAATCAAAAACTACATTGGAAACTATAAAGAACAGAATTGACGCTGCAGAAAATTGAGTCAGTGATGTAGAAGGTGCTATAAAAATGTTTCTGTAATGCAGAAGCAAAAGACAAAGAGATTAAAGCAATGATATAAAAGAAATATGATGGACAGAGAGTACAGAAGTGGAAATCTAAAAACCAAAGACTTCTTCCTGAGAAAGATCCAGGATTAAATATGAAGATGCATTAATCAAGCACATAATAAGGGAAACTTCCCTGAGCTGATAATGCAAAATGAACAGCTCATTGAAAAGGAGGTAAAAGTACTGAAGATAAAACAATACTGAGACACATTGTGGTGAAATTTTTGACTTTGAGGAACAAATAGATCCTACAAAAATAAAAGTCGTACTAGTCTTAGAATTCTTCACAGTGCTAAATGCCTAAAGATTATGGAGTGACAACCACAAGATCTTGAAGGAAAAAGCTTGTGGCCCAGTGAAATGGTCATTAAGGGATGAAAAAATCCCCAAGACATTCTGAGATATTAAAGGAGTCACATAGAGGATTGCCAGATTTAGCACTCGAAAATGCAGGATGTCCAGTTAATTCTGAACTTCAGACAAATAAGGAATATTTTTTTTTAGGATAAGTATCTTTCAAATATTTCATGGGATATATACTAAAAAATTATTTGTTGTTTATCTGAAATTCCATTTTAACTGGATGTTCTGTATTTGACTGGCAACCCTAGTCACAAAGCCTACCATCCATGTACATTTCTATAGTGGTCGAGGTGCTAGGTTGTGGTCTGGGATTCAGGCTGATGGAGAAGCCATGGTAAGGAGCTTGGCATGGTTAAGCATAGAAGAGAAAATACTGTAGTGAGTGATTCATCTAGAGGTCAGGAGAGCCTAGGTATTGCAGCAGTGAAACACCCCCAAATCTCAATGACTTAGTTCAACAAAAGTTTATTGCTCAATCACACATCATGTCCCTATTGGTGAGGGACCTTTTCTGAATGTCTCTCAGGGATCCAGGTGATGGAGGCTTTATCTTGTCCTGTGCTCCCAAGAGCACGAGAGCAGTGGTAAGGGAATGGGAAAAGTCACCACACTCTGCTCCCAAAGCTTCAACCTGGAAGGGGCGTTCCCTCTGCTCACCTTTCACTGCTCAGAAAAAGTCGCATTGCAAACCTGCCCTTAAGGATGGTTCAGGGAAAAACAGCCCTGCCAAGTGCCCAGAAGGAAAAGCAGCTGATATATTTGGTAAACAGTGATAATGACCATCACACCTTACTAAAGCAACTTATTTAAAGATTCCCTAAAAGCAAATTACTCTGATGAAGAGAAGGTTTTGTGTTTTTCTTTAACTTTTTATTTTATATTGGAGTATAGTTGATTAACAATGTTATGTTAGTTTCAGGTGTACAGCAGAGTGATTCAGTTATAATGCAGATGCTTTGTTAGCATGACCTGGTAAGACAATGTCAGACTTCGACTGCCAGATCTCACTGGAAAAAATAAATTCTGAATTCTAAATAAGGAAACCCATAAATGTAATTAAATGGAAATAACACAACAACAAAATAATTTTGCCACACATGAAATCTTCCCTGTGTAAGGAATGATACAATGTATAAGAAACATATCTTAAAGGAAATAGACAACTCTCAGAAGAACTCAGATGATAAATATGCAAAATTTTAACTTCTCTAGGAAAATGAAAATTAAAGTAAAAATACAGTATTCTTTTTTTTTTAATTAATTTATTTATTTGGCTGCATTTGGGTCTTCGTTGCTGCGCGCGGGCTTTCTCTAGTTGTGGCAAGCAGGGGCTACTCTTGGTTGCAGTGTGCAGGCTTCTCATTGCGGTGGCTTCTCTTGTTGTGGAGCAGGGGCTCTAGGCACCCAGGCTTCAGTAATTGTGTTACACGGGCTCAGTAGTTGTGGCTCGTGGGCTCTAGAGCACAGGCTCAATAGTTGTGGTGCACAGCCTTAGCTGCTCTGCAGCACAAGTGTGTCTTCCTGGACCGGGGCTCGAACCCGTGTCCCCTGCATTGGCAGGCGGATTCTTTTTTTTTTTTTTAACATCTTTACTGGGGTATAATTGCTTTACAATGGTGTGTTAGTTTCTGCTTTATAATAAAGTGAATCAGCTATACATATACATATATCCCCATATCCCCTCCCTCTTGCGTCTCCCTCCCATGCTCCCTATCCCACCCCTCTAGGTGGTCACAAACCACCAAGCTGATCTCCCTGTGCTATGCAGCTGCTTCCCACTAGCTATCTATTTTACATTTGGTAGTGTATATATGTCCATGCCACTCTCCACTCTTGGCCGGTGGATTCTTAACCACTGTGCCACCAGGGAAGTCCCCAGTATTCTTTTTTACCTGTCAAATTAATGATGATTAAAATCTGTAATACTCAGTGTCCTTGGGAGCGATGAGATGGGAACTTTTATATGATGAAATGGGAATATAAATTGGTATGACCCTTTAGGAAAAGAATTTAACTGTATATATCCAACACATTAAAAATGTTTATAGCTTTTGATCCAATATCCCTAAATGGAAGAATCGACTAAAGAAATCACTTAAAAAGTTGGTAAAGATATATCTATAAAGACATGCCTCATTTTATGTTACTGTAATCCTTATCTGAAGTTTCAGTTACTCATGGTCAACTGCAGTCTGAAAATATTAAATGGAAAACTCCAGCAAGAAACAACTTACGTTTTCAATTGCATGCCATTCTGAGTAGTGTGATGAAATCTTACACTGTCCTGTTCCATCCCCACCTGGGATCCCCAACCATCAACATCATCTGCTCCTGACATCCAGCCATTGACATGATCGTGGTTCAGTGATCTAGCACCACCCAAAGCAGATGATACTTTTGATGATACATCAACAGTAGCCTAACACTATGTCACAAATCCTACGTCATTCACCTCACTTCAACTCATCACCTAAGCACTTTATGATCTCTCGTCATCACAAGTAGAAGGGTAAGTATAGTACAATCAGATATTTTGAGAGAGAGAGAAACAGACAGAGACAGAGAGAGAGCACATTCACATAACTTTTATTACAGTGTATTGTTACATTGTTCTATTTTATTTTTAGTTATCGTTGTTAATCTCTTACTGCGCCTAATTTATAAATTAAACTTTATCATAGTATATGTGTATAGGAAAAAACATAGTATATGTTGAGTTTGGTCCTATTCATGGTTTTGGGCATCCACTGGGGGTTTTGGAAAGTATCCCAGCTGGTAAAGGAGGACAACCATATTTGTAGTAGCAAAAGGAAAAAGAAAAATGGAAACAACCTAAAGATTCAATAACAGGGGTTGAGTTGAATACAGTGTAGTTCACCAATACAACAGGATACTCAGTAGCCATAAAAAACCATTTTATCAAGGATTATTGAATGGCATGGGAAAATGTCATTCAATAATATATGATGTTAAGTGAAAAAAGTGGAATGTAAAACTTCACTTTTCTTATGCCACCAATTTGGTGTAAATAGCTGTCCATCTACCTATCCAAAAATATATACTGAAAGGATACAAACCACGATGGTAACAATTCAAATCTTCCGCCCTCTGCTTACTCACGGTGACTCTGGCCAATCTCATTAACTTTTCTGTGCCTCAGCTTTGCCATCTGTAAAGTGGGGATACAGAAGTCTACCTGACTCATAAGACTGTTGTGAAGATTAAGTGAGATAACATACATATTTAGTTCAGCACCTAATAAATGGTAGCTATGGCAATAATTATTTGTTATCGTTAAGAACAGCAGTCACCAGGGTCCATTATAGAGAACTGCATGGAGTTTCATAGACAGCACCCACCATCTCTGTGCAGCAATATGATCAATAAAATTTCCACAAGATCAGGTGTGCTAAGGACCCAATGATCAATGTGAGTAGTTGGGATTTTGTGTTTTGGGGAAAGATGGGCAAGAAAGGAGGAGGAAGGAAAGGAGGGGGAGAGGGAGGGAAGAAGAAGAGGACAAAAGGGAGAAAAAGAAAAACAGGAAAAAAAGAACCAGCAAACCAAAAAAGGGACAAATGAGCCATATTAAGTTGAAAATGGAGCTGTGGAGGGAACCCTGCAGAATTGCTGCCAAGTTCCAAGGCAAGCCATCATAGAGAACCCTGGGATAGAGGTTGGAAATGGGAATAATCGCCATTTCTATCACCAGTCATCATGTGATGAAATAAAACACAGATTTGGTTTAGTTAGTAGGAAAAAACCTACAGATTTGGGGTTAGAATCCTGGCAATGCGCTTTTATGAGTTCTTTGACTTTGTTCAAGTTACTTAACGCTCACCTGAAATGGGGCTAGTAATGGCTCCTCTGTGAGGATGAAGTGGGATCATATGTGTAAGTCACCAGCACAGCTCTCGGCACACAGTATACGTGGACGGTTTATTCCGGTTCTGCCACTGACCTACTCTATTTCCTGAGCAGATCTCGGTACTGGTAGAAAAATGCTTGGGGGGTTAAAGGCAGACTTTCAAGGTGCTCTTGCAGGGAGAGCAGGCTGTTGGAGGAGCTCATCGTGGGTGTACAACAATCCCCCATGTAGCCCCGCCCTCCCATGTGTGGCCAGCAGGCTGGGCCATTCTGCAGACAGCCTCTGGATCAATTCACTGACCACAAAACGGTCAGACACTGGGACCACCAAGGGGCCTTGCTTTGCCCGCTGGAGTGAAGGTCAGCATCGGATGCATTAAGAAATGGAAGCAATTTTCTTCCCACTGGAGGCTTCTATTAGGCGTGATTACCTGCATTTAGACAGACCCTAAAGGCTCCAGGGCCAGATTAGGGCAGAATCACAAACAAAATCTGGAGAGGAACCTGGCCCTGGAGCTGAAACTCGAGCCAAGAGGCTCTGACCATGTTTAGCTACCTCTTTGGACTTTGCCTTTGTTTTTCCAAGCCCACAAACAATTCCACATCTCTCTGTGGCTTCCAGCTCTCAAACACTGCTGTGCCCACTGAGAGCATCACTCACCCTGCTCGCCACAGCCTCGCCTCCAGGCCAGCTGCTATTGCCCTACTGAGGCCTCCCATCCCCCTTTCATTCTTCCACCCACTTTTTCTTTCTTTTCTTTTTTTTTTTTTTTTTGCGGTGCGCAGGCCTCTCACTGTTGTGGCCTCTCCCGTAGCGGAGCACAGGCTCCGGACGCGCAGGCTCAGCGGCCATGGCTCACGGGCCCAGCCGCTCCGCGGCATGTGGGATCTTCCCGGACCGGGGCACGAACCCGTGTCCCCTGCATCGGCAGGCGGACTCCCAACCACTGCGCCACCAGGGAAGCCCCTTACACCCACTTTTATTAGCGGCCCTCACTAAGCTTTGGGCGGGACCCCGGAGACACAGCTGAGCAGTATACAGGTCTGATCTCCAGGAGCTTACAATCTAATTAGAGAAGAAGGAAAAAGGACATCAACCCGAGACGCTGACCACAAAGGAGCGAAGAGATAGAATTTGCATCAGATGAGGTAGTATAGACAGTATTCTGAGCGTTTCATGGTGGGAAGGTGTTCTGTGGAGCTCGGGAATGGCTCCCTAATGGTGGCTCTCACATGCCACGAAGGATTTTCACAGGTTTGGTTGGGGGTGGGGATGGGGAGTGACGTTGGAACAATGCTCCCATGATACTTTCAGAGAGTTGCTTGCAAACCGCCACCCCTCCCCAACCAAAAACAGATTAACTAGCCGCCCCTCTCTACCCATTACAAGTTACCACTGTTACCTGTAACCACTGTGTATCTGTTAGTCCTTTTGTCTCTGTCTCTAGATTCTGAGTTTCTTGGGAGTGGGGATTTTATCTTACTCATGACTTATGCTTCATGCCTGACACTTAGAAGGTATTCAGCAAGTGTTTGTTGACCTGAACTCGAATGAGCTTATTTGTGGATATCGGGTGGGGTGGGAATTGAGACAGGGTAGGGCATCCATCCAGTTGCGTATGAATCCACTGTGGTCTGCATGCAGCAAACCTGCGCATTCCCGTAGAGCCTTGCTTCATGTTTCTATGTGATGAATGTTTTCTGTTGAAGTAAACGCCTTTGCTCCCTTCCCAGACAGAGCCTCTGTACGAACTGGTGACCGCCATGGACTTCGCCTATTCCAGCACAGTGAGGCAGAACATGAAGCGGGCCTTGGAGGAGTTTCAGAAGGAAGTCGGCTCCTGCCAGTGTGCTCCCTGCCAGGGGAACGGAGTCCCTGTCCTGAAAGGTACCGTTTCCAGTGTCGCTTGTGGCAGACGTCATCTGGAGGGGCTGGCTCTGGGGCCAGAACACGTGATCAAATCCACACACCCTCCAGAGGCGTGTTTCTAGGTCAGGGTTTCGTGTGTATATCCAGGGCAATTTCCAGGTCATTCCCCAGTCCTCTGCCTCAGGCCCCAGGGATGTCATAAGGCTCCCTTCTTTTTCTCAGAGGAAAGAATATAAGCGCCTCTCCCCCCTTCCCCCGGCCATTTGGAGCCTCTTAAAGATGAGCTTCTCCACCTTGACTGGGCATTAGAACCACTGGAGATCTTTAGAACTACTGATGCTCAGTCCCCAAATGTGATCATTACGTGAGACTCTCTAGAGAAGAGACCCTCATCAGGATGGCTAAACCCTCTTCTCTCCGGGTAGTTCTAATCTGTGGCCAGGCTGTGACTCACCATGGAGCATCACCTCCCTGGAGCACAGTGAAGTAGGGTTGGACCAAGGAGATGGCTGCACTCGGGTACTACTTATGGCAAGGCACCTGATGTCCTCTCAGGCTGCACCTGAGAATCACCCAGGGAGCTTTGCACAAACACGAAACCCTGGGCCTCAGCCCAAAATAGTTAAAGCAAATCACTGGGATTGGCCTCTGAAAAAAAAAGCCTAGCAGATAATTCGTTGTAGAGTGAGGACTGGGAAGCTGTTCTACAGGTGAATTCACTGACAGATAGGATCCATGATTTTGCCAAGCTTTTAGACTAGCAGGAGAGCTAGCCTTGACCCGAGGGTTGCACTGAAATGCACCAGTGTTAGAACCGGTGTTAGTCTGACTATCTCCCAGAAAGTCAGAATGCAGGCATCTAGAACAGGCTGCTCTGGCCATCGGAATACCTAGGTTCTAGCCACAAGGGACACATGGGTGACAGCAGCATTAAACTGAAGGCAGGAGCAGGCTGAGACTGTGTGGTCTGTAACAAGGAGTGGGGATGGACTCTGGGACTCTGTCCTGGTCAAAGAAGAGGCCCTCCCTGGGCTGAGCAGGGGAGACACCTTGTGCATATCCTGACCAATACATGGTGAGACGATTGGGAGATGGGGTGTGTGTGGCATGGATGGCCCACTAGAACTTGATTGCTAACTTGAGGGTCACATCCGGGGTCACTGCATGGGGCAGGGCAAACGTGAGAGAGGCTGGGGCCTGGGATCTTCTGCTCCTGTTGTGATGGGCTAAGAAAGAGTCCAGTCCAGCATGATGCCAAAACAGGGCATCAAGAGCAGCTGGGTACAGTATATCCCAGCCCAGGGAGCCAGCAGGACTCGAGGCAGAACCCACATGGTTGGAGCAAACTCAACAGAGGGGACATGACAGAAGATCTGTTCTCAGGGAGAAAGATTCCACCTGCCCAGCTGAGATGGAGGGATGTGTGTCTAGCTTCTCAGATGGGATGGAAATGAGCAAAGCAGATGTAAGTGACAGCCTAAGAATGGGAAATTCTGCCTGAGGACCAGGACCTGTAAGTGAGGGTCAGTTTAGCAGGAAGTGGGATGCATTCACCGGCACCAGGTTTTGATCTAGGGGTGCTAAAATCCCCCTTGCCTTGTGTGTAACTTGGACCTAGAGACTGGGACCCACTGGAAGCTTTACTTTGGAGGTGATGGAGAAAAGGAAGCCAGAGGCTGGAATGCTGACAGGGCCCAGCCTATAAGGGACAGTCCTGTAAAGACAGTTCATATGATTCAGGTGAGAGAAGCTTCAGGGTGACATGTGACAGATTAACATAAGGAGAAACCTCCCAAATGTCAGAACTGGCCTAAGGCAGCATATGAGACATTTAAGGGTAGTGAGTTCCCCATCACTAGAGATGTTCAAGCAAAGACTAGACAATTACTTGTGGTGAAATTGAGCATCAATGACCATTGGCCCCAGGGACTTCAATAATGTAGCTTCTGACCCCCAAAACCAATGTCTAGGTCAAAGGTCAGCTAATGGGTAATTTTCCTCAACAACTCGACATCATTCCCTGTAGTGGAATAAACACCCTTTCATGAGCAAAGGACCCTCAAGAAAGGAGTGGGTATTCTTGGCACTGAACCTTCTTATTTCAAACCATTCAATTAAATGTTTGCCCTATTTTAACCTAATGGAAAAGCCACGATGTGGAGGGAGGGGTGAAGTCTAGGAGCTCTTACTTCATGTAGTATGATTCATACTGTCTCTGCATCTTCTCAGGAACACGCTGTGACTGCATCTGTCCTGCTGGATTCCAAGGCCCTGCCTGTGAGATCACCAATCGGAAAAGTAAGGAGCCTGTGAGAGTTGGTTGGGGAAGGGAAGTCTAGGGAAGTCCAGAGAATAATTCAAAAGAGCAAGAGCAAAGTCGGGGAGAGGGCTAGGGAGCTGGACACTATGAAACTTGAGATCCATCTTGACTCCTGATTTTATATTTTATTATTTTCACAACTGAGAGTGCTCCATGTTACAGGACTGCTAATGCATGGCCTCTTCGAGTCATCTCTTTGAATCATTTTGGAATGTTTATCTTTTTTTTTATATAGTGAACTCCTATTCAGCCCTCAAAATCCAACACAGATGCCCCTTGTTCTGTAAAAATTATTCTCATCCAAGAAGAATTAATTTCTCCTGTGGGATCCCATAGGACTTCAAACATGTATCTATTACAGCTTTTAGCACATTCTGTTTTGGGTTGTGTGTGTCTACCTCCCCTGTGTCTGTGAGTAGGGATCATGTCCCATTTACCTATGGGTCCGCAGGTTCCCACACAGTTGCTGCAGTTGAATTAATAACTGAACGACTGGACTATGATGAAGATCTCTTCCAGTTCTCAGATCCTTTAGCCGGTTTATTTTCTAAGAATTCTTAGCACTGCCTCCCCCCACCCCCCGCTCCTCCCCTTTCTTTTCCTTTCTGTGACTTTTTTGGTGATACTGTTAAAAAAGGAAATGGCACATCCAATAAAAACACCAAACATTTACTAAGCAGTCCACTATGTACCAGGCACCTTGCTGAGGGCTTGGACTCAGTGTGGGTTCAAATTCCATCTCCATCATTTAATAGCAAATTACTTGACCTCTTCGTGCCTCAACTTCCTCATCTGTAAAATGGAGATGATGATATTAACTACCTCATAGAGTTGTCTTAAGTCTCTCATGAGGCATATAAAGCACTTGGAAGGATGCCTAACCCATCGTAAGAGCAAAATAAGTATCGGTTAGTTGGTTTTAGAGCAAAATAAATAGTGTTACTTTATATTTCACATATATTCAATCCTTTCATCCTCACAACAACCTCATGAAGTAGATACTGTCAATACCCCCATTTTATAGAGGAAACTGAGGTTCAGTGGGTGGCTAGCTAACTTGCCCAATGGCCACACAGTTAGTAGGTGTGGGGACCCAGGTTCAGGTCCAGTGAGTCTGACTCTGTAACCTTTGCTCTTGGTGCCTGCTCTGCTGCTCTCCTCAGCAAAGTGCTCAAGGGTGTCTCCACTCCCTCTCCTACTACAGCTAAACCAGGCCCCCCACAGTGGCCTGCCCAGTAAGAGTGTAATGGCACAGCCACAGGATTTCCACTGCTTGGAGGAGACCTTGGAAACCTCCCACTCCAGCTACCTCATGTTATCAATGGGGAGGCCCAGAGATACTAAGTAATGTACCCAGAATTACACTGCAAGTTAGAGGCTCAGCCAGACCTGTGATCTATCATGGCGGATGTGATTGATTATTCGCCAGTCTCATCAACAACCAGAAATCCTCAAGGGAAAGGCAAATGTCAGGGAGGGTAGAGCACAGTGTTATTACTTCATTTAAAACACACAACGGCCACATAGATAACAGAGCTCCCGCTTGATACACTGAGAAGAAGTAAACTATCCAGCATCCTATAGCTGGGAAGTGTCTAAGCTGGAAACTATTCATTTATTCCACTAATATGGACTCAGGGACTCCTATGTGCCAATTTAGGTGCTGGGGTTCAGTGGTGAGCAAATCAGATTATAGTTCCTGTCATCATGGAGATTGCTCTTTAGAAAGACAGACCAACATCATTTGACTTGTCCCAGAAATACATTTAAAGTTTCAACTGTAACTGCTACAAAATGCTCTGAGAGCTTAAAATATGAAGTAGTGATGGGGAGTTAGGGATCAGGGAAGGTTTCCTCGCAGAAATAACACTTAAACTGAGATCTGAAGGGTGAATAGGATTGACCAGATAAATAGAGGAGGGAAGTGTATTTGGGGCAAGGAGAACAGTGTGTGCAAAGGCCCTGTGGTGGAAGGGAACATGGTGAGCCAATGGCCTGAAGGAAGGACAGTGGACTGGAGTGGGGAGATCAGAGATTCAGACTCTCAAAACCCTAGGGTTTATACACCTTACCCCTCCTATAGGGCACCAGAGTGTCATAAGGGCTAATTAATATTCATTGACCTTCTTTCTTATAGATGTCCCCATTGATGGGAAGTGGAATTGCTGGTCAAACTGGTCTCCGTGTTCTGGAGGACATAAAACAAGACAAAGGCAGTGCAACAATCCACCTCCTCAAAATAGGGGCAGCCCCTGCTTGGGCCCTGCTTCCGAAACACTTAACTGTTAAGGAGGGGAAAGCATCTAGCAGGTGATGCTACTGTGGGCTGCACACAGCAAGGAATCAGGCCAGCTCACCCCCCATGCCTGCTCCCATCTGGAGCTGGCCCAAGGTGGAGGGCTGTGCCATTCAGAATGTTTAAAATAAAGATATTACTTGTAAAATGCACACTGATTTGAACAAATGGTAAGTTAAACAGTAATTATAGTCTCCTGAAGGGCTTAGACATCCTGGTAATCTTTACTTTGCTCATCTCTACAGTTTTATTTCACTCCCATTTACTACCAGCCAGGAACTGTGTTGGGAGCTGTCCGTGTGCAAGTCCCACAATCCACCACTGACCTGCGCATAGTAGGTGCCCAATAATGAATCCATGAATAGGTATTAAACTGTTCCTGTCTTGAGGAGCACACTGTCTCATTCAATGTCAATTGGCAATTGGCAGTTCATATTTATTGAATGATTAGTGTGTGCCGGCCACAGTGCTCTCAGTGCATTCATTCATTCATTCCATCCTCATGACAACCTTATAAGGTGGATGCTTTATTAGTCTATTAAGCAGCAGGAGAATCAGCTTAGAAGAGTTAAGTGACTTGTCCAAAGTTATGCAGCTAAGGAGTGGGGGAGCTGGGCTGCAAACCTGGGCACTCAAGCTCTAGGGTTTTAAACCCTTTTCTTTTAAATTTTTATTTATTTATTTGTTTGTTTGTTTATTTTTGGCTGCGTTGGGTCTTCATTGCTATGCATGGGCTTTCTCTAGTTGCTGCAAACGGGGGCTACTCTTTGTTGCGGTGCGCGGGCTTCTCATTGCGGTGGCTTCTCTTGTTGCAGAGCACAGGCTCTAGGCGTGTGGTATCAGTAGTTGTGGCTTGCAGGCTCTAGAGCGCAGGTTCAGTACTTGTGGCGCATTGGACTAGTTGCTCCGCAGCATGTGGGATCTTCCCGGACCAGGGATCAAACCCTGTGTCCCCTGCATTGACAGGCAGATTCTTAACCACTGCACCACCAGGGAAGTCCCCAGGGTTTTAAACTCTTAACTGTGATGCTCCTTTCCTCTCAAAATTGGACCTTGGATCAACAAAGAACTTTTTATGAAATAAAATGTAGAAGGTGGTGTGTGTGTGTGTGTGTGTGTGTGTGTGTGTGTGTGTGTGTGTGTGAGTGTGTGAGAGAGAGAGAGAGAGAGTGAGATTGACAAATCCCCACCCACTGCATCACAAAGAGAGTGGATCTGGGTTCCTCAGCTTCTTTTGATGCTGAGCACAGGAAGCAAGTGGTTGTTCTTGTACAGAGCTGAATTGTTGTGACATGAGTGGGTGCCCGGAGGAGATGCTGAACTGGAGACTAGAGCCACGGAAATTGATCACTGAATGAGAGCCAGTTTAAAAAGAAAGAAAGAAAAAGAGGAGGGGTTGTGGTGGCTGGAAGAGGAAATACATCAGGAGATGATCAAGCTGATGGCTGTGGGTCAGTGGGCAATGTAAACCTTCCCTACCTCTGTACGTTGTGCTCCGCTCACTCATGCTTTTGTGCAAATCCCATTTGGGGAGGGAGGTACTGAAGGATGAGAACAAGAGGGCAGTTGATCTTTACGTTACTAAAATCCAAAATATTTTTATTTTTTAGATTGAGTCAAGTGATCTTTTAAGCTTTGTTGCTCACATTCATTCCTTCTCATTAAAACATCCCTGAATATTTTCTTTGCTCTTGGGCACTTCCTGTCGGATCGCATAACTTCATGTGAATTTGTTGAAATCAGATTGGTGGGGAAAAAAACCAGTTGGTTGAAGGTGAATTGATTCATCCTATGCATTTTTAACCGATTTGTTTTCGGCCACATCATCTGCTGTAAGTTTGCCGCTGGGCTGGGTGCTGAGACCCAAGACCATAACACATCCATGACACCAAAGCACAGGTCACCAACACCCACCAGTCTGGCCGCCCATCTCTCTGGAATTGAGTCAATAGAACAACCATGGAAGGAGCTGATTCTTTACTGCTTAGGGGTTGCTGCAGCCAGGATGGCGATTCTGTCTGCCTTCCTGCATCCCCTTGTCCCCTGCCATTGAGCAGACGGGTCCAGGCCCTTGTTTAGATTAATATTATTGCTTTGCCGTCGCTGTTATTTCAATAGGCTAATCCAATAATGTTTTATCTCTTTCATTATACCGAGGCCATATAATTTTCTTACGTTATAATCTATCTTCTTTTAAGATTCCCCAGAGATGGGGAAGAGAGGTTCTATCTTGGGTTGATGGGAGGCTCCCGTGAAGCCGACACGAGCACGTCGAAGCCAGCACCGCCAAATTAAATTCTGAATCTCAATCACGGCCACCGCTTCTAATGGGAAATTTGAGTTGATTATGGAGATGACAATGCAGGTTCACGTTTATTGCATTTAGCAGAAATTGTTTATCCTATTAAATATGGTCTTGAAGGAGAGACAATTGAATTGCCAAGCACCGGTGAATACCAGGGTGACGTCCAGGCATGGCTAAACTGTGTAATAATTATATTCTTATTTGTGGGCTGAACTTCCCCTCGTGGCTCTTTTTGAAAACAAATGCATTTAGGAGGAGGCTGAAACACAATGTAAGAATTAAACAAAATAAATGCAAACTGTGCTTTTGGAAAACCTTGGCAATTGTAGCTTGCACCGGTGTCCCCGTGAAGGACCTGCGGCATCCATGGGGCGCGGGCCAGGCAGTGTCATGTGGCAGTGGTCCTGGAAGCTTGAACACAGCGCAGGATACCTGGGTGTGGGAGGGTTTTGTGTCTGAGAGCATGAATCTCTGAAATGCTGGGAGCTCTGCGGTTTGCTTGATGTCTGGGCCGGGAGTTCTGTGTCTACCACTCCCTTCCTGTGTGACCTTGGGATAATAATATAACTTCTGTGGGAATAATAAGTATTATAATTATTTTCACAATAGTAATAGTCATAGCTGCCAATTATAGAGTGCTTCTCAGTTTATGAAATCTTTTAACCTGCATTATCTCATTTAATCTTTATTTGAATTTGATGGGGTAGATATTAATACAGTCAGCAGGTGACAAGTAAGGAAAGCTTCAAAGGGAAACTTCGTCCTTGCCATGGATGGGCTGACTCTGGAAATCAAGGTGGGACACTGAGGCTGGGAGAAGGGCATCTGCTGGCAGAGAATCCAGAGGAAAATGCCATCTTTGTTTTAAAGGAGAGAACTCTGGCCTGCTCCCAGGTACTTATATAAAAAGCCCTCTAGAGAGAGTGGGGCTGGAGCGGAAAGCCCTCAGGACTCTGGCCAGGCCTCCCTGGGACCTTCGTGATTAGCATTTTTTTTTTTTTTTTTTTATGGTACACGGGCCTCTCACTGTTGTGGCCTCTCCTGTTGCGGAGCACAGGCTCCGGACGTGCAGGCTCAGCGGCCATGGCTCACGGGCCCAGCTGCTCCGCAACATGTGGGATCTTCCCGGACCGGGACACGAACCCGTGTCCCCTGCATCGGCAGGTGGACTCTCAACCACTGTGCCACCAGGGAAGCCCGTGATTAGCATCTTGATGGACATATTTTTGTTTTACAGATTGAAGATGTCCTTTATGACAGTATGACTGTTTGCCAATGTTTCCAGGCTCTGTGGACACTGTATTATAATTTATTTGTTTACTGTCTCCTATTCCTTCTCAAATATCGCGTTCCTGAAGGCAGAGATAGTGTCTGTCTACTGCCCTCATGTATCCCAAGTACCCAGTACAGGGCCTGGCTCAAGCAGGCAACAATAAATCATTGTTGCATGAATTAATGAACTAATGAAAAGGGATGGAGCCGAGGGCAGAACCATCCCAGGCCAGGGAGAAACTTTAGTGAATCGATGGTACCTGATGGTGGCATCATGAAATTTGGGGTACAGCGACCTTGAGATAAGGGCAACCACACAGCACTGGCTGGGGGAGGCGTGTTCAGCCTGCTTGGTGGGCAGCAGTGCAAAAAAAGAGTAAAACAAAAGAGGCAGAAAAATAGCTGATGTCAGGGCTTCCCTGGTGGCGCAGTGGTTGAGAGTCCGCCTGCCAATGCAGGGGATACGGGTTCGTGCCCCGGTCTGGGAAGATCCCACATGCCGCAGAGCGGCTAGGCCCGTGAGCCATGGCTGCTGAGCCTGCGCGTCCGGAGCCTGTGCTCCGCAACGGGAGAGGCCACAACAGTGAGAGGCCCGCATACCAAAAGAAAAAAAAAAAATAGCTGATGTCAGGTAGGGGCTGAAAGTACAGTACTTGTTAGGGGACTTGGTGACACCCACTGGGGACCACCAGAAATCTCCAGGGAAACTTTACAGAGGAAGGGAGCAGAAAACCCTGTCATCTTTGGTGGGGTAAACCTGAGAAGCATATTTATAGGTTGAGGAAGAAATCAAGACTCAAGAGGGTTAAAAAGCCTGCCCAGTGTGCAGTAGAGGTAGGCTATGAATAAAGAAGAACTTAGGGAAAAAAATGCCTTCCAACGTTCCACCTTCACCTCATTTTCTCATTTGTGGATTCATTTTAAACCTACTATGACCACCTAAGCCCTAACGGTAGCACACTGGAATAGTACACTTTACATCTTTGAGAATCCCTTCTTATTGAATGCCTGCCATGAAATCAGATTTTTCTGTATGGTGTCTTCCTCTTTGAGTTGTCTTTCTGGAATGTTAATTCCAATATTGAGGGATGAGGGATTCAGAACCTCAGGGGTGAGGGAAGCATCACGACCTCTCAGGCAGAACTGGAAACAGATGAAGCGAGGCTGAGTGGTACGTGTGCCCTGGTGCCACGCTTCTGCCTTTGTGGCCTTGCCTGGCTCTGTGACTTACTAGCTTTGTGACCTTAACACAAGTTCCGTACCCCTCTGTGCCTCATTTTCTCATCTGTAGGATGGGGATGGTGACAGCAGCGTCCTCCTGGGGTTCGGGAGGATGTGAATTAACCATGCTCAGGAGAGTACCTGGGACAGTCAGCATTCCATAGTATCGCTGACATCACTGCTTCTGGGGATTCCTCAAAACATCGACAAGAACTGTGGTTTGTGGGTTTGGTTTTCTAAAGTCGTTTAAGACCGCTTTAGACGGGTTTAGTACATTTTGGTACTAAACCCACTATAACACATGAGAACAAGAAAGACATAAAATAGCTTAGCCCCTAGGACATGTCTTAATAAAGGACATGGAAGGCTTTTATATCCCAAGCTCTGGGTTATTAAGGGAAAATGTAACAGCATAATAACTAATATTTGCAGAGGGCATTACCCGTTATAAAGAACTTGCACATACCTAATCCAGCTTAATCCTCTCAATGCCTGAAAGAGGAAGGATTTATTATCTGCCTTTGACAGGTGATGAGACAGAGCCTCGGAGAGACTGAGCAATTTGCCCAAGACCACCCAGCTCGAAAGTGGCAGAACTGCCTCAGTCCGAGGGTGGCTGCCACAGGGCTCCCCAACTTCCTGCTGCCACAGGAGCGGGTCCAGTTTCATTGTAGGGTGGGTGCATGCCCACCTGCCCGCTTGCGCAGAAGAGATAGAAAGGCCTCTAGTCTGGCGTGTCCCTGCAGCGGAGAAGCAGAGCCGTTTAGAAGGCTTTGCGGCAGAAGAACAGAGGGATCGGACCCCACGCCACCACTTCCTAGCTGAGAAGCCTTGATGATGTCCCTTATCCTCTCCATGCCTCAGTGTCCTCATCAGAATATAGGGCCAATAGTCGATGGCACGAGCATGAGGCTTGAATGACATGGCATACGCAGAGGGACTGCTCTCACCCCAGAGTGCCTGGCACGTGGAGATGCTCAACTGCCTTCCCATGCTTGGATGCTGAACCAACCCTGCCTGACATCTGGCCCTTGGTACCCTGCCTAGCAGCTCTCCCTTGTAGAGCATGGAGATTGTATTTTATGGAAAGGAAGACGAGAGGGAATAGGACTTGCCTTTGCAGCAGTGAATCTTGGAGGATTGTCAAAGGAAGTCAAGAGGCTAGTCTGACATTCACCTCTGTGCAGGAGGCTGCTCCGGAGCCCAGGCACTCCCATTATCAGAGGCTGCGGCCACCAGTTACCTTGCGTCTACACCTTGCAACCGCAGGTGCTCCTTCATCCATCACTGGCCACTGTTTGGTATCCAGCCCTCCTTCCCCCACCACCTCCCGCCGAAGGGGCCTCCTTGTTAATAAGCCAGTTTGTTCAGATCCTGAAAACTATCTGATTCTGGCCCCTTTTATCCCAAACACCATCCATCCATCAACTGCCTGCTCCACATGCTTGGTTAGGAAAATGGGAATGGGAGAGAGAGACAAATAATAGATGAAACTTCTTAGCTGCTATCTCTAAAGAAATAGAATGGATAAATAGATCCATCAGACATGTATCATGCCACTGGACAGCCAAGTCCATTTGTGAAAAAGAGGTTAGGATGGGAGGATTTATCTCGCATTTAAAGCTGCTAATATAGAAGGGAAACATATTTTTCTTTCTCTCTCCCAGAGGAGTGCAGAAAACTCCTGGGCTATGAATGCAGAATTTTTAACTCAATTTGATGGGCTTTCCTTCACTAAGGTGGAAACAGTGGGCTCTCTCTTAAACGTATACAGTCTCTAAGAGTAGCATGGGCTGCCCTCTGATGTACCAGGAAGGTTGTAGGACCCGGGAGTCCTGTAAAAACGTCTTCCATGGAGTTGTCTCTCACGAGTTCCTACGTACTCTGTGCAAAGACTGTTTCAGAGCCTTTGCCTCTAGCACGGAGGGGCCAGAGAGAGAACAGCATCCTTTTACTGGGAAACTCCTAGGTGTTTAAAGTGCTATGCTAGGTACTGAGGCTCTGAAAGTAAATCTGAGTCCCCATCTGCCCTGCAAGGTGTCACTGGGTGGGGGAGACTATAGTGACAGAATAAGTTGCCTACAGTGGTAGGGTGTGGAAAATGCTCCGTATCAGGGAGTAGCATCTGATGAAGTATGGGGGAGCGGAAGGGGTCAGGGTTGGCTCTCTGGGTGAATGGACACCTAATCCATACCCTGCAGAGTGCTGGCGAAGAGCTGGGAGAAGATGGGGGCTGGCAGGTGTGGGTGCTTCTCGGGTAGTGTGTACAAAGGCCTGGAGGGGACAAAAGACCTATTTGAGGGATTGAATTGGAAATAGTTCATTCATACAACAAATATTTATTGAACCCCCTCCTAAGGCCAAATACTGTTCTAGATACTGGGGATCAAGCCATGAAAAAGCTTGCATATTAATGGAGGGGAGGCATACCAAGAAAAAAAATCTATAATCTCAGGTAGTGATAAGTGCCATACCAGAAAAAATAAATGAGGGTAATGTCTTTGGAGGGGTATTATTTGAGCAGAGATATGTGAATGAAACAAGGGAGTGATTCTTGGATGAACTCCTTTAGAGGATGAACATTTCAGGTGGAGGAGATAGCAGGTGCAAAGGTCCTGAGGCATGAGAGTTTGGCATGTGTGAGGAATAGCAAAAAGGCTTCCATGGCTGGAGGAGCATGACTGTAGGAAGAGTAAATGGAAGGAAATGACGTCAGAGAGAGGTGAGAGCTAAGCATTCAGGGCTTTGTTGTCCTGTTAGGGAGGACAGGTTTTTAGTATATTGGCTCATAAAGTCTGCAGAGGGAAATAAAGATGGAGTGGTACATTGGCATCAGACCAGAGCAAACCTTGTGAATCCAGGTTAAGATTCTTGTGCTTTAAAATAATGGCTGTGGAGTGGTGAAGCACCAGGAGCTTCCAAGGAGAGCAGGGACGTGGGTGGAAAGTAACCATCTGTGGAAATCTCCCCAGGACCACATACTGCTGCCTTCAGGAAAGGCCCAGTGACCAAACCAATGCTCCAAACCCAGCTCTCCCCAGCCTGAGGGGGACCAGCGACCACCCCCAGGAGCTGAGCAGTAATTACTTTCCACCCACCTCGTGGTTTCCCACCTCTCGACTCTGCACATACTATTTCCTCTGCGATGTCCAGCCCCTTCTTCACCTTTGTCTGCTTTTTAAACTCCCACTCATTTCCTAGACTCTGCTGGCCTCATCTCCTCTCCTATCCAGGCTGTCTTCCTTCTCCCCAGACTGGTTTCCTGCTGGTATGGGACCTGGGGCATGGTTCACAGTCCTCCTCCATTAGGCCAGGCAATCTCCCAGCGTTGGGACTGTGTCTGATTCATTCCCGGCCTCCCAGCACCCAGCCCGGGGCCCAGCACAGGACTTCCCAGAGTATTAACCCATTTCCCAAGCCAGGGGGTAGAAGCCCCAGTTTTCTTCATGGAGAAGCGTGCTTCTGCTAATCCATGTCACATACCTTTCCTCAAACAGTACCCGGTGGCTTCCCTCTGCCGTCTCTCATTTCTGCACTGTGGTTTTGAAGGCTACCCTTTCTCTCTGTCCATTTTCTTCACCCTAAAGGCATCTAGTTCAGAAGAGATTCATTGAGTGCTGAACTCTTTAGATCTTCCTCTATCTCAAAGCAGAAAAAAAGAAAAAAGCCTCTTCTTATTGCTTTTCATTCTGTCATTAATTTACTTTTCAAAAGACACCTTGTCAAGCTGAAGATTATATCTTTAAACTGTGTTTTTACATCCACTACCTATAAAACTGTAGATTATAGACCTCCTGAAAAGTCCTGAGGGAGAATACATTTGATGGTTTTTTTTTTTTTTTTTTTTTTTCCGGTACGCGGGCCTCTCACTGTTGTGGCCTCTCCCGTTGTGGAGCACAGGCTCTGGACGCGCAGGCTCAGCGGCCATGGCCCACGGGCCCAGCCGCTCCGCGGCATGTGGGATCCTTCCGGACCGGGGCACGAACCTATGTCCCCTGAATCAGCAGGTGGACTCTCAACCACTGCGCCACCAGGGAAGCCCCCATTTGATGGGTTTTATGCCTTTTGCGTGGTGAGAGCCAGGCATCCTTGAAGAGGGAGAGGCGCTGATCTGGTGGAAGGGTGGCTGCTGCCGAAACTGCTACTGCCGCTGTATTGTCATTTCTAAAGCTGCTGGGGATGCAGCATCCTCAGAGGAGCGGGGCAGACACTGGCCTTGGTTCTGTGGCTCAGACAGTGGGAAGATGGCATTGCTTGGCTGGTTGTTTTGGCTCGCAGGTGATCCAGGCAATTGTTTAATCCCAACGTTCTCATCTCACATCTAAAGGACTGACTACACTTACTTCCTGATGAGCTTCCTGGCCTCCGGTTTCTTCCCTCTCCTCTGTGCCCCCCACACAAAATCCCTTCACTGCTGACATCCCAGAGCAGAGGTGGAGGTGCACGTGCTTGATGGACTGCATTCACACCCTGGCCAGCCTGCCAGCTCTGTGACCCACCAGGCTCAGCCTCGCAGAGACTCTGTTTCCTCATCTGTAAAATGGGACTCAGAAAACAAATCTTAGAGGTCCTTGTTAAGATTAGATAAAGTATGCAGATAAACCTTACTGTGGTGCCCTTTTGTCACACACCGGTGAACGTGTAATGACTCCTCCGCTCTCAGCCTTGGCTGCATTGGAATCGCCTGGGAAGCTTTTATTTATTTATTGAAGTATAGTTGATTTACAATGTTGTGTTAGTTTCAAGTATGCAGCAAAGTGATTCAGTTTTATATACGCACACACGCACATACACATAAATTCTTTTTCAGATTCTTTTCCATTACAGGTTATTACAAGGTACTGAAGATAGTGAACTACTGATCTCTGGCTCTCATCTCCAGAAATTCGGATTGAATTGGTATGGGGTTCAGCCTCTGGACATCAGGGTTTTTAAAACTGCCCAGGTGATTCTCATGCTCAACCTAGGCTGAGAACTACCGCTTTTAGATCAAGCTTGAATGTCCTCTTGTAAACTGTCCACTTGGCCTGGCCAATCCGCCTCTCATCACTTCCTAGGATGTAACTACTGCTCCACAGTAAATAATGAATGGAAATTAATTACTCATGGAAATTAAAAGGTAAATTAACGACAGGATGAGAAGGAATATGGGAGTCTTTTTTCCTTCTTTCAGATAGATCTAAAGAGTTCAGAAACAAACTTCTAAACTATAAGCTTTAATTAATAATAGTAACAATAAGAGTGATGCTAATAATTTTGCATGTGACAGGTATTGTGCCAAGTATTTTATATAACTTATTTTATTCCCACTCCCTCTTCCAACACATATACACTTACATACACCCCTAATATTCTTTCTGAGGTTCAAACTGTGTGACATGCTGTTTTTCTATCTAAAGTTCTCTTCCCTCTCTGCCTACTTCAAAAATCCCTCAAGGTCTAGGTCAACCCCCATTCTGTATATTTAATACAGACAAAGAATGGTAAATCTCTTTTCCACCTGGCCTCCTTTGGCACTTATTTTGTGTGCCACGTATTTTGGCATTAACACAGCAATTCACTTCCTGTGTCCCTAAAACTGCTTATAATTGTTTCATGTGTGTGTGTGTGTGTGTGTGTGTGTGTGTTTATGTCTCATTATCACCCAAAAAAGATTGAGGATTCTGGAAGGATAGGGAGTGTTGACTGATACACATATATCAGTCAACATATGTTTCTTATACCAACTGGGACTGCAGATTCCACCTTCAAAGAGCTCACAGTCTATAGGGGAAAGCTATGGGTCAACAGAAAAGTCAGTGCAACACACACGTTCTCTCTTTGAGGCCTGACTGGAGTGCTGTGGGGACACTGAGGTAGGCTGATGTGCCTAGCTCTCCCACAGGTGGGCCCGGGCACATGAACTGGTCGGACCCCCAGATCTACATTCTACTCTGGGAGGCTGACTAAAAGGGACCACATTTTTGAACTGACTCGAATTCATTCCCTCACTTCTTGCACAGATGCTTGTTAAATTCCCTCCAATTCAAGGCATAGCCCTCACCTCTGGGGATGCAGTGCTGAACCAGACAAAGCTGATCCCTGCCCTCAAGATTGCCGTCCATGGTGAGACAGGTCATAAATAGTCACAGGAGGTGTGGGACCCAATATGTAATTACTAATTATGAAGAAGGCAATGAAGGAAAAGAATAGTGTGCTGTGAGCCAATTATTAGTGTGCCAATTATTTAATTGGGAGAAAGGTGATATTTGTGATAAGAACTCAAGCAAACAAGAGAGATTAATTGAAGGAATACGAGAATATGCTGAGTCCCAGTGAAGGAAAATTGAAGGAACTCAAGTCAATCTTTAATTTTTCTCCTTGTTTCAGTATGTCTGCTTATCTTACAAACTAATAATCGTTTTCTACAAATGAGCAAATATTGTTATCAGATAACTGAGATCATTCTCATGGTACTTTGTTTTGTTGGCTACTGATAGTTTCAAGAGCGTCTGCCTGCCTTATGCCTCCACCATCCTATAAGTTCCTCTAAGACATGAATCGAGATTTCTTCTTTTTTTTCTTTCTTTCTTTTATTTATTTATTTTTTAGATGATTAAAGTACTATGAGCCATTAACACTCAACACCCAATTGTGACGGACTGAGTTTTGTGGGCAATAGAGCAGTTGGTTGTTGATGGCACGGCCTGGTCCAGGACGAAGAAAAAGTCCATGTTGATTGGCATCTTCTGTCAGCTGAGTGAAGTCGGTCGGTATCCAGTGGTCAGCTCAGGCAGTGACTTCCGCTTCCTCAGCTGCAGCCTGTGCCCAGAGCCCTCAGCATGCCTGGGTTTGCACTCTGTGGCCCGGACACGAGGTACCTCCGTTCTGGGGTGCAGGATTGTTACACTCTCTCCTCCTTTCCCGGGTGCCCGATTTGCAAGCAGACCATGAGCTCCAGCAGCCCCAGTGACCATCCGCCTTAGCTCCTGCATGGATAATTTCCCAGGGCACAAGGAGGTTAGCATACAAGCGGCAGCTTGGATGGTTGAGTGAGGCCCATCCCACTGCCCTAGAGAGGTCTGCAATCTCTCCTTGGGGAAATGCCTCTGTGTAGCCAACCCAGACCTCTGTGTTCACTGCCTTGCACTTAATTTGAAACTCTGGATGGAGTGAGAAGAGGCCACTGGGAGCCCATCTCACGAAATTGGAACCTGCGGTTCCACGGAAGATGGATAGCGGAGAGAGGCAGGGAGGCGTGCGTCTCTGGAAGAATAACGCTGAGCCAGTGGTGAGTGTGCAGACAGGGAACTCGCCCCAGCTGGAGCTTCACAAAGGCCAGCCAGACACCCCTAAGCAATTGACAAAGGATTAATCTCCAAAATTTACAAGCAGCTCATGCAGCTCAATAACAAAAAAACAAACAACCCAATCCAAAAATGGGCAGAAGACCTAAATAGACATTTCTCCAAAGAAGGTATACAGACTACCAACAAACACATGAAAGAATGCTCAACATCATTAATCATTAGAGAAATGCAAATCAAAACTACAATGAGGTATCACCTCACACCAGTCAGAATGGCCATCATCAAAAAATCTAGAAACAATAAATGCTGGAAAGGGTGTGGAGAAAAGGGAACCCTCTTGCACTGCTGGTGGGAATGTGAATTGGTACAGCCACTATGGAGAACAGTATGGAGGTTCCTTAAAAATCTACAAATAGAACTACCATATGACCCAGCAATCCCACTACTGGGCATATACCCTGAGAAAACCATAATGCAAAAAGAGTCATGTACCGAAATGTTCATTGCAGCTCTATTTACAATAGCCAGGACATGGAAACAACCTAAGTGTCCATCATCGGATGAATGGATAAAGAAAATGTGGCACATATATACAATGGAATATTACTCAGCCATAAAAAGAAACAAAATTGAGCTATTTGTAATGAGGTGGAGGGACCTAGAGTCTGTCATACAGAGTGAAGTAAGTCAGAAAGAGAAAGACAAATATCATATGCTAACACATATATATGGAATTTAAGAAAAAAATGTCATGAAGAACCTAGGGGTAAGACAGGAATAAAGATACAGGCCTACTAGAGAATGGACTTGAGGATATGGGGAGGGGGAAGGGTAAGCTGTGACAAAGTGAGAGGGTGGCATGGACATATATACACTACCAAACGTAAAATAGGTAGCTAGTGGGTAGCAGCTGCATAGCTCAGGGAGATCAGCTCGGTGCTTTGTGACCACCTAGAGGGGTGGGATAGGGAGGGTGGGAGGGAGGGAGACGCAAGAGGGAAGAGATATGGGATCATATGTATATGTATAACTGATTCACTTTGTTATAAAGCAGAAACTAACACACTGTTGTAAAGCAATTATACTGCAATAAAGATGTTTAAGAAAAAATGATAGCTGGGCTTTTAAATGAAGGTTTGCAAATCAACCCCACTCAGACTCCAACAATGGGGCCACAGTGGGTGACAGATTCTCTGCACAGAGTATCAGAACACATGCACTGACCATGGGCTGTCTCTAGAAATCCAGTTTATACAATCCCTCTAGCCTGGGGATGCTGCCTCCTACTGACTCTGTGCCTTTGGACCATCCCATCTCCTCTCTCAGCTGGAGCTTTCACCTCTGTAAAGGAAAAGGGTGGACTGATCCAGTAGGGTTTTCCATCATTATTTTTTTCATTACTGTTTTTTTTTTCTTAAATGAAATCTTCTTATATGGGCCCCAGCATGGAAGTCAGATGAAAGTGAAGCTGTTCTGTTTGAAGCTGGGTGTCTTATCAGGTTTGCCCTGCTCCTCTGGGGCAGCCCCTAGGAGATCCCAAGCTTCCTCAGATCTCAGTGTGAATATCATTGGGTTAGATTATCTTCAAGTCCCTTCCAGCTCTGTCATTACACTCCCTGGTGGGGCAGCCACAGAAGGGTTCTCTATTTCTCTCACCTCTGTGGCTTGGTCCCTACAGGCAAAGATTTGCAGGGAAAATCCCTCGGGACCTACGACAGTGGGTCTCCATGGTGGCTGGCTGACTCCCCCACCTTAGATTTCCTTGCCAGATCGATCTCTGTCTGGCTGAAAGTTTAGTCTGATAGTCCCAAGGTCACCTGAGGTCCATACCCCTCGGGCATGGAACAAGGTTAATGGAACACCTGGGAGCTGGCTGACTATAATCATGCAGGAGAAATGGGACTGTGAGGACAACCCAGCCCTCTGCGCCCTGCCACCCCCCTTGATCATTGACATTGTGTCCCCCTTCTCCAATGCCCATCATGTGTGCATATGACTCAGCATGGCCACCACCAAGCCCAGCACTGGATCATTGGAGAGACATGTCTGGGTAGTCCACAATCCCTGTTCAATTTGCTCTATGCTGTGTGGACAGGGATCCAAGTAAGTCACTGGCTCTGAGGGCCCTTGACATGCTCTAATTCTAATTACCCAGGCAGAGCTCATGTCTGTCCCTTTAAGCCAGGTCAGCCCAATAACCAGGACCTGGGCCATACCCTCCCTCTCCACTCCCCAAAATGATAATCAGTGCAATCATCTCAGACTCTCTACCCCCATTCCCCAAATTTCCAGACTCTTAGGATGTCGATTAGTAGAAAGCAACAGTTAAGAGCTTGGGTCCTAACATCAGACCACCTGGGTCCAAATCCTGGCTTTGACACTCCCCAGCTAGATGACTCAGAGAGTTATCTCGCCTTCCTCCTGCCCCCGTGTCCTCATCTGTGAATTGGGGAGATAATAGTATTGATATTTATCTCATCACGTTCTTGGGGGAATAAAGGAGTTCGTGCACATGAAGTGTTGCAATAGTGCCTGGTACAGAATTTGTTGTTCTTTCTGTTCATTGACCTTTGGTCCCTCTGGAAAGTCGCCTGGCCAATGAGGCAAATGGGGGCTGAAACCCAGTCCAAACTCGGCTTGAAAAGTCAAGAAATCCCTGGGTCTGGAGCTGGGCAGTATCAACCCCGAGTGGTTTTCTTTGTTCCTCCCAATTTACCCACCTAACAGGCAGTTCCTTTTTTCAATTCACATGAGGAAACTGTACCAGGCTTGGCCCTGGTCATTGTTCTGCTTGGTTTTTGTTCTCTGCATACTCCTTCGTAAGGACTCTGGAATTCACTCACCATCCTGGCTCACCCCTTTCAGAATTCCTCCTACAGGATACCAGGCAGCTTTCTGGGACCCAATTTGTACTCCCTTCAGCTCACAAAGGAGGGATTTAGATGGGGCACCAACCCAGGACAGATATTCTACCAATAGGGCTCTATCTTCTTCTTACTGATCAGAATTGAGCTTGCCACACAAGTTAGCTAGTTTAACCCTGAACACAACCTGTGATGTAGGTACTGATATCATCCCCATATTACAGGGGATGCCCACCCAACATGCAAATTGGCAGCACTGGGATGTGAAGGCCTATTTGACACCAGAGCTATGCTATCCTGCTTCCCATTTAGAACGACTCTCCCAATGAGAAAATTGTAACCCACCGTCATCTCATTTTAAAACCAGGCTCCTATCCCATTTACACTGTGCTTCAGCAGTTTGTTTTCCAGACTTCTTTTTTTCCTTTACATTTTCTTCATTGCAGTTGCCAAATGAGATTGATTTATACATTGATTTAGCCCATATTTTTGTCGTCATTCTATGTACCAAGTATGCATGGAAAATTGGAAGCTTAGGCATTAGAACATGCGTAGAGATTCTTGGAGCTCAAAGGGAAACATAGATGAGAACGGCCCCAGAAAGAAGAAACAATTAACCAGTATCTCAGTAAGTTAGTGAAATAGCTGAGATTCACACCCAGGTCTCTAGACTTCTTCATCTTTAAGGGACATGGATTTCTAACCCTCGTTTGAGAACCTTCTTTTCTGATACCAGTTGGTTTGTGCTGCAGCTTAATATGTTTAAATGTTGAAACATTAAGCTTTATGTTACTTGCCCCAACCTTGTTTATAGTCATGACTCCTTGTGCTATAATGACAACTTACTTATCCCTTGTAGTGGGTTGAATTGTGTCCCCCAAAAGATAGGTTGAAGTTCAAACTCCATTACCTGTGAATGTTACCTTATTTGGATATAGGATCTTTGCAGATAAACTCAAGTTAAGATGATGTCATGCTGGATTAGGATAGGTCCTAATCCAAAGACTAGTATTTTTATAAGAGAGAAAACAGAGATGTAGAGTGGATAACACCATGTGAAGACAGAGGCAGAGACTGGAATGGTGCAGCTACAAGCCAAGGAATGCCGGGCATTGCTGACTCATGCCAGAGGCTAGGAGAGAGAACAGATTCTCCCACAGAGCCTCCAGAAGAAAGCAACCTAGCCAGTACACCTGGATTTGGGATTTCTAATCTCCAGAAGTGTGAGACAATAAATTTCCATTGCTTTAAACCACCCAGCTTTAGGAAATTTGTTATGGCAGCCCTAGGAAATGAATACATCCCTCCGGAAATGAATCCTGTTGTCCATATACACCTTGGTAAAAAAACAGTCATCATCTGAGAGGGTCCTAATGACAAGGAGAAAGCATAAAAACCAGTAAATGTAGGGGGTCAGCCATAAAGCTCAGAATGTGGGTTCCTAGAGCAATGGGCAAGAGGGCATAGACCATAGAGGCTGGGAACCCCAAAGGTCCTTTCTGTGCTGGCCCCTCTAAGCCGAGATAGGCTAGAACCTGAGTGAGGATGCACGGGTCTTACCCTCTGACTCCATTTGCTCACAGGCAAGGCCATGGCGACCCAGGGGGCACTGACATGTGCAGCTGGTACCATCGAGGATGGGCTTCCCATTGTTGAAGCAGGGCCCACAACGGCAGGCATTGAATTCCATCAGGTACTGGTCCAAGGCTCGCTGCAGGTTCTGGCGCTTGGTCTCCAGAGGCCCCAGGTTCGTGTGCCTCAGTATCTCATAGATGGGCTGCAACTGTGGGCACAGAAAGAACAGAGGGCCCCTCCCTGGGCTCTGTCCAGCTTCCCAGAGCCCAAGAACTGGCCTTCAAGCTTCGGGAAGGCCTGCTGCGTGCCAGGCACAGAGCCAGACACTCAACTTTATCCAGTTGTATTGGATCCTGAATCCCCCAACCCATGGGTGAAGAAGCAGAGGCTCAGAGTGTTTGAGTGACCAGCTCAGGACCACACAGTGGACCATGCTGAACACCAACCTACTTAACTTTGAAATCTGTGGTCCCAGAGGAAGACAAGAGCCCAGAAGCTATCTGTGCCAACTCTTCTACCTCCCTCCAGCACTTTTAGGAATCAGGAAGAGTATAAAGTATTTATATGTTTGTGTGTGTGTGTGTGTGTATCTTTTATTGTCAACCTTCATTGCAGGAATTAATAAAGTCATTAATGCAGTTGTGTTGCCACTGCTGAGCACCGCCCCTAATGGTGTGAATGTGGTGTTTGCCTGTGTGTATTTGAGGGTGTTGGGGGGATGATGGTGGCGGAGTCATTCACATATGCCCATTCTAGGCAGGACTGTAGTCTAGGGTTTCTTAACCTTGGCACTATTGCATTTCCTGCTGGACAATTCTTTGTTGACAGGGGCAGGCTGGCCTGTGCATTGTAGGGTGTTTAGCAGCATCGCTGGCCTCTGCGCACTAGATGCCAGTAGTACCTTCTAGTCATGAAAACCAAAACTGTCTCCTGACATTGCCAGATGTCCCCTGGGGTGGGGGATGTGGGGGAGTCAACCCCTGGTTGGGAAGTAGTAGATGTAGCAAAGAGCATTGACTCTGGAGCTAGAAAATCTGGCTTCAGATCCCATCTCTGTAACTTCTAGCTGTGTCATCTCTGTCCCGTTACAATGAAGCCTTCCTTCCTCATCTGTAAAGTGAGAACAATAGTCCTACACTCCAGGTTTACTGTGAGGATTAGAGTTGAGAGATGGGGAAGACCTGTCACATAGTCAAAGCTAAATAAACGCTGCTTGCTTCCCAGCTGTGTGGCCCAGAACTCGTAACTGCCCCCCACCCCCAAGCCTGAGCCCTGTTATCTATAAAATGGGAATAATAAACTATTTCTTAGAATTCACATGAGGATCTAAAGACGTAATGAGTGTGAGATACCACTGCAAAGAGGAAGAACAGTATAAAGTAAAGCACCATTTTTCTTCGTTAGATGTGATGATAGTAAAAAAAAAAAGCCTATATTTTTCAAATTGCATGTATATATGGTTATCTTCAGCATGCTTATAAAGCTATATATTTTAACACATAACCATAAAATGAAATCTCTTTTCCAGATCTCTCATTTTACAGGAGAGTAACCTGAGGCTCTGAGAGGGGAGGGATTTGCCAAGGTCACAGAGCCATTCAGAGATGGGACCGAGCCCCACTGGAGCACACTCACTTCTCAAGAATCAGAGGTCAGTAGGGCACTCGCCATGCTTTGAATGGGTTCCTGGAGATGTGTACAGAAAGACCCGTGGCAAACAAACCTTGACCTGTGGCCAGGGGCTGTGCCTGAGGTCACCAGGCTGGTCGTGTCAGGACTGGCTGGGCCCCCAGCCAAGGGGAGAAGACCATTACTGGAAGTTCAGGGAATTTGGCCCCATTGTTAGGAAATCAGTACAGAAAGGGCTGCCCCGGTTAAAGATGACTCTTAGTTCCAGAGAAGGCCAGGACCATCGGGCAACTTCCCTTTGACCTTCCAGTGGAGGTCAGCACTCAGACCCCCATCTCTCCTTTCTCTTCCCCAAATCCTCATGAAGAGGATTGGGAAGGGCTGTGGAACTTAAAGAGGGAAGAGGGATGGAGAAATGATTCTTAAAATGTTAGAGCTTGAAAAGATATTGGCAACGGTCTTGTTCCCATTTTACAAATGAGAGGAAAGATTCAGAGAAGGCAAGTAGCGTGATATCAACACACTATAACATCACATATAACATATAGTAATATATACCATAACAGCATCATCACATAGCATGGTTCCTATGTTCACTCAATCTAAGCACCTGCCATAAATAGTCACTGCTAAGCTCTGGAATAGGCAAATGAATAAGACTCCACTCTGAGCACCAGGTTCCAAATAACTCCCTAACTGGCTTCCTCTCCGTGGCCATAGTCTGTCTGTCTGTCTGTCTCTCCTTCATCCTTCATACCTCTGTGAGCATTTTCCTTTCGAAGCACAGCTCTATCTGTGTCACTCCCCTGCTCTATGACCTGCCAACAGCCTCATGTTTTGAATCCAACCTTCCAGGGGGCATCATGGGTTGCGAAGAGATTATGAACGTTAGCATCAGTCAGTCTTGGTTCCAGTTGGGCTGTGCCATTTCCCAGCTCTGAGATTTGGCCAGCTAACTCAACCTCCACAAACCTGCTTCCTCACCTGACATTTACTAAATACTCACTTCTCTCTCCCTAACCTTGGGATGCAACATTTTATTATGCCCATATTACAGAGCAGAAAACGGGAGCTCAGAAAATGAAGTAACTCATCCAAGGTCACACGTCAAAAAGGTGGCTGACCCATGAGCGAAACTATATCTTTTTCACCCCATACCCAGGCTCTCCCAAAAGACAGAATTGGGTCTTCTTCAAATCACGAATGTCCGTCTTCCCCTTGGAAGTTTTGTTCAAGGCAAACAAAGAGCTCACCTCTTGACCATGAAAGTTTATATGTTACTCCTGATAGCAATTTTACAGTTTTGCCCAAATCACTAATAGCTTGATGATAGCAAATTTTAGACCCTATGTGAATTACAGGTGCGTGAAAATGGTCCCTTATTTATTGGAGAAGAAATGCAATCAGGGTTAATCCATCTGACCTCTTTCTTCATAGAGAAGAGGGTGTTATAATAGATTTTTAGGTTTAACTGTTGGTATATATTTTAAGAGAAGGAATGTATCCACACCTGGAATTTTTAACTTTCTATAGAAAATGAGCAACGTCAGGGAAAATGGTCAAGAAAACAATATTTTAAAGCCCAAAATATAACCCTTTTTTCTAATGAACTACCCTTGCATATGAATTGAATAGTGTGACAATACTGGTAGAACAATCCACTTCCTTTACAGTTTGAATACAATTTTACTTCCTTTGTGGGGTTAGAGATTTAAGGCAAGCTTTCTCAACTTGGACACTATTGACACTAGGAACCAGATATTTCTTTGCTGTGGGTGGCTGTCCTGTGGATTAGGGGATGTTTAGCAGCATCCCTGGCCTCTACCCACTAGATGCCAGTAGCATCTTCTCAGTTGTGACCATCAAAAATGTCTTCAGAGGGCTTCCCTGGTGGCACAGTGGTTGAGAGTCCGCCTGCCGATGCAGGGGACACGGGTTCGTGACCCGGTCCGGGAGGATCCCACATGCCGTGGAGCGGCTGGGCCCGTGAGCCATGGCCGCTGAGCTTGCGCATCCGGAGCCTGTGCTCTGCAATGGGAGAGGCCACAACAGTGAGAGGCCCGCGTACAGCAAAAAAAAAAAAAAAAAAAAGTGTCTTCAGACATTGACAAATATCTCCTAGGGGGGCAAAATTGACCCTGGTGGCTGGGAACCATGGCTTTAAGGCAGGTGCTAGGATAGAGGGAAGAGAGAACTGGACATTAAGTCCAAAGGTCTGGGATCCAGGTACTGCCACATATGAGCTCTGTGACCTGAAACGATTCACTTGATGACTTGGAGCCTTAGTTTCCTAATTTTTCAATGGGGAGAATCCCATCTGTGCCAGAGGTCATTGTGATGAGATCACATAGAGCAGGGTCAGCAAACTATAGCTTGAAATCATACTCAGCTCACGGCTTGTTTTTTTTTGTTTGTTTGTTTGTTTGTTTGTTTTTTGCGTTACGCGGGCCTCTCACTGCTGCGGCCTCCCCCGCTGCGGAGCACAGGCTCCAGACGCGCAGGCCCAGCGGCCATGGCCCACGGGCACAGCCGCTCCGCGGCATGTGGGATCCTCCCGGACCGGGACACGAACCCGCGCCCCCTGCATCGGCAGGCGGACCCTCCACGACTGCGCCACCAGGGAAGCCCACGGCTTGTTTTTGTATGGCCTTTGAGCTAAGAATGACGTTTACATTTTTAAAATATTGCAAAAAAAAAAACAAACCAGAAAGTAGAAGAACTTGTATGAAAGAGACTCTATGTGGCCCACAAAGCCTATCTGGTCCTTTACAGAAAAAGTTTGCCAACCTCCAACTTAACAGATGTGATTTTTAAAGTCTTTTATGTATGTGAGTTGTTATTTTTATAAGGTGGCTTAATCCTGAAGAAATTCTGGGACTATGAGTGTAAAACTAGGCCCTGACCAGATAGTAAGCTTGTGACCCCAGCTCTCCTGTGGCCTGAGTCTAGAGTCACGTATCCCTGTATTCAGACGGGGAAGGCCACCAGTTCAGCGTGCCGTTACATTTAATCTTGTTCTCTGATGGGCTTATAATAAGAAATATGAAATGATCTGGTCTGCTTCACTTTCATTCCTCGTGAACATAGAGTTTCTTCAACTGCGAAAAGACTTACCTCAAAATCAATAACAACAGGATTATACTTTAATGACCTCCCCCAGGAACGGTATGTAATGATGCTCCTGTCTTGTGTCAAGCCACCTCCCCAGCCAGAGCTGCCACCTTGCACCAGAGAAATGATGTCTTCCACACCCACTGTCTTCTCGTCACCGACTGCCATCGAGAGAATAACCACATTAGCTCATTTCCTAAAATGCCAAGCCCTGCTAATGAGATTTGGAACAAAGTTTAAGTGTTCTCCTTAGAGCTGTCTCCCATTCTTCTACCTTGCTCGGCTAACTAGCAGGACAAGGCAGAAAAGAAGCACCAAGACTTGGAAATAGATCCATCCTTTGGATTAGAGCAGACACTGGGAAGACAGCCCAACCCAACATGGAGAAGGGAGAAGATGGGAAAATGGATGATGATTCATTCATTCATTTATTCAAATATTTATGTCAGATGTTTACTTGGTGTCTGCTATATAGCAAATAAGTGCAATCAAATATCGTAAATGCTATAACAGATTTCTCTCTCAGTAGGGGTGCAGAGAAAGATGTGGTCAGATCTATAGTAGCAGTGGGGAGGTGGTCAGGAAAAAAGGTGAGTTATCTAGAAGAATGGATAACTCTTGGCAGGTAAATGGAAGGAGGAGAGAAGGGTATCAGAGAGAAGAAGGATTTGACTTCAGGCCCTGAGACATGAGTAGCCCAGTGCAATGGGAGTAACTTGAACTGCATCTACTCATCCAATGTACTATAAACTATTTCATCATCCCTGCATCCTCTGTGTCTCCCACCTGGAAAAAATTACTCAATACAGGTTGAATGAGTGAATGAATACATGAACACTCGTAGTGACCTGTGTGGGAGATGTTACAGAATATTCTTATACAATCTTTCTCTAATAATTATTCTTTGAGCTTGGACTTGGTAACCACATTTTTCTCTCTCAGCAAACTTGTTTTCTCCCTCTGGACTGTACCTGATGGGACTTTATCCAACAGTCGAATTTCCAGGTTCCATCTGCACATTCCTTTCATCCCAGCTCTTACTTAGATCTTTGTCTAGTGCTTGAAATCTAGGAGGGTGTACCATGTGAAGTCAGGTATTTCTAAGGTGATCTCAGCCCATGCAGAATTCAAAATAAGGCCACTACAGATCATTGGTTTGGGGTATTCAGCAGATATGCAGTATGACCATTGACTGAAATGGAATCAGTTGGTGGTGGGAGGGAGGGAAATAGTGTACATGCCCCGATTTTGTGTCTAAGGGAAAATCTGGCTTCTCTTTTTGGGAAGCCCATTACTAAATACTTGCCCATTTTGCCACTTCCAAATTTTTTACAAGCTTCTCCCGATAGGCGTCCTCCAATTTGTGTTGTATCTGTATACTCATAGTCGATGCCAAAAGAGCCTCCAAAGCATGTCTGGATATCATTGCTGGTAACACCTGCAACAGGGAGCAGAGAAACATAGAATGCTGAGATGCTGAAAGACCGTAAATATGGTACAACCAGCTCATAGTAGCAGCTCACAGCTCACTAGCTCACAGTAGTAAAAGCCAGCTTCTATTTTGCAGTCTAAGAGGTCTGGGTTGAAATCCCGTTCTTTAACCCAGTTTCAGTGTTCTCTTCTCTCTGGTTCCACTGCAAATATTCTTGAAAGGAGAAGGAATATGTATTGCACACACTAGTTGGTCAAAAGTGCTTGTTCTCTTTCCTTTGCACATTCTCCACGGAGCCTCCTTGAGACAGTGATTCTATCTCATCCACCTCCATATACCCCTGTGCCTAGCACAGTGCCTGGCCCAAGATTGGCACCAATTTTGCATTTGTTGCCCCTTCCTCTCTCTTTTTTCACCATCTTTCTAAAGTCTACTCAAGCTCCAATTAAAATATCATTTCTTCCATGAAGCATTTTTGGATCAGAATATATCCCTCTTTCTTCAGAGCTACCCATGTGCTTTGTTTAGGTCTGAATGATCATATGTGTCCCAATTCTTTTTGCCCAGGTCCTCTTTGCACCCCAGAGAGACCAGAGTGCTGTCAGAAGATGGATAGATCTCCCTGGGGAGGCTGCTTGACTTCTGGCCCCATGAGAACTGTGAGGCCCACATTAGTTGTCTCTGTCTCTATCTGAGGAGTTGCTGAGGAATCTGCATTTTGCAGATGAGGAATGTAATTCTCAAAGGAATAACATCATTTTTCCCCAATCCCACAGCCTGTGGGTGAACAGAACTAGGTTTCCAACCCTTGGTCAGCTGGCAAGATAAGGCTAGAAAAGCAGACTGGAGCAAGATATTGACCATTGCTGCAGAGTTCAGCTCCCTCTGTAGCTAAAGCCTTCTGAAGGTTGTGAACTGGAGTTTGCATTGGCACCATGTCATTACTTTTCACTGCAACTATACAGTAATTATGACCAGTCAGTGTCTTATTCTGGCAACCACAAAGGAAAAATAATTTAGGTTGTAATTCAGTTAAGCTAAGGATTAGATTCAATATTTTTAAGAGAGTATCGGGCAGCAAGTTTACCTGCCAGCCTTCGCACGAAACTGCAGACTCTATGGGGTCAAGGACTGGCATCTTATTCACCACTCTCTTGTCAGCCTAGCAGCACAATGTCTGCCATGGGGGAGGAGCTCAGTGAGTATTCTCAGAACAAATGATTGATGAATGAAAAAAAATGAGTGAATAAATGAATGCCAAGAGTCCTTTGGTAAGGGCTTCTAATGGAAGGAATCTTACAAGTCAGGAATCCTGAATATAAATCCCAGTCACTCAGATGAATGGATAAAGAAATTATTATAGATATAATTATATAAAAATATATAATTTTATATATAATTTTAATATATAATTATTGTATATAATATATAAATAAAATATATAATAATTATATATAATAACAAATATATAATTATTATATATACAATTGTGTGTATATATGTATATACTCTATTATCCCACATATATACCCTATATATATATATCACATATATATATCCCATTTATATATAAAATAATTATTCAGCCTTAAAACATAAAGAGATCCTGCCATTTGTGACAACATGGGTGAAACTTGAAGACATTATGCTAAGTGAAATAAGCCATACACAAAAAGAAAAAAAACTGCCTGATCTTACTTATACATGAACTCTACAAAAGTCAAATATATAGAAGCAGAGAGGAGAACGGTGGTTGCCTAGGGTGAGGAGGTGGGGGAAAAGGGGAGACGCTGCACCAACTTGTAGTTATGTAGGAGGAATAAGCCTAGAGATCTAATGGACAGCTTGATGTCTACAGTTAATATCAATAATATTGTATTGAATACTGGAAATTTGCTAAGGGAGTAGATTGCAGGTACTCTCGTCATACACACGTAACTATGTGAGGAGAAGAATTAGCTTGACTGTAATAATCATTTCACTTTATATGTATCAAATCATCGTGCTATATACCTTAAATATATACACATTTTATTTTTCTTAAAAAGTAAAACGCGTCCCAGTCCCTGACACCCTGTATGAGCTTAGAAAAGGTCCATGATCTCACTGGGCCTCAGTTTCCCATTTATGGAGAGAAAGGGTTGGACTTGCTCATCCTGAGACCCCTTTCAGCTGCAGCCCTCTGTGCCTCTGTGCACAGCAGTTTCTGAATAACTCCGAGCTGAGAGTGCCTAGGAGAATTGATGCTTTAAGCACCAGCACTCAGCGCCAAGCACAGGGTTTCTTCTGCCATTTCCGTTCAAGTACTTTTAATTTTTAATTCACTACTAATTGAGGAAGATTTAGCATATTTAATTGTTTTGATTAAAAAATGCTTCAACCGTGATAAACAAAAGTGGATGAAAGGAATTCACGGGCAGAAGCCAGAGTGATTACTTAGGTGAGTGATGTAGTGCTGCCCAATTAAAGTGACGGGCTGGGCCGATTAGTGGGGGCTGGAGGATGCCTGTGGAGTGATTATGCTCATGAAGGGTCTTCAGACAGCCTGCCACACGCTACTTGGAGAAGAGAATTCCAGCTTGATTTCAGCAGCACGGCTTGACTGCGAAGAATCGCCTCCTGAGGACCCTGAAGGAGGGTACCAGCCAGCAAGGGGAGCTCGTGACTTAAGAATCATACAACGTGAGGGCTAAATTATCCTTAGTCACCTACCCCATACTTCTTATGTTTAGTTGTGATGCCCTTGGTTCATAAAGATTAATTATCTTGCCCAAAACCACATAGCTAAAAAGAACAGTGGAGCTGAGGTTCAGACTCGTCTTTCTTGCTTAGAAGAATTAGCTAATTCTATTTATTGCATCAGACTAAATTCTGCTGAAAAATTTAGTAAGCATCTACTATGTACCATCCCAGGCATACTGTGTGTTGGACAAGGTAGGCACTGTGAGAATAAAACTAGTATGAATATGATGCAAATCTAAATTACAAGGTTCTGGCCTTGAGAAGCTAGCAGGTGTGGGGCAGTATAGTAAATGGAGATGGATTTGGATCCCGAGAGTTGCTTATTTCGTGGAAGACAATTTTTCCACGGATGGGGTGGGGGGATGGTTTTGGGATGACTCAAGCACATTACATTTATTGTGCACTTTATTTCTATCATTATTACATGTAATATATAATGAAATAATTACACAACTCACCATAATGCTGACAGGAGGCGGAGCTCAGGCAGTAATGCTAGTGATGGGGAGTGGCTATAAATACAGATGAAGCTTCAGTCCCTTGCCCACCGCTCACCTCCTGCTGTGCGGCCTGGCTCCTAACAGGCCACGGACTGCTACCAGTCCATGGCCTGGGAGTTGGGGATCCCTGGACTATAGGACCAGGTGGTGCTCTGCCAGGGCTCCACCCCATCCCATCAGCTCCTTAGATGTCAGCTTTGGACCAGATCAAACCGCCGTTTGTTTTAGACTTTCGTGCTCAGCAAACAGGAGTTGATGTTTGCCGAACCTGGCTACATATTGAGATCATCTGGAGGGCTTATTAAAAACACAGGTTCCTGAGCCCCACCTCTGTCAATTCTGATTCTGTATTTCTGAGTAATCAGCAATCTGTATTTTAAATAAGTATCCCAGATGAAGCCTATGCAGTGCATCTGGGATGAGATACTGAGTACCACGGTCCTACAGAGAACCTCTGGTGGCCTGTCACAAAGCCGGCCTCCGTGCTAACCTAGTCACTGCCTTTGTCAATGCCTTGGATATGGACTTAGCAGCCATGCTCACTGTATCTACCCAGAGGAAGAAAAAGAATCAGGGTCCAAAAAGCCCTCAGAGGGCTGATGGACAGACAGACCAAGCATAGCAAAATGAGACTCAGTTGGAAAAGTTGTAACATCTTGTCCTGGGGATAAAATACCAAGTGCATGAGCACAGTAAGGAAGAGAGCCAGCTTAGCAGGAGAACAAGAGAAAAGAAAGGCCCAAGGGTTTTAGATCACTTTCAGCTCAGTAGGGCAATGAAGCCAGGTGAAAATTATAATCAATAAAGTAAAGGCGGGGATAATCTCATTCCCTCTGCGCAGGTCAGAGAAACCCGGAACCCGGTGCCAAGTTCTGGGAGCCACACTTTTAAAAGGAAATAAGGGGCTTCCTTGGTGGCGCAGTGGTTGGGAGTCCGCCCGCCGATGCAGGGGACACGGGTTAGTGCCCCGGTCCGGGAGGACCCCACATGCTGCGGAGTGGCTGGGCCCGTGAGCCACGGCCGCTGAGCCTGTGCGTCCGGAGCCTGTGCTCCGCAGCAGGCGAGGCCACGGCAGTGAGAGGCCCGCGTACTGCAAAAAAAAAAAAAAAAAAAAAAAAAAAGGAAATAAGAAAACAGAACATTCATTGGACATCATCCAGCCTTTGGAAAGAAGGAAATCCTGCCATGTGCAACAATGTGGATGAACCTGGCGGACATTATGCTAAGTGAAAGAAGCCAGTCACAGAAGGACAAATGCTGCATGATTCTACTTAATATGAGGTATGTAAAGTAGCCAAACTCATGGAAGCAGAGCATAGAATTGTGGTTGCCGGGGGTTGGGGGAGGAAGAGCAATTGCTAATCAATGGGCATAAAATCTCAACTCTGCAAGATGAGTAAGTTCTGGAGATCTGCCAGAATATTGTGCCTATAGTGAAAGATTCGGTATTGTACCCTTAAACCTTTGTTACAAGATGAGATCTCATGTTAAGTGTTTTTACCACAATAAGATTTAAAAAAAGAAGAAAATGGGAAATGATTGAATGAGAATGAGCATGAGGGTGAAGAAATTTAAAGCCAAATCCTTTGGGGAGTGTTTGAGGGGATGCAGGATGTTTCCCTGAACAAGAAAGGAGAGGTTTCTCTTTAAGAGAGGTCAGTAGAATTAAATGCAGCCCTCCAGAGGGTTGTCTCGAGGAAGAGGAATTAGGCTTGTTTGTGTGGTCACAAGGGCAAGAACTAGGACCCAAAGGGCAGATACTCCAGGGAGATAGATTTAGGCTCAACTTAAGGTAAATGACCACAACACTCAGAGGCCAAGGAGATAGGAGTTGTTTCACGAGGCAGTGAGCTCCCCATATCTGGAGGGTCCCAAGCAGAAGTTAGCTGTCTGCCTGTGAATAGAAGCGTTCGCAGAATTGACGAGATGTCTTTCAAGAGCTCCTCTAAAGCCAAGATTCTGAAACTCTAAGAAACACACCAGAACACCTGAGGAGCATTTGAGATAACTTGGGTACGTCCTTAATGATTCCTTATTGTGTTCCAGGTATCTGGGAAGTGAAGAGGGCTAAAGGGAGTGTTTGCTGTCAGTGAGCTTACAGCCAAGTGTGGAGACACGGACAGGTAAGCTGATAGTTCTTGTACTGTGTGATGAGGATTTTGAAAGAAGGCAGCAAGCTCGGGGCAGTCTTCCTTAGGGGGTCAGAGGAAGAATACCAGAGGCAAGTGTGAAAGGATGAGTAAGGATTAGCCAGACAAAGTGGAGAACATTGAGAGCAAAGGGAGGCCACGGGAAGGCCTTGTGTCCCCAGCAGCAAGAGTCTGCTCAGAAAGGCCAACATGGTCTGAACTCCAGAGTGGAAAGGAAGGAGATGCAAATCAGCCAAGGAAGTACTGGGAGACCCTTGGGGTCCTTCCCACTCTAGTCTCGTCCCAAGAGGAGCTGTTGTGCCCTCCTGGCAGGCCAGGAGCCGGGGGGACACGTCTCTGGCCACCATGTCTACTGCTTGTTTCACACCTGGTCTGGGCCAGGGTGCAGGTGTGAGAGCTGTCTTCACACCTCCGTGGAGATACTGCAACCATGTGGCTCTAAGGCAGAGCCAGGCAGCCTTATTTCTGAGGTGCCAGAATCAGCAAGTCTCTGTCATTCCTCAGATGACAAGCAGCAGGTGGAAAACAGCAGGTGTCATGCATTATTTATCTCTGTGCAACAAACAGATGCCATTCAGGTTGCTGTGATCTGTGTGCTATGTTGCTTTGCTATGTTGGTTGCCCTCAAGGGAAAGGAAGAATCATATAGCCTATTTCATGCCATAACATTGGAAAAGATGATTGTTTAATCTGTGACTGGATGAGCTGGGAAGTGTTGGCTAACTTCCCTGCCCCCTAGGTGCTTCTGTGTATCCATTAAAACGCATGCTTCTCCACCTAGAGGGGTGGGATAGGGAGGGTGGGAGGGAGATTCAAGAGGGAGGGGATATGGGGATATATGTATACATATAGCTGATTCACTTTGTTATACAGCAGAAACTAACTCAACATTGTAAAGCAATTATACTCCAATTAAAATGTTAAAAAAATGCATGTTTTTTTCCCAACCACCTGAGAATAATAGTACAAGTACCTCTGTGCCTTTGCATGTGTTGTTTCCTCTGACTAGAAACTTCCCTTACCTCCTTCACTGAGTTTCTCCCACTCAGCTCTAGAAAACATTCCCTCACTCACAAGGGCCCTATATCTGTGTCCCCGCCGTATCCCTGTGTGTCCTTCATGGTATCAGCGTACTTCCCTATAGCATAGTATTTAGCACACTACAGTAATTGTCCATTTCTTGGTCTGTTCTTCCAATTATCCTGCAAACTTATAAAGTCATCTCTTGGGTTTGCAAGGCTCGGCATGTAACAAGCCCCCAGAAGTGCTCAGGGATGGGCTGATTCCAACCCATCTAGACAATACCTCTAAAATGTTTTTTTTTTTTTTTTTTTTTGCGGTATGTGGGCTTCTCACTGTTGTGGCCTCTCCCGTTGCGGAGCACAGGCTCCGGACACACAGGCCCAGCGGCCATGGCTCACGGGCCCAGCCGCTCCGCGGCATGTGGGATCTTCCCAGACCGGGGCACGAACCCATCTCCCCTGCATCGGCAGGCGGACTCTCAACCACTGCGCCACCAGGGAAGCCCCTCTAAAATGTTTTGAGAGTCACAGGTCTTCTTTTGGTTGATGATATAAATCATATATTTGTAATATCTCATGCTTGATTAAGAGTTGATATTTTATAAAGCTCTTTCATCTGCATTGTCTCATTGGAGGCTCACAATGGGGCTTGGAGGATTTACTCCTTTTGCCGGCACTCTGGGATTGGAGAAGTCAGGAACTGTGGTGGTTAAGTGTGTGAACTCTGGAGCCAGAGTTCTACCCTTCACTGGGAGTGTGGCTTTGGATGAGTGACTGAACCCCTTTGTGTCTCATGTTCCCCATTTGAAAATGGAGATAAAAATGGTTTCTATACATGAATCTCTAAAACTGGTGTCTGGTACAATTAAGTGTTCAACAAATCTTATTAGCTGTTGCTATGATTGTTAGGTAACTTGCCCAAAGTTCCATGACTAACAAGCCAAGAATCGCGGTTTGATGCAAGGTGTGCCGTATCCAAACTCGGGGCCCGCTCCATCTCATCAAGCCGGTCTTACTCTGCAGGAAACCATTCATCATGGGCCGTGAGTAGCAGTGGCCTCCCCCAAACCCCTCATTCCACAAAGCAGCTCAGAAAAAGGAATCCACGCTCCCCATGGGCAATGCTGGGGCTGCGATCTCAGGTCTCCCTCCACCTGATAAAGGGCTACCTTCAGGGACTCTGACCCGCTAGATGATTTTGGTCATGATGAGAGGCAGTAGTATAGCTGAGGGCCAGGCTCTGAAATGGAAACTGCCTGAGGTGGAAGTTTCCATGCTCACTTACTGTCTGAACCTTCCTGTATCACAGTTATCTCATCTATACCATGGGGATTTTAACACTGTCTTCCTCACAGGGTTGCTCTGAGGGTTAAATGAGTTAATCCATGCCATGTACAGTGCTTAGGATAGTCCCTGGCTTGAAACTAGCAATAATGGTCAAGTATTGCTATTATTACTGCTGCCAGAAATGCCACAGCATACCTAGACTGGGCTGTTGTTTCCTGATTCTGAACTGGAAAAATTGGAGAATATGGGAGGCTGAGGAGTTTGTGAACACCAATTTTCTTAATCAACTTCTCTGCAGGATAAACTGTTCTATTAACTGAGAGGGAGTGAATGAAGAAGATGGAGGGAACAACATCCACATTATGTGCTGGGCAAAGATTTTCCAGGCGTTATTTAATATTCATATCATTCCACAGCAAGTACAATTATTCCCATTTTAGAGATGAGCAAATCAAGGCTTAGATCGTTTCAGTCACTTGCCCAAAACGATACAATAAGTAAATAGTAGAATGGGATTGAACCAAGGTCTGTGTCCAAAGCCCATTTTCTCCTTGCCACATTATATCACTTGGAGAGAGGGAGCTAAGGGTGGTCCTGGGAGTAATTTTGACATTATCACACCTTTTTCTCCTTTCAGGCTGAGGCTGTTTTCAGTGATAGAGGTGGAAAGTCAAAATCAGGACAAATTCAGGAGGATGGTACTGAGAGTCTCAGTTCCATGTGTATGCAAGTGACTTAAGGGGGTGGGGACAGAGCCAAGACACCAGGAGTCTGTCAGTCAGTCAGTCAATACCATCCCTCACCATGAAGCCTGGTTGTCATGGTAACTGGGGATAAAGCCTGGAGCTTGTTAGAATCTAGTGCCTGTCTGTTCAGGATGATTGGTTGGTTAGCAGACACAGCAAAAGACCTTTTGGGCCAGCCCAGACTACTTAGCCATAAATATAAGACCCTTCACAATCAGGTTCCTGCCCACCTCACCATCCTCACTGTTCAGTCCAGCTGAGACTCTTTAGAAATCCACACTTGATTCTTCAGAGTGTAAGAGAAGCTCCAGAGGATGCCCAGCACCTATGGGTTTAGATTCTGAACCAGCCCTGCTAGAAAGACACTGAGCCTCTACTGTGAGTCAGCCTCAGCCTGTGGACAAAACTTCAGAAACACATCATTCACAAGATGCACTATGGAAACAGGCAGTTGTAATAGTGTGATATACATAGAGCTATGTCCTGGGTACACGGAAGTATTGGGTCAGCCAAAAAGTACGTTCGAGTTTTTCCATAAGATGTTATGGAAAAACCCTAACGAACTTTTTGGCCGACCCAATACCTAAGACAGGTTCCCAACCTGGAACTGGGGAGACAGAAAGACTGGAAAACCCTATCTAAGCAGAGACCAAAGATGAATAAGCATTAGCCAGGTGAAGAAGAGAGGGGGAAGAGAGGGGAGCAGTGTTCTAGGTAGAAGGAACAGCAGCAAGAAGAAAGTGAGTATGATTAAGTGAAGGGACCAGCATTTAGCTCAGTACAGCCTAGCCCCGCTGTGAGCAGTGGGCTGGAGGGTAGAGCAGGACCAGTGCATGCTCCCTTGAAGGCTGCGCATCTGGTCCAGTGGCAGGGACCCTCCTGTCTCAATGTTCACCTTTGCATGGCTCCAGCAGCTTGCCGCTCTGCAGCTTGTCATCCTCTCTGTGGCTCCCTGGAGGCCAACACTGACTCCATTTCCAGGTTACTGATAGCAGCACTCGTCCTGCCATAACCCAGCCACTGGATTGTCCTCATGTATGCACCGGCCTCAGGGGCAAGCCTTCTACAAAGAGTCTGGCCTTTGGGTGAATCACTCATCTCCTACTACTGACCCTCACCACTTGCTGTTTCAGCCACTCCCATGCAACTCTTTCCTCTTAGAAAGCCCCAGCTGCGTTCTCCACCAGGCAAGCTCCTATTCCTACTAACATCAGAAGATCAGGTGTGAATGTCTCTGGAGTCTAGAAAATGGGAGGGGAAGAAAGGGTGGGTTGCTCCCTCCTTTGTGCTTCTACTGTATTTATTTCTAGTCAAGCATTTATCGCATTCTTAGCCCCCAACTGACTGCACATTTCTCCAGGGTGGGAATCTGTGTGTTTCACTCCTGTGTCCCTGGAAATCATGGGTTCTCTCTGAGTATTTACTAGATGAATGGATGGATGGATGGATGGGTGGAGATTAGATTATGAGAAGGGTTTTCCTCGGAGATTGTTTCCTGCCTGCTACTTTGGGTAAGAAGGGAAAATGCTCTGCTTAGAACCTTCCTGAAAGGGAATTATAAGCAAACAACATCAATAATATATAAATGTGATGGAATGTATGAAAAATTTGAGGGACTTAATTTTTACACCCATCTCATCCCAATTACTCTCCATACACAGCTTAATCATCTGGGCCGCCTTTGTCTCATTCTACTAAAGGAATAGAAAACACATAGCTCAGGGGCCCTTAATCCCTGCTCAGACCCTTTAGGAATCCACCCCTGACTCTCCAGAGTGTAAGGAAAGCTCCAGAGGATGCCCAGGGCTGATGGGCTTGGACTCTGAATTACCCCAGCCAGAAAGATACTGAGGCTCTACCATGGGTCAGCCTCTGCCTCGGATAGACATCACTAATTGATCACAGTACTTTCTGCCTGAGCCCATATCTGGTGTCACAATCCTCAACTCAGTGGTCCCGGTAGCATTTGCTATTAAAACCACCTGCCATTGGTGGCTTAAATACATTTTCTGGCCTATAGGTCTTTAAGTTTCGCTTTATTGAGTGCCATGGGTGCCAGCACACCATGCTTGTTCTTGGCTCTGTGAATGTACCTAAGCTTCAGAACAGACCATCACAAGCTGGTCAGTTTAACCTTTAACAGTTCTCTGTGACAATTCCCAGTCAAGGGTCAAGCTGACCCAATATTGCCCTTAGGAGTGAATATTGAGTATAATACCCTGTTAGGTATTTTTAAAACCTGATTTAACCACTTTCAAAGCTATCACAAGCAGTTTAATAGTTTTTTCTTTTTTTTTTTTTTTTTGGTGGTACACGGGCCTCTCACTGTTGTGGCCTCTCCCGTTGCGGAGCACAGGCTCCAGACGCGCAGGCTCAGCGGCCATGGCTCACGGGCCCAGCCGCTCTGCGGCATGTGGGATCCTCCCGGACCGGGGCATGAACCCACGTCCCCTGCATCGGCAGGCGGACTCTCAACCACTGCGCCACCAGGGAAGCCCAGTTTAATAGTTTTTTTCAAAAGAAAATAAGTGAAATAAATATCCAGAGGCACCACAAGAAGCACTGAACTGGGAATTAGAAATCCTCATTTCAAACCTTACTCTGCTTCTAACCAGTGGTGTCACCTTGGATGTGTCATTTATCTTTCAGTGCCTGGTTTTCATCATTTGTAAAATGGGTACAGCCATAAAACACAGCTCAAAGCATTGCCAGGAAGCTTAAATGGAATGAGATGCATGTAAGAACTCAGTATGCTGCCTGCCGCAGAGTTAGAACTCAGTGAATGCTTGTTTTTTTCATCTTCATTTAGATAAGCTGTTTCATTACATGAGACTTCACACACCTCTCTTGGCAGTTATTACTCACATCTGCCTCTACCTTTCCCCCTTGACCACCTTCCTGTGATGGTTAATTTTATGTGTCAATTTGACTGGGCCAGGGTGTCCAGATACTTGGTCAGCATTATTCTGGGTGTTTCTGTGAGGGTGTTTTTGGATGAGATTAACATTTAAATCGGTAACCTGAGCAAAGCAGATTGCCCTCCCTAAAGTGGGTGGACCTCATTCAAGCACTAGAAGTTCTGAATAGACAAAAATCTTACCCTCCCCTGAGTAAGAGAGGATTCTTCCTGCCTGACTGCCTTGAGCTGGAAAATTGGCTTTTTTCTTGCCTTCGGACTCAAACTAAAACATCAGCTCTTTCTGGGTCTCAAGCCTGCCAGCCTTCAGACTGGGACTACTCCCTCAGCCCGCCTGATTCTCAGGCCTTTGAAATCAGACTGGAACTAAACCATTAACTCCCCTGGGTCCACAGCTTGCCAAATGCAGATCTTGGGACTTGTCAGGCTCCATAGTTATGTGAGCTAATTTTTTATAAGAAATCTCTTTACATATATATGTAAAGTATATGCAGAACCCCAACTAATATACTTCCTAATGCCTTCATTATGGCTATTGATGATTTTCCCTTTATTAAAAGTGATTAGATACATGTCCACAGTCAGTGGAGCACACTGGGTTAAGATAGTGTGTCTAATGCTTTTCTGACAACCCCCCAAAGTAAGCAATACATTTTAGATCATGACCCAGCCCACTTACATCCAGCTAAAATAAGTTGCAATACTTAACCATACTTTGTGTGATACTCTCTGATGATTTCCCTCTTATTGTATTCTATTTCATTTTGTTAAATGCTGGTCATGACCCGCTAAATTTCTCTTACAATCTGCTAATGGGCTGTGGCCTGCAGTTTGAAAAATCCTAGGTAAAACATCTCTGAGGCATGACAGCATGTTGGTTTACATCACAGGTTCTCACATTGACTTCTGGCTCCACCCATAATAACAAGATGACCTTGACCTTGCACAAGTTATTTAACATTGCTGAGTTTCAGTTCTTCATTTGTAAATTGGGGATTATAGTATCCTCTTCCCCAGTCTTTCCTGAGGATTAAATGAGATAGTGCATTTAAAGTGCCTAACTCAGTGTCTGTGCCTAACTCAGTGTCTGCCACATAATGAAATGTTCATTAACTGTTGGCCATCTTACCAGTGCTGCTAGAGTCTAAGCCCCTGGAATATAGTATCAGAATGAATGACAGAAGTGTGGGGAAATGGTGTGGGACAATACACAAGCTCTACATCAGAAGACCTTAGTTAAAAACTAACTGAATCATGTTGAGCCGTTTACTTTGGGTCTTTGGACCTCAGCTTTCTCTCTATAAAATTGGGAAAAGTAATAATATAATCCCTTATAAGCTAGTATGAAGATCATCTTCAATACCAGATGTGGATGATTATATTTTACCAACCTTAGGAGTTTTTATATGTAAATATATTTTATTAGAACCAGTTAATTCTAAGTACAGTGAATAAAAAGATAATTTGTTAATTCGTTTTAGGTAGTAATCAATTTGGTTGTCCTTGAGTAAGTCATCCCTGACTATAATCAGATGATTATAACAGAGAAACCCCATTACCTTCTATATGAGATAAGAGGACCCATGCTGGTATCTAGACAGTGCTTTCCATGTTATGTGTGCTTAATAAATGTTGAATGAAAAACTGAAGGAATGAATAAATAGAGAAAAGGAAGATGGAGGAAGAGAATGTAGAAGTATAATTGACATCAGCTTTAGTGAGATTTTAGTCATGTCCCCGTGACTTTTTCTACCCAGTGTGTTAGGTGGTAGACCAGTTGGCCAAGGACCCCAGCTAGAGGGCAGTGATCAATAACTGGCTGAATATGCTGTACTCTCACTAGAAGCATCTTTTCCAGGGTCACTGTTATCTGGCAGCCATCAAGGGGAGGCATAATGGAATGCAGGCACTGATTTAGGCAGAGTTGTTACCACCTTGAAAGATAGTGATGAGAATTCAAATTGACCTTGATCAGTGGGAGGAGCAGTCCCTGCAAAACTGGATGAAGCTCTAGAGAAAGAAATGAATGACCTTGATTTAAAAAATAGGCAGTTGGGGGAGGAGGCATGATTGATGAGTCTCCAAGCCTACAGAAGAAATATTGCCCACTGCAGGCTGGACATAACGATAATGATTTCCCTTCCATTTGAACAGTGTTTCAGAGCTGACCAAATGCAGAGCCCTATGAGATATGTTGTCTTATTGTCCCTACTTTACAGATGAGAGGACAGTTAACATTATAGAGTTAATAACTGGAAAGCAGGGAATAATAAATATGGTAATAGTAACATCAACATAGTGCAGCAATAATAGGTACCATTTTTAAACTCTTACTATATACCAGGCACTGGGCCACCTGATCACACAGATTGTTTCATTTCATATTCATAACAATCCTATGAAGTATTACTGTCATTGACTCATTTAGGGAAACAGGAAACTGAGGCATGAAGAGGTTAATTTGCCTGAGGGTCACATGGTTGATACGTGATGGAGATGGGATTTGAGCCCAAGGAATCTAAATTAGAACTTTTTTCAGCAATTGATGCTTATCGAGTGCTCATTAGAGCCTGAGCATTACACTAAATATTTTCTGTAGATAATTTCACTTATTCCTCACAATTACTCTATAAGTTAAATGCCATTAATACCTCCAGCTTAACAGGTGAGAAAATTGAGACTTAAAATGATTAAATAATCTGCTGGCAATCACACAGCTAATAAGTGACAGAACCCATATTTGCAAACACTTAGCTATCCTAATATCCTGCGTTAAAGGGAAAACTATCTACTTAAACACTTATCATGCAAGATGTACTTGGAATTATTCTCAAACAAACCCTTGTTATCATTCCTATTTGGGTCTTGAAAAAACTAAGGTTCAGAGAAATTAAGTACCCTGATCAAGGTCATGCAACAGTTAAATGGTAGAACCAAGATCCCCACCCAGATGTGTCTGACTCCAAAATCTGGATTCCTTGCTACCATCTGCCAGCATATTTTTTCATTCCACAGTCCTTGATCAAATGATATTTGCTACTTACAACCCCACCTAAAACTGTAAACCATAATAGTAACTACCGTTTAGACCGTGTTTTATTTATCACGTGCTTTTTAGAGTTAATTCTCATAAGAGCCTTTTGCAGTAGTTTATTATCCATACATTAGTTATGGGAAAACTGAGACTCAGAGATGCAAAGTTTTAGCTTTTAAATGGCAGGACCTATATGAAAAGCAAAGACATCTTTGTAAAAAGAACTCTTTTTACTACCATATTGCCTAATGGCTTTTATGTGGGGCCATGAAATGCTACTGGCTTTTCACCAGCAGAGCATCAATAGAAGTCATGTTTTGTAAGGTCTTTGCAGAGCCTTTTCAATATGGCCCCAAACTATAGAATCATGAACTTTTAGAGCCTTGAGGGCTATTAGTTTACTTTCTATTCCATGCATGGTTTCTATTACAGCATCCCTGATGGAGGTATCTTATCAGATTTACTTAGATTCCTTAACTGATAAGAAACTCTATTTCATGTTGTCTTTTGAGAGACAAAGGCACAGAAGCTGAGCCAAATTTGTCAGGACCTATCTACATGAGCCAGAAAAGGGGGTCTAGTTCATTGTCTAGTAGAAGAGACAGATACAGACAATTACCATTAGTATAGTGTATGAATTAATATTATATATATATATATACATATATACATATATACATATATACATATATATATATATATATATATATATATATTCTGGCTTCTTCTCTTGGCTCCAGAATCCCTGCCATATTTCCAAATGCCTGGAGGCATCTCTCCCAGGAAGCTGGCCCTTCCAGGCAAACTCATCATGTTCTTCTTGCCCTAATGTGTGTGTGTGTGTGTGTGTGTGTGTGTGTGTGTGTGTGTGTTAGAAGTATAATGTAGAAGGAAAATAATGTAATGTAATATAATGTAATGTAAATATAATGTAATGTAATGTAGAAGGAGTACACCTCACAATTCATACCCAGGCCATCTGCAAATTATCTAAACTCTGCTTTCAAAATATGTCCCTAATCAATCATATTCTTTCATCTCCATTCTTTATTCCCTACCTGGATGTCAACAAAAGTCTTCTAACTGTGCTCCCTGAGCCCACTCTCACCCCATCTAATCTGTGCTCTGTATAGTAGTGGAACGACCTGCTGACACAGAGGTTAGACCATGGCAGTGCCCTGCTGATAACCCTGCAGTGGTTTCTCATTTCACTGCAGACATGGTCTATACTTCTTACCATGACCAGCAAGACGCACTGCAGCTTCTTCCAACCTCAGCTCCCTCCATCCTCACCTCACCCGCAGGCTTTAGCCACACGTTGATTATTTCGGTTCTCAAACATGGCAGGCTGTCCACTCTGCCCAGGACATCCTCCCTTTTTCTTGTCTTTGGAGTCTCCTTCTGAATATCTTTTGGACCTTATCCCAGTTAATCCCAGACACTTTCCCAGATAATCCTAAACTAAGTGATTGTCTTCTCCTTCTCCTCCCACAGTTATTCTCTATTTCTATGACCTGTTCATTTTCTAGCCAGCTCTTATCACAATTTGCAATTTTATATGTATCTATTCATTAGCTGACTCAACAGAAATTATTAAGGCCAGGCACTGTTCTAGGAGATGAATATATAACAGTGAACAAAACATATGAGACCCCTGCTTTCATGGAACATGCATACTAGAAGGAGGAGGTTGACAATAAACAAATAAGCATGTGAACATGGTAATTACAGAATATATAGTGATGTTCTGAGAATTAAAATAGGGTGCTGTAACAAAGAGGGACTTGCCACCTGGTCAGAAAAGGCCTTTCTGAAGAGGGGGCATTTAAGTTGAGATCTGAATGATTAGAATACAGCTATGCAAACATCAGAGAGAAGGATAGCCCAGACAGAGAGAATAGCTAGTACCAAGGCTGTAGGCTAAAATAAGCTTGCTGTGTTAGAGTGTGAGCAGGACAACAACGATGACAACAACAAGAAAAGAACACAGAGAAAGAAAGAAAGGAAAGAGAAAAAAGAGAAAGAAAAGCGAAAAAAGCCATCATATTCTAGCAGTGGCCAGATGAGAGATCATAGTTGTTTGGACCAGTTAGATGGCAATAGAGACGTGGACAGATGCCACATATGCTTTAGAAGTAAAGGTGACAGGTCTCACTGATGAGGGGCAAGAAGTAAAGGAGGAGCCAAGGATGACATCTGGAGTTTTGGCTGTTTATTTAGTTTCCGCCACTAGATTGTGAGCTTTGCAAGAACAGGAACCATATCGATTTTGTTCACCTGGCACATGATAGCAACTCAGTTAATATGGTTGATGAATGCATGTCTGAACGAACAAAACAATGGAAGAATGTGCAGAGGAATATCAGGGCAGGTTTCATGGAGGTGGGGCTGCCCATGCAAGTTCAAAAGAATGAGTTGAAATCTGTCAGGTTGGCAAGACAGGAAAGTGCTTTGAAGGCTGACAGCACAGCATGTGCAAAAGAAGGCAGGAAACGTACATGAATAGAACAATGTCACTGAAGTACTTGCCCTGTCCTAGGTAAATTATCAGCTCTGTAATAGGGCCAGACTCCAGAGCAGCCAGATGGTGAATGCACTATTCTCTTTGTCAGATCTTTATACAAAGACAAATAATAGGAGCTCCAAAGAAGGGATGAAGGAGAAAAAAAATCTAAATCCAGAAATTCAAGCCCCCATCCATACTGATTCCTGTAGAAGGTAGAAAGCTGTCAGCAGCAGCCCTTGAGGAAAGTCTAGGGTCCCACTGAAGTCTAACATCACCTCCCCAACATCCAAGACATCCCCTGATGTTTGATGGATGGTTTCATGCTGTCTTTGGGGAAGAAGCATTTTATCTAAAGAACACATTAGAAGAAAACAGCCTTGTGCATCCTCTGGGATGAACCCATAGAGAATCTGAGGCAAACCCAAGGACAAAAGATTCCCCCAGAGCAAACCAGCCCATGTGTTCACTTAAATCATTCCATTCCAAGCTCAGCTCTTTGAGGACGTGAATGTATACCACACGGGGTATTTCTTAGAAACAAGCACTTGCTAGAATATAAATATTGTTAAAGTCATTAGATCAAAGATACACAGAGAGAAAAAAGACATTGAAAAAGAGCGGGTGGGGGAAGGGAGTGAGAGAGAGGATGAAAAAGCGACAAAGAGAAAATTAGACAAACATCAAACATAGAGAGAGGGTATGCATGATTCTATTTGTCAAAGGGAAAGAAGGTAGATGTTTTTGTTCTTTGTAGGTTAATATGTAAATGACATTCTGATTTATTAGCAGTCTCCAGCAGATGAGGTGATGATTAGCACATTTCCATATTTATAGAAAAGCAACACTAACCTTCCGGATTTATAGAAAATCAGCTCTTCCCAAATAGCAAATTGTGCTATTATCGACATATGGTTTTCTATAAACAGAGCTGAGGTAATTATCCCTGGGACAATTCGTTAGTGGGCTCCTTTTGAATATTAACCACATTGGAAGCCCATTTCTGCCTCACAGATTTTAGAGAGGAGGGGCTGGAGATACCCCAGGCAATTAATTAGTAATCCACCACCAAAGACAGAGCCCAAATGAAAGGGTCTACCACAGCCATGTGGTGGAAAGACCCCAGGTCCAGGGCTCTGACGCCAGCTTCCTGCAGCCCTGGGCCAAGTAATTAACTTCCCTAAGGAGGCTCAGCATTTCTGGGGCTAAAACTAGAATTACACTAACCTCCAAATGTTGCCAAGAAAATTAAATGAGAATGTACGCAACAGTCCTGGAACTTGGTAAGTACTCAGCAAATGGTAGCTCTTTTTCCTTCCTCATGTTTTTGAGTGACTCTAAAAAGATCCACTTGAATTAACTTTTTCAAGCTCTTTTTACACTGGTCTCTCCTGAACTATTTATTTTGTATCGTGACTCTGTCCATGTGTACATGTCTTTAACTGGCAAAATTTTCTTGAAGCAATAATTTATCTTCACTACCTACAACCCACTATGATATTTTTTATTCTGTTCTGTGTTGTTCAAAATGTTTGTGTTCCATACATTGATATCAAGACCTACTATTGGAGAGACACCGATGTAGAGAACAAATGTATGGACACCAAGGGGGGGAAGCAGAGGGGGTGGATGTGGTGCTGGGGTGAATTGGGAGATTGGGACTGACATATATACACAATATGTATAAAATAGATAACTAATGAGAACCTGCTATATAAAAATAAACAAAATAAAATTCAAGAAAAAAAAAAGACCGGTAAAGTTCTCCCACTCAAAAAAAAAAAAAAAAAAGACCTACTGTTGGGTTTCAATCTGCAGTTTGTATTGTGCTACAAGATGTTAAGGACCATATTTAGATTTGCTCACCTTTGTATCCCTAGCACAAACACATAATAGATACTCAATAGATATCTGAATTATAAAAGAATGGATACATGAATTGATGGATGAGTTAATGAATGACCCTAGCCAGGAATCTAAGTTAATGCCTGCTTTCAAACTCCATGTCTTGTTTTGCCCACTCACCCTGCGTTGAGTGCTAAAGAGGTGGAAAATTGTCAGACATGATGCTTGCTTTCAAGGATCTTGCTATCTAGATGAGGAGAGAAATATTAACATTTGGAAAATTGTTTTTAAAGACTAAGCAGTGTGGAATTGATATGAATGTGTTGAAGGAAGGAAGTGGCCAGCCTGGGCTGGTGGAGTCAGGGAAACTTCTTGAAACTTGGAAGTTGAACTTGGCTTTGAAATATGGATACACCTCTCACCCTTCTGCTCAGTCGTTGACTGGATCTGTGGTTCTCAAACTGTATTAAGCATCAGAATCACCTGGAGGGCTTGTCGAAACACACTGGTGGGCCCACTCCCAGAGTTTCTGATTTAGCAGATTTGGGATGGGAGCCTGAGAATTTGCATTTCTAACACATTCCCAGGTGACACTAATACTGTTTGTTGGAGTCCACGTGTTGAGAACCACTGTTCTAGCAGTTTGGAGTGAGACCATGAAGATTGTTGATGTTAGTGTTAAGGAGTTTAGACTTTTTAGCCAGTCAGGATATTAAGCAAGGAGGTGATGTCATAAGATCTGTGAAGCAGAAGATCCTTCTGGTGGCAGTTGTTGAGAATGGATTGGAAGGGGTGAGTCTTCCCCTAGAGACCATTTAGGAGATGATGCAGTAGTAAGTGAAAGATGGGAACCCAGCCTACCATTGTAGGACGGGATGCAGAAGAAGAGATGTTGACAAGAGCTGCTCAGGAGAGAGAACTGAAGGGTCTTAGAGATCTACAGGGGTGAAGGGGAAGAAGGGATCTGGGATGACTCTAGGTTTCTGTCATCACTGACTGATTGGACGGCAGTTCCATTAACCAAGAATCTATATTTAAAATGTTTTCACATTTTAAATAGCAAAACCCCAGAGATCCTTTATTATTGCTTTTTTTTTTTTTTTTTTTTTTTTGCGGTGCGCGGGCCTCTCACTGTTGTGGCCTCTCCCGCTGCGGAGCACAGGCTCTGGACGCGCAGGCTCAGCGGCCATGGCTCACGGGCCCAGCCGCTCCACGGCATGTGGGATCTTCCCAGACCGGGGCACGAACCCATGTCCCCTGCATCGGCAGGCGGACTCTCAACCACTGCGCCACCAGGGAAGCCCTCCTTTATTATTGAAGAGGTAACTATGGTGCAATAGAAAACACATGGTTCTGGAGAACCAGACAAGTCTGAGTTCAAATTCTGTTTGTAGTGCTTACTAGCAAGTCATTTCACCCTTTTGAACCTCAAGCCCCTGTAAATAATAAAACTAATGCTACCTTATAGAGTTGTCATGGAGGCTAAATGAGATCATGCATGGCTGACACTCAGTGCCTAGAAAACAGCAAACCATGTCTGGCGTATACAGCATCGAACACTGCGTGCATCAAGCATCCATTCTACTTACCAGCTGTTTCCATTCTTTCTTTGTTAAGCACCAGGATATATTCATAGATGCCACCCATCGTTCCAGACGTTATGTAATGGGTGCCATAGTCATCGATGAACTTGGCGTATATGCCGTAATTGTACTGCTCTGGAAGTTCCATTAATGACTGCAGCATAACTTCATCCAACATGATATTCTCCCTCCTCATCTTAAAATGAGCAGTCTGCACCTTTGTGAAAATTCTCATGAAGCCATATTTCTGCCAGTAACAGCACCCGCCATTGAATGAAGGAAGAGAACAAAGAGAGTATACATTTTACTACATGAGATCATGCAGAAGGGCAGTATTTAGTACCTGTGGGAAATATAAATATATTCACATGTAACTGTATGAACATAAATACATATAACAGAGTATTATTACGTTTTTCAAACATATATTAGACACCAGCCTGGCTTCTTCTCCCACGTCTGCATCTCTGTTCCCACTGCCCCTGTCCAGGTCAAGTTCTCATCACCTTTCACTGGGTTGGTTACTACAATGTGTTTCATTGTGCTCCTCCCCTGTGTCCGGCCCCCAGTCCATTCTCACCTCCACATTTCTCCCTGCTCTAATTAAAGCACTGCATTATGCAACTTGCTACACAAGTATTAGGTATCCATTAAAAATTAGGCTTAGGAATATTTCGATGACATGAGGAAATGCCAATATCACTTAATTTATTAAACAAATACCTTTCAGTGCCTACAGTCACATGCATTATGGTAGGTGCAGAAGACACGATCTTGAAGGAGATAGGCCCCTGCCCTCATGGAGATTACAGTCTAGTGGTAATCCTATACTGTTCAGTAATCAAGAAAAGCAGGATCCACAGGACCAGGGTGAGGTTGGATTGGTTTAAGAGGAAGGGGGTCATGTACGAGCCTTACTTGCAGGGAATGTAAACCTTGATCCAAAGTGATAGTGAAAGTTGGAAGAAGCCACCTGCTTTTAGAAAAGTCCACATGAATCTGTGACAGTCAGATCTCAGAACAGTACTTTCCCTTCAGATCAGTAGCTTATTCGTGGCAAAGCTCCAGAATGTAATTTATATATATATATATGTATATATTTATTTATTTATTTATTTTTAATTTTTATTTTTGGTTGCATTGGGTCTTTGTTGCTGTGCATGGGCTTTCTCTAGTTGCAGTGAGCGGGGATTACTCTTCCTTGAGGTGTGGGGCTTCTCATTGCGGTGGGTTCTCTTGTTGTGGAGCACGGGCTCTAGGCATGCGGGCTTCAGTAGTTGTGGCACACAGGCTCAGTAGATGTGGCTCATGCGCTCTAGAGCGCAGGCTCAATAGTTGTGGCGCCCGGGCTTAGTTGCCCTGCGGCATGTGGGATCTTCCCAGACCAGGGCTCGAACCCGTGACCCCTGCATTGGCAGGTGGGCTCCCAACCACTGCACCACCAGGGAAGCCCTGTAATTTATATTTGTTGAGGAAGTTAATTTTTATAACTGTATTTTCATCATCCAAAATAATGTTTTGAGCCCTAACTAAATCCCCAGTTCTGGTATCAATGTCTTGAGGCTTTTGGTAAATTTCTGATCAATTCAGTGAGCATTTCTCCAGCTCCTGATTACCTCTCCATCCTCATCACTCCCTCCTTTCCCTTCCCACCTGTGCTTCAGCCAGCGGAAGTCCTTTCAATCCCACATTTATGTGAGGCAGTCTCTCATCTCCAGGCCTTTGCACATGCTGTTTCCCAGACCTAGAACAGCCTTCTGTTAACTTCTGCCCCCTTTCATCTGGACAACTGGTACTAGTCTTTAGATCTCAGTTTAGACAGACTTCCTAACTTCCTCAAGGATGCATTGTCTGACCTCTCAGGATAATAGGCAGTTAATGGTAAATGTTTGATGAAGAAATGAAAGATTCATTAAGCAGGCCAGCCCTCCAATCTGTTTGGAAAAGCCGGGCTTGCTTTAGAATTCTTCCAAGTCTGGTTTAGAGGGCTTGGCTGTTTCTCTTTAAGGCATTACCATTCTAAGTATTTCCCTCTGTGCTCCAGGTAACCATGAAAAACGATGGGGAAAGTGATAAGAGTACTAGTCTTATCGTGCAATTTTATTCCCTTTGTGATGATTCTGTGTGGTAAAGTGTAAGAAGAAAAACAAACATGATTACTACATGTAATTACACAAGCAAATGAAGGTTCAATTACTACTGTACTTTTCAATGCAGTTAAGGTAATACGTGTTCAGCATAGATTATGGAATACTGTGTGACACGGACATTATGTTTTAATACCTTCTGATTATACTTGCTTAACTTATTCAAGAACGAACTGTCTCGTGACCCAGATACACCTGCGGTCGCAGTAAATGGGCCGCCTGCAGGGCCCACACCAATGATCACTCCAGCCGACATAGACTTGTCATTTTTTACTTTAGTAAAAAGGTCATTTGCATCATCGTAGGACTCTGAGGAGATTGTAGTATCTGCCAGGGCCTGAAAAGCATCACATAGATGTTAGCCTTGTGCACTAGCATTATATTCCAATTCATACTTAATATTTAAATCTTTGCTTTGTAAAATATCCAAAGTTTCAGATTATTATAAATAATTCCTTTAAAAGGCTATTCCAAATTGATACTAAAATACAGAAAATTCAGCAGTGCTTAGTATTTAGTGGTACTGCTAAAATATTTATTTAAACACACACACACACACACGATTCTGATAAAATGCTATATTGTTCTGAGTGTGTATTTCTTTCCAGCGGGCTTATCCTTCTTGAACAGATGGTTGCTTGGCTCTGCAGTGGAGAGATACAGAAAGCCAAGCCTAGGCGTGGACCTGGGAGGAAAGGGGCAAAGGCATGCAGGTGGTGATAGTTCTAAGCAGAGGTATGCTTAGGGACCACCCACAAGTGTTTGGTCATTTCATTCCAGGATTGCGTTCCTCTGCTAGCTTGACCTGAGGCGTGGTCTAGTGAGCCAAGGAAATGAGGGTTAGGAGCCCATGAGAGGTTTGCTCTGTAATCACGAGAGCATGTGTTGAGATGGAGGCTCCATCAGTTTGGGTCCTGAGTGTCTGTGATGATGAGAGTTTCTTTTCCACCTCAGGAAGGATGAGTAGAATAAGTAGGGCATCGCTGCTTTAAAGCTCTGAGATTTCAGAATCCTTTTTGCCACAGCATAACCTAGTCTGTCTTGCCTGACACGTAGGCCCTAGACTGTCCTCCAGTTTAGAAAAATGGTATTGTCTATGTCTTCCAGCTCGTAGACAGAGCCTCATGGCAGAGGTGGAAGTGGAGTGGGGAGAGCCAATTTCTTTTGTTTAAACTGTAGTTGACTTACAATATTGTGTTAGTTTCAGGTATACAGCTTCAGATTCTTTTCTATTATAGGTTATTACTAAGTATTGAATATAGTTCCCTGTGCTATACAGTAAATTCTTGTTTATTTATTTTATATATAGTAGTGTGTATCTGTTAATCCCATACTCCTGATTTATCCCTCCCCGCGCTCTTTCCCCTTTGGTAGCCCTAAGTTTGTTTTCTATGTCTGTGAGTCTGTTTCTGTTTTGTAAATAAGTTGATTGGTATTATTTTTTTAGGTTCCACATGTAAGTGATATCATATAGTATTTGTCTTTCTCTGTCTGGCTGACTTCACTTAGTACAATAATCTCCAGGTCCATCCATGTTGCTACAAATGACAACATTTCATTCTTTTTTATGGCTGAACAACATTCCTTTGTATATATACAACACATCTTCTTTATGATGGGCATCTAGGTTGCTTCCATGTCTTGGCTATTGTGAATAGTGAAAGCCAATTTCTTAAAAACAGACTCAATAAGCCTGGCCTTATCCTCTGTCAGTATTTTTCTCTTGAGAAACTTGGGGGAGGGAGGATGTGACTAGATAATTGTTCAGAGTACTGGCATCCTATCATCTCTCTCTATAGATAGAATGTGGATGATACCTAGATAGAATGTGCATAATCTAGCCTCCCTTCTAAAAGATGTATAGCCAGGCTTAGTTCAGATAGATCTGGATTTAAATCTTGTCTGTGCTTACCTACTGGGCTTGGCGCTTTATCCCTCTAAGTCTCTGGGGTTTTTAATATCTAAAATGGGCCAATAATAATATCTGACGCGTCGTCTTATGATGAGGATTCAGTGGGAGAATTTGTGTGAAAATAGAAGAGCTGACACATGGTAAGCCTCCAGTGAGGTTTGCTGTGTCGACGGCTTACCCAGAGGGTGAGGGGTGAAGAAAGGAATGTCCAGGAGCAGGCTCTGGAGCTCGTTGTGAGCTACAGGGTGACCAGGAGACTGCAGAATTTTAAAGATGGGGAGAATCTTAGGGGTCATCAGCAGTTGGCAAGCACTTTTCAATAGCGGAACCCTTTCTTCCAACAAAATCATGGACAGAAAGTCAAGAGATGAAGGTCACCAGTGAGGACCTGCTCCTGGTGAAGCAGGAGCACAGGTCTCAGACCCCCCAGCCTCCTCCTGTCCTGCCCCCACTTTACATCTTAGTAACCTGGGCCCACAGAGGGGCAGTGAGCTGCTCAAGGTCTGATATACGTCTATTCTAATAGAGTCAAAACCTGGAAATAGGTCTTCTGACAAGCAGCCTAGAAAATCAGGCCCCGAATCTATTTTATTGACTTAGGACTGGAGCCAAGATCTATAGCAGTGGCTGGTCCCATTTACAGTATGCGGCTCACTGGCCCTGCCATTGCCTCTTCAGCACTAAGCATGCGTGAGGGCAGGTGCAGTGGAACCTTCAGCCACCAGCAAACCCTACAGCAAATAAGATCTTCCAAAGCAAGGCAGCTATCTCCACCAACAGCTTCCCCTCCCTGCACCCACCCAGTGGCCTGTGAGCACCCCTGTTCAGACTTACCTCAAAGTGGTACTTCAGGAAGTTATAGGGTTTCCGGAAATACTTCTCATCATCTCCATAGTAGAGACGCTCACAGGTGGAGTCGTACCGAAGTTCTCTCCATTCCCCGTTGTATACGGTCTCACACTGGCCCCCATAATACCTGACATCGTATACGCTCTGAGCTTCTTTCTGGGTCAGGAAATTATACCTAAATTGAAAAGGCAAGCAGCTTCTGGGAGAGAGCATTGGAAGAGCAGAGATAGCACAAAATATCCTCTGGACCGTGATGTAGCAGGTGGGCTGAGCAGCATTTCTCAAACTGTGTTCTGTGGAACCCCAGATTTCCTTGAAGTACCTTAAGGGCCACTTTGGGCAACAATGGGAGTCTGAGTGGACTGGGCCTGGGCCCCCAGGTTCCCTTAGAGCAGATCAGCCAGACAACTCCATTCAGCATCTATAACAGTGCTCCCACATGGGAGGCACCTCTAAATATTTGTTGAGTAAATTGAAGAAGAATATGCATGATTATCAAGAGTCCAAGCACAGGAACCAGACAGTCTGGACCCGTTTCCTATCTCTGCCACATCTAGCTGTGTGACCTTGGGCAGATCACTTAACCTCTCTGTGCCTCAGTTTAATCATTGGTAAAAAGCAGCTAATACTACTGCCCTCACAGAGTTAAACAATGAGTTAAAACAAGTAACAGTACTTAGCATATATGAAGTGTTAAATAAATATTGCTGTTATTTTTGTTAGTATGATTTCAGAAAAGGTTTTGCTGCTAAAAAATAGGTTTGAAATATTGGGTGTAGTTCATAGTGCTAAGCTGAGGATCTAATCCTCAGAAAGGCCATAGCGTGGAGGAGGCACAGTGTGGAGGTCAGGGAGACGCCTGCTTAATTTCCAGCTCTGTCATTTACTAGCTGTGTGACTTTGGACACATTCTAGAAACTTCCTGAAGCTCATTTTCCTCATTTGAAAAACAGACATGGTAAAACTACCTCTCCTGGTTTTTGTGAAGTCTAAATGAGAGTATCAGAGTAAAACAGAAGTACAGTTGATAGTAATACTTCTTTTCCCCTAGCCCAATACCTTTCCAGAAATATTTCCCATACTTCCCTCTCTGGGGTATTTCAAATCTATCTGCCCAAGTTCTCTGTTTTAGGTCATGGATGGTTTAACCATATTTAGGTAAAAATCATGTGAAACAGGTGAAAATCTGCTTTAATCTCATACAAAGAGAAAGTTAACCAAACAAAATCATTGAAAGTTGGCTAAGAGTTATAAGACCTAACAATCTAAGCCTCATATGTTGTGGAGAATAAAATGATTGCTTGTCTTTGCCTCTCAAACTCCTACTCAGCCTTTAAGACCCAACTCAAATGTTGCGTCCTCTGTATTGCCTTCTTTGATTATCCTGGACAGACAATTGTCCTTCCTCTGTGTTCCCATGGCATTCAGTGATTGCCTCTGGCATAGTATTTGTCATGTTCATTTATGTCCTCTGTGAAAGGGCACAAAGGCAGATGAACAGGGGAAAAACTGTGAATAAAACCTACTTCAAAGGAATAAATGGATAATTGCAGAGTACCTGGCATATAGTAGAAATTCAATGTAAGTTCACTTCCTTCTTCTCTTCCTTTCTCCATCTCTTTCTTCACATTAGTGGAAGTGATGTAATAATAGCTATGATGAATTGAATACACACTATACCAGACATTTAGCATACATTAACTTTCAATCTCATGACAATTTTGCAAATGCAAAAATTGAAGCTCAGAAAAATTAAGTACCTTGCCTATAGTCATAGCTGGATTTTTTTCCTAGATTTTTTTTGACACTACAATCTGGGTTCTTAGTCTTTACCCTGCAGTTTCTATCTTTCCCCCTGTGGAACATGTTTCTGCCTGTAGCTGATAAATACAGGCCCTCTAATGGGCCAAAGAAAAACTCTAAAGAACAATAAGCCCTAAGATTGTAATGTAACCTCTAACCATAAGTAAAGCCTATATGTATTTTAAAAATGTGATTGCAGAAGCCCCAGTGAAAATAAAGAGAGACATTCTGCTTTTCGGAATTTAGAAATATTCACACATGGGTACAAAATTATGTATGTAAGAATGTTCATTGCAGCACTGTCTATAAGAGAAAAGTGGAAAACAATCTAATTATCTTTCAATAGGAGGTAGTTAAATAAATTATATAGTTATACTATAGGAGAATTGGGAAATTTTATTTTAGTTTTTACAAAGGGCCAGATAGTAAATACTTTAGGCCTCGTAGGCTACGTAGGTTTCTGTTGCAACTACTGAACTCTTCCACTGTAGGGCAGAAGCTGTGTTTCAATAAAACTTTATTTAAAAATAGACAGCAGGCTGAATTTGGTGTTCAGGCCATAGTCTGCTGACACCTGTTAAGGAACACTATGCTGCCTAGAAAAAGACAATAGAAGATATGGGAGGAAAATCTTCAAAATATATTATTAAGTGAAAAAAGCAAGTTATGGACAATATGTACAGTCTGATCACATTTATGTAAAATACACTTATGTCTATAATGCACAATATACCTGATAGGCATACCTTCCATACAGTGTATGTTGTCAATGCATTTTTACATGATTGCAAAATCATGTAACAGGGGTCAGCTCTAGGGAGGGAAGAGAGAGAGGGTGAGTGGGTGGGACCAGGTGAGGGATAGTGAAAGAAGAATTTCAGTTTTTACCTCAAATAGGCATTACTTCTGTAACAATAAATAAAAATTAAAAACTGGGAAATGCCTAAATTAGAAAAAATAAGATATCAGGAAAGTCCTCTGAGATCTTGAGATGAATGAAGAAACCACCATAATGTCAGCTGCTGGGAGTGGAGGTGGGCCCATTCTACTGGTTTCAGTGTTAGGTGTGGCAAAGCACACGAATCAGCAAGTACATTTGAAATCTCCTGATTGAATCATGTGAGAGCAGGGTCATGGTCTGTGATATTTTTGTCAATTACGAGGGAATTGTTTTTCAAGTCAAAACCTCAATATTTCATGCTTGTAGTCTGTTTATCCCACAGTCACTTTCAAAATCAACAAGAATCCCCTTTTATTGGTGTTAGAGGCTGAAATATGTTCTCCCAATATTTGTATGTTGAAGTCCTGACTCCCCAAACCTCAGAATTTGACTGTGTTTTGGTGATACGATGCTTAAAGAGGTAATTAAGTTAAAATGAAGTTATTAGGGAGGGCCCTAATCCAGTAGGACTGGTATCCTTCTAAGAAGAGGAAGTTAGGACACAGCCATGTACAGCAGGAAGACCACGTGACGACAAAGGGAGAAGACGTCCATTCACAAGCCAAGGAGAGAGGCCTCGGAAAAAGCAATCTTGCTGAGACCTGCATCTGAGACTTCTAGCCTCCTGAGAAAATAAATTTCTATTGCTTAAGCTACTTAGTTTGTGGCACTTTGTTATGGCAGTCCAAGAAAACTAATATTATTGGTCTAAAAGAAACAGGAATTTGATCATCTTTTCATACGTGTGTGTCTACATGCATTTAGAGGATTCTGTCCTATCTTGTAGGTGGGCTGTGATCTGAAGGCAATTAAACCACAATGAATGAGAGCTGCATTTCACAGCACCCACACCTGCCCCAGAGTGGGCTGCCATGTGGCTGGGTCACTGTGTGATGAGTACTGTCTCTCTCTGTTTCCTCATCTGTAAAGGACCAGTTGGTCATATTGATTTGTTTCACTGCAATCAATACTCAGAGGCTGTTCTGGGGAAAGCTCTGTCATAAGGGCTGAGGAGATGATAAAGATGAATCAGAGCAGCCTCAGCCCTCAAAGAGTTTATATTCAAGTCAGGGGACAAGGCCCAAAGCAAAGTGTCAGGGAACTAACAATACCATGTGTCACTATGAGTGTGGCCCTGTGCTGGATGCTGGAGAAGCAGAAGATGACGAGGATCCCTTAGCCTGGGGAACAGATGTCTCTGCCCTGTTGGATAAGTCCTGGGAGAGTAGCACACACAGGGACGCTGGGAACAGTAGGAGGGGACTAAGCCAGCCTAGACAGTGTTGAGAGGAGGGGAGTGGGTATCAAAAAGACCAGCTAGAGGAGGTGATGCCTAGGTGTCTTAGCTGGGCTGTCATAGCAAAGTACCATACCCAATAAAATAACCAAGTCTGGATGACTCAAAGAATAGACATTTATGTTCTCTCAGTCCTGGAGGCTAGAAGTCTAAGAGAAAGGTGCCCACAGGGTTGGTTTCTGGTGAGGCCTCTCTTCCGGGTTGCAGGTGGCCACCTTCTCGTCATAGCCTCACATGGCCCCTTCTCTGTGAACATGGTGAGAGGTGAGAGAGAGCTCTCTGGTGTCTCTTCCTCTTCTTACAAGGACACCAGTCCTATTGGATTAGGGCCCCACCCGTATGAGCTCATTTGACCTTAATTACCTCTGTAAAGGCCCTATCTCTAAATACGATCATATTGGGGGTTAGGGCTTCAACATACAAGTTTTAGGGGGATACAATTCAGGGCACAACACTAGGTAAAAAGTTAACCAGTTAGGAATACAGGGAAGGACATTCCAGAAAGAAGGAACTAACTTTATGAAGTCAGAAGAAAAGAGTATGATGTGTGCAAGGGACTAAACATGAACATAAGGTGCGCAGTGAAGTAAAGTTAGAATTGAGGCTGATTGGATCTCAACAGATAAAGAAACTGGCCTGAGAGGTATAAGCCAGCAATGGCAAAGTGGAGGTTCAAGCCCCACCCCATCTCACCCTAAAGCCTTGGTTATATCAGCAACCACAGTGCAAAGCAGAGTAAGAACAGGGCTACTGGAAAGTGCACTTGGGCCAGAGAAGTGCTGTCTTTTGGCGATATTGGAAGCCTTCATGGAAGGTGTAGCCTCTTAAAAGGGCCTTGGAAATGGAATTGGGGCAAGAGGAATGAGTAGTAGAGTGGGAAAGGGTGAAAGGAGGACCCTTGGGCAGAGACATAAAGGGGAAAACATGAGCTATGTCCTGTAAAATTCATATGTTGAAACTCTAGCCCCTCATGTGGTGGTATTTGGAGAGAGACCTTTGGGAGGCGCTTAGGTCATGAGAGTGGAGCCCTCATGAATGGCATCAGTGCTCTTATCAAGGAGACCCCATAGAGCTCCCTAGCCCCTTCCACCATGTGAGGGCACAACGAGAAGTCTGCGGCCTGAAAGAACACCCTCACCTGACCAGGCGAACACCCTGATCTCAGACTACCAGCCTCAGAACTGTGAGAAATACATTTCTGTTGTTGATAAGCCACCCAGTGTGTGGTACTTTGTTAGAGCAGCCCAGATGGACTAAGACACTTAGAGGGATGGTGAGGACGGCCTCGCAGGATACACTCCAGAGAGATTCACCCCCCAAAGACCCTCTTCTCTCCCTGAAACTAATACTCATGATTGGAGAGAAATCATGCCCTGCCCCCCACAGCCAGCCGGCAGCGACTCACCCCCAGGTCACCCTCTCTGATCCTGGAATCGGGTCATACTGGCTGCAGTCATCTTCCAAGACCCTGACGTCTTCACAGTTGTCCTCATCAGAGCCATCCAGGCAGTCCTGGTCTCCATTACACACCAGGTGGCGTTTCAGGCAGCGACCTGAGGAGAGCCCGTGGATGCTTCTAGAGTGTCCGGGACTCCTCCCCCTCCCTCATGACCCGCATCCATAGTCACCAAGTCCGTTCCACCTCTGAAATAGCCATTCGATCCTCCCAGTCCTGTTCCATCCTCCTTCCTTCCTCACTGCCTCTGCCCTCCCTCCAGCCTCCATGTCTCTCACCTGTAGCCCCCCAGCTCAGACCCTGCCCCAGGCTTGCTCTTTCTAATTCAGTCTCCACATTGCAGCCCCAGGGATCTTTCTAAAATTCCAGTCTGGCAGTGTCATCCCTTGCTCTGCATCCTTCAGGACCTCCCCATTCCTCTGCTTCCAAATGTCACTGTCTGGCCCCTGGTAACCTACCTGGCCCATCCCCTGCCTCTCTTCCCAAAGCACTTATTCTGGGCTGATTGTGAGTCCCTAAATCTCTGCGTTTTTGCACGTTCTGTCTCCTAGAAAACTCGTTTTCATTTTCTAAGTCTCAGCTCAAGTACCATTTTGAATCCTGCCCTGACTGCCCAAAGCAGATTTAGGCACCCCCTGCCAGAGTCTGTACATTGGACCTTGTACATACGCCCATTACACTGGCTACCACAGGACACTCTCATTGATTCCTTATAGGTCTGTCTCCCAAAGAGACTAGGAGTACTCTGAGATCAGGCACAAGGACTTTTCACCTCTGCATCACCAGCAGGTAGCACATTGTCTGGCCATCATATGCACCCAATCAGCATTTACTCAATGAATGGATGGATGAGTGAATTGTACCTTTTCCAAATCAACGGGTGTTCCAGCAAAGTTGCCTCAAATTTCCTTGGGCTGCTGACTTGGCTTAAAATTCAGCTTCCTGGGTCCCATCCCAAACCCCAGAACAACAACTTCTAGGGGAAGTGCTCAGGAGCCTGCATTCTAACAAGCTCCCGGAGAACTGTTTTGCATATTAAGTTTGACAGGCACAGCTGTTATCCTTCTGAGATGCTACTCACCTGTCTCCTTACACTGGAAATCCTGTCCACACTGTGCTTGCTTCACACAAGCTGTGGGACTGTGACAGCTGGCTTGGTCCCAGACAGTCCCACTGCAGATGGTTCCCCCGAACTTGTTTGGCTGCAGGAGGCTCCGGTATCTGTACTAAATCAGATTTGGAACCAGACACATTCATTGTCTATCAATCAACTGAGATGGGTGCAGGCAGGTCTCAGCTTAACATAAGGAATGACTGTCTAATGATTGAGAGCTTCCTGCAAAGCTGTCCTTTGCGGGGATGAGTGATCATTAATGGCGGTGTTCAAATAGAGGTGGCACTGTCACCAGCTGGAATATTGAGTAGGGCCTCCAAACATCAAATGAGAGGTTTGGGCTAGTTATTTCTAGGGTCTTCCTACTTGCTAGGAAGGACCTCTGTCTCCACCTTCTGAAGCCAGTTAGTACCTATTCATCTTTCAAGAGTCATGGTTTACCTCCTTGGGAACAAACTTCCCTAACTAAGTAATATATTCTCAGTTCCCTATGTACCCTCTCTCCTAGCACTTGTCATATAAGGTTGTGATTGATTGTCCACTTCTTTGTCTACCTTTCTCACTAGTTTAGGAACAATTTGCACATAGGGTTAGGGTCAGCAAAGGGAGGGCCACGTCTTATTTGGCTTCATATACTTGGCACTTGATCTGTGGTCAGTTACATGGTAGTCACCTTTAAAAAGATGTTTATCACTTTTCCTTTGAAGAATTTCTTCTGGTCATGGCATTTCCTCTTTCCTTGTGGCATGTCTCGTATGGTTCAGGTGGGGGTGAAGTCACCCCCTCAGTCACAGGACGTGTGGATGTGAACGAGGCAGGGCAACCACAGTGCCAATCATCTGCCAAGTTGCAATGATTGGTTCATGACTCAACCTTATGGCAATCATAGTCCTCTCTGGGAAGTTTCTTTCAGAACTATTGGAAAAGATAGTTTCTTTTTAGCTGAAGTTGCTGGGAATTGTGGTTATCAAGTGGTCATCTTGCGTACTATAGAAAGAGCCCATCCAACAATTAGAGAGACAAAAAGAGCTCTGAAGACATCGTCTGAGACCCTGTGTCCAGCTCTGACTGCAGATGAATAAATACTTATTGAAGGAAGGAGAGAAAGAATAAAAATGCATACCAGTCTTGGGCTCAATGTTTTTATGACACTGTCTTCTCTAGGGTGTACAGTGTTAGATACTAGCGTATCAGGAAGAAGCTGAACAGTAGGATATTCCAAGAAATTGAAGTTCCATCCCTGTCTTTAAGAAACTTAGAGATGGTTGAGGAGATAAAAAATATAACAATACAAAACATGCTGTATGAAAAGCTTCACATGGAGTGTCAGCACCATATTTTCTGCCGTCTCTTAGCCCACAGGCCTTAGCTTCAAAACTGTTAATAAGTAAATAGGAAGGCAATGATTTGAGAAGTAAGTGAATTGAGTTCCTGACCTGAATCTGTTTATTACTTGCTGTGTAAAGTTATCAGTGCCTGGCACTTTCTGCCTCAGTTTCCAAATCTATAAAATGAGGTGGCTTAGTTGACCTCACTAATCACAATTACTTATGATTCCTTCACCTGTGTCCTATAGTTGAAAGAGCACAGGCATGAGATTAGACCAACTTAGGTCCAAATCCTGGATTCACTTACCAACTGCCCATGAGCAAGTCACTTATCTTTTCTGAGCGACCACTGTCTAGTACGTAAAATAGGTGTGATGACACCTCCCCTCGAAAGGGTTTTATGAGAACTAAGCAAGCGAAGGTCTGAGGACACACCTAGCCCTGTGCCTGGCATATCATTGGTGCTCAATAAATGGAAGTGGTTTCCACATCATTATCAGTGAAGCCTTTTCCAGATGCTTCCAAGGGTGAGTGTGAAGCTTCCCCTCCCTTTCCTCTTGCCCACTTCTGCCTACTTAACTGCCTCTTAGCAAAGAGGCAGAGGTAGCAAAAAGAAGTGAGGATCCAACCTGCCCATTTACCTTCCCTGACTTTCAGTTAATAACAACAATAAAAGATTTGTAAACTAGGCGAGAAGAGATTATAATTAGCGATCAGTGTGGGAATAGGAGGATATTTTCATTTTCTACCCACTCTCTTGCCCCACAATGCAGTAACTAAAAGAGAGCTCATCATACAAATGTATAGCCAATTCTGTTTCTCAACCTTGAAAACATTCATCAGTTATAAGACCTGAAGTTACCATCACGGTGATGATGGTGATGGTAGCTACCAGTTATTGAGCGCTTACTATTGCCCAAACCCTTTACATTCTTTATGTCAGTTAATCCTCACAAGTCTAGGGGGTTGAGTACTATTAATGATCCCATTTTAAGCTGGGTTAGAATTTCAGTTCTGCCACTTACGGTGTCACTGGGTAAATTACTTAACGTCTCTGACCCTCGGTTTTCCCATCTGTTAGATGAGAGAGATGAGAGTGTTCTGAGGTTAGTGATAACACAGGTAAAGACATCAGCATTCTGCGTGGTTCTGGTATGTGCTTAGTAATAATAGGTATCAGCATCATCATCATCCTCGTAGCCAGCTGTTGGGCTACTCTGGAAGGATTATGACTGAGTGGGAATTGGATTAGGTGACCTCTAATATCACTTACTACTCTCCATATAGCTCCAGGAGAGGCAGGAGAGGCATATAGCTCAGGTTCATGGGCATTTTGGAATCAGACTGACCAAGTTTTAAATTGAGGCTCTGCCACGTTCTTACTGGGCAAACTAAGCAAAGGGATTGAGTGGTGTCTGTCACCTACTGTTGGCTGTGAAAGTCAAATAAGAAGATGATTTATTTAAAGCATTAGCACGGTCCTTGGTATACAGAAATTATTTAATAATGGCGACTATATTTTGTCATTATCATCCTTCCTGTGGTTTCTGTACTTGGAATGATGGTGCAGACATGAGGTTCATTCCCACCCGCTCCTTATTTTCTAGGTTGTTATCAAATAATGAAGACATTGTATTGCAGAAAGGTTGGTAAGGATACTTCCCTAGGGACCTCTCCGTGCCATTACCCGTGGTTGGTATCATTAAGACATAATTTTCTTTTCTAGCTAGTAGAAAATGTTTCCTTCCAGAAATGCACATCATTGATTGGGTGATTTTGAGAGGAAGAAAAATATTAATAGAAAGAAACTCAGATGGTCTTTCAGTTTAAAACTTAACAGAATTTAATTATTTTAAGGATTACTTTAAAGACACATGTCTTTTTGAGTCCCTAAGAAAGTAATAAACGTTGATTTAAACTGTAAGTCATTCACCTGTGCTATCTGCTATCTAAAGTGCAGCACAAGAGAAAAATGTAGCTTTAGGATGCTGTTTAAATGTATAATAGGTTGACTAAAGGCCATGCAAGGAAATTAAGTCCTAATCCTTGAAAGTTGTAAATGTTATCTTATTTGGAAAAAGGATCTTTGCAGACATCATTAATTTGGAGAAATTACTCTGTATTATCCAGGAGGACCCTAAATGCCATCACAGTTTCCTTATAAGAGGAAAGCAGAGGGAGATTTCACATAGACACATAAAGGAGACACACAGAAGGGAAGGGGTGATGCAGACAGGAGCAGAGATTGGAGCAAGGCAGCCACCAAAAGCTGGAAGGAGCAAAGAACGGTTTCTCCCCTAGAGCTTCCAGAGAGAGCCTGGCCATGCTGACACCTTGATCGCAGACTTCTGGTCTCCAGAACTCTGAGAGAATACATTTCTGTTGTTCTGAGCCAACCAGTTTTTGGCATTTGTTACAGCAGGCTCAGAAAACTAATCCAGGATGTCAAAGCAGAATGAGAATTGGGGGCCAGATATTTTTAAACTGGGACATCGAGGATTCTTTGGCATATCCTAGAGATGGGAGAGGCAAAATCATAAATTTTAGCTTTCAAAGTTGAATAAACTAGCTCCAAATGGTGTTTCTGCCAGTGTCATCAAAACTTCACAGGGCACTTTTTTTTTTTTTTTTTTTTCGGTATGCGGGCCTCTCACTGTTGTGGCCTCTCCCGTTGCGGAGCACAGGCTCCGGACATGCAGGCTCAGTGGCCATGGCTCACGGGCCCAGCCGCCCCGTGGCATGTGGGATCTTCCCGGACCGGGGCACTAACCCGCGTCCCCTGCATTGGCAGGCGGACTCTCGACCACTGTGCCACCAGGGAAGCCTCACCGGGCACTTTTGTATCTAACTGAGGAGGGAATCTGGAGACAGGAGGACTATCAGTAGGCTCTGCAAGAGTATCACTCAGGTGAGAGAAGAGCAGGGCTTGATTCAAGGCAATGGGAGTGGGGTTGGGGAGGAGGGCACAGATAGGAAGTATAGAAACAGCTCACATTTATTAAACACTTACTTTGTGCCAGATGCCATGAAAAGCACTTTGCATGCATTCCTCATTTAACGCTCTCAATAACTCTATGGTGTAAGTATTGTTTCTACTCCCATTTATAGATTAGGAATCAGAGGCACAGAGAAGGTAAAAATTATGTCCAAAGTAACACAGAAAATAAGGTGCAAGCCAGAATCTAAGCTGCAGAATCGAAGCTAAAAAACAGGCTTGACAGCAATAGGCTAATAGACAAGTTTCGGCGGTGGTGTACCACATCTGGGCTGCACCCACCATGGGTGCATCCAGTGAAGGCATGTGTCATCTGCAGAGATTTAAAAATACGAAGAAAACAGCATAGAAGTTAGTCTTCTTTCTGTTGTCACCATGAGCCAGTGATTCTGAACAAAGACAGAATTGTAATACTCCTCCCTGACAGAGCCCAGTGCTCTCAACATCCCCCTTATGCCACTGAGTTTAGCGATCATCTTGGACCCATTAAAACCACTTAGATGGGCAAGACAGATACACATCTGTTCATTGGGCATGTCAGCCTTTTCAGTGCATGAAAATGAAATCCTCAGGAACACCCTGTGTGACATGCTTTGGTTTATCTCAGTTCCTCATAGGTCATGGACAGCTTGGCATTTTGTTCCTAAGCCATTGGTCCCTCCAGATGACCCTCATTAGAAGGTAATACATAGGCCAGGACCCAGAGAGGCCAGTGGGGATCAGTGTGCCCATGTCCGGAGTGCCACTTTTCTGCATCTAAGCCATAACATACACATCTTTTGCAGCCTCATCCAAATGCCTTACAAACAAAATCAGAAGAGGCAGAAATAAGTTCCACCAGCCACGTGCGTATGGCTTCTGAATACCCTTTTCTCCCCAGACCTCTAGATTTATAGACATGACTGCTTATCTCCATTTGAATGCCTAGTACACAATTTAAATGTTAAATGCTCCAAAATTGGTCATATATGTCTCACCTTTTTCTCCTGGCATGGAAAGCAATCTGTCCACTCTCCCCAGTTGCCCAGCTGGCAGGAAACAGCTGTGGGAGTAGAATTCTGAGCAGCCCGACTGACTCTCCTAAAGAGAGAAGAGACCCCTTGCTTCAATATTTAAATTTTTTATCATGATCATTTTAATTTTTGTAATTATAAATTCAAAAAGGTCTTTTAACATGACAGTAGCTTAATAATATGAAAACAGGTGCTGAATTTTTCTCCAGCTTTATTGAGGCATAATTGACAACAATCGTATGGTGTATTTAGGATGACCAACGTGATGGTTTGACATACATATACGTTGTGACATGATTATCACGACCAAGGGAAACACATCCATCACCTCCCATAGTTGCCTTTTATTTTTCTTTCTTTCTTTCTTTCTTTTTTTTTTTTTGGTGTGTGGTAAAAACACTTCAGATCTACTCTCCTAGCAAATTCCAAGTGTACAATACACTATTACTAACTATAGTCACTATGCTGTGCATTAGAACCCCAGAACTTTTTCAGCTTATGACAGAAAGTTTATATCCTATGACCAGCCTCTGCCCATGTTCCCGACCCCACAAGCCCCTTGTAACCGCTATTCTACTATCTGGCTTTATGAGTTAGACTTTTTTTAAATTCCACATATAAGTGAGATCATGCAGTATTGTCTTTTTCTGTCTGGCTTATTTCACTTAGCATAATGTCCTCCAGGTTCGTTAATGTTGTCACAGATGGAAGGATTTTCTTCTTTTTTTATGGCTGAAAAGATGCTTAATTTTTTATTTTATAAAGGTTACCCCTTGATTTGGGCATCTGGGTACCTATAGCTGTGGAACATGAAGCAATATCACAATATATATTCCCTTAGCCTTAAAGTTATCTGGAAGTGGGAGTGGGGATGGAGCAGGGAAAGGAGAGGAACGTCCATAAATGCAGTTATTCTTACTTGGAACACTGGGCTGTAAGGGTACTTCTAATACTAGAATGATTCTATCTTCCTTCTTAAGAATTGCATGTGCTGTTTTTAAAACAAAAGTTATATGGCCTAAATGCCCTTTTCTTCCCCCAATATTTTATTGTGGTAAAATACATGTAACGTAAAATTTACATTTTACCATAACCATTTGAAGCTTACAGTTCAGGGGCATTAAGTACATTCATATTGTTGCGCAAGCATCACCAGTTTCCATCTCCAGAACTCTTTTCCTTTCCCTGCATCAATTTTGAGATGGAAAATTTAAGCAACAACAACAAAAGAGTTGTGCACGTTTTCCCTCCAATCATTTCCAGTTTTAAGAAATGAAGAATAAAAATTTATTGTGCCTCTACTGTATGCAGGGATGATGCTGTAGTACTTCAGAATTCATGCTAATTATGCTGTGAACTGCTTCATGCGATGAATGATGCCCCCTATGCTGAAACCCCAAACAGGAAGCTCTAGGATCATCAGGAAAGTGATGTTCACCTTTATCACTGGTTCTCAGACTTTGGTCCCAGGAACATTTTATACTCTAACATACTATTGAGGACTCTGAAGAGTTTTTGTTTAATGGGACTGGGTCGATCGACAGTCACAGAATCCAAACATCAAAACTGAGAAATTTCGAAATATTTATTTATCCATTTAAAATTACAACAAAACCGTTACATGTTACCATATATGTTTATTTAACAACCCATTTCCGGGCTTCCCTGGTGGCGCAGTGGTTGAGAGTCTGCCTGCCGATGCGGGGGATGTGGGTTCATGCCCCGGTCCGGGAGAATCCCCCATGCCGCGGAGCGGCTGGGCCCGTGGGCCATGGCCGCTGAGCCTGCACGTCCGGAGCCTGTGCTCCGCAACGGGAGAGGCCATGACAGTGAGAGGCCCGCGTACCGCAAAAAAAAAAAAAATAAATGAAATAAATAAATAAATAAATAAATAAAAATCCATTTCCAAGAAACATAATTATTGAAAAGAGTGTTACTGTTTTATGTTTTTGCAAATCTCTTTTGATGTCTGGTTTAGTAGAAAGCAGCTAGATTCTCATTTCTGCTTCTTCATTCAATATGTTGCTTTATGTTGCTTTGGTTGAAATCTATGAAGAAACTCCAGCCTCATACAGTTATGTAGTTGAAAAAAATTATGCAGTTGAGGAGTGTTTTAATAGTCTTCTCAGGTAATTGTGGATGTTCTTTGATGCTACACCAAATCTTGAAAAGCAGTCATTTCTTAAATGTTAATTGCACTTGGAACCTGAAAGCCTATCAATGAATTTTTTGTACTCTGTTACATTAAAACCCATTGATCTATGTATCCTTTAAATGTATCTGGTACCCATACATGATTTTTATAACATCAGACATTGGAAATTTAAAAAACAGTGGTTCCCTGAGTGTACATATCTTTAAAATAGTCACACATTTCACTATAACATATTAATAAGTCAAATTTATAAATATTAACAGTGATCTCAAGTTCATGGTAGTGAATACATTTTCCAAAATTTTAATTTTCGTTTGAAAGCCCAAATTTTGTCATTGGTAACAAATAATGCCATTTGTTTTCCTGGAAGTAATAGGCCCTCTGCTCATTTTTGAGACAATGTCTGCCAAGTATCTTAGCCTGAATAACCATAGTTTGTTTGGCAGTTATTCTGTCAAGTAAAAACAGTGTTCCAGGAAAAAGGCATCAACACTAACTTACAACTCAAACAATTGTTTTTTCTCAAGAAAAAACATGTACTGTACCCTCATACTTAGGTACAGTAGAAGTTCTTTATGCATTTTTTCCATTTTGCCACAAATATTTAAGTAACATGTATTCAAAGATTGGGTTTTAATAAAATTAACAATTTAAACTATTTTCAGGGCTTTTCTAAGTGAAACAATTTCTTTCCTGTGAGTTTGGTGTCAATGCCTTGATTTGTATCAAGGCCACAGTAGTTTTAGCCACCATTACTTTTTTTTTCTTTTTAATTCTTGAATTTTATTTTATTTATTTTTTTATACAGCAGGTTCTTATTAGTCATCCATTTTACACACATCAGTGTATACATGTCAATCCCAATCTCCCAATTCATCACACCTCCACCCCCACTGCTTTCCCCCCTTGGTGTCCATACGTTTGTTCTCTACATCTGTGTCTCTATTTCTGCTCTGAAAACCGGTTCATCTGCACCATTTTCTAGGTTCCACATATATGCATTAATATATGATATTTGTTTTTCTCTTTCTGACTTACTTCACTCTGTATGACAGTCTCTAGATCCATCCACGTCTCAACAAATGACTCAATTTCATTCCTTTTTATGGCTGAGTAATATTCCATTGTATATATGTACCACAACTTCTTTATCCATTCGTCTGTTGATAGGCATTTAGGTTGCTTCCATGACGCGGCTATTGTAAATAGTGCTGCAGTGAACGTTGGGGTGCATGTTTCTTTTTGAATTATGGTTTTCTCTGAGTATATGCCCAGTGGTGGGATTGCTGGGTCATATGGTAATTCTACTTTTAATTTTTAAAGGAACCTCCATACTGTTCTCCATAGTGGCTGTATCAATTTACATTCCCACCAACAGTGCAAGAGGGTTTCCTTTTCTCCACACCCTCTCCAGCATTTGTTGTTTGTAGATTTTCTGATGATGCCCATTTTAACTGGTGTGAGGTGATACCTCATTGTAGTTTTGATTTGCATTTCTCTACCAATTAGTGATGTTGAGAAGCTTTTCATGTGCCTCTTGGCCATCTGTATGTCTTCTTTGGAGAAATATCTATTTAGGTCTTCTGCCCATTTTTGAATTAGGTTGTTTGTTTTTTTAATATTGAGCTGCATGAGCTGTTTATATATTTTGGAGATTAATCCTTTGTCCGTTGATTCATTTGCAAATATTTTCTCCCATTCTGAGGGTTGTCTTTTTGTCTTGTTTATGGTTTCCTTTGTTGTGCAAAAGCTTTGAAGTTTCATTAGGTCCCATTTGTTTATTTTTGTTTTTATTTCCATTAGGAGGTGGATCAAAAAACATCTTGCTGTGATTTATGTCAAAGAGTCTTCTTCCTATGTTTTCCTCTAAGAGTTTTATAGTGTCTGGTCTTACATTTAGGTCTCTAATCCATTTTGAGTTTATTTTTTTGTATGGTGTTAGGGAGTGTTCTAATTTCATTCTTTTACATGTAGCTGTCCAGTTTTCCCAGAACCACTTATTGAAGAGACTGTCTTTTCTCCATTGTATATCCTTGCCTCCTTTGTCATAGATTAGTTGACCATAGGTGCATGGGTTTATCTCTGGGCTTTCTATCTTGTTCCATTGATCTATGTTTCTGTTTTTGTGCCAGTACCATATTGTCTTGATTACTGTAGCTTTGTAGTATAGTCTGAAGTCAGGGAGTCTGATTCCTCCAGCTCCGTTTTTTTCCCTCAAGACTGCTTTAGCTATTCGGGGTCTTTTGTGTCTCCATACAAATTTTAAGATTTTTTGTTCTAGTTCCGTAAAAAATGCCATTGGTGATTTCATAGGGATTGCACTGAATCTGGAGATTGCTTTGGGTAGTATAGTCATTTTCACAATATTGATTCTTCCAATCCAAGAACATGGTATCTCTCTCCATCTGTTGGTGTCATCTTTAATTTCTTTCGTCAGTGTCTTATAGTTTTCTGCATACGGGTCTTTTGTCTCCCTAGGTACGTTTATTCCTAGGTATTTTATTCTTTTTGTTGCAATAGTAAATGGGAGTGTTTCCTTAATTTCTCTTTCAGATTTTTCATCATTAGTGTATAGGAATGCAAGAGATTTCTGTGCCTTAATTTTGTTTCTTGCAACTTTACCAGATTCATTGATTAGCTCTAGTAGTTTTCTGGTGGCGTCTTTAGGATTCTCTATGTATAGTATCATATCATCTGCAAACAGTGACAGTTTTACTTCTTCTTTTCCAATTTGTATTCCTTTTATTTCTTTTTCTTCTTTGCCAAGGCTAGGACTTCCAAAACTATGTTTAATAGTAGTGGTGAGAGTGGACATCCTTGTCTTGTTCCTGATCTTAGAGGAAATGCTTTCAGTTTTTCACCATTGAGAATGATGTTTGCTCTGGGTTTGTCATATTTGGCCTTTATTATGTTGAGGTAGGTTCCCTCTATGCCCACTTTCTGGAGAGTTTTTATCGTAAATAGGTGTTGAATTTTGTCAAAAGCTTTTTCTGCATCTATTGAGATGATCATATGGTTTTTATTCTTCAATTTGTTAATATGGTGTATCACATTGATTGATTTGCATATATTGAAGAATCCTTGCATCCCTGGGATAAATCCCACTTGGTCATGGTGTATGGCCCTTTTAATGTGTTGTTGGATTCCGTTTGCTAGTATTTGGTTGAGGATTTTTACATCTATATTCATCAGTGATATTGGTCTGTAATTTTGTTTTTTTGTAGTACCTTTGTCTGCTTTTGGTATCAGGGTGATGGTGGCCTCATAGAATGAGTTTGGGAGTATTCCTTCCTCTGCAGTTTTTTGGAAGAGTTTGAGAAGGATGGGTGTTAGCTCTTCTCTAAATGTTTGATAGAATTCACCTGTGAAGCCGTCTGGTCCTGGACTTTTGTTTGTTGGAAGATTTTCAATCACAGTTTCAATTTCATTACTTGTGATTGGTCTGTTCATATTTTCTATTTCTTCCTGGTTCAGTATTGGAAGGTTATACCTTTCTAAGAATTTGTCCATTTCTTCCAGGTTGTCCATTTTATTGGCATAGAGTTGCTTGTAGTAGTGTCTTAGGATGCTTTGTATTTCTGCAGTGTCTGTTGTAACTTCTCCTTTTTCATTTCTAATTTTATTGATTTGACTCCTCTCCCTCTTTTTCTTGATGAGTCTGGCTAATGGTTTATCAATTTTGTTTATTTTCTCAAAGAACCAACTTTTAGTTTTATTGATCTTTGCTATTGTTTTCTTTGTTTCTATTTCATTTATTTCTGCTCTGATCTTTATGATTTCTTTCCTTCTGCTAACTTTGGGTTTTGTTTGTTCTTCTTTTTCTAGTTCCTTTAGGTGTAAAGTTAGATTGTTTATTTGATATTTTTCTTGTTTTTTGAGGTAGGCTTGTATAGCTATAAACTTCCCTCTTAGAACTGCTTTTGCTGCATCCCATGGGTTTTGGAGCTTCGTGTTCTCATTGTCATTTGTCTCTAGGTATTTTTTGATTTCCTCCTTGATTTCTTCAGTGATCTCTTGGTTATTTAGTAATGTATTGTTTAGCCTCCATGTGTTTGCGGTTTTTACATTTTTTTGCCTGTAATTCGTTTCTAATCTCATAGCATTGTGGTCAGAAAAGATGCTTGATATGATTTCAATTTTCTTAAATTTACTGAGGCTTGATTTGTGACTCAAGATGGGATCTCTCCTGGAGAATATTCCATGCACACTTGAGAAGAAAGTGTAATCTGCTATTTTTGGATGGAATGTCCTATAAATATCAATTAAATCTATCTGGTCTATTGTGTGATTTAAAGCTTCTGTTTCCTTATTTATTTTCATTTTGGATGATCTGTCCATTGCTGTAAATGAGGTGTTAAAGTCTCTGACTATTATTGTGTTACTGTTGATTTCCTCTTTTATAGCTGTTAGCAGTTGCCTTATGTATTGAGGTGCTCCTGTGTTGGGTGCATATATATTTATAATTGTTATATCTTTTCTTGGATTGATCCCTTGATCATTATGTAGTGTCCTTCCTTGTCTCTTGTAACATTCTTTATTTTAAAGTCTATTTTATCTGATATGAGTATTGCTACTCCAGCTTTCTTTTGATTTCCTTTTGCAAGGAATATCTTTTTCCATCCCCTCACTTTCAGTCTGTATGTGTCCCTAGGTCTGAAGTGGGTCTCTTGTAGACAGCATATATATGGGTCTTGTTTTTGTATCCATTCAGCAAGCCTGTGTCTTTTAGTTGGAGCATTTAATCCATTCACGTTGAAGGTAATTATCGATATGTTTGTTCCTATGACCATTTTCTTAATTGTTTTGGGTTTTTTTTTTTGTAGGTCCTTTTCTTCTCTTGTGTTTCCTACTTAGAGAAGTTCCTTTAGCATTTGTTGTACAGCTGGTTTGGTGGTGCTGAATTCTCTTAGCTTTTGCTTGTCTGTAAAGCTTTTGATTTCTCCATCGAATCTGAATGAGATCCTTGCTGGGTAGAGTAATCTTGGTTGTAGGTTCTTCCTTTTCATCACTTTAAGTATATCGTGCCACTCCCTTTTGGCTTGTAGAGTTTCTGCTGAGAAATCGGCTGTTAACCTTAGGGGATCTCCCTTGTATGTTATTTGTCATTTTTCCCTTGCTGCTTTAAATAATTTTTCTTTGTCTTTAATTTTTGCCAATTTGATTACTGTGTGTCTTGGCCTGTTTCTCCTTGGGTTTATCCTGTATGGGACTCACTGCACTTCCTGGACTTGAATGGCTATTTCCTTTCCCATGTTAGGGAAGTTTTCAACTATAATCTCTGCACATATTTCCTCGGGTCCTTTCTCTCTCTCTTCTTCTTCTGGGACCCCTATAATGCGAATGTTTTTCTGTTTAATGTTGTCCCAGAGGTCTCTTAGGCTGTCTTCATTTCTTTTCATCCTTTTTTCTTTATTCTGTTCTGCAGCAGTGAATTCCACCATTCTGTCTTCCAGGTCACTTATCTGTTCTTCTGCCTCAGTTATTCTGCTATTGTTTCCTTCTAGTGTAGTTTTCATTCCAGTTATTGTATTGTTCATCTCTGTTTGTTTGTTCTTTAATTCTTCTAGGTCTTTGTTAAACATTTCTTGCATCTTCTCGATCTTTGCCTCCATTCTTTTTCCGAGATCCTGGATCATCTTCACTATCATTATTCTGAATTCTTTTTCTGGAAGGTTGCCTATCTCCACTTCATTTAGTTATTTTTCTGGGCTTTAATCTTGTTCCTTCATCTGGTACATAGCCCTCTGCCTTTTCATCTTGCCTATCTTTCTGTGAATGTGGTTTTTGTTCCACAGACTGCAGGGTTGTAGTTCTTCTTGCTTCTGCTGTCTGCCCTCTGGTGGATGAGGCTAGCTAAGAGGCTTGTGCAAGTTTCCAGATGGGAGGGACTGGTCCACCATTACTTTTACACTGTCAGTGCAAACATAAACACAGTGAAAAGAGCGAATAATGTCTTAGTATTATTGTAAAATTGTTTTGAACACCCAGGCATCACCCTGAAAAGATCTTGGGGACTCCCTGGAGCCTGTAGACCACACTTTGAGAAAATCTGATCTACAAAATGATGCTAGTATAGAGTGCCAGCCCTATTATCCGTTCAAAAAAACTTCAGTGCTCAGCTCACCATCTTCCTCTCTACTCCAGTTCCTCTCATCATCCTGGAAGACCTCAGCATCCCTATAAATGAACCATGAAATGCTCTGCACTCTCGGTTGCTCCTTTTCTTCCTCTCCAGTGACCATTTTCTTCACTCTATTATCTTCCATGTTTTCATCCTGGACTTTCTTACTCTCTGAAACAGCTTCTCCTCCAAATCGCTAATTCATGAGTCACCTGTAAATAGTTATTTGGGGCTCCACAGCCTCGTCTTCTTCTATATCTATATGCTCAAGGATTCCCGTGCATTTTTCTTGGACCTCATTGTGGCCTCCATTGACACCCAAGCTTTCTCTCTATCAATAAGACCTCTCCTATCTTCATTTTCCTTTATAATCAGTTTTGATTTCGTGATCCATCATTTTTAAATTTTAATTATGTCCTGAATTCCTGGACCCCACTGTTCCCTTGATCACACCTACCTGTAAAACCCAATCGTGAAAGAATCCAACTATCTTTCTCCTGGGTGACTCCTAGGTATCTTTCAGTCTCATCATAAACATTGGTTCTTTAGGAAAACATTTCTCAACACCCAGACTGATAGATATCTCCCTTCATATGATTTGTCAATCTCTGCACATCTTCTTCTCAGCACTTAATTATCATACTTATAATGTTTGTATAATTTCTGCCTTCTCCACCAGATCATAATCTCTATGATGGCAGGTACTTGTACTGTTCATATGTGTGCTACTGAACTCCTGGCACTTATCATGGTGCCAGACCCAAGGAAGGTGCTCAGTAAATATTTAGGAGAGGAAAGAAAATAAGGGAGAAAAGGAGGGAGAAAGTGAGGGAGGGAGAGGGGGGAAGGAAGGAAGGGAGGAAGGAAGGAATGAAGGAAGAAAGGAAGGATAAAAAGGGGATAGAATGAATGAAGCCAATGTATGGGAAATAGAATGACATTGTTTAGAAATTTATTTGAACCTAATTTCCAGTTAGAATCTAATTAAATGATCCTGGTGTCTAGACATTCAGATGGCTCAAGGTTTGGTCCATATGTCATTTTTCTGATAGATTGTCCTAATAATAAAAGTGTGAACATAGAAACACAGAGAAAAACAAGAGTTCTGATCACTAAAACGTGGGAGAGAAGTTACAGGGAGGAGGTTTGGGAGCAGAAAATGACTCCAGTATTAGTTCTGCATCTCACTGTGGAATTGTCAAGATAATGTCATTGTAAGCCCACAGAGACTGCATTATGATGTCAAAATGGAAGGAAACAGTGTTAATAGATGGAAGCAAAAGCTTAGAGCAGTGCTGTGTTGCTGTAGTTTTAAAAGCTTTGTGACGTGATGTCTAGACAGAGGAACACACAGTCATGCTATCACTGAAGCAAGGCTACAGAAGGTACACAAGGGCCATTCATTAAGTCATTACAGGGCTCCAACCTTTTAGCCAATATCAATATGATGGGCATCTTCTCTTATCGTTCCAATGAATTTTTTAAGGTCGTTTTTTTTTTGTTGATTATAAAAGTCATATGTTCTCCTAAAGAGAACATAGAAAAGACTATAAAAGAAAAAAATTGCCCCAAATTCCACCACCATTAATACTTTGTTATATTTCCTTTCATTCTTAATTTTTATAACATAGTTGAGGTCATACTATTACATTTTTATATCTTTATTTTTCCATTTAATATTATCAGAGAAATGTAAACTTTTTATGATGACTTCACATTGTTCCATTCCACTAACATTAAACAATTAGAGTACTGAGCACCCAGTTTTTCTGTATTCTAAGTTACTTACTGAAGATACTTCCTGTAGAATAGGATGGCTGGGTTGAAGGATACAAATGGTTTCAAAGCTTATGACACATACGGCCAAATGGCTTTCCAAAAGAACCGTATCAATTTTTCAATTACTTCAGGAACATTTAATAAATCTGTGGCCTAGTAAATCTTGGCAAATAGTTTGAAAGCATCTTCCAGCTACTGAAAATTTACTCAAGCAGGAAGAGATTTAATGTAGAACAGTAAGATTCAGGAGTCTTTGATTCTAGTCTTTAGTTGGCATCTACCTTGCTGTGCCACTATGGGCAAGTTTCTTTAACTGTCTGGCTATTAAGTTTTTCATCTGTAGAATCATCACAAGGGAATATAGTGCTATGTGCAGGGTTCCCAAAGTATGCTCTGTGGAGTACTAGTTCCTGAGATATGCACCAGAGGTGAGGAGGAAAAGAAGTAAAGTTACCTGGTCAAATACATTTGTATAAATTGTATACAACATACTGCTCTTGAAGATTTAAAATGCCAACAACACATTAAGGCTCTGAAAAGTTCTGCATTTTAATTTACTTAACAGAGCATTTACCCAATTTTTGACTATAGGTCATTTTTTTCTTTCATGTAATATCTGTAAGACTATTTAACACAGTTGAAGAAGCACTGATGTAACAGAAAGGGCTTTCGAGCCTACCAAACATGCATTTAAATCCAGTTTCTGCTATTTATAGCTAAAAAACAGGGATAATAATAACTTGTGAGACTGTTTTGAATATGGAGTGAGATTACATATGCAAAGCATGGAAAGCCCCAAGCATCAGCCTGACATACATGTTAGTTTCTTCTCTCTAACCTTCTCAGCCCCAGAATGCATCAAACCTCTCCATCTTCATCAAAAACATATTAAATGCCTATGCTGTGGAGGGCTGGAGACTAGTGAGATGCTTTCCATCTGCCTTTTTAGATAGGGTGGAATTTTGGGCAAAAGGCCTAAAATGGCCTAAAACCTAGACTTGAACATGTAATCTGTGAGTCAAATGCTTGACCGCAGAATGTGGCCACCTCAGCAGTTTAGATCACAAAATAATTAATTAGCTACCCATCCCAGGCTAGGTCAGAAGGCCCAACCCTGATTATTTCCAGTGGGTCATCCTAATAAATAGGCTCAGCTTATATTCAAGACTGATTGTCACTAATTCTATAACCTGGAGCTACTCCCATTCAGTTACATGGGAATTACATCATGAAGCATACTTAAAATTTGACTTTGAAAGTGCTGAGTCTCTAGTGACCTCCATGTTGCTAAATCCAGTGGAAAGTTTTCCATCTTGGTCTTAATTGCCCTGTTAACCATTGTTCCTTCTTGAAATCTCTCCTCTCTTGGACTTCAGTACCACACTTCCTTGCCCCCTTCCTACCTCTGTGGCCAGTTCTCTTTGATGTGTCTGAAAACTAGAATTCCCCAGGGTGCAGTCTTGCCTTTCTTTTTTTTGCTTCTCTCACTCTTAAGAAGGTGATATCCACTTCCTGGGTTTCACATACCACCTATGCTAATGCTTCCTAGATTTAGATCTTCAACCTGGACCACTGCTCAGAAATCCTGTTTTGTTTATCCAACTGCCCCATGTTATATCTCCACTAGGTGCCTGTCAGGCATGGCAAACTTAATGGTTCTGAATCGAAACTCTTAATTTTCTTCTTTTAACTGTTCCTCTCTCAATTTTATCCACATCAGTAAGTGGAACTACCCTAACACACAGCTGCTTAAGCCAGATACCTAACAGTGGTCTCTAATTCCTTCCTTGCCCTCACCCCCATATCCAGTCCTTTGGAAATTTCTGTCAATTTTGCTTTCAAGATATATCTCAAATATCTTCCCTTCTGCCTGTCTCAGCTGCCCCCGTCCTAATTTAAGGCACCGTTATCTCTCACCCAGATAATTGCTATGGCCTCCTATGATCCAAGACATTCCACTTCAATTTCCTCCAATCCATTCTCTGCACAGACACCAGGATGATTTTTTAAAATTAGAAATCAGATAATATCCCTCCTGTATAAGACCCTCCAGTGATTTTTGTTTGTTTGTTTTTTGTTTGTTTGTTTTGCGGTACGTGGGCCTCTCACTGTTGTGGCCTCTCCCGTTGCGGAGCACAGGCTCTGGACGCGCAGGCTCAGCAGCCATGGCTCATGGGCCCAGCCGCTCCGCAGCATGTGGGATCCTCCCGGACCGGGGCACGAACCTGTGTCCCCTGCGTCGGCAGGCGGACTCTCAACCACTGCGCCACCAGGGGAGCCCTGTTTGTTTGTTTTTTATTACACATAGACTACAATCAAAATTCCTCACCATGGTGCCCAAGGTCCTCTGTGATCTGGCCCCTGTCCCCCTTTCTGACATCCTCTCAGGACTCAATCCCCTGGTCTCACGCTGCTCCCATCCTGCAGGTCCTCAAATGTGATGAGCCATTTCCTTCAGGGGGATCTTAGCATGTGCTGACCTCTCCACTCTCCCTACTCTTCACTTGGTTTCTCCTCACCATCCTTCATATCTCAGCTTAAATCCACCTCTGTAGAGAACACCCCAACCTGCCTATTTTTAGATTGCTTGATAGCCTTTATCAAAGGACACTGTTTGCTTCCTTCATACTATTTATCACAATTTTTACTGAAATGTTTGGTTTACATGTTTATTGACGGATTCCATCACTACACTGTAAATTCCAGGAGGGTAAGGACATTATCTGTTTTGCTCATCACGTAGCATACCTGGAATATGTATTGAATGAATGAACAAAAGGAATGAATGAATGAATGAACAAATGAAAAAAAAGTGTCTACTGTGTTCCAGGTACACATAGAATTCCACACAGAACTTCTGGTTCTAAGCATGTTCCAGGCTCTCCTGCAATATATGCATAGTGCTCTTTCCTCCACACTGAATAATCACACCTCATCCATCTGGTCAGACCTTCCCAGTTCAGTTAAGTCTCATGTCCTCCAGGTGGTTTGCCTTGACCTATGCTAACATAATCCCACGTATGTAGAGCCTCCTACACTTTATTCCCACCCTTAGACTCCAAGTTCTGCAAGGCAGGGGTCATGACTCTACTGATCACCACGGTCCCCTGAGCACAGTATCTGGCATACAGTGGGAACACAATAAAAACTTTTGTATGAATATATTATCTCATTTGATCTTATGTTATATAATTTAAATTTTACTAGACCCCTGTGGAGTAGGAATTATTATACCTATTTTATAGATAAGTAAAACAGATTCAGAGGAAGATGAAATAATGTGGTTAAAGTTATATAGATAGTAAGAGGTAAAGCAAGAATTCAAGGGGCTTCCCTGGTGGCACAGTGGTTGAGAGTCTGCCTGCCGATTCAGGGGACACGGGTTCGTGCCCCAGTCCGGGAGGACCCCACATGCTGCGGAGCGGCTGGGCCCTTGAGCCATGGCCACTGAGCCTGCGTGTCCGGAGCCTGTGCTCTACAATGGGAGAGACCACAACAGTGAGAGGCCCACATACCGCAAAAAAAAAAAAAAAAAAAAAGAATTCAAACCAAGGCTGTTCTGACTCCCAAATCTATGCATTTTAAAAACACATTCCAGGGGCTTCCCTGGTGGCGCAGTGGTTGAGAGTCCGCCTGCCGATGCAGGGGACACGGGTTCGTGCCCCGGTCTGGGAGGATCCCACATGCCGCGGAGCGGCTTGGCCCATGAGCCATGGCCATTGAGCCTGCGTGTCCGGAGCCTGTGCTCCGCAACGGGAGAGGCCACAACAGTGAGAGGCCCACATACCGCAAAAAAAAAATAAAAAAAATAAAAATAAAAATAAAAAATAAAAACACATTCCAAGAAATACTATGAAGGATTTCTGACAAAAGGGAAATAGAGTAATAAAAGTAATTTTCTAAAAGCTTACCATGTGCCAGTTTCTATGCTCATTGCTTTATATTAACTCTCTTAACTCCTGACAAGCACTCTATGAAATATGTATTGTCTCTATTTTATAGATGAGAAAGTTAAGCCTTAGAGAGTTTAAGTAACTTACCCAAGCTCCATAGCCACTAAGTGGTGAAGCCAGGATTTAAACCCAGCTTGATCTCACATCAAAGCCCACACCCAATACTGCTTGAAGTATAGCTAAAGATTAGTTACCCCCCAAAAAAAGTGTCCATAGTCATGAGACTCACTTTGAGTCACATCCACTACTCCAATTGTTTATATTAGCTAAAATTTCATGCAGCCTGAATTCATGTTGATTTCCAGTCATCTGGACAGCTATAGAAAATATTCGCACGGCCCTGGCCTGGGTTACTTTGGTGAACACTCTGATGCCCATGAAACAATAAAATAAAAAAGAAGATAGTGATTTAAATTTCATTAGGATCCACTGCCTGTATGACCTATTTAAAGAAGCAAACAGATCCCTGTGGTTATCTTCTACGTTTGAGGTCTTCACTCATATTTCTTTAATCCCCCTAAGGTATTTTGTTCATTCTTCATCAGTGGAAATGTTGGGTTGGAAATGTTATAAAAACCTTTGGGTATCCTAATTCCCAATTAAATATTTGTTTTGCTTTTTTAAAAAACAAATTTACTGGAGTATAGTTGATTTACAATGCTGTGTTAGTTTCAGGTATACAGTAAAGTGGATCAGTTATGCATATACATATATCCACTCTTTTTTAGATTCTTTTCCCATATAGGTCATTACAGAGTATTGAGTAGAGTTCCCTGTGCTATACAGTAGGTCCTTATTAGTTATCTGTTTTACGTATAGTAGTGTGTATATGTGTCAACCCCAATCTCCCAATTTACCCTCCTCCCCCTTACCCACCTGGTAACCATAAGTTTGTTTTCTACATCTGTGACTCTATTTCTGTTTTGTAAATAAGTTCATTTGTACCATTTTTTTAGATTCCACATATAAGCGATATCATATGGTTTTTGCCTTTGTCTGACTTACTTCACTCAGTATGATAATCTCTAGTTGCATCCATGTTGCTGCAAATAGCAAGATTTCATTCTTTTTTATGGCTGGGTAATATTCCATTGTATATATGTACCATATCTTCTTTAGCCATTCCTTTAGCCATTCCTCTAGCCATTGATGGGCATTTTGGTTGCTTCCATGTCCTGGCTGTTGTAAATAGTGCTTATCAAAATGGGCACTCAGTTTTGAAAAGATTTTTTTTTTTCTGGTGGGTGAGGGTAGCAGTAATGGTGTAATAACACTGATCTGGGGATTAGAAGGCCTGACTGTACAACTAGGAAACGGGGTGACTGACATATCAAATTGCTTTGTTTCCTCTCTGGCTCTCAACTGGAGGGGATAATGATTACAACAGTCTTAGAGGGACATAATGAGGTTTAAATTGGTCAATATTCATAAAATGCCTAGAGGAGTGGTCTGGTTGTTATTTAATATTCCCCTTCTCTTTCTGGGACTCAATTTCCTTATCTATAACATGAGTGGATTAAATTAGATGTCAAAGTCCTTCCTAATTCTAAAGACCTATGAAATAAAAGTGATGGAAGTAGCAAACAAGGATTTTGAGTTATTTTAAGTATATTAAAGTAAGGGGAATCATGGACATGATGAGAAGTGAAAGATATAAAAAAGTACCAGATGAAAGTTTTGAAGCTGAAAAATTATAAAAACCAAAATGAAAGATCCATTGGATGGGCTAAAAAACAGATTAAATACTGCAAAAGAAAAGATCAGTAAACTTAAAGATATAGAAACTATCCAAAATGAAACAGAGAAAAAATACTGCCAAAAACAATAAAAAAAGAACAGAGCCTCAGTGACCTGTGAAATAATATCAGGGAGTCGAGCATACCTGCGATCAGAAGCAGAGGAGAAAGTATGTGGCAGAAAACATGTTTGAATTAATAGTGGCAAAATTTTTTTCCGCAAATTTGATGAGAACTATAAATCCACAGAAGCACATCTAGGCACATCATAATCAAACTGCTGGAAATCAGTGACAAAATATTAAAGGAGTCCATAACAAAGTGGATCTCTCCTCAAAGATTATACAAGCTGAAGATAATGGAATGATATTAATGTCTTCAAAGTGATGTGGGAGGAAAAAAGGAAGCTTTCCACTTAGAATTTTGTAGTCATCAAAGATACCCTTCAAAATAAAGGCAAAATACAGAGTTCTTCAGACTAGCGAAAATGGATAACTCCCTCACCAAAATTCATTCTGCACTATAAGAAAGGTCAAAAGAAGTTACTCAGGAAGAATAAAAATGGTATCAGAAGTGGTATGATATTATTTGAAGGTAGGCTGTGTTAAGTTAACAATGAATGTTGCAAAGCTTAGAGTAATAACCAAAAAAAAAAAAAAGTAGAATTGCTAACAAATTATTTGGAATTAGAAAAAATATGAAATGCAAAAGATGACCCAAAAAAGGAGAAAAATAGAAACAAAGAACAGATGGGACAAATAGAAAGATGGCAAACCCAAACCCATGCATATCAGTAATTACATCTTATATAAGTTGTATAAATACTATGATTAAAAGACAGAGATTATTAGACTAGATAATAAAGTAAGACCCATCTATGTGCTATCTATATGAGGCATACTTTAAAATATAAAGAGTCAGATAAGTTAAAATAAAATATTGGGAAAAAAAATTCACCACGCAAACCCAGGGATAATGAAAGCCTTTCATAATGATAAAGGGGCAGATCATCTACAAACCTGTATGTAGATAGATAGATAGATAGATAGACAGATAGACAGACATAGATAGACAAGTAGATAAACAGATAATAACAGAGCTTCAAAATACATGAAACAAAAACTGATAGAACTGAAAGGAGAAATAGACAAATCCACAAATATACTTGGGGATGCAACATTCCTCCCTCAGTAATTGATAGACAAGGAGGTGAAAACTTGAGCAGCATTAATAACCAACTTAATGACTTAGAACTACACACGACAGATGAATACAAACTTTGAAGTGCCTGTGACATATTCACTAAGATATATCATATTCTTTGTCATAAAACAAATCTCAATAAATTAAAAGGATTGAAAAATTTTTAAACTTTTTAAAGGAACACACATGCTATAATGTATTATTTGTATAAAACACATAAGAGAGAGTCATTGCTTTTTGAGGCTGAATATAACGTCTTTTCATCAACATTGTCTTAAAATATTTTTCTCAAACCACACTTTTCTAAGAATTTATAGTAATGGTATAATAACATACAGGCAATATACTTTATAATAATGGTAAATATGAGCTTATAAAAATGTATACCATTAAAAATATAAATGTATATCATCTGTTTTCAATGTTAGTGTTTATATTTTATTTGAGAAAAATAAATTGTTAGTTATTTTGCCATTGTTAAATTTTTTTAAAGTTTGAAGTGAGACTAATCCAAAAGATCCATACTAATTGGCACATTGCAATTTTTTTTTCGTTGTTAAATTTTATTTTAGTTTTTTAAATTAATTTTTATTGGAGTATGGTTGCCTTACAATGTTGTTTTAGCTTCCACTGCACAACAAAATGAATCAGACATACACATACAGATATCCCCACCCTTTTGGACTTCCCTCCCATTTAGGTTACCACAGTGCATTAGGTAGAGTTCCCTGTGCTATACAGTATGTTCCCATCAGTTGTCTATTTTATACATTGTATCAATAATGTATAGGCACATTACAAATTTATTCTAGTTTTTATCAACCATCAGAGAGATGAAAAATACCCAAAAAATGACAATGACAATCACACACCACTAATGGCAACAGCTTTCCTTGAAAACTTACTAAGTACCAGGCATTGTTCTAAATACTTTTTATGCATTTAATTCTTCCTCTTACTTGCCTCCCACTTTACAGCCCAGAAAACTTAACTTGCCTAAGATTACACAAATAGTAAATGCCAGTGCCAGAAGCTGAACCCAGTAAAGTTATTTCACCATGTAGTTTTGCATTTGCAAGGCGAGGGTCAGGCACACTGGCATTAGACAAAAAGACCTTGTGACTTCCTACTTCAGCACTTTGTAACATATTTAATTGGTTCTCTTTTGCCTTGACTTCAAATTTGCCTCTTCACTGGTCTTTCTTATTTGATAAGTTCAAACATCAAGACTCTTTGTTCATTTTCAAAAAGGATTACAATGATAAGCTTTTATAATTAAGAGTATCTCAGCAGAGATTTCCTTTACCACAGTTCTCTTGCCTTTATCTTCTAATTATTAGAGATGAATTTTCTGATTTTTCAAAATTGTATTCGCTTTAAATACGAGTTGCAAATTAACTGCTTATAAAAATGCCTTTCCCCTTCTTAACTGTTACTTAAAGGAAATCTCTAGTCTAGCATTTAAAAGCAATAATGATTCAAAATTGAATCATCCAACAAGAATTTGAATAAAATAACTCTACTTAAAATCTTCAATGTCTGGGAGAGAGGGACTTCTTTAAAGCTATCACAAAGGCAAAATAAGAGGCTGTTTAAGCACCACAAAATACTTGATGTTAAGACTTAAAAAAAAAAATAACAGTGAAGCCAGTTTGGGATATTCAAGGAAATGGAATGGGTAAAATGCAATGTACATATGAAAATATCACTTCTATTCGTTACTCCATAGCAAAAGGTTAGGTCGTTTCTAGGATGAAATGACTCAGCATCTTTACAGTCTCTTGGCTTTCCCAAGATAATTTTATATACATTATCTAATTTTATCCTTCCCAAAACACTATGAGATGGGTATTCTTACACACAAATGGATAAGCAGAGGTTAATTGTCCAATATAACTCAAGAGAACTATTACTTATTAAGTTGAGTATACTTTATATCCAAGATTTTATTTCATGTTCATTAACTCTTATAGAAGAGACATTATTATTCTCATTTTACAGATCGGGAAGCAAGCACAAAGCGATTAGCTGATTTACTCCAGATCAGCCAGCTCCTAAGTCTTGGAGCTGTGATTTGCACACAGGTCCATCTGACACCAAGTGAATGCTCTTGTCACTGGCCTGGACTCCTTCACTGAATTAGTAATAATGTGGAAAGAGGTCACATTCTATCCTAAAACAGCCTGTTGCAAACATGAGAGTGTCTCAGTTCCCCACCAAGTAACCCCTAACTGCAAATTTTGCAGAAACTTTTGGCCAACTCACCAGTTCACCTTCTCCTGTATGGCTACCCCAGGCTGACAAGTCATCAAAGACAAGAGGAAAAAAGCAACAGCAAACATTTCATCCAGAAGCCACCACCCTATATTACCTAGAGAGGAATAAAACTGTTCAGGGAGTTGGAGTAAAAGAAATCTACGGGCTGGGATCTATAAGATCTACCTAATGTTTGAAATGAACAGAACTCACTTGATTCTCATTCAGATGTGGTTAATTACTTACCGGGGTATTGATTAGCCAAACACCCTAAAATCCCAGACACCAAAGGCCACTGTCCTTCAGACCTTTGGAAAAGCAATATCCATATGGTTGAGGAAAGGAGGATATTTAACCAATTTCAGCTAAGCAAAGGGATCTTATTTTCAGAATGAGACAAAAGCCAAACCAAGATACAGTTCCAGAATTCGTGGTCTTTTTGAGTAGCTCTTGGAACTTCTGAGGTTAGATCAATTTGTTTTGCAAGACTGAAACGAGGCTCATACTGGTGTTTCAGCTCTGCCATAAACAGCCAGCAAAATATAGGAAAAGCTAATAGTTACATGGGGAAGTTCTCCAATGTATTGTCAAACATCTGGAGCCCGAGATATGTAGGTAATTGAATGAACTTTCCACTTCTCGTCCAGACATTGGGTATCATTACCATCTAGCATATTTATGTCTTCAGGGAACCACATGCCTTAAATGGACATCTCCAGAAGCATCCTCTAGAATTGTTATAACAACCACACCCTGGACTGGTGATACCATATCTACATACATTCTCTTAGTCATAATTAATAGTCATAAATTATGACATAGTCATGAATTAATTAAAGAGAGTTGGATAGATAGAAAGATAGATAATAATTACACATGTGGCAGGCATTTCATTTGCCTTATTTTACTTAATCCTCACCACAAGTCTATGAGATGAAAATGATTCAATTCATTTTGCAGTTGAAGAAATGAAGGTCCAGAAAAGTCAACTAAGTTGCTCAGGAATGGACAGCTATCTTGATGTCCTTGGCAATACTTACATTCTCTCATTAGCAGGATTGGCCAATACTATCATTATTAATCTCAAAGTTATGAAAAAAATGTACTGAATAACTTGCATGTGTAAGGAATGTGTACCTGGTTTAATTATGGAGATTTAAATAAGGCACCCATTTGTTATGGTCTCCATTTCTTCAGAGATTTAGGTAAAATGTGACAAAAGTGAACACCCTTTCCAGGTCCTAGAGAGCCCCTCCAGCCCCTGATTTCTGTGTGTCTCTTCCTCCCTCCTTCATTTGTTTTTTTTTGCAGTACGTGGGCCTCTCACTGTTGTGGCCTCTCCTGTTGCGGAGCACAGGCTCCGGACACACAGGCTCAGCGGCCATGGCTCGCGGCCATGGCTCACAGACACAGCCGCTCCACGGCATGTGGGATCTTCCCGGACCGAGGCATGAACCCATGTCCCCTGCATCGGCAGGCGGACTCTCAAACACTGCGCCACCAGGGAAGCCTCCCTCTCTTTGTTTTGACTCCTGGGTGCTCTTGGCTGCAGTTTTACAATCCTTCTGACCCATTTGGAAAACTCTGTTCTTTTTCCTTTTTCCACAAGTAATCCAGTAACTCACAGTGCTTTTACTGAAATGTGGGTGTGACGGGGGGTGTTATGTCTGGACACCCTTGGGGCAGCTCAGGGTGGCACATCTGGAACCCACTTCTTTCCACCAGCTCCCTAGCTGCCTCCCTTCTCCCTCCTCGTTCCATCCAAAGTCCAAGTTCCTGACACAGGTCTATCGGCCCCCTGGGGAGTGTAATTCAGGTTTTTCTTCAACACTTCAACAGTGTTTCTCATGGGAGCAGACTTCTCCCTACAACAGGGATCTCAATGGGGACGATTTTGCCTCTCACGGGACGTTTGAAAATTTCCTGGGACATTTATCACAAAGTTGTCACAACTTTGGGGGTTGTGTTGCTGGCATCTCGTGGGTGCTAAATGGCCTACAATGCACAGGACAGCTCCCCAAACGAGGAATTCTCTGGCTCCAAATGTCAATAGTGCCAAGGTTGGGAAACACCACCAAAAGGCTGGTCTGCCTTTCCCTGACCCCTGGAATTCTGATGAATTATTTTTCTTCTTACATATAGGCCATATTGTCTTCCTCCTTAGACCAGTTCCTTCTTGAGATTTCTCTGATGCCTTTTCTCCTCACCCAAGACTTCAGTGGCACTCAGGACCCCTCTTACCCTCCACACCCACAACTTGATCCCTTAAATTCTATCATTTTTCCTCTGTAATATTTTCCCTCCAAGCTTCCCGCCTTCATTCGCACCCTTTGATCCATTTCAAGGCCTCGGCTCTCTCCGAAACTCTCCTAACGGACTCCTAGGGGGCCTCTGTTTGTCCTCACTCCAAACCTCCCTGTACATGACAGCTGGATTCATCAACAGGAAAGCTGGCTCTGAAAACATCACTCTCCTGCTCAAAGACGTTCCGCGGATCCTCCATCTTCTATAAGATTAGAAGCCCAAGGGCTTCCCTGGTGGTGCAGTGGTTGAGAGTCTGCCTGCCGATGCAGGGGACGTGGGTTCGTGCCCCGGTCCGGGAAGATCCCACATGCCGCGGAGTGGCTAGGCCTGTGAGCCATGGCCACTGAGCCTGCGCATCCAGAGCCTGTGCTCCGCAACGGGAGAGGCCATAACAGTGAGAGGCCTGCATACCGCAAAAAAAAAAAGAAAAAGAAAAAGATTAGAAGTCCAAATTCCTCCAGAAATGGGTCCCAACCCATCTTTGCCACCTTATCAGCCACAACCCTCCAATAATCCCCCATACTGTAGGCTAGGTTCCCCTTACCTTCCTCACACTTTCTCACTGCTGTGATCTTGTTCATGCTGGACCCGAACAAACTTTATCCATTATCTACTACCCTTGTGCCAAGTGTTTTCTCAAATAGCAGGTCCGTCAAGGAGCCTCGGCTGATGGCCTCATCTGGAGGGTGTCTCCTTGTTATCCTTGAACCTTACAAATACATCACCAGCACTTTTCAATTTTGTCTCATATTATGTTCTTCCAGTGGGGTGGGGTGTATCTCAAGAATGAAGGTTTCTTGAGGGTAAATTCTATGTCTGATTCTTCTTTATTATCACCCATATCACTTACCACTGAATCTTTACTTAGAAATATTGGTTGATTGAGTGAATGAGTAAAGGACTAAAAATACTTTACAACTTCATAATATTTTCAGGTATATTTTCTCATTTAATCCTCAGAATAATCTTGTGAGATAAATACAATTATTCTGAAGAGAATTCTGAGTCAGAGAGACAGTGATTATGGTGGAAAACAGAAGTTAGAGACATAGGGTACTAGGCCTTGTACCTGCCACTTTTTGTGTTTTTTAAAAACATTTTTTAATGTTTTTAATCTTCATAGTGATCCTGCAAGACAGTAATATTAGTGCTGTTTTGAAGTTGAGAATACTGAGTTTCAGAGTAGTTAAGTAATTTGCCTACAATTTCACAGCTGGTGAGTCTCAAGAGTCAGGGATTTATAATCTGTCCAACTTTAAAACCTGAGATCATTTTTGGTCTGGTCACACAGCGACTAAGCATTATATCAGGACTAAGGCCTGGGTCTTCTGGCTCCAAGTCCAGTTCTCTGTTTATTATGCCTTAGCTCAGAGAATGAATATCATTTCCAGGGGCAAAGAAAGCAAAATCAAGTGAATGGAAGGAGAATCACAAGATAGAATCAAGAGAGAAGCTAAGTCAAATGGGATCATTCCCTGCCTCTGTGACTAAATGTGTGAGTGCATGTGAGTGTGTGTGTGTGTGTGTGTGTGTGTGTGTGTGTTGGGAGCAGGGCACTCATCTGTTTTCAGCCAAAATGTTCTAAGATGAATGGGAAATGCCAAAAAATGGTTAAGTTTGCATATGCAGATTTCACCTTAATTGTAGCATTCTGTTATCAAAGATAGATAGTTATAAAATACCATGCAGAGTAGACAGCGAGATGGCAATTCATTTTGAAAATGTATAGCTTATCTCAGAGAAACACTTCCCACTATCTAAATCAGCTTGTGAGCTATGACCTCAGAGTGGAACATGTCCTGTGTCGGCCCAGACTGCCACCACAGGGTGACAGCCAGACCTGTGCTCTCTGAAAAGCTCCAGAAGCTCTAGGCCACATTCCTCTGTACTGGGCCTGCAGGTTGCTCAATGCAGGTTCTGCAAATTGAATGCAAATAGAGGCAATTTGCTAGAATGGAAAGAGCGCAGCTGTAGGTCAGAAAACACCACTAACCAGTCAGTGTTTCCTAGCCTCAGTTTCTTTGTCTGTAAAATGGGTAAAATAATACCTATCAGGATAGGATTGAAGAGCTGTAGAGGAAATAAGGAAATCTGTCCTCAACTGGAAATTCTGAACAGCAGTTGCTTGTTTATTTAAACAATCCTTCCCCTTCTTTCTGCTCCTTCTTCCCAGTACCTATTTGTCTCTTTCATAGTGTGGAAGCTTTCATTTAAGTACCAATGAAGGAGGAAAGTGGCAGAAAGGGGGTGCCCAGCAAAGAGATGATGAAGGAGCCTGAAATGTGGGAGGTACACGTCCAGGTGCCCTGGGCTTGTTGCAGGAAAATGGGGCGCAAGAAGGTGGTCATGTCCCAGGTCTCTGGTGAGTCCCTGGGTCAGGCTGCCAAGTGAGCGTTCTTGGCTTCTCACAGGAAAGAATTCAAAAGTGAGCCATAGTAAAGTGAAAGCATGTTTATTGAGGGAGATATACATTCCATAGGCCGAATGAGGTCTGCCTCTGAAGGCGAGAGCAGCCCCAGGGCATGGGGTCATCTCAGAAAGTGAGAGTGGACTGAAATATGGGGAGGTTAGTTTTTATGGGCTGGATAATTTGATACGCTAATGAGTGGGATGATTATTTAAACTATTTTGGGGAAGGAGCAGGGACTTCCAGGAACTGGGCCACCACCTACTTTTTGACCTTTTACAGTCAGCCTCCAACTGTCATGGCACCTGTGGGTGTGTCATTTAGCATATGCTAATGTATTACAATGAGCACATAATGAGGCCCAAGGTCCACTGGAAGTCGAGTCTTCCGCCATCTTGGGCCTAGTTGGTTCTAATCAGTTTTTGTCAACTGTCTGTGTAAGTCTTTAAGGGTTGTGCCCTTCCCTTCTGTCTGAGGCTGATTTTGAGGCCTTCTAGAGGGAGGCTGCTACCAGCAGAAGCTGACAGTATGATTGCAGCTGTGGGGCCCAGGTGACAAAGCGGCAGAAGGCCCGCTTACCCATCTCTGCCCGGGTTCCAGGACCATTCCAGCACCTCAAGGGTTGAAAACTTGGGACGAAATTCAAAGTAGCAACTCCAGGTGGGACGTGGCCAATCCCACGATGGCCAGAAGCTAACAAAGCTTCTCCAAGAAGCTTACTGGTTTGCAGGCCACACGGACGCCAGAGCCGTTTTTTTAGTTTGTTTGTATCTCTCCAGGGTGTGTGTGTGTGTGTGTGTGTGTGTGTGTGTGTGTGTGTTAGGGTTGGGTTTGACTTTCTTCTCCCTGCAGAAACCTGCAAAATATTCAACACAAGACCTGGCACAAAGTCTGCAGGCAGCCGCTGTCATGTCCACTGCTTTGCCTTCCCTACCCTCCTTTCGAAACCCTTTGTAGGACTGCGTGTCTCTCACATCTGCTTTTCCTCCTGATTGCTTCATCAGCCCGGGGCTGTGGCCAACAGATATCAGTGGTGGGTTTTCAGCTGGAAATGAAGTGGAGCTGGTTTGAGTCATTGGTCTCCATCAGAGGCTTTACAGTGGGTGGGCTAATGCGTGCCTACTGCTCCCACTTCCTGGCGAAGCTCTGCACTTGTATTTAAGGGGGTAGGATGGGAGGGAGTCAGTGTCTGGCTCATTGGCGTAGAAATTAAAGACCTTTTCTCAAAGAAGGCATGGACCGTTGTCAGCACCTCTGGCCAAATCGAGGTGGTCCTTTGGGAAAGTCCTCTTGGACTTTGGCTGCAATAAAAACCAGAGCCCATTTTACACCTGAGCAAGTTCTCCAGGCGTCATCAATTGATCGATCGTCTCCTTTGTGATGCCTTCACTCATAGCATGATGCACGGCAGGCACCACTCTCCTTGCTCCCCCTGAGCCCTGGCCACATCGCCCTCTCTCCGAAAGACCGCCAACTTGTGATTCTGTGACTCTTGGAAAACAGGGTGGTGCTGGCCCAGAGTCTCCGTGCACCAGATGTGTGAGAGTCTGGGAATGGAACTAGCCTTCCACAGACAGACTGACTTACTGTGCCCCACAAGCAGGCAATAAGGGACCACGGTGTGTGCACAGATATTAAAAACAATACTAAAGCCCACTAGAAGTCAGTCAGCTTTTGTACAATCACCATGTGCAGGCCATTCTAAACCATGTCTGTGGTGAAATCTCCTTCCCCACAGCCTTCCATGCTCTGTTTCCCTGCCAGCATCACACTGAAAGAGCTGGTTCCTTTCTATCCCCCAGGACACTGGGAGCTTCTTGAGGGCAGGGGCCATGTTTCAGTCACCTTTGTATCCCCAGTGCTGGCACATAGTAGGTGCTCCATACTGTGTTTTATGCAGCACAGTAGGAAGATTACAGTTTTCAAGTCCAACATACCTGGATTGAAATCCCAGCACTATCATGAACCAACTGTTGCAACTTTGGACAAGCTGTTTCACCACTATGCCTTAACTGTCCCTCCTGTATAATGGGTTTGATGATATATATACATATATATATATATATGGCACACATAGTACCTCATAAATATTTGTTGAATTGACCTAAATTAACAGACATTTCCAGGCAAAATCATGATGGGTCCTGTTTTTCTTTGTAATCCTCTCACTTCTTGCCCTCTCTGTCATGACCCTCTGCTCCAGAAACACACTCCTGTGACACTCAGGTGGGGGCTTGCTCTCAGTCCCATGACATCTGAGGAGTCAGTGATGCAGTGAGGGTCACTGAGAAACTGATACAGTAGACCTGTGCATGTGTCATTTTTCTGTACGTTAGGCATCCCTATGTTATCAGGCCATAGGTATATACTGCTTAAATGAGGCTTCTTAAGGATAGCGGCGCCTTTAAGCCTCAAACCAACAGTGACCCAGTGGATTGACCAGTCAGACCATAAGCTCTGGGAGGGCTACCCAAGCGTGGTTTTTTTTTTTTTTTTTTTTTTTTTTTTTTGCGGTATGCGGGCCTCTCACTGTTGTGGCCTCTCCCGCTGCAGAGCACAGGCTCCGGACGCGCAGGCTCAGCGGCCATGGCTCACGGGCCCAGCCGCACCGCGGCATGTGGGATCTTCCCGGACCAGGGCACGAACCCGTGTCCCCTGCATCGGCAGGCGGACTCTCAACCCCTGCGCCACCAGGGAAGCCCCCCAAGCGTGTTTTGTTCCACATTGTACCACAAAGTAGCTGCGTGTTGTAACCAATCAGTTTATTACCTTCATTCTACCAAGGATTGGGGCTCGGTACTGTGGGAGCACTAAGTACTTAGGGGTGGGTGGAGAGAACACAGCCCCTGCCATCACAGTGCCCTGCCCCAGACTGAGTGTGCCATGGGGACTTGCAGGGGGACCAAGCTGAGAGCATCCCAAATGGATGCTTATATGTGATTTGAGCTTTGAAGAAGGCGGTGGGTGTGCAAGGGTAGAGGTTTCTTTAGACAGAGAGGTGAAGAAAGGGCATTTCAGATGGAGGAAATAGCATGAGCAAAACCATGAAGATGCAAAGGGACATGACCAGTTTGGGGATCAACAGCTACCTGGTAGGCAGAAGCACAGGTAAAGGCCACATCAAAGGGCTTTTTAAAATTTTGGCCAAGACTAAGATGTAGATTTCACCCATAAGCACATGGAGGGGCTACTGAATAAATTGACACAGCAGAGCCCCATGATCAGACTCTGGGGACACGTGGCGGATGGACTGGAGAGGGCTGAGACCGAGGGAGAGAAATCAGCTTAGAGATTGACCCCCGGGGGCTGACACGGAAGGGGAAATGCTTGGGGGTGAGGGAGGTCGGTGGGAACTCAGAATCTTGGGAATCAGGCCTCAGGATGCATGTGCCGACCTCTGCAGGGTGGCATTGCATGACCTTGGGACAGTCACCTCAGTGTCCACACCTGAGAGCTGACTCCTCTCTACAGCCTCCTTTGGGTCTGAAATCTTAGGCTTCTGTGATCCTGATCTGAAACCTTCCCCTTAGAACTACAGGGCTAGGAAACAAATCTCTATCTATTTCCAAACGCTTCAAGCTTCTCTTAATACTTTTATTCAGGACCTGTCTTCCCAGGAGACACTCGGGGCTGTCAGCCTGTAATTGGACTTTCTCCCTGCTCATACAGCCAGGCCGTGCGGCGCGGCAACCGAAGCTGGATTAGCCCACTGTAAACAAATTTGGTCAGTCCCCTTCTCGCCAGCCTCCGTTCCAGTTGAGCAGATTTCAGCAGCTCCTGGGTGAATGTTAATGCCTCCTACGTACATGGTTGCAAGAAAATAATCACGTGTGCCTCCCTTTGTTGAGATACTGTGGCTTTCGCTTCTCAGGTGTCCAGGTGACACAGTGGGGTGGAGGTAGGGGTGGGAGGTGAGAGGATTGTGAGAGGGGCAGGGAGACAGTGCAAAGAAACTTGAAAGAGCCTTCAGGCAGGACATGGGGGACCTGGGTTTCAAGGCAAGCTCAGCCACTAATTTTCTTTGTAACCTTGCAAAAGCTACTTCAGTTCCCTGGGCCTCAGGTATGTCAACCGTAAAATGAGGCCGAGAACACCTGCCTCGCAGGCCTGCTGGAAAGGGTAATTGAGGTAATGGACGTGAGAGTCTTTGGTAAAGCTTCGTGGACGAGGGGCCAGTGTCAAGGATCACAGGCTCAGCTTTGCTGTGCCAAGGATAGGGGAGTCAGGGCAGGTGTAGGGCACGCAGGAGAGCTAGCTTCCAAATTCCCTTTGGCACCAGAGTCCTAGAAAACAGAAGGGGGGGGTGCAGATCGGATGCCCCATGAACTGCCCTCCGATTGAAATTGCCCTGAAACCGCATGTAGGTGTTCAATCTACAAGAAGAGTAGTAACATTTACTGAATACTTGTGTTCTTCCTGTGATCTTTATGGTAGCATTAGGTGAGGATTCTTATACCCAGTCCAAAGATGGGGAAACTGAGACCAGAAGAAAGAGATGGGAGGGAGAGAGGATTTGAGGCCAGGTTAGTCTGACTTTAAAGTCTGTCTCTACTCCCTGTCTTTGGAATTACAAGCAGATGAAGGTCAGATTTAGATAGGGGACAGATACATAGCAGGTTATGAAAAAACAAAGGATGTATTTGGTGGAGAACCACTAATCTTTTCCCAGGGCATCTAGGAGGATGAAGCCATGTCATAAACTGTCAGTGTCATGAGGGCAGGGGCTGTATTCATCACGATGTCCCCAGCACACAGAACGCTGCCTGGGACAGAACAGGCACTCAGTAAGTATTTGTCGAATGAATGAATGAATCCCATGAGGCTCACAGTCATCCCCTTAGCTTTTCTGGCTGATCACAAATAGAAAGGAAAAGAAAGTCCTTCACAGAAATTGTTCAAGGAATACACACCTTTGTTGTTCCAATTGTTTCTGTGTCTACAGCTGTGTAACAAACCCCCCCCACCAAATTCAGTGGCTGGAAACAACGTTGATTTATTATTTCTTAGGATTCTGTGGAGGGTCACTCATGGGGCCGCATTCAGCTGAGAGCTGGAACGCCCATAATGGCCTCTCTGCCTTCCGGATTTTTCTCTACAAGTCCTCTCATCATGCAGTAGTCTAGCCTAGGCGTCTTTCCAACAAAGCAGCTGACTTCCAAGAGAGAATGCTCTGCTTATATCATGCTCGCTAATGTCCCATTGGCAAAGCAAGTCACATGACTAAACCCAGGATCACTGTGGGAGGAGACCACACAAGGGTGTGAATCTCAGGACGTTCATGGCGGCCCGTTGGTCACATCAGTCTTCATGAGCAGCACATACTAATGAATGTATGTGTGTAAAGCAGTTAGAAAAGGGCCTGGCACTTAGTTTCTACTACTTCAGTATTAGTAATAGCTAATTAGTATTAATAGATAATTACTGTAACTAAGTTAATCACTGCAATTGCCTTTATTTTATGGACTATGAAATAAGAACCCCCACTAGGGACACTCTGGTGTATCCCTCAAAGTCTGAACATAGTAACCCACTCTATTACTGAAACTGTGTTTGAGGAGCTGCATCAGCAACAAAATATGAAGTTGAATCCTTCTTCCACCTCTTTCTCTACTCATTTCTTTTTACATGGTTTCCCTAAACATGGGTATGCTTTTTGCTTATTCCTAAAAGTGATGTTGGATTACTCATTTTTGTAAGAATCCATTCACTCAACAAGCATTTGTCTAAGGCCATTGTGGTATCTCTTTCCCTTTTCCAGAGATTCTTTTGGAGTTGGACAGGGAACCCAGTTCCAGCAGATGAGATGACAGAAAAATTTGTTGAGAACTTCTGAGGAAGACTATCCATGCTGATGAAAAGAAAGAGGTATGCAAGGAGAATCCTTGGTTCCTTTCCTGCTTTTGGACATAGCCATATGAGGGCATGATAACTAGAGATGCCTTTTATGCCTCTGTTATCACCATGAGAAGAATATGCTCTGGGTAGCCCTCTAGTCCCAGAGGAAGAAGACATGAAACAGAACAACTCAGCAAGCTTGCAGAACTTCAGCTTGAAGTAGATTTGCTCAGTCAGATCCAGACTCAATCTAGCTGCCACACCCTAAAGCAGAGCTGCTTAGCTGGCCATAGCTAGATCTGTGGTGAGAAAAAAATGTGATTTAGGCCACTGAGTTTGGGGATAGTTGTTATGTGGCATTAAGTGACAATAGCTAAGCCATATAGTATCTTATTCCCTAGATTCTGCTGTCTGCTGAGCTGTAGAACCTGAGGTCTCAGCCCAACACCATCCTGAAATGGAGGGGACTACAGTAAGAAAGTTCTTGAGAGAGGTGCCCTTGGAGTTTAGGAATTTAGGAAAACATAGGGACTTGTGTCTGCTTCTCTCCAGGTTTCTGAAGACCGGAGACTTGCTGACATAGCCCACATAAGCAAGGTTAAGTAGGGACCAAGGCATAGAATGGTTGGGACAAGGAAGTTAAAATACTGGATTGAGTCTATCCTAATAGCAGAGAGCAACCAAAATGCTATGGATTTACAAACAAAATATGAGGAAGCAGATTTAAACAGAGCTTAGTTGAAGTCCATGACTGGAAAAGAAGTGAAACTATATCCAGTTTATACCCCTCTGTGTAATTATTCAATAAATCTGCTCCACTTGGTACTTCTCTCTGCCTTAAAAATACAGTGTCACCTTCAACATGGAAATTTCACTGTGCCCTCTTTCGCCCGAGCTATCAGTGAAATTGTGGGCACTGCTCTCAATATGGCTCCCTTTCTGTTTATGTTTTATTTTCTCACTTTGTGCCAATACATTACTTAACATGCCTGGCTTTTGCAGGAGAAAGCTTTCAAATGGTATTCGAATGTATACAGAATTTAAACCTTGTCTCCGAGCTTACAGAAACTTTCAAGGAATATTAGGAATTTAGTCAAGTGTGATCAACACTGTTACTGCTAAAATTAAAATTATTAATGGCAGCAGCAGCAGTGACTACGATTTCCAGAGCACTTTCTACATGCCTAGCTCCATGGAGGTGTTTTGCATGCAATTTATTCCATTCTCCTACCAGTTGATTAGGTGGTTATTATTATTCCATGTTCTTCTTCTAATAATAAAGCAACATCTGTTTGGCACCAGGTATTGAAGTGAGCCTTTTACATGCCTTGCCTCACCACCTTCTCACACAGCCCTGTCAGCTGGAGTGATTATTTCCCCATTTGTCAGATGAGAAAGCTAGAAGTCCTGACAGTAGAGGGACTTGCCCACAGCACACAGGCAAGAAGAGGCAGTGCCAGGCTTCGAACCCTGGTCTCCCTGCTTCTAAATCCATATTCAGTCGGCTTCATGATTATCTCTCAGAAACAGACCACGTTACCCATCCTGCGACTCTGACCTTTTTGCTCCAATCTAGATTGGTCTGCTCATTGGCTCCAGAAATCTCCCCTAGCACCAAAAAAACTGGATTACAGGATTCGAGTGCAATCCCATGTAGATGAAATCCGCTGACTTCAGGGCACAAGGCAAGCACAGAAGGAAAGGAAAAGTCTAATGACTTTTAGCTAACGCCCAACTAGCAGCTCCATTTTGTAGCTTCTGCCTCAGAGATCAAACTGTCACCAGCCCCAGGGCGGAGGGGACCCCACCCTGCTGATGCTGGGACTTTGACTGGGGGGCGACCAATGGGCGTTAACAAAAGAAACACACATGTTTTTCTTTCGCAAGGTGTTACAGCTCACAAATCCCTTTCGTATATTTTGAGCTGTGTACTCACTCTGTGAAATAAATATCATTATGCCCAATTTATTTGCATGTCTCAGATTCCAAATTCAACTCTCGTTTATCGAAGACCTTGTATACGTCAGGAACATTTCTGGGCTGTTTCCAGGACAACACCTCATTTAAATCTTGCAAAGTCTCTATGAAGTAGAGATTATTAGCCCCATTTTGAAGAAAAGGGAATGAAGGTTCTGAGCAATGGAGTGACATATTCAATACCGCCCATCAGATCAACGCTAGAGTCTGGATTGGAACCCTGGTCACCGGTGATCACCCCTGTGCTCGGTCCACGGCACTAGGCTGCTGCAGGAAACCTCCCCGCTAGGCTCTGACACAGCAGCCCTGCCTCTGCTGAGCGCTGATGCTCTGATGGTTGGCCACAGTCTGTGTCAACATTGTATGAAGAGGCAGGCGTCCAGTCTTCTTTAGCTGCCAGGACGTCTGATCAAGAAGGAGCTGTATCTCAGGTCCAGTATCCAAGGATACTCACTGACACCTCGACCTGATTAGATGACAAAAGCCTAAACCCAGCACCCTATCCAGAGGAGACTTTCTAGGGATATTGGGAGGTGCTGGGTATAATTAGTCCATGGAAAAAATATAAATAATTTGTGGCCAGAGGAAAGATTGAGGGGGGGGCTGTTTTAAATCATCCCCAAACCCACTGATGCTCTTCCCACTAAGAGGGGATCCTATGTCCCTTCCCCTTGCATCTGGACTCTGGAATGGCTTGGCCAGCAGAATATGACAGAGGTGGCATCGTGCCAGTTCCGGGTTTAGGACTTAATAAATTGAACGCTTTCACTTCCTGTCTTTTGGGACACCTACTCTTCACACCTAGCTATCACACTGTAAGGAGACCCAAGCCATGCTGCAGAGAGACCCACAAGGGAGGCACCGATAAGCAGCTTTACCAGCCACGTGGGTGAGCCGTCCCGGAAGAGGGTCCCCAGCTGAGGCCCCCAGTTGTCAGTGCTGTATGTATGGAGCAGTCAGTGCTGTATGGAGCAGTCAGTGCCGTATGTATGGAGCAGTCAGTGCTATATTTATGGAGCAGTCAGTGCTGTATGTAGGGAGAGTCAGTGCTCTATGGAGCAGTCAGTGCTGTGTGTATGGAGCAGTCAGTGCTGTATGTATGGAGCAGTCAGTGCTGTGTGTATGGAGCAGAGAGTGCTGTATGTATGGAGCAGTCAGTGCTGTATGTATGGAGAGTCAGTGCTGTATGGAGCAGTCAGTGCTGTATGGAGCAGGGATGAGTTGTCTTTGCAGAGCCCCGACCACACTGTAGATTCATGAGCAAAATAAAGGATTATTGTGGTTTTATGCCACGATGTTTGGGGGTGTTTAGTACAAAGCAAGTGCTAATTGGAAGAGAGGTGAACCTGACATCTGTGGAGCCTCTACTATACAACAGGATCATTACAGCGATGATCATTTTGAATTATTAGAGAAACCCAGTGAAACAGATGAAGAAACTGAGGCTCAGGAAGGATAGATGACTTGCTTGAGATCCCAGACCTAGTAAGTGGATCACCATGGATTTGGATTCAGTCTGGGTAAGGTGTCCAATCCCCTCCAATCCGTGAAACCACAGAGCAGTGAAACAGAGACAACCACTCTCCAGCTCTCTGACCACCCATTACCTTTTTCTAGCAAGATCCTGCATGGACTGTAAATGCAAAACAAATGAACCAGACAACTGTTTTTATTTTTTATTTTTATTTTTCATGGAAAGGCATTTGATTTTAAATAGAGCAATGTGTACAGGTCAATTCTAAACTCCCAATCTATCAGACAACTGTTTTTAGATTGCATGATGCTTATTTGGGATCAAATTCCAGACACACCTCCGAGGAGCACCCCCTGGTGTTGGTGGTCAGTTGAGCAACTTTCTCTCTGTGTGTCCTTGGGCTCATCACTTAACTTCTCTGAGCCTCAGTTTCCTCATCCATAAAATAAGGACAAAAACATCAATCTCATAGAGTTATTATCAGGATATAATGAGGCCCTATTAGGTAAATGACTTCACATAGTACCCGGCCCCAAATAAACATTCAATACATCTTGTGACCCTGACCTTAAGGGTTTAAAGTCAGAAGGGTTTTCTATGTTCATCTCTCCTTACCCCAGAGACAGACTCCCTAGGGTCACAATGAAACAGATGCACCCCACCCCTGCACATCATTTATTTTAACCTCAAAGACTGAGCCCTTTATGTCTGCACTCCTGCAGCCCCTCTGGACAAGAAGGAAGCACAAGCCAAAGCCAGTGAGCTTTACTCACAAATTCCTCCTTCACGACTGACTGAGCCCCGATACCGGAAAGAAACATTCCGTTGAATCATGTAAATCCCCACTCATCTCCAAATTGGGTGCTGGAGTGCCTCGGGGAAGTGATTTTACAAGCTCACTGACTTCAGCCAAGGTAGGCGCCAGTTGCTGTTGCAAGATAATTCAGCCTGACCCCCACTCCCGCCCCAGCAGCAAGATTGAGGGGCTCCCTCCCTTCTCACTAGAGAAATGGCCCCCTGAGCTGCCAGGGAACAGTCTCTTCCCTCAGGAGACAGAAGGAGAGAGGCCATAAGCTGCTTGCCTCCTGTCATACTCCCCAAACAGCACAGGTGGAATTCAGTGACTCGTGGCTCACCTTCTCACTTGAACAAAGGATCTCTGATACTGATGGAGAGGACTGTCTTGAGAGATGGTGTCTGGAGTACGAGGTCAAGGTTGCCTGCGCTTTCCCTCACAACCTCCTGGATTTCAGAGGCAGGGGGATGCTATGATTGACCCAGCCACCGTTGTGACTCTGGGCAAGAAGATGCTTTCTAACCTGCTGTGCCTCTAGGGAGAACTGTTATCTTTTCTTGTATTGCTGCCTTTTTAAAAAGTTTATTTCCAAAGCTTAGCTTCTCCAGTAGATTATTCAACCCACAGCCAGCCCTGTGTAATTCAAGACGCTGTGTCTGCCTTGTCATTGATGGCACAACGCCCCGTGTTGGTTGGAAACATTATTTCCTTCCTAAGTCTTTGGGAGCCCAAGTCCAATCTAATATTTGGGAGCAAATATTAGAAGATAGGTCAGCAGCTCTACCAGTGCTCATAATCATAAAAATTACTATCCATTTCTGAGAGCTTGGTCTCTAAGGATTTAATACCCACCCTATCATGGATTTCTTGCTTCCGCTCCAAAAGGTAGAACTTACTGTCTGTATTTTTTTTTTTTTTTTTTTTTTTGCGTTACGCGGGCCTCTCACTGTTGTGGCCTCTCCCGTTGCGGAGCACAGGCTCCGGACGCGCAGGCCCAGTGGCCATGGCCCACGGGCCCCGCCGCTCCGCGGCACGCAGGACCCTCTCGGACCGGGGCACGAACCTGCGCCCCCCGCATCGGCGGGCGGACTCCCAACCACTGCGCCACCAGGGAAGCCCCTTACTGTCTGTATTTTATATATGCAGAAACAGGTTCAATAATCAAGTAATTTGTTTAAGGTCACACAGTTAATACATGGCAGAGTTGGGATTTCCATTCTGCCATCACTGACACTGCAAAAGTCTCTGGGGAAAGTTCTCCTCTGACGGCTGTCCACACTAAAGAGGAACTTGCTATCGAGACTGGCTAAGTGACAGCGCTTGCCTACCCCAGGCTCAGCTGGAGTCCCCCTGGATCTCCATCCATAGCTTGCCTTCTCCATGTACCTGAGTCAGTTTGGAACAGGCCAGAGTCCTGCTCTGTCCCCTCCAGCAGATAGTGTCTGGGATTTGTCTTGCAGCCTCTAGCTCACTCTCTGGTATATGGGGGACAATGACCTCACCAAACCTCAAGGCCTACTGTTTGGGCCCAGGCTATATTCCCTCTGCTGTCTGCATTCTGCTTTCAGGGCTGCAGTAGATCAGCAGAATTCCTTGCAGAGGATGGAGCCATAAAAGAGACTCCCAGGGGCCGCAAGGGACCTGAATCAACAGATGTTTACAAATCATCCACAATTTGTTTATGAAGGGCACAAATGATTGACAGCGTTGCCCACGTACACCTCCCCCACCCCACCCCCCCACAGCCCCTTAGCTGCCACGTTTAGCATGTGACTCCCGGGGAGCCTGTGACTACACTAAGGGTGGACAAAGGCCGGCTCTCATGTGGCTAAACATGGAAAGCTCCGCCCAGAGAGAGGTGAGCTGGCCAATCAGATTTTCACTTTAGGGAAGCTGAATTGAAAGATATAAGGAAAATCCAGTTATGAGTAGCAGAAACTAAGGCTGGTTGGATGCCCAGAGAAAGGCTATCAGGTAGAATGGAGGCCCTGAATAAACTGATGTGAGGTGCAAACAAAAGTCATGACGATGTGGAAACCCGAGTAACTAGAAGCTCTAAGGAAGACGAAAGACACGTGAGGGACCATTGGCAGAAAAAGAAGCAGAGAGAAGCCACTCCTGGGACAGAGCTCAGCTGTGCTAACGGCAGAACATAGGATGGCGATCCAGCCATCCCTTCCTTGAGGTTCCGCAGGGACCCTGGCTCCAGGCCAGGACTGGGGGGCCCGGCCACTCTCTGGTCCTGCTCTTAGATTCCCAGGGTATCCTCCTCTCTGTCACTGCCGAGGCCATCATTATGGTGACAGCCTCCCCGCCTCCTTCCCTTTCTGGCGCTGTCTGCACCACCCTCTTTTTGTAACCTAGAAGGACCCTAAGGGGTCTTCCCGGGACAGGCCCTTCCCCTGTATCCTCTGCTTTAGCTCCTCCCTAGGTAAGAACCTAGGTAACAGTATTTGATGCATATTTCCTGAGCTGTTTTATACAGATGTGAACCACCCCCCCTCACCACCAAATGGAAGATGTTAACTACTTGATGACCTTGAGCACATAGCCCCAGGCCTCCTGGAGCCGAAGGGTTGATACTGTTAACCCCTGTGACACTACCCTGTTACCCCACCATCAGCCAGTCAGCGAATTGTGCAAGACCTAATCGCATAGCCTGCGACCTCCCTCCCTCACCTGGCTTTTAAAAATACTTTGCCGAAACCCTTCGGGGAGCTCCAGCATGAGCCCCTCATCTCCTCACATGGCCCTGCAATGAACCTTTCCCTCCTCCAAACTCCGATGACGTTTTGGTGAGTTTGGCCTCACTGTGCATCCGGCGCACGAACTTGTGCTAACATTTTCATTACAGCTAAGAGAAGGCTGCTGAAACTCCTATCTCCAAACACTTGTGTTTGTGCAGGGTAACTGACTTATCTGTATTTTATAGACTTGGAACTTAATAGATGCGAGACTTTGTGGGAAAGCAAGGGGCTGCGTATGTGGCCTGCCAGTGATCAAGGGGGGAGGTTACGATGCATGCAGTTTTCTTAGTGTTTTTTTTTTTTTTTTTTTGCGGTACGCGGGCCTCTCACTGCTGTGGCCTCTCCCGCCGTGGAGCACAAGCTCCGGACGCTCAGGCCCGGCGGCCACGGCTCACGGGCCCAGCCGCTCCACGGCATGTGGGATCCTCCCGGACCGGGGCACAAACCCGCGTCCCCTGTATTGGCAGGCGGACTCTCAACCACTGCGCCGCCAGGAAAGCCCCCCAGTTTTCTTAGTTTTAACTTTGGTTCCAAAGCATGCCCTTCTACCCACGGTTTTTAATTCCACTTTTAACGTTGGTGATTTCATATCTTATATATCCTGATAAGCTCCTTTCTAAGACAAGATAATATATAAATAAATAAATATTCGTAAAGGTATGCTATATCCATCAAGGCCCTGGTGGAAATCAGAATTTAGGTTGGGTCATTCAGAAGGAGAGATTTGAATGATGGGGCCTCTCAGGGAGGTGTGGATGAAGTTGAGGGAACTGACAAGGAGCGCTGAGGCACCCAGAGATTAGCAAGAGCAGGAAGCCGTTACCACCCATATGGCTGGAGGAAAGGTGGTGAATAGAGCCCAGTGGGTACCTGGCCAGGAGGAGGGCAGTGGTGCTGTAGTGATGGGAGGACCCAGGTGCTGCCAGAGATACCACTGCAAGCAGGGAGAGGGGCCAGGAGACAAATGCCCTGACCTCCTTCTCATCTCACTTTAGGAGTTCCCGCTGGCACTTCACAGCCTGAACCAAACAGTGAGGAAGTCCAGGTGATGCAGTCTGTGCAGGTCAGCCTCCCAGGGCCCAGAGAAAGGCTGAGGAAAGTGGTGGAGAGTGGGGGAGGGGGAATTGAGAATAGGCAGTCGTGATGCACATGGGGTCACAAACAGGGATCAGACCGGGAGGAGTGGGAGGGAACAGAGGTGAGTGTTCAGGACCAGTTCTGGGAATGGAGAGCTGGCTCTGGGCTCTCCAGGCCGCTTGCTGGCAGTCCCTGTGGCATAGAGGACCTTCCTCCTAGGATCATCACTTTTCTCTCAGTTCTGGGGTGCTAACCTGATTCCCCAGAGTCCTGGCCCTCGCAGGATGCCTGCAACCCACCCTCCTTCCAAGCCCTAGGCCTGGCATGTCTGAGTTACCCAGATGCTAGTTGAGGCTCTCAACTTCACCAGCTCCTGTTGTTCTGCTTTTCACACAATCAGGGAAAAGGGTATCTAAGTAACCAGGCCAGCTGATGGAGAACGTGGGGTTTACGTGTTCTGGTTCCCACCCTCTGCTCCCTTGGTCCCTGTCCTTGAGAAGGCACTTGTTAGCTCAGTTAAGTGCCTGGGTCCCCCGGAGAGCACACACCCCAACAAACAGGCTGCCTGTTCCAGAGCTAAGGGATCCGGGGAGAGAACTCCCGCTGTGCCTTCAAAGTAAGTCCTCATGAATCCAGGCCCACAGACTCAGAATCTGTGGAAATGCAGAACCAGACTCCATTCAAACTTACTTGTTGCCCTCTTTAGGAAAACAAGGGGGCTTATCAAAGAAGAAAGCTGATATTCATTGACCACTCATGATGTGATGGATACTCACGTGTCCCACTTCATTTCATCTTTGTGCTCATTCTGTGAGATGGGTTTTGCAGAAACTGAAGCTCAGGAAGGTTAAGCACCTTTTAGTCTCATGTTTACTCGCCCACAGAGGCAAGGTTCCAGCTCTGTCTCTCTGGAGCCAAGGACCACGCTTGTCTCATTACCCCCAGGCTGCTGCTTAGCAAGAGTGCTGCTCAGAGTATCAGCTGGACAGGGCAAAAGGGCCTGTCTTAACACAACAACCTGGTTTATGAAAGCAAGATCTTCTGAGCCACATTATTTTGTATGTCTATAGAGCTGGGAACACCAAAACTATACTTCCTAAAATAATTCTATAATGTTCATCATTCAGTTGTTTTGGACAAGATTATCCTGCTCTACCTCCCTTGTGCTGGGAAAGAATGAGGAGTCAAATGGAGTCAAATTCACTGTGGTTGCACACACACACACACACACACATACACATACACCACACACACACCACACACAGACACCACACAAACCACACACACCACACACACCACAAACACACACCACACACACACCATGCACACACACACCACACACAGACACCACACACACACCACACACACACCACACACACACACCACACACACCACACACACCGCACACACACCACACACACACCACACACACCACACACACACACCACACACACACACACACACCACACACACACCACACACACAACACACACACCACACACACACCACACACACAACACAAACACACACCACACACACACCACACACACAACACAAACACACCACACACACCACACACCACACACACACCACACACACCACACACACACCACACACACACACCACACACACCACACACACCACACACACACCACACACACACCACACACACCACACACACACACCACACACACACCACACAGCACACACACACACCACACACACACCACACACACACCACACACACACACCCTCTCCAGCCACCTCCCACAAGCCCATCAAATTCTACTGCCTTCAGGGCAAATATCTCATGTCCACCAGGGCCAGAATTCACATCCTCTGATTTGAGTTTTAAAGACAGAGATTTACATTTTACAAGATTACCATCTTTTTTTTTTTTTTTTGGTTGTGGTTGCTTCCGATTTCCATTGTCTGAATCATAGCCATGGAAATAAATGAATCTTTTTCTAGCATAGAATATATTACTCTTGAAATAGTAGGAAATGTTGATAATTGCCTTTTATTGGACTCACAAATAATTTATAAGTTGGTCCGGTTTGGAAAAAATATCATAGCCCTTTATTTCTTTGGCTTCTTCCTTGAGGCTAGGAGCAGCCTCTAAAATAGCCGCCTGTGCAGGGATGGGCCTAGCGCTCCTCCTGGTGGCCGTTACGTGGGATTGCGGGTCCAGTAAATGGACCGAAAGCTGCCGACAAGGCATTTGAATAATTCTTTCTCCCCTAAGTACACAGAGAAATTTGATTTATTCTTCACAGTCATGTCTGCATTACAGAACACTTCTCCTTATAAAGTCCATCTGCTTTGAGGATAAGTAAATGATCAATCCCTCATATACATTATCATGCAGTGAGCACTTCTCTGAGGTAGTAGCAGCTCCTGTGGTTCTACCAAATGTCAGGGAAGCTGGGAGTTTCTTCTTTCCTTCAGAAGATACTGAAGAAAAATACAAATTGACCTTTATGTAACTGCTTACTGAGGGAATTAACAAAAATGTGAATGTGTATGGTGGCCGGCAGGAGGGGGTGTTTAGAGCTTAGAATCCTGGCTCTGCTTACAGAAGGTGGTAGGCGGCATCCTGAGATGGCCCTCCACAAGGGAGACAGACAGACATGCTCCCTCTTCCCTAGGGCACTTAGGAAGACTCTTCCCAGCCCACCTTGCAACTGGGAGCCATTGACTGAGTTCTGGCCAATGGGATGTGGGCAAAAGTGATGCAGCCCTTTCAGACCTTATCCCTAAAGCATCCCTAGTGATTTTTCACACACTCTCCATCTCTGTATCCACGCCGATGGGAACAGAATAATCGAGGATGTCAGGCTCACACAAGGGAAGTGAGCCAAAACCGTGTGTTATCACGTAAGGACACTCACATAGGAGAACCACCCAATTACCTTCGAACTGTGATGTGAGCAAGAAATAAACTTATATATGCTAAGCCACTAATTAAGAGGTATTTGTTACAGCATCCAGTGTTAATTATCCTGTGAACGCAAGTCAGGTCACCTGTTTCAGCCACAGTTTCCTCAACTAAAAATAGGGCTAATGGGGCTTCCCTCGTGGCGCAGTGGTTGAGAGTCCACCTGCCGATGCAGGGGATACGGGTTCGTGCCCCGGTCTGGGAAGATCCCACATGCCGCGGAGCGGCTGGGCCCATGAGCCATGGCCGCTGAGCCTGCGCGTCCGGAGCCTGTGCTCCGCAACGGGAGAGGCCACAACAGTGAGAGGCCCGCATACCGCAAAAAAAAAAAAAAAATAGGGATAATGTATGAAGATTCAAAAAAAAATGTATATGAAAACATTTGGCACAGACTCAGGGCTCAATAAGTGCTGGTTAAAAAGCAGTTGTGTCTCACATAAGCAATATTTTCATTCTACAAAAGAATTTTGTATTGTTATCACACAGGTTTCTATCACAAGAAAAAGAAGACCCAACTCCAAATGGCAAGCCAAATGGAGACTTCATTGGCTCCCAGAGCTAGAAATTCCGTGTGTAGATTAAGCCTTAGAGCTGGTTTAATCTATCCAGCAGCTCGAGGACCCATGTTCTTTCTTCTGCCTGGTAAGCTTAATTCTTTTTTAAAAAAATTTTTTATTGAAGTATAGTTAATTTACAATGTTGTGTTAGTTTCAGATGTTCTAAACCTGACTCTCCTGATGGTCAAAGATGGCTGTCAACAGCCCTCACTACTACATGTTCCTAGTGTACTTTGAGAACAAGAAGAAATCTCATTCCAGTATTCTAAGAAAGAATCCCCCAACTCCTCTGATTGGATTGGCTTAGATCACATGATCACCACTGACCCAATCACTTTGTTGGGGTGGAGGCAGGTGCTGATAACCTGTCAATCAAGACCCATACCTGGAACTAGGGGTGGGATCAGCTTTCCCAAGATCACATGGGTTTGTGGGGGAAGAATGAGCGCATACATTTTTTTGAAAGAATATTTTTAAGGAGGAGAAAGAGGGAACCAAGGGAAATGAATGCTAGCTACTAAAAGTGTGTGCTGCGATTGGTATGTTTATTTTCCTTGAAGCAAAAAAAAAAAGTTGTAGGAGTAGATAGTAAATGTTATTTTGTGATCACTCGGAAGGATCATCCAACCTTTCAGGAATCTGAAAGTTAACTGGACGTTATGGTTTTCAACTTCCAAACCTCTGACAATGAGTTCCCTAAAGTATCCTCAGATAGTGACTTCTTGAAATATATGCGGATATTGACTTCCTGTCTCTCTTGACAGTGCAGTGGTAAAATAATGTCTCTTAAGAATAATTTAGTTTCTTGCCCTTCCGCCTCCTTTTCCTATCTTTATTTCTTTGTACTTTCCTTGGATTTTGTGCAAGTGTTTTAGAAACCATAGATGCTATACCAGTGGGAGGGGCCGTCCTTTTCATCTGCTCTTCATGCCTAACCTAAATCATAACGATGCTCAATCATAAAATAATGAGACTGACTTTTAAACAGACTCCTTAGATACAAGAATGAGTACCGCTCTTCTGAGCAGCCACCTAGAGAAGTGACCTTCACATTCCAGCGATGTAGCCATAGCTCAGATTGTAGTAATTACATCTCAGTTTTAGCCACAAAACACAGTGACTTGCCTGACCACACTCTTCCTCTGATTGGATTCCCAATCCCCTGTGAGGTTTTCAAAAAAGTGAATCTGTCCTCCAAAGCAAAGTTGTGCCTTTTCAGATAACCTATCTTGAGATCTGAAGACGGTTGTCAGATCAGAGAATTCCAAACCTATTTTGAATAAATGTTAAAAGTGAGCATTCATGGGCTTCCCTGGTGGCGCAGTGGTTGAGAGTCTGCCTGCCGATGCAGGGGACGCGGGTTCGTGCCCCGGTCCGGGAGGATCCCACGTGCCACGGAGCGGCTGGGCCCGTGAGCCATGGCCGTTGAGCCTGCGTGTCCGGAGCCTGTGCTCCACAACGGGAGATGCCACAACAGTGAGAGGCCCACATACTGCAAAAAAAAAAAAAAAAAAAAAAAGTGAGCATTCAGGAGGACACATGCATTTCCCACTGGTTTAGTAGGAGAAGAGAGGATATTGGGGGTATTAAACTCTTCCTGTACAATGAAGATGATCTGCTTACCACCCTCTTTCAGTCACCGTACAGCTGAATTCCCCAGGCCTCCGGGCTAAATCCGCACTCAGCAGACCCTTCAGGCCTCGGGCTGCCCCTACATCCTGCTGTTACCTCCTCTGGGCTGCTTTCCTGCCCACACGCCCTGCCCTCCTTAAGGCTCTCTCTGCTCCTGGGGATGCCAGCACCTCTTCAGAAGCTGTGGTCCTCTGCATGCCATCGCCTCTCCTGAAATGTCCTCTCCCTGCTTTCACTTCATCCTCTCATGCCTCACTCAAGACCTGGCTCATCTGTCATCTCCTCCAAGAAGTTTTCCTAACCCTTCCCCTCCACAAAAAGGCATTTTGTTACTCTGTCATTTTTTGGTCTTGCAACTTTAGAAAAGAAGTCTATTATAGCATTTACTTTTTCTCTCCTGATATTTGTATTTATGCTCTGTGCTTGACCTGGGTGAGATTGCCCACAGATCCAATCCTCACCCGACCCTGCTCTCTCCTGGGTGGCAGGGTGTCTGACCCTGCAGGCTGCATGGCTCAGGCCCTTGCATTGACTGGCATCTTCCTGGGTTTGGCTATTGGGAGGCACTGACAGGAGACAAGATGGGAGGAAGGGAGAAGCCAGGCTGATTGCATCCTTTCTACAGAAGCCTCAGGAGGTATATGTGCCAGAGACCATTTCTCTCTCATCTCCTCTGCGTGATTCCAGTTGCTGAGCCCTGGTAATGCCACCTCTTCTTTTTCACTTCAGCCTAGTGGCTCCCAGCTGTTGGGAATCTCTAGATTTCCTCGTGGTCCCCATTTTGGTCCTAGCTCTTCCATCCCTGGTGTAACCAATTCTTTGTGTTAAATCCCCTCAATTTCAAACATTTAGAGTGATTTCATTTTTCCTTACTGGACCCTGACTGATACATCAGCTCATGTCCCCCATCCAGCAGTCAAGAATGGTTGGTTAAATGAATGACATCAGTGAATGGATGAACAGACGACCATGTTTACCTGTCATACATAATTTGTATATTTCTATTTCCTAAGACACTTTTATGACTCTTCCTATCAATCTTTTTTTCCTTCTGCTACTCTTAATATTTGTTTTCAAGCTCTATCCACTTTTCCTAGCTGAATTCCCCAACCCCAAACCCCTTGTTCAAGTTTACCCGCACTCAAGTCTGGCATGGCCTCTGCATCGCTGACAGATGGTGAAGACATTGGGTGTGGGGTGAGATCATCAAGATGAGAACAGCTGCAGAATCCAACAAACCCAGGCTGTTGGCCGGGACCCACAGGATGACAGTGGAGGATTCATGATCTCTCCACTCTTCAGGTCTGTCTGTGACTTAAGCCAGAGCCAGGCCAATTTACAGTGATTCCCGGAGCCCAGTGCAATTTGCAGATAAAGGGAAGATGCACATTTGTGGCCAACGTGGAAGATTCGAGTATTAGCCTGGCTGCTAAAATGCTCCCCTGTGCGTGAGACCAGCACATGGCTGGATGGTCTCCTCAGCGCTGCCCAGAGCATCATTTTATTGCCATGGTCTGGAGGCCAAGGGAATACAAACCAGGCATTAGGAAGGGATCTGGGAGTGGCTGGAGGTTAATGCTTCTGCTCCATGAAGAGGGAGGTGCCGCCCACCTTCCTGCCCCAGGCATCTCTCAAATCACTTTGACCCCACATGGTTTAAAAGTTAGTTGCAATGTAGCTTTGCAAAAGTGACAAGAAAATGGGCTTCCTGCTGAGGACAGTTTCCTGCAAAGAGCTGCTTACAGCAGGGGGACCACCAGCCTAAGCCTACACCCCCCCCCCCCCATATAGGGGATGGAGGGAAACAAACTGGTTGAAGAGATGTTTTTGAGTAGTCTTATCATTTTCTGAGGTGAAACTAGACTGTAATCCTCTTGAGGGCAAGGATGGTACCTCTTTTGTGCCAGAAAACCTCAAGTGCCTAACACAGGAATGGGCACTGAGTAAATATCTGTGAATGTTGTTGAATGAGGCACAATCAATTACACTTGAAAAATGAGGATTGATAGGAGTCAGGAATGGCAAGATTTCATGAGCTGTTTGTACTTTTTGGAGATTAATCCCTTTTTGGTCACTTCGTTTGCGAATATTTTCAATATCAAAAAAACAAACAACCCAATCAAAAAATGGGCAGAAGACCTAACTAGACATTTCTCCACAGAAGACATACAGATGGCCAAAAAAGCCCATGAAAAGATGCTCAACATCACTAATTATTAGAGAAATGCAAATCAAAACTATAATGAGGTATCACCTCACACTGGTCAGAATGACCATAATCAAAACATCTACAAACAATAAATGCTGGAGAGGGTGTGGAGAAAAGGGAACCCTCCTACACTGTTGGTGGGAATGTAAATTGGTACTGCCACTATGGAGAACAGTATGGAGGTTATTTAAAAAACTAAAAATAGAACTACCATATGACCCAGCAATCCCACTCCTGGGCATATATTCAGAGAAAACCATACTTCGAAAAGATATGTGCACCCCAATGTTCATTGCAGCACTGTTTACAATAGCCAAGATATGGAAGCAACCTAAATGTCCATTGACAGATGAATGGATAAAGAAGATGTGGTACATGTATACAATGGAATATTACTCAGCCATAAAAAAGAACAAAATAATGCCATTTGCAGCAACATGGTTGGACCTAGAGATTATCATACTAAGTGAAGTAAGCCAGACAGCGAAAGACAAATATCATATGATATCACTTACATGTGGAATCTAAAAAATGATACTAATGAACTTATTTACAAAACAGAAACAGACTTCAAAAACAAACTTATGGTTACCAAAAGGGAAAGGTGGGGGGAGGGATAAATTAGGAAGTTGGGATTAACATATACACACTACTGTATATAAAATAGATAATCAAAAAGGACCTACTGTTATAGCACAGGGAACTCTACTCAATATTCTGTAATAAATGGGAAAAGAATTTGAAAAATAATATGTATATATATAAATATATAAGTATATATGAAAAATATATATTTATATATATATAACTGAATCACTTGGCTGTACACCTGAAACTAACACAACATTGTAAATCAACTATACTCCAATATAAAATAAAAATTAAATTCAGTTTGAAAAAAGGAATGGCAAGTTTTCTGCTTTGGAAAGTGGGTGAGCTTGATGCCATTTGAGTGGGTTTAGGGGATCAAGTCATTGGCTGAGTTATGGCCGTGTTGAATGTGAGGTGTCTATGGAGTGCCCAGGTGAGCAGTCCATCAGGTAGTTGGATAAATGGATCACTGTGATACAGAAAAATGCCTAGCTCAACAAATAAATAAATTTTTGTGGGGGTGAATGAATGAGTGAATGGGTCTGGAATTCAGTTATGACCTAGACTCCTTGTCCACCTTCTACAAAGTGGGGCTCCTTGGTATATTGTTTCCTGTTGTTTTCCTTCACAGAAATTATGGGTATGAGTCATCAGATGACAATTCACCTGTTTGTTGGATGCCTGACTCCCTGACTAGACTGCACGTTCCATGGCAGTGAGTACAGTGTGTGTTTTGTCCTTCACTGGATGTCTTGGCCTAACCTAGCTTAGAGTCAAGATTAGGTCAATACTAGTTGAATGAATGAAGGGCTAGAGATATGGATGTAGGCACAGACAGGATGTAGATTCAAGCCAAGGGAAAGGATGGGTCTTGGTGAGCTGGAGCTTCCAGGTTCAGAGTTACTTGTTTGTAACATTTTTTCCCAACTTCCTCCATTCCCTCCTCTTTCTCCACATGCTACTCCCCCCAAATCTAATCCTGATCAAGTCTTTTCAAGTCCTTCTCTGAGCTGCTTTTCCCTCATCTGTATAATGGGGATTTATTATGTGCCCTGGTTGTGAACATCAAATGAGGTAATTCAATTCACCAAATGTTTACATAGGTGATTAAATGCCATGGTGAGAAATGCCTTTGAATAAGTACACTGACCTCCATGCTCTGTTCCACCTGGCTCGAGGCAGCATCCTCTGCTCTGGGAAAGAGCGGGAAACAAGATCTCTTTGACACATGCCACCCCTCTTCCCAGGAAGCCCTTCATTGCAACGACAAAAGGCTCTCATCTTGCAACCTGAACAGGGGCCGAATGGCCTGTCCCGTCCAACAGCCTCATTCAGACTCGACTGAGGTCTTTCACACAGGGCTTGGGGTGGAGGTGGGGCCTGGCTGCAACCCACCTCCCTGAAAGCTGTTGCACCACCTCTTGGTACTATGGGACCTGAGCTGCTGGCCACTCTGATGACGTAGCTAGTGAGCAAGAAACTAGCATTAGAGCAGAAAAGAATGTGCCATCACAGGGCTGCTTTTAGGATGACAAAGGGTCTGGAGCAGCAACTCCTGAAAGCAGAGACCAAGCTTTTAAAAACTTTTTTCCCCCTAAAGGGCCTGTTTGGGAGGCTTGATTGTTAAAGGTAGGGCTTTGCACAGGCCACTTTCTCCCCCTGGACTGTCCTCTCCTTGACTACTCTAGCACTAAGATCAAGCCTTGTTTCCTCTCTGAAGCCTTTCTCCACCCCCTGGGCAGAGATAGATAACTCCCTTCTATGGAGAGAGAAGAGGGGAGGGATCCAGCCTTCACCAAGTGCCTACTAGGTGTCAACTACTGCATGTGATTCTTTATATTACCTTTTACCATTTCATACTAAGAACCATCTGAGGGGTTGAGTTTGTTAGACCCCTTTTACAGATTGGGCAGCTGAGGGTCAAAGACACAGGTCACTTGGCTGAAGGAAAGCTCGTAAGTGGCTGAGCCAGAATTGGTCAAAAACCAAGTACCCAGTGTATTTGCTTTCGCCATATTTCTAACAGAACACTAATTGTGTGGCTTTGGTTGATCTGTTCACAAGTGGGTGCCTCAGAGCCAGAATCCCCTCTAATCCATCTCCCCTCCTGTCCCAGCTATACACTGAGCAGGTCTAGAGGCCTTTGACCACCAGGGCTTAGACCCTGAGCACCTCCTAACCAAGTAGGAAGATGGTAGAGGGAGTCCACACCAGCAGGGGAGGGCTGGTGCTAATCTTGCTACTCTGGTCTGGTGTCCATTGTTCTCTGGGATGAATTTTCTGTCACCAGTGTGCCATTGTGCCTCAGCTGTCACCCAGCCTTTGCTGTATGTACCTTGTTCCACTGATGAAACATTTGGCTCTATTCTTGGTTTTTACTCTTTTTTCTCTGTGAGTCCTTAAACCCTAGTCTGCTTGCCTGATGCCCTAATAACTTTTCTAGATGCTGCAGCTTCCTTCCCTAGATGTTGAAATCTATCCCCCAGATGCTGCCAATAATCCTCTAACTAATTAATACCATCCCTCCCCTAAAATCACAATGATGCCACCCCTGTGAGCTTCAGCTTGGCTACAACCTATAGCATTGTGATTAATAGCACTTGACCCCAATCGAACAGATGAGTTTGAACCCACTTCTGCCTCTTATAGGCTTTGTACCTAAGGGAAAAACTCTCAGTCTCTTTGTGCCTCACTGTCTTCATCCATAAAATAGGAGTAATGACATCTACCTCCTAAGATTAATGAGAAGATTGAATGGTATATGTATTTAATGTATATAAGGCAATTTGATATATGTAAAGTAATGACCACTGTGCCTGATACAACACAAGCACTCAATAAATAAAGGATGTCTGTTGTTATTCCCTGCAGCCCAGATAATATCATTTAAGCATAGATATCTGGTCTTCAATTCAATCCCCAAGAAGTTGGCTGAACCCACCCAAGGATTAGTTTCCTTATTCCCTGACCCAACTCTTCCTATTTCCTCTGCTTTTCCTACCAGCTCATTAATACATTTCACTAGTCAGAATAAGATAGATTATGCTGCAGTAACAAATAACCCCCGAATTTTAATAGCTTTATATAGCAAAGATTTATTTATATCATAATCTGATGACTGTTGGACAGATCTCCTTAGTAGCTCTCTTAGAAGAAGGGACTTTGGGATCCAGGCTCTTTCTGTTTTGTGATCCACCATCTTCAGCACATGGCTTCTGAGATTGCTGCAAAAGGAGAAGAGAGAAAGTGAACAATTGAGCAGGCAAATCCTTCAAGTAACATTCACTAATTCTTCCCATATCCCGTTGATGAGAACCTAGTCACACACCTAAATCTAATTGCAAGGGAGGTTGGGAAATATAGCCTTCTCACATACCCAAGAAAAGGAGAAGGAATTGGGATTTGGTGAATACAAAGCATTTTCTCTGCTCATCTTACCTCCCTTAATAAAATAACCTCCATGGCCCGCAACAACTGAGAAGAGGTAGTTGTATCTCAGAACCCTGAGTCTTCCATCCCCTGTCCTCCAGGCTCACCAGCACCGAGTCCCTCATTAATCAGTACTGCACCCATGCTGACCTCAGTGGACACTGCTCTCCCTTTATTTAACATTCCATCCCAAATGTGGACCAAAGATGCTTCCTTTTTCACTATGCCAGAGCTGAAGTTAAATATATAACAATATTAGATTTTACCAAAGATTGGGGGATGATATATGAGGAATTTAACAGAGAGTATATATGTCAATCCCAATCTCCCAATTCATCCCACCCACCCCCTATTGGTATCCGTACGTTTTTTCTCTACATCTGTGTCTCTATTTCTGCTTTGTAAATAAGATAATCTGTACCAATTTTTTCAGATTCCACATATATGCGTTAATACACAATATTTTTTTTCCTCTTTCTGACTTACTGTATGACAGTCTCTAGATTGGAATTGACATATATACGCTATTGATACTATGTATAAAATAGGTAACTAATGAGAACCTACTGTATAGCACAGGGAACACTACTTAGTGCTCTGCGGTGACCTAAATGGGAAGGAAATCCAAAAAGTAGGGGATATATGTATACGTATAGCTGATTCACTTTGCTGTACAGTAGAAACTAACACAGCATTGTAAAGCAACTATACTCCAATACAAATTTTAAAAAATAAACAGAGAGTAAGCTACAGTTGCTAATTTGCTTTTTTAAAATGGATTTTATGCATCTTCAACTGAGTCTTCCATAGGACCACCTGCCTGCCACACTCCTGTCCCACAGCCACAGGTCAGGGGCCATTTGACCCCTCCTATCCAGAAATGCTACACAGGTGTCTTAAGTCCACAAAACATAAGCATGGCATTTGAAGGAGAGTGGCTAGAAAGAGAGGGGGATGTGTACGTGAGTGGAGGAGAGAAGTTATGCCTCCCTAACTCCTTGCAAGGAAAGCAAATCTAATTCTTATCCTTTGATAGAGCTTTCAAATATATATAAAATCAGCTACCCAACTTATGATTCATGAGTCACATGCCAATTGACCTGTACCACTCCTATATCTTAGTACTCCAAGCCTCCAAGTTGAAATCATGTGGTATTCCTGTACCTTGAAGTCCAGACCCAAGGAAACATGACCAAAGAGAGAGAGAGAGAGCGATTCCTGCTTGAATTGTCCATCTGAGGACCCCTTTTTCTGGATGATGGGATATGGGAATGGCTGATACTGGGAACAGTTCCCTACTTCCTGGCAAGCCCCATCTCCTTCCCGCAGAGGAGTGGCATTCCTTTGATCTCTACAAGATAAGCAGATCAGAAAACATCTTTATCATTCATCTGAGTGATGCATACATAATGTAACTGGCAATAGTGGAGGAAGATGAGCCTACAGGGCTGCTGTGTCTTCAGCTCCAAGCACAACACTTGACATAAACTAGGTGCTTAGATTCTTGGTAAAAGGCTGTTAAAGGGAAAGCAACTTGCCTTCGTCATGTTTGTTTAGCATCCTTCAAAAAAGCTCTTACTAAATTATGATATAGTGTTAAGTTGATACCTTAGATAAGCACAAAATTCAGCTGTGAGCTTCCTTCCAGGCAAAAGAGAAACCAGCTGGCTTATACAGTTTTTGCAAACCAGTAGAATGGAAGCAAACCCTTTTTTTGAACCCACATACCTCCTAAGATAATTTGAGGTATTTTATCCTTAAATGATTTCCATTTAGATAACTGCATACCTTGTAGTAACCATCCCATACTTCTGTACTGTTTATCCATTCCTTCTGCCTTCCCATGCACCCTGTCCTCTATATGGCATTTATCTTCCTGTTCAACCATCCTACTTTATTTGGCTTTGTATTGCCCAATCCTTCAAGTCCTCTGCTCGCAGCATGGAAGGGAGGAAGGAGCCATGTGTGGAGTCAGGGTAGAATCCAAACAGAGAGTCAGACTTGGACTCTGCAAGGCCAGGGTATCTGCCTTGACCTTCCTGAGTCTCATGTGCTTCACTTGTCAACCAGGGCTAACATCTCTTATCTCACCATCATCCTGAGGAATAGAAGAAAACATATGCAAACTGTGTAGCTTCTCACACAATAGACTCTCAATACATTTAAGTGCCCTTCCTCTTTCCTTCTCTCCGTTTCAAAAGTAGTCAGGATATAAATTATACATAAATAAATCATGCTTTGCACTGGAAATCCTCAGAAATGATTAATGTAACCAATAATAATTTTAATATTAATCATATGTTGCCCTAGCAGCACCGCCCTGATTCTGACAATCAATCTTCTTGCTCCACCTTTGTCCTCATATAACAAATGGTGCTCAAAGTTTACCCTAGAAAGAGGTGAATGCACATGATTTCCCATTTTTGGATATTGTTTAAAACCTTTTCTACATCACAGTATTCTGCTACAAGCCATTACTTATGGTGCAATTTGTAGCAATACGTTTGCCGAGAAATGAAAGACAAGAATGGAAACACTAAAAGTCTACAAGCAGTATCTGAGACTGAAAGTAAGGTTTGGAAGCGTGAAGAATGTGCTGGAAATACTGATATCTACGGCTCAGTATGCCCAGGAATGGATGGGACCTTGTTGGAGAGTGTGGTCCATTATCCCCATTACCACGGGGGCAAACTGAAGCTAGGGGCTTGAAAGACAGAGAGGTCTAGAAGATATCGAGCCTAACTTCAGCCGAAGTATCTGCTAAGCTTTCTCACTGAATGAGAGGAGGGTTCAAAGAACCCTTCAAGCTCACAGATTCTGTGAGTTTATTATTCTGCATTTCTCTAAGATTTAAATGGAAGCAACCAGAGTGGTGGTGAGTGTGGGCTCTGGAGCCGGACTTCCTGGATTGCAAAGACTGCTCTCCCACGTGTTAACTATGTTGCCCTGGACTGGTGACTTTAACTGGACTGTGTCTCAGTTTCCTCAACTGGAAAATGAGAATCATAATAAGAACTAAATAAGGTGATATTTCTAAGGTCTGGGAGACCATTCCCAGTGGGCAGTACACCCTCACTCAGTCACTTCCTGGTCCATAATTAAGTGCAGATCACTGAAGCTCACAGTGGGCCACCAAAGCACCTTGTAGATAGAGGAGGATCTCACAATTCTTTATTCAGTTGAATTACTTATTCCTAAAGTGTAGCGAGATCTAAACTTAGATCAAAACCCATCCCTCCCCAATGTCTGCGCTTTGTACCTGCCTCCACCCTCCCACATAAGCCCGTGTGAGTTCTCCTTGTATCAAGCTGGATGCAAGGACCTGCGTACTCACGGCGTGGGAGCTCATGAGCAAAATGGGATCATTATACGGAAATAAATCAATGCGCCTTCACTAGTACATCCAAGTGCAACGTGTGCATTTTGACAGTGACATAACCACCATGAATTGAGAAGGAGAAAATAAAGGAAGAGAGGAACCAATATTTTTGGTGCTCATTAAGTAGTAAGCACTGTAGAGATTTTCACCTGGCACAGTAATCCTCAAGCTAACACCGCCAGCCCTCTTATCTAGTTGTACACAAGAGAAACGTACATCCTAGGGGTTTGTTGACATTCCCAAGGCCAACATTTAGTGGGAAAACTGAGTTTAGCATCTCGAGGATCATAACATAATAACAGGGTTCTAACAGTCATGGTTCTTAAGCCCACTTGAAAAAGACTCCTAACAGCTACCAATAAGTAGTGCCCACTACATCCTATGACCTGCCACTGTAACTTGTCCTGACCCAAAGCAAAAATCACAGAGCTGCCAGTCCTGGCAGGTCCAGGGAGGTGAGAGCCCTTCTGACCTAGTCTATCCCTCTCTGCCTTTGTAGGCTGGTCTGAAGCCACCAGGGGGAGCCCTTGCATTACGAGCAAAGGAAATTTGACAGCCTAGTTATCACCTGGGATTGGGAGGCGGGCTCAAGTTCTCATGAGGGCTTCTGCCCTTGACTCCTCACTGTATCCTGTACACATGTATACAAGAAATACTTGCCTTTGACCTGAGTGAAGGCCAGGCCGGGAGGGAAAGTTACAGAGAACCTTGGGCTTGTGCCCCATGTAGCTTGGAGGAGTGGGCCCCTAATCTGATTGCGGGCTGAGCCCCCATAACAACAGTATGGATCAAACTGTGAGTCATGAAATCAATGGAGTGGATGTGTTGACCATTGATTTTTTAATTAAATATCGCATCATGGCTCAGAAGAAAATAGAGAATATCACTGTGGTCACACACAGCACGAGTGATTATTGTTTTGAGAAATTTTAATTTTAGTGTGTGTGTGCCTGTTTGCTGACTCATGATGTAAAAGATAGGTCTGTGAGTCATTTATTATTCAAACACCTTGACCTCAAAAAGCTTATTGAAATCCAGATTCCCAGACCCTAGACCAGAAGAGTGGGTTCCTGTCTGCCCTGGGGCCTTGAAGCCTGTATTTGTAACATATCCCCTGGCAGCTGTGATGATCAGCACCGTATGGGAGTCACCTGTTAGAGGAAATGGGCAGGCAGGTGGGCTCTCCTCTCCTGCCCTCCCCCTCCTCTGCCCTGGACAGGGCAGGAGAGGCTTTTCACTTCTTGAGTTTGGCCCTAACAAAGCAAGAAGTCACACAGACTGCCTGCTGTGCTGGCCTCCCAAACTCCAGGACAGCTGTAAGCTCTTAAGAACTGGGAATTGGGTTTCCAGCACCAGCTCTGTAAGAAAAGCGAAAGGGCGCACACACACACACAAACCCACACAAACCTAGAAAAATAAAATCCCTTTAGAGTCAGCCAGAGCCGTGTTGAAACCCTGACCCTTCTACTTACTACCTGTGGGGCAGGTTACTGGGTCTCTCTGCACCTCAGATTCCTCCCCTTTTGAATGGGATTATAGCACTTCCCAGGGCGATTGCAGGATTTGGGTAGAATCATGTATCTTGCTTAGATAGTGCCTGGCCCCAAACAGATGCCCTATTGTAGCAGCTCCCTTTCTGGCCTCCCTGAAATCCTTCTATGAGCTTGGGCACTACCTGCCCCCGTTGGGCTTCGGTTTCCCTGTCCTTTTGTGAGGGTGAGTAGCCATCTGCAGGGTCGGCCGGGGTAGGCCGAGGCTTTTACTAAGGAAGATTACATGGTCAGGCCTGAGCCTGCTGCCCTAACTGGAGCCCCGCCGCCCCTGTTCCCCAGCTACTGCCCCGAGCCTCGGGCACAATGTGAACTCCCTGCAGGGTGGCTGTCGGCCCAACCTGGGGGAGAACAGTGGGGAGAGCCGCTTGCCGAGAAAGGCCAGAGTCTGCAGATCTTTGGTCGGAGAGATCCCTCTCGACCCCGGCAGGTGCCGGTCCTGCGAACTCGGCGGACGGACGGAGGCAGGCGCGCGCCCCGCCTCGGGCAAGAGCGCTCCAGCCGCAGCGGAGGGAGGAGCTGCCGCCCAGGTTGGGCAGGTAGGGAGCCTGGGCTCAGGTGTGTGCGTAGCGGCCGGGGGAAGCGATTGCTTCCTGGCCGGTGCGGGCGGAGCAAAACGGACCCTTGGCCCCAGGATCCAGACTCTGTCTCCCAGACTCTGCCTCGGAGGAAAGCCATGGAAGGGGTAAGTCGTGCGGGTTTAGCTGTGGGCTTTCTGTGGATCCTTTCTTGCCGGGTCCAGTTCCTCCCAGTAGAAAGCGTGGGGAGAGGCTGCCTGTGCACCCCGCCTCCCCATGGAGAGGAATAAACAGGATGTGTTAGTTGTGTTAGTGCCGCCCAGCTCACACTGGCCTGGCGTGTGTGGGGGGTGGGGGCCGGAAGAGGGGTATGTACCCGTCCTGTGACACCTTGGAGGCTGAGGGCACAGAGGCTCTCAGGAGTGGTGGCGTGAGGGACCCTACCTCTAACCCTGCGAACTGGGCTTCCAACCTCCCCTCCCCACCCCCCGCCCCCAGCCTGGGTGTCAGTGAATGTTGGCCTCTTTGTTTGCTTGCCCTTGGGGACTGTGACGGTGCTCCGGAGATTCGTGGGCTTCCTGGTCAGAGGGCAGGGCCGCGGGGGGCTCTTCTGTGGCTTGTGACTTTCCTGCCGGCTCTGCGTCTTATAAACCGTGTGGCCTGGGGCCAGTAAGTGCACCTTCCTAAGCGTCTGGTTCCTCGCTGGTAGAATAGGATTTCTACTAGGATAACTCGCTTGTGAGATGATTGGAGCTGCTTGTAAAAAATAGACATGACCTATGGGGACGTGCCCAGCACAGAGCAGGTGGACTTCCCTTCTCCTTGGCTGGCCACGTGCTGTTTGCCTAGTTGGAGTTTCTCCGCCTGACTGACCATAGTTTCCTTTTTCCTTCTCTAATTCTCCACCCCCTCCCTTCCCCACTTCAATAAGTCAGTTTCTTTCCAAGGGGGCGGGGCAGGGATGCATTTCACCTCCATACCTTCTTTATTATACATTTGGAGTCAAGTCGTTTTCTCCTGAGAATCAGGAGGCTTCCTTCCCAGAGGTACATTGGGACGGAGGACCCACTTCAGCAGTCACCCATCAGGAGAAGCTCCCCTTTGTCCCAGGGCAGCGGACATGTGTCTCTCTGTGGCTGACCCTCCAGTCTAGCTGAGTTTTGGAAAAGAGAGAGCAAAGGCACGCTGGTATGGCTTCCACCTCCCCTCCTCTGAATTCTCTCTCCCCCTATCCTGTGGTTTAGCAACTTCTGAGAAACTCCTCCTTGATGGAAAAATGGAAGGCTGAATAGATCTAGTGTGATTGTGAGAAAAAGAAACGGACTTATATTTTGCCCTCTCTGATGTGCCAGGATATGCACTGGCATCCATTATTTCAGTTTACCTACATGACAGCACAGTGAGGTCAATGCCAATTGCCCAGCTCTATGAGGAGAAACAGTTGGAAAGTTGTCTGTTGCTCAGTATCACACAGTAAGTAGCACAGGCTGCAATTTGTCAATAACAAATATTGAGTGCCAACTGTAAGCCAGGTATCCCTAGCAAGGATGACAAGAAAACACGTGGAATGTTAGGCAACTGAGGAGAAAAATGTACCAAAGGGCATGTTAGCTCATAACATTTTTATGGGAGAAGATAATGCAGTTATGGGATAAGCTGATGTGGTTACGCAACTTTTTCTGCTCAGAGAAAGAGGGAAAAAAAAAAAGATCAAAAGAGAAATATGGGTTATTTTTCATTTTAAAAGGAGGATTTGGTTTTTTTCTTAAGTCAATAAAATATCCATTCAATGTGCATTACTAAGCACCTGCATTGTGTTGTCAGGCCTGTTTCAGGGGTTACAGGTGCCGCAGTGACCCAGTCAAAAATGCCTGCCTTTATACAACTTATATTCTAGTGGCGAAGATAAACACACACACACACACACGCACTATATATATATTGGGTCAAATGGCAGTGAATTCAGCATAGAACCACAGCATAAGGAAGAGTTTAAGGATGGTGAGACACCAAGCAGGAGAGGCTGCTATTTTATTTTATTTTTTTGCGGTACACGGGCCTCTCGCTGTTGTGGCCTCTCCTGTTGTGGAGCACAGGCTCCGGACGCACAGGCTCAGCGGCCATGGCTCACGGGCCCAGCCACTCCACGGCGTGTGGGATCTTCCCGGACTGGGGCACGAACCCACGTTCCCTGCATTAGCAGGCAGACTCTCAACCGCTGCGCCACCAGGGAAGCCCGAGGCTGCTATTTTAAATGGGATAGTTTCAAGAAAGGCATCAATGTAAGGTGCCATTTGAGCAGAATTTTGAAGTAAGTGAGGAAGATGGCCCTGTGGATCTCTTAGGGAAGAGTATTCTGCAGGGGGATAACAGCAAATGCAAAGGCCCTGGGGCAGAAGCTTGTCTGATGTGTTCAAGGGGCAGTAAAATAGCTGGTGGAGAGAAATCAAAGGAGAGAGTGGTCAGAGGTAGAGGTCAGGTCATGTAGGGTGCCGGAGGCCATTGTAGGAATTCCAGGTTTTCCTCTGAGTGAGATGCAGAGCACCTGAGTGTCATGAGTGGCAGAAGGGAATGATCCAACTGACTTCTTAAAAGGATCACCTGGTTATTGTTTAAAACTCGATGATAGAAAGAGCAGGATTAGAAGTTGGCTGACCAGTTAGGAGGCTCTTGCCCTAATTCAAGCAAGAGAACATGGCGGCTCAATCCAGAATCTTAGCAGTAAAGGCGGCTAGAAATGGTCAGATTCCAGATATATATTAAAGGTAGATTCAACAGGTTTAACTGAAGGATTGGACCAAAAAGATGTGAAAGAAAATGACTCCAAGGTGTGAAGCCTGAGCCCCTGGAAGAATGGAGTTGAGGTTGAATGAGATAATTTAAGGTAGAACAGGTTTGCAAGGAGATCAGGGGTCAGTGTTAGACACAGTAAGTTGTAGGTTGAGGGGCTGAGTAGGCAGTTGGATATTTGGGTTGAGAGTTCAAGGTAGAGGCCCAGGCAGTAAGTATGATTAAGAGAGTAAATTTTCATTGCCTAGCAAATACTGGGTACATAGTAGTGTTTAGTATATATTACCGTGGTGGTTTTCAAACTTGGCTACATATCCTCTTACATTCCTCCATAAAGAAGTGGAGTTTGTGTTCCCTTCCCTTGAATCTGGGCAGAATCATGACTGCTTTAGCCAATAGACTGCAACACATATGACATTATGTGACTTCAGAGGCTGTGACATAAAGGGCTATGCAGCTTCCATCTGGTTTGTGAGAACCCTCACTCTTGTAGCCCTCAGCCTCCACATAAGAGGTCTTTGGAGACACCTCAGGTAGGTGCTCTGGTTGAGCACCTAAACCTAGCCTTCCAGCATTCCTGCAAGACAGGAACCAGGGCTCTGCAGACCAGCCCATCCACCAGTGAGATACCACTGGGTCAATTTCATCAACACCCTGTGGAAAAGAAGAGTCACCCAGCTGAGCCTTGCTCAAATTCCTATGCCACAAAATTGTGAGATATGGAAAAATGGTTATTGTTTCAGGCCACTCAGTTCTGAGGTGGTTTGTTTTGCATCAGTAGGTACAAGTATCCTTCATTCTTTTTGGTTATAAAAAAACATATCATTCACCCCTATAGACATAAGGCTCCAGGGGGTTTCTATAAAAATATAGTTTATTATGTAGTTTAGCTACCCAAAGAGAGATTGATGAGCTTTTGTTTTTCTAAATCTGAGAGTGAAGTTCTACACTAGTGCACTCCCTCAGCTGGGTAGCCCCACAGTCTTGGCAAGAGAGAATCCTAGCATTTTTGAGCTGGGAATGCTAGTAAGCTTAGAAAATGGTACTTGAATTTTTTTTTTTTTTGCGGTACGCGGGCCTCTCACCGCTGTGGCCTCTCCCGATGCGGAGCACAGGCTCCGGACGAACAGGCCCAGCGGCCATGGCCCACGGGCCCAGCCGCTCCATGGCACGTGGGACCCTCCCGGACCGGGGCACGAACCCGCGTCCCCTGCATCAGCAGGAGGACTCTCAATCACTGCGCCACCAGGGAAGCCCGGTACTTGAATTTTTGATCAATGAGCATTGGAGTTGGAGTTGAAAGATCCATATTTATGTTTACTTCTGCCTCTTAATAGTCAAGTGGTTTGAGCCAGCCATTGAAAAATAAAATGTAGGAGTTGGGAGATTTCTCAAAGACCAACCAGTCTAACAACTCCCATTTTAGAAATGGGAAACTTGGGACCCACGGGGGAAAGTGGGCACACACTTTGTAACTCCTTCCCCACTGGGCCTCATACAGAGTGGATGCTCTTAAATATTCTTGTTAATTTTGAGAGTACACTCCGAGCAGAGTATGCCTACACTCTCCCCTTGCATTATTTGATAGAAATTCACCAAACATCTCTGAATCAGGCCCTTGCTTAGAATTTCTGAGAGGGGGCCTATCATAGATGCCCTCTAATTGTTCAGTTTTGCAGGGGAGAGTGTCAAGAAAACAGACAACTGCAGTATTAATGAAAAGTAGAATAAGGAAGAAAGGCTCAGGTTTCAACAGGAGCACCGAGAATAGGGGCCTAACCCAAAGCGCAACCATCCTGGGCGCATTGGAGGAGTTGGTATCTGACTTGCACGTCAGAGAACTTGGTGGCACTTCATCAGGGAAAGAGGAAACGAGGGGAGGAAAGCAGAGCAGGGACAAAGGAGCAGATCTGAGCAACATGGTGGGGTGAGAATCCAGGAAGGAAGGAGCTAGAATCGAATCCCAAGAAGTAGATAGGGACCAGAAAGCCCCCGAATGCAGATGTACTTCATCCTGGAGGCCAAGGGAGCCACTGAGGGGCTGCACCTCCCCAATGGGACTAAACATCCCCTGCAGTCTTCTCTTGCTCTGATGTCCTGGGACTGCAGGACTTTCTCAAGGTCTTATGTGGCTTATTTTTGACAGCACTTAGTCTAGAACCTGGGTTCTACAGGCCTGTGAGACCACTTAGCAAGCCCTCAAGAACAATTTCAGGGTTTTTTCCTGATACTCTGATTTTTTAAAAAAAATTATTGAAGTATAGTCGATTTATAACATTGTGTTAGTTTCTGCTGTACAGCAAAGTGATTCAGTTATACATATAGCCACTTTTTTAAAGATTCTTTTCCCATATAGGCCATTACAGGGTATTGAGTAGAGTTCCCTGTGCTATGCAGTAGGTCCTTATTAGTTATTTATTTTATATATAGTAGTGTGTGTATGTCAGTCCCAGTCTCCCAATTTATCCCTCCCCATGCCTTATCCCCTGGTAATCATAAGTTTGTTTTCTACATCTATAACTCTATTTCTGTTTTGTAGATAAGTTCATTTGTACCCTTTTTTAAGATTCCACATATAAGCGGTATCATATGATATTTGTCTTTCTCTGATCTTTAATAAATAGGTCATGAGACAGGGTAACATCTGAAAAGGGGGATGGGCCTGCTGAGAAGGATGCAGCCGTAAAAATGGTCTGTTGTTAACGAGCTTGTTCTTGGGAGAGCGGAGTTCCCTGGGGATTCAGATCAGATCGTCGGGGTGAGGCTTCTTGGGAGTTCCAAGAGAATATCTGAGAAGGGGACAAGGGAAGATCACCCAATTATTCACGATTCCTAAAGACTGGCCACCTCACCACTGTCTTTACGGAGAAAATGTGCTGCAGGGGCCTCTTGAACTGTGTTGCTTTGTCCTTGACCGTGAAAGTGCCCTGCACAGCTGCAGGGTGACGTCCGGTCTTAACCAGCAGCTTGCACCCCGGATTTACCCAGTGTTACCTTGACATTGAGTCAAGCTTTCCCTTCCCCAAACTATGCACCTACATTTCTCCACTGGATAGGTGGTTCTAATAGGCTAATCTGTTCATGTCACACCCCTGCTGAATCCCCTTCAGTTGTCCCGTTGCCTGTGCAGGTAGAGCCCAAGCCCCTTCACCTGGCTGACAAGGCCAAGGTGCTCCCACCCCAGCCTCCTGGCCCTGCACCCCTTGTACTCCAGCCCGTTCTACCCCATGCCCATTCCTCTCTCCAGAATCCTGGTTGTCATTTCATTAATACTCAGCTCAGGTATCACCTCCCTGAGAAGCCTTCCCTAGCCCCTGGGTCACAATTGGTCTTTCTCCACCTTGCAAGACCCCAGCCCTTTGAACAGCCCCAGGTCTGGACTGTGAGATCCCAGAAGCAGCACAGCCTGGCACTTAAAAACACAGACTCTGGGGCAGCCCAGCTGGTTTCAATTTCTGGCTCCACGATTTACTAGCTGTTCAGCTTTGAGCAAGTTACCTAATCTCTCTGTGCCCAGTTCTCATTTGTAAATGGGATAATAATAGCTACCTCTCAGCAGTCAACTGAGTTTTATATAAAGTGCTTAGGACAGCTCAATGAGCTCAAAGGGCAGGTAATTCTACAAACTAAAATAGCAATACGGTGGAGTAATAATAAATGGACCATTATGGGTTGAACTGTGTCCCCTCCCTGCAAATCCATATGTTGAGGTCTTAACCCCCACTGCCTCAGAAGGTGACCTTGTTTGGAAATAGGGTCTTTACAAAGGTCACGAAGTTAAAGTGAGGTCATTAGGGCAGGTCTAATCCAATATGACTGGTGTCCTCATAAAAAGGAGGGATGTGGACATGGAGATACACACAGAGGGAGGACAACATGAAGATAAAAGGAGAACATCTTGTGAACATGAAGACGGCCATCTACAGGCCAGGGAGAAAGGCCTGGAACAGATCCTTCCCTCATAGCCCTCAGAAGGAACCAACCCTGATGACACCTTGATCTTGGACTCCCAACTTCCAGAACCGTTGTTTGAGTCACACAGTCTGGGGTACCGTTTTTATGGCAGGCCTAGCAAACTCTTACATGGACCTGACCAGGAAATTAAGAGAATTTATGTGAATACCCAATGCAGTGCCCTTCCTCCATCAACCTGGGAAGGATTTTGTACCATGTTGTTGTTTTGACTTCTCAAAAAAAGACAGCTGTGCTTAGCTCTTCAGAGAAGGAATCTGAGAAGTATTTATTAGTACCCCGCTTTGGAAATGGAGTGACATGCTCTCAGGGCCAGTGGTCAGTGTTCCTTTCTGATCACTGACTCTTGGGTTTGGCTTTCCTCATCTGTGAAACTCTAAAATAGCAAGCTCTTGGGGTGATTTTTTAAAATTAATACTAATATTTTGTTAGGACATACTAAATACAGGCAAGTTACAGATAAATACTTCAGCAATAATGAACAGTTTTGAATCATAATACTGGAAAAAGTTAAAGTTTTACTCCTAACTCTTTATTACTGTTTTCATCTTACCCATTTTACAGATAAGGCAGAATCAGGACTCAAACTCAGACATATTTGACTCAGGGTCCCTATTCTTGATCCCTGGTTTGGTTCCTTTTTAGAACGATCACAGTGAGTGGTTTATTGGACAGAGGTGTTTAGAAATGTTTCAAACAGAACGCCTGAATTTGAGTCTAGGTCTGCCACCCCAACCACTTGTTATGTGGCCTTGAACGAAGCACTTAACTTCTCTGAGACTCGGTGTTCTTATCTCTGTGTGTCTAATGATACCTATTTGATAGTTTGTCCGTGAGGATTACATAGGATAATGTATCTGAAGGTACTGTTGTAAATAATAAAATTCCATACAAATATTCAGAATTGTTGATATCATTACAATTCCCCAACCAAAATTTGAGCAGAGAAGACAGTAGAATTCAAAGCACTTTCCGAGCCCTGCACTCTCCACTTTCTGTGAGCCAGCCAAGAGCTCATCTCAGAGATCAGTGTGTGATCTCAGGTAAGAAAAAGGAAAGAAAAAGGAAATCGTAAGAAGGAAATCATACTTGGGAAAGGTGTTTAACCATTTGAAGTTGATATACAAAAACAAAGCAGCATTGTCATTTAAACGTTTAAAGGAGCAGAAGTGCCATCTTCACACCCTTAAAAATATCACCCCAAAGTCTCCTGTGTTTTGTTTTTCACCCAGTGCTCTTCCTGAGTACATGCTCTGGAGCTTTTCCCCAAGCTGTGGTACCCAGGAAAGGACACTGAATTGGGAGTCTGAGGACTGCTTTCTGAATTTAGTCTCTGCCGCTCCTGCCTGTGTGCGCTGAGGCAAATGTTTCACCTCAGGGAGGCCTCAGTTTCCTCACTTACTAACAAGGATTAAAGGATTGAGGTGACATATCGAAAAAAAGCAGCTAGCATCAAATATATCCATGCACTCTTAGTCTAACCTGCTAGTCCTTTTAAGCTGGGTGGTAAGACCTTAGGAAGAATTTAAGATGGTTCTGCCTCATTCTGATCTACATGTCATGGGCAAGGGACCCTAATGCCTGGCTCTGTGATTCTCAGAAACAAATGAATTAACAGTAGATGTGCTCTAACCAGCTCTGTGCTCTTAATTCCGCCCATGTGCGCCCACCCATGTGCCTTGCTTAGTGACTATTGTGTTGAACTATATTGCAGGAAGGAAGGAAGACAATATTGATGGAGGACCCACTCTGTGCCAATCCCTGCACTAAGTGCATTATTTCATTCAAGCTCACAAATCACCTGAGAGAACTATTATCCCCATTTTACAGACGAGGAAACAAAAGTTCTTTGGCGTTACATGGTTTTGCTATTGTCATTATTAACAATAGCAGCTAACAGTGAGCACATCTGTACATCAGTCATGAATCTGAGTGATAGATATGTATCAACTCACAGCCATTCTAAGATAGGCACTGTCATTAGGGAGGTAGGCACTCCCTTTGAGAGACCGGGAGAGGTTGAACAGTTTGCTGAAGGTCACACAACCAGTTGGTGGTGGCACTGGGATTCAAACCCAGAAGCTGCAGTTTTATAAAACATGTTCTGTAAGAGTTCTTCTCTCCCAGAAACTCTAGGATAGTGGTATCAGGCTGTCAAAAGTACAGAGCTAGCTGAAAAGGGGGAGGTATCCCAGCACACCAATGCCATGAAACCCAAGGACACAAATAGCTTCAGTCTCTGCTTGGAAAACCAAAAGCAGTTTTGACCATATACTACCCCCAGGGAAAATGGCATAGTCAAAACATTCTTACCGTTCCTCAAGCCTCTCTTTCAGAAGACATCTCTTCATAGCATGCCTTCACAATGAAAAACAGTAAGAAATCTCCCAGCAGAAAAACAGAACCTGGTAAACGCCCTTCATCTGAAAAGTTGTTCCCAAATGTATCTGTAACCGTTTTGAGTGCTTTCCAATTAACTCCTTCAACAGGCAAGGCATTCATCTTTGCCTCACGGGCTATAAATCTCCCATATCTTTACTAGTGCTGAAGAGAGATTTCTATTGACTTTCAGCTTCACAAGACTGATTTAGGAGAGAATATTCAACTTTCAGACTCACTGTTGGGATGCTTCCTGTTTTCTCCTCCAACCCAGGAGTGCAGTGTGGACCTGGGGGTGGTAAGGGATGAGAAGGAATCCCATTATTGCCTTTCCACGCTACCAGCACTGATGGAGAGGGGGCCGCGTCCACCCAGATGAGGCAGCGTGGTACAGGTTAGGAGCCTGGGCAGGGTTCCAGAGGCTGAAGGTTAAGCTGTACCCCTTGGGACATTAACTCCATGGACCTCAGTTTTTAAAAACTGAAATGTTGGAATACTATCTGAATCTATCTTATTAAAATGGTACAAAGATTTACATGGAATGTCTTTCTCTGCTTCAATTCTCCCACCCAAAATGTTAAGAAAAGTGTTGTTTTGAGAGACAGTCTTGGCCTTGGCAGGAAATCTATGTGACTTTGGGCAAGTCTTCAGAATCTTCATCTATAAAACAATAGGTTGAATCAGAATCTTCAGTTACCACTTTGAGTGCTGACATTCAAAGATTTTATACCTAACATCAAGGGAAAATTTCTGGTTCATGGGGAGGTTAGGAGGATTAGTGATGGTTATTTTATTCATTGGTAAACCCATTGTTTTACCAAGTAGAATATGAAACAACAACTCACACATTAATGTCTCCACATTTCTTTTTCCTTCTTTGGCTAATGATCTCCAACTGTAGGATCGTAGTCAATACTGAGCATCTAATAGCTTCAAGTCAAACATTTGGTTCAAATTGTAGTTCCACGACTTTCAAGCCATGTGTTGAGAGGGTGACATCACTAGATGGTAGGTCCCTCAGTGAGGATGAGGAGCAGAGTCATTTCCAACTCATAGCAGACATATAATGTGTGTGTCTGTGTGTGTGTCTGTGTGTCTGTGTGTGTGTAGTGTGTGTGTGTCTGTGTGTGTGTAGTGTGTGTGTGTGTCTGTGTGGTGTGTGTCTGTGTGTGTGTAGTGTGTGTGTGCCTGTGTGTGTCTGTGTGTGTGTCTGTGTGTGTAGTGTGTGTGTGTCTGTATGTGTGTGTGTGTCTGTCTGTGTAGTGTGTGTGTCTGTGTGTGTGTAGTGTGTGTCTGTGTGTGTCTGTGTGTGTGTCTGTGTGCAGTGCGTGTCTGTGTGTGTGTGTAGTGTGTGTCTGTGTGTGTGTCTGTGTGTGTGTTTCTGTGTGTGTGTGTGAGAGAGAAAGAGAGAGAACGAGAGAGAGCGAGTGAGCCTGACCTTTAGGTTAAGCCACTGAGATTGAGCAGTTGCTTGGTTACAATAAAACCTCTCCTATCCTAACCACTATATGCCCCAAAGTTTTATTTCAGAGCATGTATACTAGTTTCCTATTCCTAATGTAACAAATTACCATAAACTTGGTGGCTTAAAGTACCGCAAATTCATTCTCTTACCGTTCTGGAGGTCATAGGTTTAAAATGGGTCTGGGGGGCTGCGTTTCTTCTGGTGGCTCTCGGGAAGAGTCTGTTTCCTTGCCTTTTTCAGCCTAGAAACTACCCACATGCCTTGGTCTATGGGCCCTTCCTCCAGCTTCAAACCGGCAGCAGAGTATCTTCTCTATGACCTCTGCTTCTGTCTTCATATCTTCTATGACTTTCCTCCCTTCCTCTTATAAAGGCCCTTATAATTATATTAAGCCCACCTGGATAATCCAGGATAATTTCCCCATATCAAGATCTTTAACTCAATCACATTTCTAAATCCTCTTTTACCATGTAAGATGACATATTCACAGGTTCTGAGGATTAGGGCATGGATATCTTTGGGAGGGGACATTATTCAGCCTACCACAGTCCTAGCCTATCCTGACCATATTCACCCCAAAGTTGTTGTGTTTTCTTTTTCAGAGCATGTGTCACAGCTTTTTTTTTTTAAGTGTAAATATCTATTTAATTTCTCCCATTCTAGATTGTAAATTCCATTAGGAAGAGGCAGTGCCTACTTCTTGTTCACTGTTCCCTCTCCTGATGATTTAAATGATTAAATAACAACAATAATGACAATAGATAACATTTTGGAGTCTAAGCACTGTGTCTAGCTCTTCCTTTGAATAATATAATTTAATCTGCCCAGCGATCTGGCAGGGAGGAGTAACATTACTGTTCCTGTTTTCAGGTGGGGAGACTGAGCCTCAGTGAGTTTAAGTAGCTAGACCCCAAAGCCACACAGCTGTTAAGCTGATCCAGGAGTTGAACCCAAATCTGTCCCAGAGATCTTTCATTTAACAGACAAGGTGCTGAGGGACCAGAAAATCAAACACAATTTATACCTTCCTCAAATTGCTCAGAGTTTAATAGGGAAGATGTATAAAAATAACAATTATAATACAGTGTGACACTTATAACAATGTGAACAATGACACTGTGTTTAAGTAACTGAGGGAGCAGAGAGAAAGAATCTTTTAACTAGACCTGGGTAAGGTAGAAAAGGCTTTCCCAAGGGAGGTAATTTCTGATTTGGGTTTTAAAAGATGAAAAGCGTTCACCAGGCAATGGGGGATGGGAAAGGGAAAGGCATTCCAGGCCTAGGGAATAGCATATATGCAGGAACTGAGGCAGAAAATGGCATGGCGTGTTTGGGTACAAAGGGACAGTGGCATAAGGAAAACTTGGGGACTTGTGTGCCTCTGCTGAGGACTGCATCCTCTACACAGCAATGGACAAGTACTAGGGTGAAGGGTGTGTGTATGGGCCGACAGCAAGGATAGAACAGATTCTGAATTAACTAAGTCCTTTCCCCCTTCCCTTATGAGCCAGCGGGTATGTGGTTAGGGAACTGCTTAGTTTCAAAGTTTCAGATAGAGCTTCATAGAATCATTATATGGAGTCCTGCTTTAAGCCATTCTCCCTCTTTTTACCCCAGCCCCCTATGAGGTTTATTCATCTATTCATTAATTTAGTATGTATTTTTGAGTATCTACCACGTGGTAGCTGCCTTGTTGAACACTGAAATCCCAAGCTAATTGCTTCTCCCCTTTGGTAAGCCAATTCCAAGGGTTAACTGCTCTTTCTATCTGGAAAATCCTTTTGTGTCAGATCTATGGCATTTATACATGTTTAAAGATAATGTCTTAAATCTGTGTTGCGTTCCATTTATTTTTTATTTTATTCAAGGTGTCCTCATAATTCATTGTATTTGATATTTATAAGGACTTTGTGAGGTAGACAGGACAAATACAATTATTGACATTTTAAGTATTACAAAAAAAGAATGAGATTTTATATCTTCAATTGGTCAATATGTGTTTTAGCTAACTACCTCAAGCCATGGTAAGTGCTGTGAGAAATAATTTCTATATGGTTCAATAAGGGTGTGGTTAATAATGTTCTTATATGCATGTTCCTTTAGTCAACATAAATTCATTAACTGTTTACTGTGTGATCAGCATCAAGTTAGACTCAGGGATTTCTTTTTTTTTTTTTTTTTACATCTTTATTGGAGTATAATTACTTTACAATGGTGTGTTAGTTTCTGCTGTATAACAAAGTGAATCAGTTATACATATACATATGTTCCTATATCTCCTCCCTCTTGCATCTCCCTCCCTCCCACCCTCCCTATACCACCCATCCACGTGGTCACAAAGCACCAAGACTCAGGGATTTCTAATCCTTACCACGAACTTTCAAAAGCAAGGTATCCTATTCTATAGATGAACAAACTGAGGCTCTGAGAAACTAAATGACTTCTCAAAGATCACAGAGTGACATAGATATTCACCCCTGGGCTGATTCCAATATTATTTCTATATTCAATTTGGCCTCAGTGAGTCAAAAGCTTACACATTCTTCACAAGGACCCAAGGAGATACACCTTAAAAATCAGCTAGATCACTTCTCTCCTAGTTCTCATATTTCTTCTCTCGAAGTTAGGCAATTTTCAATGGTTATTTTTTGTTTGCCAGCATCATCTGTTATTAAAGCCTTATTATTTCCTCTGGTCACTTAACACAAGGAAAAATCTCAGTTAATGTACTAAGCCATACATTCTCCTCATTTTGCCCTTCAATTACTCTGCCTGTTTACCTCAAGCTAGTATCTCTGAGCTAAGTGACAAAGTCTGACCCAGCACCCATGAGATCAGTACAAGGCCATCTCCATCTAGTTGCCTTGTCATTTTTTTTTCTTGCTTGGGGCCCCTTTGGTATTTCTAGATTTAGCTGCCAATAAACAAGAGAAGCCTTCAGGAGGGAGTGCAAATGTAGATTGAGCCTAAGTAAAGCCAAAGTGAATGTTTGAACGGTGGGTCCCGTGTTGCCGTCCATTATTCTGAACTAGCTTTGTTGGCTGGGTTGGGGCACAGGTGGGGAATGGAGAAGGATACAGAGATTTCACAAAATGAGTAGAACCAAAGGGTAAAATCCATGGATACTTCAGGTCCGTGAATGCAGAAGAAGAGGGGGGTCAAAATGGAAGCATTTCTGTTCTTGGAAACCAAAATGCCATCAATTAGAATGGATACAATTTTTCCATCTGAAATCATCAGGCCAATTAATTCTGTACATATTTCCTAAGCATGTGCTCTTTGACACAGATAATCATTTCATCATTGTCAAAATCACCATGATAATCATGATCATCAACATCATTGTCCTCCTCCTCCTCCTGTTCATAATCATCATTCTTCTTATCCATATTACAACTCTTCTCATCAAAATGTCATTACTGGAGGCCTCCTTTGTGCCAGGTCCTGGGCCAGTGTTGATGTCCATGGCAGTTCTATGATGTGAATAGTTGAATCTCCAACTTACTAATCTGGAAATGGGGAACAGAGAACAGAAATAGTTTTTTCAAGGTGACAGAGCCATTTTTTTTTTTTTTTTTTTTTTTTGCGGTACACAGGCCTCTCACTGTTGTGGCCTCTCCCGTTGTGGAGCACAGGCTCCGGACGCGCAGGCCCAGCAGCCATGGCTCACGGGCCCAGCTGCTCCGCGGCATGTGGGATCTTCCCAGACCAGGGCACGAACCCGTGTCCCCTGCATCGGCAGGCAGACTCTCAACCACTGCGCCACCAGGGAAGCCCCCAGATAGGGTTTTAACCTAAGACTTTCAACTCCAAACAAAGCCCACATGCTTAATCCTATTGCTGCACTTACAGTAGCTCTTAGTCTAGGAAGGAAGGAGAAATGTAAAAGACAATAACTATGTAATCAACACTGCAACTGAGAAAAGCACAGGGTTTCTGGGAGCAGAGAGGAGTCAGTACCTCTCCCTGCATACTTGATGGACGGCTTCCTCAGGGAGTTACAACTGAGCCGAGTCAAGCAGTGCACACATTTCAGACAAAAAAAAGGAGCAGAATATTCTAGGCAGAGGGTGAAGTGTGTGTGTAAGTATGGAGGCATTCATTCCTTCAGTAAATATTTACTGTCTTCTCTGCTCCAGGCACTATGTTAGGAAACCCAAGGGTGAGTAAGAAAGAGAGAAATATATCCAGTGCAGTGGATGCCCTAGAGAAGATAAGTCTGGAAGCTTCAAGACCAATAAGAATTTAGAGGGGGAAATGAGAGGAAAACAAGCTGTTGATAATATCCTGTATTATGATTTAGCATGCCTTTTCACATGCCTAGAACACAACCTAGTACATAATAGGCATTTGACTAGTGAATGAACGACTGAATGAATTATGTCTCTTGACCTTTAACACAATCCATTTGCTTATAATTAGTCCCACGAGGACAGAGAACATTTGTTCACCACAATCACCACTTGTATCTGCAGGGGAGCCACTGAGTTGCAGGTCTCCAGAGGACACTGTATATGTGAATGGTCTGTGTGATCACAATGTGACAAGTGCCTCTGGGTATGTGCAGCTTGGAAACTTGGGTTCACATCTGCTCCAGGGGATTCATGTTTGTTGATTGAATAAGCTAACGAATGAAGAAGGCAGGAAGGAATGCTCAACAGAGATTAGTGTTATTCAGCCTCTTAGTCATGAAAGAGGCATTAGTTAACTCTCATGCTGTAAATCAGCATGTCTGCTTCACAGATGGGGAGGAGATATAAAGGGCCTCCCTCAAAACACACATCTAGGGAGAAGAGCCAGAAGAGGAACCCAGGCCTCCTCTAGTCAATGCTTTTCTGCTACAGTGTGCCATTTCTCTGTAAATCCATCAGTTCATGGTTTCTTCCAAGGGGCCAAGGTTGCCTCTTTCCTAGGAAATGGCTGGGTTGCAGAGTTTGTCCCTGCTCCCACACAGCTGGCACCCTCCCAAGGTGAAGGAAATTGGGAGCTGGTGCCGGGAGCCTGTGTCAGGGATCAGTGTGTAAGTAAAATTGCTGCTGCAAACCTCTCACAAGAGGCTTTGACTTCACTAGTTCTTTGAGTAAAGATTCCGAGGTTCAGTGAGTGGGTTAGCAGGATATGTATTCAGAAAGTACAAAGATTGCTGAGCATCAGTTTTGGATGAAGAAATCTTGTCCCAGATAAAGAGTCTGGCAGACACTCTTCTGTTGCATTTCTTGACTGTTTTCAGACAAAAATTGAGGCTGCAGTAGTGTCTTAGAAAGAACTGGGGATGGAGGTCCCAAGGTCTAGGGTCAACCATTTCTTAGCTCTTTGATTTTAGGCAAGTAACTTAGTCCCTCCAGTTTAGTCTCTTCATCTGTAAAAAGGAAGTTAACCACTTCTCCATGGCAGTGTTGAGTAAACAAAACAGTGTATGAAAAGGGTCTAACCCAATGCAGTAGAATGAAAGAGCTTGAGTTTTGGAATCAGACTTGATTTTTAAATTCAAATTTACCTCTAAATAACGATGCAAACTTCGACAACACCAGTAATAATAAAAACAATAATAATAATAGCTAGAATTTATAGAAAACATGCTACGCACCAGGCCCCATGCTAAACACTTAACAAGGATTGTCTAAATTAATAGGCAACAGTAGAGTAAACACTATTATTGTTTCCATTTTATTCATGAGAACTGAGGTGATAAAGGTAAAGTTGGACATCACCTTGCTGAGAGTGAAAGGGCAAGATCCAAACACACAAAGTCCACAACGTGTTTTTTTTTGTTTTTTTTGTTTTTTTTTTAAATTTTTGTTTTTATTAGTTTCTGCTTTATAACAAAGTGAATAAGTCATACATATACATCTGTTCCCACATCCCTTCCCTCATGCATCTCCCTCGCTCCCACCCTCCCCATCCCACCCCTCCAGGCGGTCACAAAGCACCGAGCTGATCTCCCTGTGCTCTGCGGCTGCTTCCCACTATCTATCTACCTTACGTTTGGTAGTGTATATATGTCCATGCCTCTCTTTCGCTTTGTCACAGCTTACCCTTCCCCCTCCCCATATCCTCAAGTCCATTCTCAAGTAGGTCTGTGTCTTTATTCCCGTTTTACCCCTAGGTTCTTCATGACATTTTTTTTTAATTCCATGTATATGTGTTAGCATATGGTATTTGTCTTTCTCTTTCTGACTTACTTCACTCTGTATGACAGACTCTAGGTCTATCCACCTCATTACAAATAGCTCAGTTTCGTTTCTTTTTATGGCTGAGTAATATTCCATTGTATATATGTGCCACATCTTCTTTATCCATTCATCCGATGATGGACACTTAGGTTGTTTCCAGCTCCGGGCTATTGTGAATAGAGCTGCAATGAACATTTTGGTACATGACTCTTTTTGAATTATGGTTTTCTCAGGGTATATGCCTAGTAGTGGGATTGCTGGGTCATATGGTAGTTCTATTTTTAGTTTTTTAAGGAACCTCCATACTGTTCTCCATAGTGGCTGTACCAATTCACATTCCCACCAGCAGTGCAAGAGAGTTCCCTTTTCTCCACACCCTCTCCAGCATTTATTGTATCTAGATTTCTTGATGATGGCCATTCTGACTGGTGTGAGATGATATCTCATTGTAGTTTTGATTTGCATTTCTCTAATGATTAATGATGTTGAGCATTCTTTCATGTGTTTGTTGGCAGTCTGTATATCTTCTTTGGAGAAATGCCTATTTAAGTCTTCTGCCCATTTTTGGATTGGGTTGTTTGTTTTTTTGCTATTGAGCTGCATGAGCTGTTTATAAATTTTGGAGATTAATCCTTTGTCAGTTGCTTCATTTGCAAATATTTTCTCCCATTCTGAGGGTTGTCTTTTGGTCTTGTTTATGGTTTCCTTTGCTGTGCAAAAGCTTTGAAGTTTCATTAGGTCCCATTTGTTTATCTTTGTTTTTAGTTCCATTTCTCTAGGAGGTGGGTCCAAAAGGATCTTGCTGTGATTTATGTCATAGAGTGTTCTACCTATGTTTTCCTCTAAGAGTTTGATAGTTTCTGGCCTTACATTTAGGTCTTTAATCCATTTTGAGCTTATTTTTGTGTATGGTGTTAGGGAATGATCTAATCTCATACTTTTAAATGTCCCTGTCCAGTTTTCCCAGCACCACTTATTGAAGAGGCTGTCCTCTCTCCACTGTACATTCCTGCCTCCTTTATCAAAGATAAGTTGGCCATATGTGCGTGGGTTTATCTCTGGGCTTTCTATCCTGATCCACTGATCTATCTTTCTGTTTTTATGACAGTACCACACTGTCTTAATTACTGTAGCTTTGTAGTATAGTCTGAAGTCAGGGAGCCTGATTCCTCCAGCTCCGTTTTTCGTTCTCAAGATTGCTTTGGCTATTCGGGGTCCTTTGTTTTTCCAAACAAATTTTGAAATTTTTTGTTCTAGTTCTGTGAAAAATGCCAGTGATAGTTTGATAGGGATTGCATTGAATCTGTAGATTGCTTTGGGTAGTAGAGTCATTTTCACAATATTGATTCTTCCAATCCAGGAGCATGGTATATCTCTCCATCTATTTGTATCATCTTTAATTTCTTTCATCAGTGTCTTATAATTTTCTGCATACAGGTCTTTTGTCTCCTTAGGTAGGTTTATTCCTAGATATTTTATTCTTTTTGTTGCAATGGTAAATGGGAGTGTTTTCTTGATTTCATTTTCAGATTTTTCATCATTAGTGTACAGGAATGCCAGAGATTTCTGTGCATTAATTTTGTATCCTGCTACTTTACCAAATTCATTGATTAGCTCTAGTAGTTTTCTGGTAGCATCTTTAGGATTCTCTATGTATAGTATCATGTCATCTGCAAACAGTGACAGCTTTACTTCTTCTTTTCCAATTTGGATTCCTTTTATTTCCTTTTCTTCTCTGGTTGCTGTGGCTAAAACTTCCAAAACTATGTTGAATAAGAGTGGTGAGAGTGGGCAACCTTGTCTTGTTCCTGATCTTAGTGGAAATGGTTTCAGTTTTTCACCATTGAGAACAATGTTGGCTGTGGGTTTGTCATATATGGCCTTTATTATGTTGAGGAAAGTTCCCTCTATGCCTACTTTCTGCAGGGTTTTTATCATAAATGGGTGTTGAATTTTGTCAAAAGCTTTCTCTGCATCTATTGAGATGATCATATGGTTTTTCTCCTTCAACTTGTTAATATGGTGTATCACATTGATTGATTTGCGTATATTGAAGAATCCTTGCATTCCTGGAATAAACCCCACTTGATCATGGTGTATGATCCTTTTAATGTGCTGTTGGATTCTGTTTGCTAGTATTTTGTTGAGGATTTTTGCATCTATGTTCATCAGTGATATTGGCCTGTAGTTTTCTTTTTTTGTGACATCCTTGCCTGGTTTTGGTATCAAGGTGATGGTGGCCTCCTAGAATGAGTTTGGGAGTGTTCCTTCCTCTGATATTGTTTGGAAGAGTTTGAGAAGGATGGGTGTTAGCTCTTCTCTAAATGTTTGATAGAATTCGCCTGTGAAGCCATCTGGTCCTGGGCTTTTGTTTGTTGGAAGATTTTTTATCACAGTTTCAATTTCAGTGCTTGTGATTGGTCTATTCATATTTTCTATTTCTTCCTGAGTCAGTCTTGGTAGGTTGTGCATTTCTAAGAATTTGTCCATTTCTTCCAGGTTGTCCATTTTATTGGCATAGAGTTGCTTATAGTAATCTCTCCTGATCTTTTGTATTTCTGCAGTGTCAGTTGTTACTTCTCCTTTTTCATTTCTAATTCTATTGATTTGAGTCTTCTCCCTTCTTTTCTTGATGAGTCTGGCTAATGGTTTGTCAATTTTGTTTATCTTCTCAAAGAACCAGCTTTTAGTTTGGTTGATCTTTGCTATCGTTTCCTTCATTTCTTTTTCATTTATTTCTGATCTGATCTTTATGATTTCTTTCCTTCTGCTAACTTTGGGGGTTTTTTGTTCTTCTTTCTCTAATTGCTTTAGGTGCAGGGTCAGGTTATTTACTCGAAATGTTTCCTGTTTCTTAAGGTGGGATTGTATTGCTATAAACTTCCCCCTTAGAACTGCTTTTGCTGCGTCCCATAGGTTTTGGGTCGTTGTGTCTCCATTGTCATTTGTTTCTAGGTATTTTTAAATTTCCTCTTTGATTTCTTCAGTGATCACTTCGTTATTGAGTAGTGTATTGTTCAGCCTCCATGTGTTTGTATTTTTTACAGATCTTTTCCTGTAATTGATGTCTAGTCTCATAGCATTGTGGTCAGAAAAGATACTTGATACAATTTCAATTTTCTTAAATTTACCAAGGCTTGATTTGTGACCCAAGATATGATCTATCCTGGAGAATGTTCCATGAGCACTTGAGAAAAATGTGTATTCTGTTGTTTTTGGATGGAATGTCCTATAAATATCAACTAAGTCCATCTTGTTTAATGTATCATTTATAGCTTGTGTTTCCTTATTTATTTTCATTTTGGATGATCTGTCCATTGGTGAAAGTGGGGTGTTAAAGTCCCCTACTATGATTGCGTTACTGTCGATTTCCCCTTTTATGGCTGTTAGTATTTGCCTTATGTATTGAGGTGCTCCTATGTTGGGTGCATAAATATTTACAATTGTTATATCTTCTTCTTGGATCGATCCCTTTATCGTTATGTAGTGTCCTTTGTCTCTTCTAATAGTCTTTATTTTAAAGTCTATTTTGTCTGATATAAGAATTGCTACTCCAGCTTTCTTTTGATTTCCATTTGCATGGAATATCTTTTTCCATCCCCTTACTTTCAATCTGTATGTGTCTCTAGGTCTGAAGTGGGTCTCTTGTAGACAGCATATATATGGGTCTTGTTTTTGTATCCATTCAGCCACTCTGTGTCTTTTGGTGGGAGCATTTAGTCCATTTACATTTAAGGTAATTATTGATATGTATGTTTCTATTCCCATTTCCTTAATTGCTTTGGGTTCGTTATTGTAGGTATATTCCTTCTGTTGTGTTTCTTGCCTAGAGAAGTTCCTTTAGCATTTGTTGTAAAGCTGGTTTGGTGGTGCTGAACTCTCTCAGCTTTTGCTTGTCTGTAAACGTTTTAATTTCTCCATCAAATCTGAATGAGATCCTTGCTGGGTAGAGTAATCTTGGTTGCAGGTTTCTCTCCTTCATCACTTTAATTATGTCCTGCCACTCCCTTCTGGCTTGTAGAGTTTCTGCTGAGAGATCAGCTGTTAACCTTATGGGGATTCCCTTGTGTGTTATTTGTTGTTTTTCCCTTGCTGCTTTTAATATGATTTCTTTGTGTTTAATTTTTGACAGTTTGATTAATATGTGTCTTGGCGTATTTCTCCTTGGATTTATTCTGTATGGGACTCTCTGTGCCTCCTGGACTTGATTAACTATTTCCTTTCCCATATTAGGGAAGTTTTCAACTATAATCTCTTCAAATATTTTCTCAGTCCCTTTCTTTTTCTCTTCTTCTTCTGGAACCCCTATAATTCGAATGTTGGTGCGTTTAATGTTGTCCCAGAGGTCTCTGAGACTGTCCTCTGTTCTTTTCATTCTTTTTTCTTTATTTTGCTCTGCATCAGTTATTTCCACTATTTTATCTTCCACCTCACTTATCCGTTCTTCTGCCTCAGTTATTCTGCTATTGATCCTATCTAGAGTATTTTTCATTTCATTTATTGTGTTTTTAATTGATGCTTGATTCATCTTTAGTTCTTCTAGGTCCTTGTTAACTGTTTCTTGCATATTGTCTATTCTATTTCCAAGATTTTGGATCTTGGAAATAGAATCTTGGATCAGCTTTACTATCATTATTCTGAATTCTTTTTCAGGTAGACTGCCTATTACCTCTTCATTTGTTAGGTCTGGTAGGTTTTTATCTTGCTTCTTCACCTGCTGTGTGTTTTTCTGCTTTCTCATTTTGCTTATGTTACTGTGTTTGGGGTCTCCTTTTTGCAGGCTGCAGATTCGTAGTTCCCATTGTTTTTGGTATCTGTCCCCCGTGGCTAAGGTTGTTTCAGTAGGTTGTGTAGGCTTCCTGGTGGGGGGGACTAATGCCTGTGTTCTGGTGGTTGAGGCTCAATCTTGTCTTTCTGGTGGACAGGTCCACGTCTGGTGGTGTGTTTTGGGGTGCCTGTGGCCTTATTATGTTTTTAGGTAGCCTCTCTGCTAATGGGTGCGGTTGTGTTCCTGCCTTGCTAGTTGCTTGGCATAGGGTGACCAGCACTGTAGCTTGCTGGTCGTTGACTGAAGCTGGGTGCTGGTGTTGAGATGGAGATCCCTGGGAGATTTTCGCTGCTTGATATTATGTGGAGCTGGGAGGTCTCTTGTGGACCCGTGTCCTGAAGTTGGCTCTCCCACTTCAGAGGCACAGCACTGACTCCTGGCTGCAGCACCAAGAGCCTTTCATCCACCCGGCTCAGAATAACAGTGAGAAAAAGTAGAAAGAAAGAATTAGTAGAAGAAAGAAAGAGAGAGGGAAAGAAAGGAAGAAGGGAAGAAAGGAAGGAAGCAAGGAAGAAAGAAAGGAGGGAGGGAGGGAGGAAGGATGGAAAGAAAGAAGGAAAGAAAGGAGGGAGGGAGGGAGGAATGAAAGCAAAAGGAAGAGTGAATGGAAGAAGGGAGGGAGGGAGGGAGGAAGGAAAGAAAGAAAGAAAGACAGGAGGGAGGGAGGGAGGAAGGAAAGAAAAAGAAAGTGGAAAGAAGAAGGGTGGGAGGGAGGGAGGAAAGAAAAAGAAAGAAGGGAGGGAGGGAGGGAGGAAGGGAAGGTAGGAAAAAAAGAAAGAGCAGGTAAAGTAAAATAGAATAAAGTATGAAATATAGTAGCGTTATTAAAATTAAAAAGTAATTATTGAAAAAAAACACGGACCGATAGAACCCTGGGACATATGGTGGAAGCAAAGCTATACAGAGGGAATCTTACACAGAAGATTACACATACACATTCACAAAAAGAGAGCAGGGGGAAAAATCAAAAATCTTGCTCTCCAAGTCCACCTCCTCGATTTGGGATAATTCGTTGTAAAAAGAGGAAAAGGGCGAGAAGTCTGAAATCTTGCTAAGTCCACCTCCTTAATTTGGGTTAATTCGTTGTAAAAAGAGGAAAAAGGGGGGAAAGTCTTAAATCTTGTCCTCAAAGTCCACTTCCTCAATTTGGGATGATTCGCTGTCCATTCATGCACTCCACAGACGCAGGGCACATCAAATGGACCGTGGAGCTTTAATCCGCTGCCTCCGAGGCTGCACAGAGAGATTTCCCTGTCTCTGCTCTCACAACTCCTGGGTCTCAGCCTTGGACCTGGCCCCACCTCTGCGCGTAGGTCGCCGGAGGGCGTCCGTTCTTCGCTCAGACAGGACGGGTTTAAAGGAGCCGCTGATTCGGGGGCTCTGGCTCACTCAGGCAGAGGGGAGGAAGGGGAATGCCCTCTCCTCGCGCACCAGGCAACAAAAGGGAAAAAAGTCTCTTGCCTCTCCGGTAGCTCCAGACCCTTTCCCCGGACTCCCTCCGGGCCAGCACTAACCCCTTCAGGCTCTCTTCCTGCCGCCAGCCCCAGTCCTCTCCCTGCGCTCCGACTGAAAGCCGATACCCGAGCCTCAGTTCCCAGCCCCGCCCGCCCCGGCGGCGAGCAGACAAGCCTCTCGGGCTGGTGTGTGCCTGAGGGCACCGATCCTCTGTGCCGAAATCTCTCCGCTTTGCCCTCCGCACCCCTGTTGCTGTGCTCTCCTCCGCTACTCCGAAGCTTTCCCCCTCCGCCACCTGCAGTCTCCGCCCGCGAAGGGGCTTGTAGTGTGTAGAAACCTTCCCTCCTTCACGGCTCCCTCCCACTGGTGCAGGTCCCGTCCATATCCTATTGTCTCTGTTTATTCTTTTTTTCTTTTGACCTACCCAGGTATGTGGGGAGTTTCTTGCCTTTTGGGGGGTCTGAGGTCTTCTGTCAGCGTTCAGTAGGTGTTCTGTTGGAGTTGTTCCACGTGTAGATGAATTTCTGATGTATCTGTGGGGAGGAAGGTGATCTCCGCGTCTTACTCTTCCGCCATCTTCCTCCGGCTCCCACAACGTGTTTTTTTTTAATTGAAGTATAGTTGATTTACAATATTATGTTAGTTTCAGGTATACAGCATAGTGATTCTCGTTTTTATGCAAATTATATTCCATGATAGGTTATTATAAGATATTGGGTATAATTCCCTGTGCTATACAGTAAATCCTTGTTGCTTGTATATTTTAAGTACAGTACTTTGTATCTATTAATCCCATACTCCTAACTTATCCCTCACTCCTCTCTCTCCCCTTTGGTAATCATAAGTGTATTTTCTATGTCTGTGAGTTTGTTTATGTTTTGAATATGGATTCATTTGTATTATTTTTTAGATTCCACTTATAAGTGATATACTATTTGTTGTTCTCTGTCTGACTTACTTCACTTAGTATGATAATCTCTAGGTCCATCCATGTTGCTGCAAATGGCAATATCTCATTCTTTTTTGTGGCTGAGTAATATTCCATTGTATATACATACCACATCTTCTTAAGCCAATCGTATGTTGATGGACACTTGGGTAGTTTCTATGTCTTGACCATTATAAATAGTGCTGCTATGAACACTGAGGTGCATGTATCTTTTCAAATTAGAGTTTTCATCTATTCCAGATATATGCCCAGGAGTGGGACTGCAGGATCATATGGCAACTCTATTTTTAGTTTCTTAAGGAAACTCCGTACTGTTCTCCATAGTGGCTGCACCAATTTACTTTCCCACCACCAGTGTACGAGGGTTCCCTTTTCTTCACACACTCTCCAGCATTTATTTGTAGACTTTTTGGTGATGGCCATTCTGACTGGTGTGAGGTGAGACCTCACTGTGGTTTTGATTTGCATCTCTCTAATAATTAGCGATCACAGCATGGCTTTTAATCTCTAAGCTAAACTGTTCTCTCCAAACCTCCGTTTTCTTATCTTTAAAATGTGGATAATAACACCTGCCCAGCCTGGTTGGTAGGAGGTTATATCTGGAAATCACCTGTTGCAGGGGTCCACACAGCTTAGTGTGTGGTATGGTGGTGGGGCCGTGGTGGTAGAGGTGGTGGAGGGGATGGTGAAACCCATGGGGATTATTGGCACTGCAAATCTTCAAGGTGACTTCTATGGCTATTATTGGAGAGAGAAGATACTGAATAGACAGAAAAGGAGATAGGAGCTGCTTTCTCTTCTTTAGAAAACAAAACAAAAACATCAAACACCTGTAAAACCTGTTCCCTGTTGCATTTAGAATGATGTATTTGATTTCTTTTACTGTTTCTTCATGCAGCTGGGACTCTAATATGAAAAGTAAACCTAAGAAATTAAAATGGCCACATTGGCTAAGGAGTTTATATCACACGCTGTAGGGTCAAAGCAATAAAGTGGCTCAAAGAAGTTATTCAGCCCTTCTCTTTTCCGTGTTCAGTAAATTGCGCTTTAAATAAAACTGTCACAAACCCAATGGACGCTGAATGACTGTTCTGTCTGGGGCACGAGAGGGCCGTACAGAGAGCAGTAAGCATTTTCAAATAAGGACACTCTGTGGTCGATTTTTCCAACTTGCTGGCAGCCAGTCTAGGGAAATTTCCCTGTTCTTGCCCCAGGTTTCAGTGCCAAACAAGCACGGAGAATGTAATGAAGAGGCCGGTAATGGGGTAGTTTAAGGACTGGCCTGCCGTCAGAGATCATAAATTCTGACTTCAGGCCCTTATCCCCAGACTATTAACTCAGTCATACTTGAGCCCCTCTGCTGGGAGCTACATTTTGAATTAGGCATCTAAGGATGTATGGCCCAATATTTCCTCTGAGACCTTCACCCCACCACAAAATGCCCGTAAAAAGCAACATTTTGGTATCTTAAAGCAATCTCTAGACCACTGCGGTTTTTCTGTTTTGGTTTAGGTTGTTTTGGGTTTTTTTTTTTTTTTTTCTGACTCCCTAAAAGGCATCATAAACCTCATTTGTTTGAAATGAATAGCTCTCTCCATTTTCTTCATCTTGAGGGTTTCTATATTGCCATGACTTGAATGAGGGTAAGTTGCAAAATATTGATTTCTAATTTACCATTTCCCTGTATAGCCTGTGAAGGTATTTAGAACCATAAAAATGCAAACATGTAAACATGTGTTGAGAAGTTTGTTTTTAATGGCTTGCAGGGCCTTTCAGGTTGCAGACTTGGCCCAATTTCTTACCACTCCCCATCTCACATTTCAGCCACACTCTCCACTTTGGAAACCCACACATACCAGACTTAGGTCTTATAAATGTCTCCTCTACCTAGAATGTCTCCCCCGCTTCTGATGGTCAAGCTCTGGTTTGTTCTTCACATCTGGTTTTCTCCAGGAAGGACTTTGCACTCCCCAAACCTGGTTAGGTTTTCCCTCTGCTAGCCCTGATGCTGCCTGGTCACAGTGACCATTGGGTGCTGTTATCATCTGTTTACTTGTCTGTCTTTTCCATAAGACTGTAAACACCATGAGGGCAAGGCCTGTGTGTGTTTTAATCATTTATGTTACCCATAGTAGGAATGCAATACACAATTGCTGAATGAATTTGGGGAAAGACAAATGAAAGCCTGTCACAGAGAAAAGGCATGCTATAGCATAGAGTTCATTTTAAAACATCACAGGCTTTAACTGTTTACAATAGCCAAGACATGGATACAACTTAAATGTCTATTGACAGATGAATGGATAAAGAAGATATAGTATATATATACAATGGAATGTTACTCAGCCGTAAAAAAGAATGAAATAATGACATTTGCAGCAACATGGACGGACCCAGAGATTATCATACTTAGTGAAATAGGTCAGACAGAGAAACACAAATATTATATGATATTGCTTATATGTGGAATCTAAAATATGACACAAATGAACGTATTTATGAAACAGAAACAGACTCACAGACATAGAGAGAAGACTTGTGGTTGTCAAGGCCAGGACGGGGGTAGGGATGGAGTAGGAGTTTGGGGTTAGCAGATGCAAACTAGTATATATAGGATGGATAAACAAGGTCCTATTGTATAGCACAAGGAACTATATTCAATATCCTATGATAAACCATAACAGAAAAGAATATGAAAAAGAATATGTATATATGTATAACTGAATCACTTTGCTGTACAGCAGAAATTAACACAACATTGTAAATCAACTATACTTCAATAAAATTGAAAATAATAATAATAAAACATCACAGGCTTTAATGTCAGGACTGGATTCCACCCTTGGCTAGGCACTCATTAGCTATGTGACCTGAGCAAGGCACAGAAAACTTTGATCCTTGGTTTGTCCTCACCTTCAGGGGTACAGCTCAGAAGCCCATTATAAGGATTAAAGTAATTGAGAGGAAATACATGTTGTGTGCACAGTGCCTGGAAGCCTAATAACATAATAAGGATTCAATGCACCTTTCTTTTTTTTTTTTTTTTTGCTGTACGCGGGCCTCTCACTGTTGTGGCCTCTCCCATTGCGGAGCACAGGCTCCGGATGCGCAGGCTCAGCAACCATGGCTCACGGGCCCAGCTGCTCCACGGCATGTGGGATCTTCCCGGACCGGGGCACGAACCCGTGTTCCCTGCGTCGGCAGGTGGACTCTCAACCACTGCGCCACCAGGGAAGCCCTTTCATATTCTTTTATTTGGAATTATTCCTAAATTTCCCTCAGTTTCCTCCATCTATAAATACATCCAAATGCTTTCTAATCAGCTCAGTTCAATTCAAAAGAACATATACTGTCCATCTAAGTTCAGTGTGCCCAGGCATATTGATAGAAGCACAAGTAGAAAAGAATGTAGTCTGGTCCATGACCCTGAGGACCTCACAGTGTGAGTGGGATGTGAGTAAGCATACATAAATATAGAAGATTTTAATAAAATTAAACAAATGGGAAGGTAGAGGTAAGCCAAAGGTGCTACAAAATATGGATCAGGTACTCCTAGCCCAACCTAAGATCTGGAAGGTGCTTCTGTGAGAGATTGATAACTTGGCTAAATCTCATAAGATGAATACGTTTAGCCAAGTGAATAGGTATGGGAAAGGCATTCCAGGCGGAGGGAACAGCATGAACAAACGCACTGGGGCAAGTTCAGTTTTGCTGGAGGGGTGAGTTAGAGGCAGGAGTTGGGAAACGAAGCTGATGATAGAGGCAGGAAAGTATCAGAGGTTCTTATATGTATGGCTGAGGAAGGTATGATTTATCATCAGGGTAATGGGGAAACACTGAAGGGTTTTAACAGGGAGTGACATAATCAGAACTGCATTTTAGATGCATCATTGGCATGAACTTGATTTGTAAGTCTCTAAGAAAGTCTTTTTAAAGAGCATCCTGGGACTTCCCTGGTGGTCCACTGGCTAAGGCTCCATGCTCCCGATGCAGGCGGCCCAGGTTCAATCCCTGGTCAAGGAACTAGATCCCACATGCCCCCACTAAAAAGATCCTGCACACCACATGCCACAACTAATACCTGGCGCAGCCAAACAGAAAAAAAAAAAAAAAGAGCATCCCCTCTAGGTCATTACCCCAGAAACCCATTTATTTGTTTCATTCAATATTCATTTGGCAAATACTTATTGAGCACTTACTAGGAGTAAAGCATCATGCTTGAGCCTGTGGGATCTACAGAGGTACATATTATTTTTCTACCTGCTGCCAAGGAGTTCACAGACTATTGGGGAAGACGAGGCATCTATCTGAGTAATAGTATTAGGACATGGAAAGTGATAAGAGGCATGAGACCAAAAGAGATATGCAGATAAAAGTCTATAGACATGTTTCTCAATCTATTCCTTGGACCAGATGCAGACTACATAATAACCCCTCAAGATGATTCATAATACATGGGCTGTCCAGAAATTCTGTTTTAGTGGGGCAGGTTTAGGATTCCCCAGGACATTCCAGTGCACAGCCAGATTTGAGAACCATTGCCAGAGAGCTCTGAGGAAGGAGAGGTTACATTTTTAAAGGGGCCGGTGATGAAGGGCTTCATGGAGTAGGAAGCATTTGAGCTGTGTCTAGACAGATGAGTAGAATTTGGACAGCAGATGTCTGGCAAGGCCATTCAAGGTGGCAGGTGCATAGGCTATGGTGGGATGCAGGAAAAGAAACCACACATTGGGAGAACCCCAAGAGCTGTACATGACTGTAACATAAAGAGGTGTAATGGTGGTTTGGGACCAGATCAAGGAGGCAAAGGAGTTGATACTTTAATTGCTAGATAATGATTAAACATTACTAAGTTTTCAAAAAATGGAATGACATAACCAGAACTGTATTTTAGAGCCCTTGGGTCACTGAAGAAATGTCTGAATGAGGCTAGATCACCTGTTAGAAAATGATTGAAAAAATCTTAGTGTAAGATGACCAGCTGAACAAGGGATAATTATAGTAACAGCTACCATTTACTATGCTTGGAGTTAAGATAATTGTTTTGCTTTATTCTCCTTCTTTAAGCCTTGAAAGAACCCTAGGAAATGAATAGGAACAAGTCCATGATTTCTTACCCATAATTCCAAAATCCAATAAGCTCTAAAAACCACAAGTTTTTCATAAAAGGTAGGCTTTTTCAGAAGCCTACCTGAACCAACATGAGCCATGTTATAGTCTTTATTTTTTCTACATTAGATGAACGTTAATATGTCTTACTACAGAAATAGTACCACATTTGATCACAGCGTGCTGCCTTAGACAGAATAGAATATAGAATTTGTAATCCGTAACCTTTCAAAAATTGAAAAATTTTTGAATTCCGAAGTACGTCTGGCCCAAGGGTTTTGTAAAGGGATTATAGACCTAAATTAGCATTGTTTTGTAAAGGCTGAAACTAAATCTTAGAGAACCCAAGTAATTTTCCAAGGAAAGAGGAAGAAATGGGGCCTGAGCTCCTATGAAGGGGAAGACATGGATGGAAGAGGCTTTACAGAGGTAGCGCTAACAGGATTTCATGTTGAATGTAAGGGAGGTGATTATGTATGTTGGTGTCAAAATACGATTGGAATTCTTGAATGTGAGTTCTAATGGCTCTGTAGTTAGAGATGTGTGGGCAGAAAGGCCCTCATGAAGAAAAGGGTGTAGGTAGATATAGATAAGAAAGTAGCAAAGTGATAGGATATTAAATCTTCCAAAAGGCTCTCTGCACCGAAACATCTTTTCTCTCTTATTGTCCATCAAAGGCAACTAAAATTTCTTATTACTTCTTTTTTTAAAAAATATTTCTTATTACTTTTTAAAAAAAAATCTTATTACTTCTTCTTTTTTTAATATAGTTGTGTAATTCCAGAAAGTTTCTTACATATATATATATATTTTTTTTTTAAATTTTTTTATTTTGGCTGCGTTGGGTCTTTACTGCTGCTTACGGGTTTTTCTCTAGTTGTGGTGAGCGGGGGCTACTCTTTGTTGAGGTGCGCAGGCTTCTCATCGCAGTGGCTTCTCTTGTTGTGGAGCACAGGCTCTAGGTGCGCAGGCTTCAGTAGTTGCGGCATGCAGGCTCAGTAGTTGCGGCATGCATGCTCAGTAGTTGCGGCATGCAGGCTCAGTAGTTGTGGCTCACGGGCTCTAGAGCACAGGCTCAGTAGTTGTGGTGAATGAGCTTAGTTGCACCACAACCTGTGGGATCTTCCCAGACCAGGGCTCAAACCCATGTCTCCTGCATTGGCCAACGCATTCTTAACCACTGCGCCACCAGGGAAGTCCTCTTATTACTTCTTTGAGTGAAAGCTTTGAAGGCCCTAAGTGAGAAGGGCTTCAGGGAAGAATAATGCCTTTCTCCTTCCACCTCACTCACTCTATCTACTCGCCTGAAAATACAGTGGACCCGCACGCCTCCTGCCTTTGCCTATGCTGTTCCTTTAGCCTCGAATTCAGAGCCCCTGCCTCTCTCCAATGAAAACCCACTTATCCTTCAATCTTACCTCCTTTGGGAAAGACTCCTTGAATGCGCCAGGCCAAACTAATTTTTCACCTCACTGTATTTTCATGGATCCCATACACAGACTTTGTTAGGTAATTGTTTACGTAAGTGCCTTCACTAAACAGGGATCAAAAGTTTTGAATTGGTCTGTTTAGCTAGCCTAGCAGTCAACTGAAGTTACAGTGATGGAATGACATCGTCTTTGCCCTGGAGAAAGATCCCACAGGTCAGTAAACCATTATGATAAGCTGGAGTGTGATAAGCACTGAGACAGAAGTCAGCAGAGGGAGGCACTTAGCCTAGAACTGAGAGAGGACAGGAGGCTTGGGAAACAATGCCTTGAATGAGACTTGAGTGTGTAGGGGTTACCTACTGTGTCTCTTTCCTGCTTACAATCTTTAGAGGCCTTCCAGTACCTACAGAATAAAATCCTAAATCCTTAACTCAGACTCCAAGTTTCTGCATGCTCCTACTGTAATAGATAATTCCAGCTTTTTGTACACTGCAAGGTAGGAGCTACCCTGGGTACACTACAGGTATAGATAAAGAGTAGGAAGAGAGTTTAAACAGGGATAGAATTCTAGGCACATTTTATGCCTTCACCTAGGAACAAGTAATGTGAAGTGGGAGGGAGGCAAGAGAATTGATACACACGAGAGTGATTATAGTGCCCATCCATGGGATCTAATCTGGGTATATGGGGAAATGAAGACAGCAGGGGAGACTAGACAGGGAAGAAGTATTGGGGCCTGAGGATTCATGTGATGGGGCCAAAATGTTGCTGGAGTTGAGGTATCAGAATAGGCAGTCTTAAATAGGAGGTGGTGATGCAGGAGTAAGATACTTGAAATTGATGTGTTGGAGATGGTCCAGTTATTGGTAAAGACAAAGTCTAAGGTGTATCCATGGAAACCAGTGGCTGAAGTCGGGGTGAAGACAAGGTCATCAGAAATGAAGCCAGGGTGTTGGAAGGATTACCTATATGGATTCTGAATTTTCTTGTTGTTATGGGTGTCGTAGGGAAGGGAGAGGAATGAGCCAGGTGCTAAAATCGTCATTAAAGAAGAGGATTGGCCAGGGATGTTGTAGATGACTTCCATAGGAGCAGTGGGTTTAGTTTGGTATCCTGTTAGTAGCAGTTGGTATCTCTAAGGAAGAAGAAGTGATTTGGAAGCAACAGTGAAGAGCTAAGAGAACCCTTTACCCACCTCCTGGCCCAGGAGTAGAGGAATGTGGCCGAAAAAAAGCCACACTTGGGAGAGCATCAGGGGAAGCTGTGTCTTCAGGGGAGACAGCAGTTTGAGTTACAGTAAAGAGGCAGAGGGCATGTTCCTAAATGAGACTGAAGGTCTGAGGAATTTTCCTGACCACTGACTGTGATTTCCAGATTGCTCAGTGGAAGGGTTGGGGAGGTGAGGGAAGGGTGAGAAGTGAGATTCAACTGGGGATGTTATAAAGGTCTGTGGGAGGTAAAGCCCTGTGTTAATGGGCTAGCTTGGCTTTCCAACAATGACCAAGGTAAACAGGGATATAAGGCATGATGGCCTGTTGTTTTAGGGGATGCTGAGTCATTGGCTAACTATTGCCCACTACAGCTTTCATGGTGATGCAGGGGATATGGTCGTGAGGGAGACACGGTAGTCTTATTAGGACCACGTGGGACTCTGGGGGCTGCTTTTAAAGGCAGCAGTGGGCAGTTCATGACTGGGGCAGGAGGGGTTTTACAAGTAACATGGGGAGCTCTAGATGCCTCCTATTTAGCATGCAGCATATGTGGTTGCAACCACAGGAGGGGCAGTCTTACCAAGAGCACTGGCCTGGGGCTGGACACTTAACAGGCTTTGTACCCATTTGACTGAAACCTTACAATAACTCCATGTCTCGGGCATTATTAGCCCCATTTTATACATGCAGAGAAGTTAGTAGCTTCCTCAAGATCACGCATCTGTCAGAGCTGGGCTTCTTGCCCATATCTAACGTGAAGGCTGAAAAGTACTGACTTGATCTGATGGGTGATGGAGAGATGGTATGTGTAGTCATTGGTTCTTGCACGTTTATGATGGAAGCTTTTAACTTTTCTATCCTAGGTCTGTTCAGAGGGCAGGTGGGAGGATTTTACACAGCACTTCTACGCTCTGTTGTTCCTACCCTTTCCTTGGGGGCTTTGGAATCAATCATTGGTACCAAGAACACAGACCACTTTTCCCTTGTTACAGCTCTTGTAGTATTGAGGATTGAATCAAAGCCCTTTTATTCATAAAGGCTGACTCAGATGCTAATATTAATCAACTTTTATTTCTTTACATCTTAGATAGGATTTGACAGCTCTTTTCTTGGGCTTGTAATTTCTTGACTTCTACTGCCTTCCCCAAGCCTTGGATTTTTGAGTTTGCATTCTCCTTAAGGGTCTTGCATTTGCCTACCAGAAGAATGTTCAACATTATAAACTGTTGCCATTTGATGTTGGTCACTGTTTCTCCCTGTGGAAGGCACTATTCAGCGATTTGCAGAAATTCAGGAATGAGTTCACTTTTCTTTTAAAATCAGCATCAAAAGAGTGTCTTCTCCTTTGGGAACTTATTTTATATATATTTTGATGGCGACTTTCACTTCCTGAGTCACTGCGAATCCACTGAGCACCCGTAGTCCTCGTTCACTGTGCTGGGATATATGTCATTGTAGATATAAACTCAGGGAGCTGTGACGCAGGAGCGGGTTTCCAAGCAGCCTGCCACAGCAGGGCAAACTCCAGAGAAGGTGGAGGAGCTCCCTGTACCATAGTTTATAAACCAGAAGTCAGGACATGTGATTTGATACAGAATTTATTCTCACTTGCAGGTCTATTTTGAAAGGGTATAACAACACTAACTTGTATTTTGTTATCTGGCTCTGCATTTTTTTATCACCTTTTAAATTACTTTAAACCACTGCCTTGAAAATACAAGATACATGGTAATGGTGTAATATAGTTAAGTGTTTTTTTTTAACTTTATTGAAATATAGTTGATTTACAATGTTGTGTTAATTTCTCCTGTACAGCAAAGTGACTCAGATATATATATATATATATATATATATATATATATATATATATATATGTATGTGTGTGTATATACATATATATATTTTTTTCTTTTTCATATTCTTTCCCATTATGGTTGTCACAGGATATTAAATATAGTTCCCTGTGCTATATATACAGTAGGACCTTATTGTTTATCCATACTACATATAATAGTTTGCCTCTGCTAATCCCAATTTCCATTCCTTCCCTTCCCTACCCACCCTTCCCCTTGGCAACCACAAGTCTGCTCTCTATATCTGTGAGTCTGTTTTGTTTCGTAGATATGTTGATTTGTATTGTATTTTAGATTCCACATATAAGTGATATCATATGGTATTTGTCTTTCTGACTTATTTCTTTTAGTATGATAATCTCTAAGTCCATCCATGTTGCTGCAAATGGCATTATTTCATTATTTCTTATGGCTAATATCCCATTGTATAAATATACCACATCTTTTTTTATCCATTCATCTGTTGATGGACATAGGTTGTTTCCATGTCTTGGCTATTGTGAATAGTGCTGCTATGAAAATAGGGATGCATATATGTTTTTGAATTATAGTTTTGTCTTGGTATAGTCCCAGCAGTGGGATTGCTGGGTCATATGTCAACTCAACTTTTAGTTTTTTGAGGAACCTCCATATAGTTTTCCATAGTGGCTGCACCAGTTTACATTCCCACCAAAAGTGTATGAGGGTTCCCTTTTCTTCACACCCTCTCCAGTATTTGTTATTTGTAGACTTTTAAATGATGACCATTGTGACTGGTGTGAGGTGATACCTCACTGTAGTTTTTATTTGAATTTTTCTGATTATTAGTGATGCTGAGCATCTTTTCATGTGCCTATTGGCCATCTGTATGTCTTCTCTGGAGAAATGTCTATTTAGTCTTCTGCCTATTTGTTGATTAGGTTGCTTTTTTGTTGTTTAGTTAAGTGTTTAAACAGTGCCTGGCCCACAGTGATGTCATGTAAGGCATGTGTATGTCAAATAGGCATGTAATGCCTGTCTTGGTTATTATTATTATCATCATCATTATCATTCCTTAGATTCCTGAAAAAGAAATACTGAATGAGAGACGTCTGTTTGGTGGAGTCTTTTCCCCCTAGTTAGACTATACATATTCATGTAGATAGAATAATACCACATTTAGAGAATGGGAGTTCAGACTTGTAACCTTCTCACACTGGTCTCCCTATTCTTCTAGAATAGCAATGTCTTTGTTTTTCTTGGCTGATTGCTACCTCTTTGGTTAATTTCCATATCAAAGACATAAATCCCTTCTGTTAAGAGGACACCACTGTCTTTTGTCTTAGGTTGTTCCTACAGTATCTGGAATTGTTTTGGTCTTTGCTTCCCTGATGAGGTATTTGAGTCTTGTTCCATGCAGATCAGAAGCATGTAGATAACTTGTTCCTATGTGCATCCTAAGGTGTCCGTGGGAAAAAAAAGTTTTAAATTCTATACAGTTACAGTGCATGCCTTATATGAACCAGCTAATTTTTCTAAATGTTCATTCACTGATTCATTCATTCAACAAACATTTGGTGCTCCCCAGGGCTCTAGTACTGGGGGTACCAAAATAAATGAGACACTATCCTTGCCTTGAAAGGATGTTGAAAGACTTGTAAATCAAGGATTCATTCATTCACCTCATTTTTATTGAGCACCTGCTATGGGCCAAATATGCTTTTGGGCACTGGTGCTATAGCGGTGAACACATACTGACAAAGTACCTGTCCTCAAGGAGTTTACATTCTGACGGAGGGATATAGATGGTATATTGGGCATTGATAGATGCTACGAAGAAGTGTAAACTAAGATGTACTGGTCAATGGGTTTTGTTGTAGACAACCAAATCTGTAGTTGCCAGCTTGAGCAGAAAGGATTTTTAATAGGTTATGTTAGGGACCTCCAGAAAGGCTGGGGATGAGCTTGTATGCTACAACTAAGGGAAACGTCCAACGTGGGACCATTCCAGTGGGAACTCATCGATGCTACCGCCCAGTGCACAGCATGGGAACATCTGTCACAGCTGCTCCACAGGGGATCCCCTCTCCCCCTGCGTGGCTACACCCTCATGTGCTCATTTCCCACGCCCCACAGACACCTGTGCTTGGCAGAATTCTAGCTGAAAGACTGCCTGGGAAATATAGTTCTGAGCTTTCCAGGATCTGTGTTAGGGGAAGGCTCACTGGGAAGAAAAACTAATTTAAAACCTTTGGTGGATGTTGAATCCCCTTCTAATTACTCCCCTCTCCTTCCTTTGCCATGCCAGCTTCCTAAAAGAAAAGGTACAGTCAATTTTTTACTCCCTCACCTCCCATTCACTCTGGAAGCCACTGCAGCTTTGCTTCTGCCATGACATTCTTTTGCAGTGTCCACGAAATGGTTTCCATCTTGACAGATTCCACCAGACGCTTTTCCATCTTTATTTTACAGAACTTCTTTGCTGCACTTGCCACTGTGGGCACTCGTTCCTCATGAATACTGCACACTCCTTCTCTTTCTCTCCTAACTTCATACCTCTCTGCTTCTTCTTAGACTTTCTTCTTGGCCTCTGCTATTGTCCTATGACTCTGATCTTACCGCACATTCCCTTCCATGATCCCATCCAGTCTCATGGCCTCAACAACCATTTCTAATAATAACAGCAAGCATTAAAATTTAATGAGCACTTATCATGCCTTCTAAATGCTTTATGTGTACTTATTAATTTAATCCTTATAACAGCTGTGTTAGTTTTCTAGTGAGGCCTTAACAAATTACCACCAGTTTAGTAGTTTACAATAGCATTAAAAAGTTATTATCTTACAGTTCTGGAGATCAGATGCCTAAAATCAAGGTGTTTGCCAATGTCATTCCTTCTGGAGGCTCTAGAGAAGAATCCCTCTCCTTACCTTTTCTAGCTTCTGGAGGCTACCTGCTTTCCCTGGCTCGTGGACCCTTCCTCCATTTTTAAGGCCAGCACGTAGCATCTTCATCCCCTACCTCCCTCATGTCTACTTGCATTGACACATCTCCTTTTCTGACTCTCCCGCTTCCCTCTTATAAGGACCCTTGTGATTACATTAGGCCCTTCCGGATAATAGAGGATAAGCTTCCCATCTGAAGATCCTTACCTTAATCACATCTGCAAAGTCCTTTCTCCCATGCAAGGTAACGGAGTCACAGGTTTCAGGGACTAGGATGTGGACCTCTTTGAGGTGCCATTATCTTACTTATGACATCCACCCTTTGAGGAATGCAATTATTATCTCAGATAAGGCAACAAATACAGAATAGTTAAGTAATTTGCTCTGAGTTGTAAAGCTAATAAATAGCAGAGCTGGCATTTAAACTCAGTTGGACTTCAGAGTCCATGCTCTTAAGCTCCATGCTAACCAATAAACTAATACTGTAATGCCAAATCTAAATTTCTAACCCTTATAGGATTCACATGTATAACTACCTGTTAGATGGCTTCCCTAAAAATGCAACCCATCACATTCCAAACTGGGCTCATCATCTCTCTCCAATATCTATATCTCCAGTCCTTAGTGTTAGTTTCAGGTACTAACATTCATCTCTCACCCAATTTAGAAACCTGGGCATTGTCCTGGAGTCCCTCCTCCCCTTTCCTTCAGACCCAGTCAATCTCCAGGTCCAGTCCATACCACTGTCTGCACATTCATCTGTCCCCTTCTTCCATTCCCACCAACATTGCCCAAGTCCAGCCTCTCATCATTTTTACTTGACCATTGTAGTGGCCTCTTAATTGGTTTCTGGTCTCTAATCAGCATGAAGTATAAATCGAACCATGTCATATCCCCATGTAAAACTCATCAGTATCTCTCCATCCAACTCTGAAAATTAAGCTCAGCTACTTTAAGGAGACTTGATCTGTACTTCCTTCTCCAGCCTTACACACTGAACACTGGGGCTCCAATAATATGGAATTCCTATTCTTCCCATATATGACCTGTTATTTCACATGCCATGCCTCCCTTGTTGATGCTCTTCTCTCATCTGAACTGCCTTTCCTGCTGTTCTTTGCTTGACTGCCTGTTTTATCAGAGGAGTTATCTCTAGGAAGCCTTCTTTGTACCCTCCCCCGTGTTGGCATCATGATCTTTTCTGATCTCTATGTTCTCAGAACAAGCTTTGTGCTATGTACCTAATAACTTTCTGTTTTATGCTAGAATGATCAATTTGCGTCTGCCTCCCTCATTCCACAAGCTTAGAAAGGTCAGGGACTGTTTTTCCTGTTTTTTTTTAATTGAAGTACAATTGACATAAAACATTATATTAGTTTTAGGTATATAACATAATGATCTGATAATTGTATACAATGAAAAATGATCACTACAATAAGTCTGCAAACATCCATCACCATATGCGTAGTTACAATTGTTTTCTTGGGATGAGAACTTTTAAGATTTGCTCTCCTATAGCAACTTTCAAACATGCAACACAGTGTTATGAACTACAGTCACCATGTTGTACATTACATCTTCATGACTTACTTATTCTATAACTGGATGTTTTACCTTTTGACCCTCTTTACCCATTTCTTCTACCTCCCACCCCCCACCTCTGGCAACCACCAGTCTGTTCCCTGTATCTATGAACTTGATGGGGTTTTTGTTTTGTTCTTTTAGTTTACAAATGTAAGTGAAATCATACAGTATTTTTCTTTCTCTGTCTGCCTTATTTCACTTAACATAATGCCCTTAAGGTCCCTCCATGTTGTCAAAAATGACAAGATTTCCTTCTTTTATGGCTGAATAGTATTCCATCGTGTGTGTGTGTGTGTGTGTGTGTATCATTTTCTTTTATCCATTCATCTGTCAATGGACATTTAGGTTGTCTCCATATATTGGCTATTGTAAATAATGCTGCAGTGAATATGGGGGTGCTTATGTGTTTTTGAGGTACTGCTTTCCTTTTATTTAGAAAAATAACCAGAAGTGAAATTGCTGGAGATCATATGGTAGTTCTATTTTTAATTTTTTGAGGAATCTCCTTACTGTTTTCCACCAATTTAAGTGGCTGCACCAATTTACATTCCCACCAACAGTGCACAAGAGTTTCCTTTTCTCTACATCCAAGCTACCACTTCTTAGTTCTTGTCTTTCTCATAATAGCTGTTCTAACAGCTGTAAGGTAATATATCACTGTGGTTTTGATTTGCATTTCCCTGCTTATTAATATATTATGTTGAGAAACTTTCATGTACCTGTTGGCCATCTGTATGTCTTCTTTGGAAAAAGATCTATTCAGATCTTCTGCCCATTTTAAAATTGGATTCTTTGTTTTATTACTATTGAGTTGTATGAGTTTTTTTAATATACTTTAACCCCTTATCAAATATATGATTTGCAAATATTTTCTCCCATTCGGTACATTGCCTTTTCATGTTGTTGTTGGTTTCCTTTGATGTGCAGAAGCTTTTTAGTTTGATGTAGCCCCACTTGTTTATTTTTACTTTTGTTGCCTTGGCTTTTGGAGTCAGGTCCAAAAAGTCATAACCAAGACTGATGTCAAGGAGCCTACTACCTATGTTTTCTTATAGGAGTTTTATGGTTTCAGGTCTTATGTTCAAGTCTTTAATCCATTTTGAGTTAATTTTTGTGTATGGTGTAAGATAGTGGTCTGACTTCATTCTTTTGCATGTGGCTGTCCAGTCTTCCAAATACCATTTATTGAAGAGACTGTTATCCCCATTGTATATTCTTGGCTCCTTTGTTGTAAAATAATTGACCATATATGTGTGGATTTATTTCTGGGCTCTCTGTTCTATTCTGTTCATCTATGTGTATGTTCTCATACCAATACCATACTGCTTTGATTAATATAGCTTCATAATAAAGTCTAAAATCAGGACATATGATACTCCAGCTTTGTTGTTATTTCTCAAGATTGCTTTTGCTATTTGAGATCTTTTGTGGTTCCATAAAATTTTCAGAATTGTTTGTTGGAATTTTGGAATTTAGATAGGGATTGCATTGAATTCATAGATTTCTGTGGGATATCTTTCCATTTATTTGTGTCTTCTTCAGTTACTTTCACTAATGTCTTTTTTTCTTACTTGATTCTTTTTAAAAAGTTTTTTATTGGAGTATAGTTGATTTACAATGTTGTTACTTTCTGCTGTACAGCAAAGTGAATCAGTTATACATATACATATATACACACTTCTTAAGATTCCTTTCCCATATAGGTCATTACAGAGTATTCAGTAGAGTTCCCTGTGCTATAGAGTAGGTCCTTATTAGTTACGTGTGTTATATATAGTAGTGTGTATATGTCAATCCCAAACTCCCAATTTATCCCACCCCTCCCCTCCTTTTCCCTGCTGGTAACCATAAGAATTTTTTCTACATCTTTGACTCTATTTCTGTTTTGTAAATAAGTTCATTTGTACCATTTTTTTTAGATTCAACATAGAAGTGTTATTATACAATATTTGTCCTTCTCTGTCTGACTTACTTCACTCAGTATGACAATCTCTAGGTCCATCCATGTTGCTGCAAATGGCATTATTTCATTCTTTTTGATGGCTGAGTAATATTCCATTGTATATATGTGCCACATCTTATTTCTTTTTAACATCTTTATTGGAGTATAATTGCTTTACAGTGGTGTGTTAGTTTCTGCTTTATAACAAAGTGAATCAGTTATACATACACATATGTTCCCATATCTCTTCCCTCTTTCATCTCCCTCCCTCCCACCCTCCCTATCCCACCCCGCTACGTGGTCACAAAGCACCAAGCTGATCTCCCTGTGCTATGTGGCTGCTTCCCACTAGCTGTCTATTTTATGTTTGGTAATGTATATATGTCCATGCCACTCTCTCACTTTGTCACAGCTTACCCTTCCCCCTCCCCATATCCTCAAGTCCATTCTTTTGTAGGTCTGTCTCTTTACTCCCATCTTGCCCCTAGGTTCTTTGTGACCTTTTTTTTTTTTTTAACATTCCATATATATGTGTTAGCACACAGTATTTGTTTTTCTCTTTCTGACTTACTTCACTCTGTATGACAGACTCTAGGTCCATCTACCTCACTACAAATAACTCAATTTCTTTTCTTTTTATGGTTGAGTAATATTCCATTGTATATATGTGCCACATCTTCTTTTTCCATTCCTCTGTCAATGGACATTTATGTTGCTTCCATGTCCTGGCTATTGTAAATAGTGCTGCAGTGAACATTGGGGAGCATGTATCTTTTCAAATTATGGTTTTATCTAGGTATATGCCCAGGAGTGGGATTGCTGGATCATATGGTAGTTCTATTTTTAGTTTTTTAAGGAACCTCTATACTGTTCTTCTTAGTGGCTGTACCAATTTACATTTCCAGCAACAGTGTGGAAGTGTTCCCTTTTCTCCACATCCTCTCCAGCATTTATTGTTTGTAGATTTTTTGATGATGGCCATTTTGACCAGTGTGAGGTGATACCTCATTATAGTTTTGATTTGCATTTCTCTAATAATTGGAGAAATGATGTTGAGCATGTTTTCATGTGCTTTTTTTGCCATCTGTATGTCTTCTTTGGAGAAACGTCTATTTAGATCTTCTGCCCATTTTTTGATTGGGTTGTTTGTTTTTTATTGAGCTGCATGAGCTGTTTGTATATTTTGGAGATTAATCCTTTGTCTGTTGCTTTGTTTGCAAATATTTTCTCCCATTCTGTGGGTTGTCTTTTCATTTTGTTTATGCTTTCCTTTGCTGTGCAAAAGTTTTTAAGTTTAATTAGGTTCAATTTGTTTATATTTTTTTAATTTTCATTAGGAGGTGGATCAAAAAAGATCTTGCTTTGATTTATGTCAGAGAGAATTCTGCCTATTTTTCCTCTAAGAGTTTTATAGTATATGGCCTTACCTTTAGGTCTTTAATCCATTTTGAGTTTATTTTTGTGTATGGTGTTAGGAAGTGTACTAATTTCATTAGTTTACATGTAGCTGTCCAGTTTTCCCAGCACCACTTATTGAACAGGATGTCTTTTCTCCATTGTATATTCTTACCTCCTCTATCATAGATTGGTTGATCATAGGTGCGTGGGTTTATCTCTGGACTTTCTGTTCCGTTGAGCTATATTTCTGTTTTTGTGCCAGTACCATACTGTTTTGATTACTGTAGCTTTGTAGTATAGTCTGAAGTCACAGAGCCTGATTCTTCCAGTTCCGTTTTTCTTTCTCAAGATTGCTTTGGCTATTTGGGGTCTTTTGTGTTTCCATACAAATTGTGAACATTGTCATTCTAATTCTGTAAACAATGCCATGGTAATTTGATAGGGATTGCATTGAATCTGTAGATTGCTTTGGGTAGTGTAGTCATTTTGAAAATATTGATTCTTCCAATGCAAGAACATGGTATATCTCTCCATCTGTTTGTGTCACCTTTGATTTCTTTCATCGGTGTCTTATAGTTTTCTGAGTACAGGTCTTTTGTCTCCTTAGGTAGGTTTATTCCTAGGTATTTTATCCTTTTAATGTGATGGTAAATGGGATTGTTTCTTTAATTTCTCTTTCTGATAATTTATTTTTTGTGCATATGAATGCAAGAGATTTCTGTGTATTAATTTTGTATCCTGCAACTTTACCAGATTCATTGATGAGCTCTAGTAGTTTTCTGGTAGCATTTCTAGGATTTTCTGTGTATAGTATCATATCATCTGCAAACAATGACAGTTTTACTTCTTCTTCTCCAATTTAGATTCCTTTTATTTCTTTTTCTTCTCTGATTGTCATGGCTAGGACTTCCAAAACTATGTTGGATAAAAGTGGCAAGAGTGGACATCCTGATCTTGTTCCTGATCTTAGAGGAAATGCTTTCAGTTTTCACCATTGAGAATGATGTTTGCTGGAGCTTCTCGTATATGGCCTTTATTATGTTGAAATAGGTTCCCTCTATGCCCACTTTCTGGAGATTTTTAATCATAAATGGGTATTGAATTTTTTCGAAAGCTTTTCCTGTATCTATTGAGATAATCATATGGTTTTTATTCTTCAATTTGTTAATATGGTGTATCACATTGATTTGTGTATATTGAAGAATCCTTGCATCCCTGGGATAAATCCCACTTGATCATGGTGTATGATCCTTTTAATGTCTTGTTGGATTCAGTTTGCTTGAAATTTGTTGAGGACTTCTGCATTTATGTTCATCACTGATATTGACCTGTAATTTTCTTTCTTTCTTTTTTGTGGTATCTTTGTCTGGTTTTGGTATCAGGGTGATGGTGGCCTCATAAAATGAGCTTGTGAGTGGTCTTTCCTCTGAAATTTTTTGGAAGAGTTTGAGCAGGATGGGTGTTAGCTCTTCTCTAAATTTTTGATAGAATTTACCTGTGAAGCCATCTGGTCCTAGAATTTTGTTTGTTGGAAGTTGTTAAATCACAGTTTCAATTTCATTACTTGTGATTTGTCTGTTCATAGTTTCTATTTCTTCCTGGTTCAGTCTTGGAAGGTTGTACCTTTCTAAGAATTTGTCCATTTCTTCTAGGTTGTCCATTTTATTGGCATATAGTTGCTTGTAGTAGGCTCTTTTGATCCTTTGTATTTCTGTGGTGTCAGTTGTAACTTCTCTTTTTTCATTTCTAATTTTATTGATTTGAGCCCTCTCCCTTTTTTCTTGATGAGTCTGGCTAATAGTTTATCTATTTTGTTTATCTTGTCAAGTAACCAGCTTTTTGTTTTATTGATCTTTTCTATTGTTTTCTTCATCTCTATTTCATTTATTTCTGCTCTGATTTTTATAGTTTCTTTCCTTCTACTGACTTTGGATTTTGTTTGTTCTTCTTTCTCTAGTTGCTTTAGTTGTAAGTTTAGGTTGTTTGTTTGAGATTTTTCTTATTTGCTGAGGTAAGATTGTATTGCTCTAAACTTTCCTCTTAGAACTGCTTTTGCTGCATCCCATAGGGGTTGGGTCATTGTGTTTTCATTGTCATTTATCTCTATGTGTTTTTTTATTTCCTCTTTTATTTCCTTGGTGATCTGTTGGTTGTTTAGTAATATGTTGTTTGGTCTCCACATGTTTGTGTTTTTTACATGTTTTTTTTTTCTTTTACTTGATTTCTAATCTCATAGTGTTGTGGTTGGAAAAGACGCTTGATATGATTTCAATTTTCTTAAATTTACCAAGGCTTGATTTGTGGCCCAGTATGTGATCTATCCTGGAGAATGTTCCATGTGCACTTGAGAAGAAAGTGTATTCTTCTGCTTTTGGATGCAGTGTTCTACAAATATCAGTTAAGTCCATCTGTCTCTAATGTGTCATTTAAGGCCTGTGTTTCCTAATTGGCTTTCAGTTTGGATGATCTGTCCATTGGTGTTAAGTGGGGTGTTAAAGTCCCCCACTGTTGTTGTGTTACTGTCAATTTCCCTGTTTATGGCTATTAGCATTTGGCTCGTATATTGAGGTGCTCCCATGGTGGGTGCATATATGTTTACAATTGTTTTATCTTCTCCTTGTATTGATCCCTTATCATTATGTAGTGTCCTTCCTTGTCTCTTGTAACAGTCTTTGTTTTAAAGTCTATTTTGTCTGATATGAGTATTGCTACTCCAGGTTTCTTTTGGTTTCTATTTGCATGGAATATCTTTTTTTTCAATCCCCTCACTTTCAGTCTGTATGTGTTCCTAGATCTGAAGTGGGTCTCTTGTAGACAGCATATATATGGGTTTTGTTTTTGTATCCATTCAGCCAGTCTGTGTCTTTTAGTTGGAGCATTTAAACCGTTTATATTTAACATAATTATATTGTCATTTTCTTAACTGTTCTGGATTTGTTTTCGTAGGTCCTTTTTCTTCCCTTCCTCTTTCATTCTCTTCTTTCGTGATTTGATGACTGTCTTTGGTATTGTGTTTGAGTTGCTTTTTCTTTTTTGTGTTTGTATCTATTGTAGTTTTTTGGTTTGCTGTTCCCATGAAGTTTTGATATAGCAGTCTATGTATGTAAAAGGTTGTTTTAAGTTGCTGCTCTCTTTCCCACCTAAAGAAGTTTCTTTAGCATTTCTTGTAAGGCTGGTTTGGTGGTGCTGAATTCTCTTAGCTTTTGCTTGTCTGTAAAGCTTTTGATTTCTCCGTCGAATCTGAATGAAAGCCTTGCTGGGTAGACTATTCTTGGTTGTAGGTTTTTCCCTTTCATCACTTTAAATATATTGTGCCATTCCACTCTGGCCTGCAGAGTTTCTGCTGAAAAAGCAGCTGATAACCTTATGGGGATTCCTTTGTATGTCATTGGTTGCTCTTCCCTTGTTGCTTTTAATATTTTTTCTTTGTCTTTAATTTTCGTCAATTTGATTATGTGTCTTGCAGAGTGTCTCCTTGGGTTCATCCTATATGGGACTCTCTGCACTTCCTGGACTTGAGTGTGTGTTTCCTTTCTCATATTAGGGAAGTTATCAGCTATGATACCTTCATATATTTTCTCAGGCCCTTTCTCTTTCTCTTCTCCTTCTGGGACCCCTATAATGTAAATGTTGGTGCATTTAATGTTGTCCCAGATGTCTCTGAGACTGTCCTCATTTCTTTTCTTTCTTTTTTCTTTATTCTGTTCTGTGGCAGTGATTTCCACCACTCTGTCTTCCAGCTCACTTGTTTGTTTTTCTGCCTCCGTTATTCTGCTGTTGATTCCTTCTAGTATATTTTTCATTTCAGTTACGTTATTATTCATCTCTGTTTGTTTGTTCTTTAAATCTTCTAGCTCCTTGTTAAACATTTCTTGTATCTTCTCGATCCGTGCCTCCACTCTCTTCCTGAGTTTTTGGATCATCTTTACTATCACTACTCTGAATTCTTTTTTAGGTAGATTGCCTATCTCCTCTTCATTTAGTTGTTCTGGTCAGTTTTTATTATGTTCCTTTGTTTTCAGCATATTTCTTCTTCATCTCATTTTGTCTGACTTTCTGTGTTCGTGGTCTCCATTCCACAGGCTACAGGATCGTAGTTCCCCTTTCTTCTGGTGTCTGCCCCGTCGTGGATGAGGTTGATCTAGGAACTTGTGCAGGCTTCCTGGTGGGAGGGACTGGTGCCTGCCCTCTGATGGGTAGAGCTGGGTCTTGTCCCTCTGATGGGCAGGGCTGTGTCAAGGAGTATGTTTTGAGGTAACTGTGAGCTCATTATGACTTAGGCAGCCTGTCTGCTGATGTGTGCAGCTGTGTTCCTACCTTTCTGGTTGTTTGGCCTGAGGAGTTCCAGCTTTGGAGACCGTAGGCTCTTGGGTGGGGCCAGGCCTTGGTGCCCAATTGGGGACCTCTGGAAGAGCTCACACTGAACAATATTCTCTGGGGCCTCTGCCAACAGTATCCTTGCCCACAGAGTGAACTACAGCCAACCCCTGCCTCCCCAGGAGACCCTCCCAGACCCCTAGTTAGGTCTAGCCCCAGTTCCTATGTAAGTATTGCTTTTTGCTGGGTCCCAGCACATGTGAGGTCTTTTGTGCACCCTCCAAGAGTGGAGTCTCTGTTTCTCCCAGCCCTCTGGAGCTCTTGCATTCAGGCCCCACTGGCCTTCAAAGCCAAATGCACTGGGGTTTCTTCCTCCTGATTCCTGACCCTCAGACTGTCTTGGAGGGCTATTTTTTTTTTTTTTTTTTTTTTTGCGGTACGCAGGCCTCTCACTGTTGTGGCCCCTCCCACTGCGGAGCACAGGCTCCGGACGCGCAGGCTCAGCGGCCATGGCTCATGGGCCCAGCCGCTCCACGGCGTGCGGGATCCTCCCGGACCGGGGCACGAACCCGCGTCCCCTGCATCGGCAGGCGGACTCCCAACCACTGCGCCACCAGGGAAGCCCGCTGGAGGGCTATTTTTATGTGAGAACGTCCCTGTGTAGTCTGTGTATGTTTAATATTTTTTAGTGCAAGGGCTAAAAGTATGGATGACTGCCCCCTCTTTCCTCAGTGTATGCTGGCCATTATCCCCTTGATAAGCAGTGTGACTGATGTTGTGGTGAACTGAGCCTGCACCGGATATTCAGCAGGGCCTCCCCTCTGCTCTGTGGTTGTTACTGCCCTGTCAGAGGCAGGGTCTGCTCCCTCAATGCTGGAGTAGAGACCCCCAGATCTGTTTCTGGGCTGTGTTTCTGATCTGCAGTAGGTGGAATTGGAGCACTCCCACTGGGAGAGAAGCCACTGAGTTTTCCTTCTCTGGAGCTGTTCACCTGTGAGTGTACTCTGTTGTGTCACTTTTCACCCATTGTGCTGCCTCACAAATTACACTATTGTTGGAACTGCTCTCAGCCCCATCTTAACTGTGGGTATGCCAGCAATTGGCCCTAGTGTCTCTCAGGAGTTGTTTTCACCAGGCCACCAACATGGATCCACCAAAATCAGGTCCTGCGACTGTAGTAATCATGTACCTGGATCCCCTGTGGGAGCTATGCAGACAGCTCAGATTCTGGCCTGGTCCAATCCCTGCATGTACGTGTCTACTAAAGCTAGACCAATCTCAGCTGCTGGATCACTCATCCATTCAGATGTTCCACAGGTGCTGGGTTTACAAAGCCAACAGTGGGAGTGTAAATCCATGGTTCCTGCAGCTGTGAGGAGAGAATTCAGCTCGTCTTTCTTAGCTGCATGGCCCCTGGGGCTCAGCTGTGCTTTCAGCCCCACCTCTGCATGTGTTCCTCCCACTGGTGTCTGCTCCCCAGGCTGCCCCAGAGCACATGTGCCTGCCCAGGCAGGCAGGGTTGGAGACAGAGACAGGCGGGGCATGTGAGCCCACTGGGGGCCAGCAGAGCTGGAGAAGGCATTGGTGGGAGGGTGAGCAAGACTGCTCAGGCGGGCACCCCTCCTAGTGACCATGGAGGCAGGGGCTGGCACAAGAGAAAGGGGACTGCAATGGCAGCCCAGCTCCTTGTGTGCCACTCAACAATGGCGCCTGGCTACTATGGTGGCCCAGGCTTCTTCCACAAACATTCTCAGTTGTGGAGCTCCTTACACCTGCCCCTTAGGCTGTCTCTTTGCAGTCAACAGCTGTCCTCTCCCTGGGTCTGCTCTCCAAACCCCATGTTGCAGCACCCAGCCCCACTCTGTGCCAGCAGACATAACTCAGGCTGGGCCATGCAGGGCTGCAGCATGGACCATCCATGTAGGTCTTACTAGGTCCTGCCTGCCACAGACTTGTTACTGTGCTCTCCTCCAAGCTTATGAAGCTCCCTCTCTGTCCCAGCTGATCTCCCCACCTGTTAGGGGGATTCTCTGAGTGAAGAAACCTCTCCTCTCCTTCAGCTGCCCCTGCAGGGGTGCAGGTTCCATCCCATTTCCCCTTTTTTTCTTTCTTTTGTCCTACCTGGTTTGGCAAGGATTTTTCTTGTCCTTTTAGTGTCCAAGGTCCTCTGCTAGTGTTCAGCAGGTGCTTTGTGAGAATTGTTCCAGTTTTAAATGCATTCTTGATGTACTTGTGGGGAGAGGCAAACTCCATGTCTTCCTATTCCTCCATCTTGATTCCTCATCTCATTAATGTCTTATAGTTTCAGTGTACAAGTCTTTCACCTCCTTGGTTAAATTTATTTCTAGGTATTTTATTCTTTTTGATGCAATTGGAAATGGGGATAGTTTCTTAATTTCCCTTTCTGATAGTTCCTTATTAGTGCATAGACATGTGACAGAATTTTGTATATTGATTTTGTATCCTGCAACTTTACTGAATTTGTTTATTAGTTCTGTTGACAAAAATTTAATTACTATCAAGTTAAGAAGAAAGAAGGGAATTTTATTTGAGCCTAACTGTAGATTATAACCCAGAAAGCAGATTCTCAGAAAGCTCTGAAAACTGTTCCACCTTTTAGAAGTCAAAGGTTTAGTCATATACATTTTTGAGATAAAGGATCATACATCAAAATGACATACTGATATTTTACAGAAAAGTCACCAGGGATACATAGTCCAGGTAAGCATGTACAAAGTAAGCAGCAAGTCACCATGACCCCCTACAGAGCTGGCTAAGAACACTGTTCTTTTAAGAAGTTACACTGCTTGAGTCAGAAGAAAGAAAAAATGATCTTTATGGTTGAGCAGACTCTCCCATCTTTAAGGAGCTTTGGTTAATGTGAAATGCAGATGCACACTGCATATTAGGCAGGGAGAAGGCCCAAACAAGCACACAGAGAGGATTTTATGTTTGATTTTTTTTTCTTTTCTGACCTTAAAATATAAATTTTATTTCATCAGTTGTTGGCGAAGTCTTTAGGGTTTTGTATATATAGTATCATGTCATCTGCAAATAGTGATAGTTTTACTTCTTCCTTGCCAATTTGGATCCCTTTTATTTCTTTTTCTTGCCTAATTGCTCTGGCTAGTACTTCTAGTTCTATGTTGTGTAAAAGTGGTGAGAGTGAGCATCCTTATCTTATTCCTGATCTCAGAGGAAAAGCTTTTAGCTTTTCATCATTCAGCTTGATGTTAACTGTGGGCTTATCATATATGGCCTTTATTATGTTGAGGCATGTAACCTCTATACCCACTTTGTTGAGAGTTTTTTTTTTTTTATCATAAATAGATGATGAATTTTGTCAAATGCTTTTCCTGCATCTATTGAGATAATATGTTTTGTTGTCTTCCTTTTGTTAATATGGTGTATCACATTGATGGATTTGCCAATGTTTGACCACACTTGCACCTCTGGAATAAATCCCATTTTGATCACGGTGCATGATACTTTTAATGGGCTGTTAAAATTGGTTTGCTAATATTTTGTTGAGGATTTTTGCATCTATGTTCATCAGTATTGACCTGCAATTTTCTTTTCTTGTGGCATCCTTGTCTGGCTTGGATATCAGGGTTCAGGAAATGTCTTATTCATCTTTGTAACCTTATTGTCTAGCACATAATAGGAAACCAATGAATATTTTGAGGTGTCACAAGTTGAATTTTGAACAAGTAGGAATTTGCTAATTCAAGAAATTGGGTGAAAGGTGGGCATTCCAGACAGAGAAAATGGCATATTCAAAGATATAGAGACACGAAAGAGCAAAATAAGTTTGGGAAAATGTAAGTAATTCAGTGAAGTCAGAAGGAAGAAAGCATGTCAGGGAGGGGCCCAATATGATGTCAGAGAATTAACAAGAGTTGGGATTTGGGGGGCCTTAGATACTAAGCAAGAGTTTAAGCTATATTGAAAAGCTTTGAAGAAGCCAAATTGAAGGATTTTAAATTGGGATGTACATGATCAGATTCATGTTTTCAGTCAGATTTGTCTAACAGCTGAGTAAATGGTAGATTAGAGGGGCCTAGAGTGGAGGCAGGGAGGCCAGAAAGAAGTCATTTTAAGCAAAAAGTAAGGAAGACTCAAAGGCAGTGGCAATGGCATGAAGAAGGGGCAGGCTCATGGGCTTTTAAGAATTGAGATAAGCAGGATGTGATGACTGACTAGTTGTGGGCCCAGAAAAGTGGGGCATGCTTTTAACCAGAATGTCCCCTTGGCCACCTCCCAACCCATCCTCATTCAACTTGCTTCATACCCTCAACCCTGACCTCCCACCAATGGATGATGTATGATAAATGACAGTATGTGTAACTTTTATTTCCCATAGAAAGAAAAATAAAATCCAAATGTTAGTGATAGAAGGGGCCTTGGAGATCACCCAGGCAATTCCTTGAGTATATAAATGATTGAACTCAGAAGAAGGGAATGACTTTCCTATGGTACCTCTGAAAATCAGTGGTAGGCACCCAGTCACTCTTTATCGAATCATCTATTTAATTCCCCACATAGAACTTATCTCTAATATTTTTGGGTGTATTTGCTTATTTTTTGTCTCTCTCTGACATTAGAATGTGATATATAAAAGCAGAGCCCTTGACTGTTTAAAACAGTGTTTTTCCCATATAGTAAATACTTAGTGAGCATTTGCTGAAAGAGGAATGAGCTAGGTATAATCAGGTTTATTTCCTCCTGAACCAGCGATCTTTACCCAGGACCTTGGTTTGAAGGTTATCAATCCTTAATTCTGTTTCCTGCTGGCGTTTTTCCTAATCATTCCTATGGAGACTAAAATCTATCACAGTAACATTGTAGTTCACGTGGCTTCATACAGTGAAGAGCTAAAAATTGTCATTATTGTATTCCTTCAAAAATATTAACCACTGATTACCTTGCACCTATTAGGATGGTTACTATAAAAAAAATAACAAGTATTGCAAAGATGTGGGAAAATTGGAACTCATGTGCCAATTAGGAATGTAAAATGGTGCAGCTAATGTGGAAAACAGTATGGTGATTCCTCAAAAAATTAAAAATAGCTTTACCATATGATCCAGCAATTACATTTCTGGGCATATAATCAAAAGAATTGAAAGCAGGGTTTCAAAGAGATATTTGGACACCTATATTCATAGCAGCATTATTCACAGTAACTAAAAGGCAGAAGCAACCCAAATGTCCATTGATGAATGAACAGATAAACAAAATGTGTTATATACATGCAGTAGAATATTATTTGACCTTACAAAGGAAGAAAATGTTGCAGTATGCTATAGCATGGGTGAACCTTAAGGACAATATGCTAAGTGAAATAAGTCAGTCACAACAAGACAAGTACCTATGATTCCATTTATATGAGGTACCTGGAGTAGTCAAGTTCGTAGATACAGAAAGTAGAATGATGGTTGCCAGGGTCTGGAGGGAGGGGGAATGGGAAGCTGTTGTTTAATGAATATAGTGCTTCAGTTTTGCAAGATGAAAGAGTCCTGGACATTCACAACAATGTGAGTGTACTTAACACTACTATACTGTACACTTAAAAATGGCTATGGTGGTAAATTTAAAGTTAGGTGTACTTTACCACAATTTAAAAAATATTAACCACTGAGGTATGTACATCTGTCATCTCATGTGACCCTTGCAATAACCCTGAACTGTTAGTAGCATCGTCCCATTTTATAGTGAGGAACATAATGCTCAGAGAAGCAAAGTGAACTGTCCAAGACATATGACTAGAAAATGGCAAAGCTGAGCCTCATACTTAGATCTCCTAGTTCCATGCCCAGTGCTGATTTCTACCACATCAGGGGAAAGGAAGGTCAACTGAATCAACTTGACTGCTGGTTGAAATGTAAGAAATTAACCCTGGGCAATTTGTGAGGAAAGCTATAAATGTGTGTATGGTGTGTGTGTGTGTGTGTGTGTGTGTGTGTGTGTGAGTGAGAGAGAGAGAGAGAGAGAGAGAGAGAGAGAGAGAGAGGAGGAAAGAGGGAAGAGCATGCAAGCAAGCTCCCAGACACCTGCTTCATATTTCCTGTTCAACTTTTCTCCCTTCCTAAATCTTCAGAGGGCAGTGTGAGTCAACTAATCTACAGTGTGAGTCAACTGTAAACACAGTGAGAAAACATCACCCAACAGTCATTCCTTCAGCAAGCAAAATCAGAAGTCACTAGCATGGAAGTTGTCTGTATACATGAAATTAAGACCTTTAAGATGATCAAGAGAAGATGGTGGCTCTTACTTTGGAAATGGCTCTATTAGGTGTCCTCCCACGCTCTATCTGCTCCCCCTGCAACCTCCCCTGAAGACAGAAAATGACAAAACGCACTTACAAAAGTAAATTAAATCTCGTGAGAGAAAGGGGGAAACTGGGAAGAGCACAGAGCAGGAGTCAAGCCTAATCCTACCTATGTAGTAGACCACCAACTCACCGTATCACCCCAGGCATGTCCCTTCCTCTGCCCAAAGGGTTGTGCTGCTATTACTACCCCCATTTTCATATACTGAATTTGAGCTGAATTTAGAAAGTGGAACACAGTCTCCCAAGGGGAGTCAAAAATACAAGAGCATCATCTCATCTCTTATGAGTAGCTTTTATTTACTATGTGTCAGGCACTGTGATGGGCACTTTACATATGGCACCCCTCATCCTTCTGCCACTTGCAAGTTATTTCTATGATGAGACTGCACTGATGATACCAACTTTCCCGAAATATTTTTCTAGATGATCAAAGAGCAGAGTCTCTGGGCTTCCCTGGTGGCGCAGTGGTTGAGAGTCTGCCTGCTGATGCAGGGGACGCAGGTTTGTGCCCCGGTCCGGGAAGATCCCACATGCCACGGAGTGACTGGGCCCGTGAGCCATGGCCACTGAGCCTGCGCGTCCGGAGCCTATGCTCTGCAACGGGAGAGGCCCCAACATTGAGAGGCCCATGTAATGCAAAAAAAAAAAAAAAAAATGAGCAGAGTCTGAATTTGAACACAGACCTGTCTAGTTCCAAAGATTGCTCTTTTCTCCACCCTATGGTGTTAAGTTCAACAGCCAAGTTATGAGGAGCTGTGGAAGCAACGTGGAGTCAGGGAGGAGTTAGCTCTACGTGTCAGCCACAGGGGGAATGTTGATGGAGAAGGTGGGCGTTACTGTTGGAAGAAAGCAGTTGACAAGTACACGGGGGATGCACTTGGGGGAAGCAAGAACACATGAGCGAAGTCAGGGTGGTGGGGAGTATAAAGTTTCTAGGAAAACTGTAAATTATCCTGTTTGGTTTAAGTGTGGTTATGTTGACCTATGGCTGGAGATCATAATTCTGCCTTCTTTAAGATCATAATTCCACAACTTTTGCCAGTGTTCTTGAATGTCACGCAAAGGAGTTTATTTGCATAGGCAGCAGAGAGCCACCAAAAGTTTATATCAAGGGATTTATCAGTAATTGTTAGTACTATCTCTTTTACAAGAGTTCTTTATATGTTGTGAAGAAATTAAACATACCCGAAGTGTTTCAAAGAGCACACAATTGTTTTCACTCTGCCTCACATAGACAATAGCATTACTGGCTGATATTACTCAATAGATAAGTGATGGCACTACATCAGCACCTACAGCCTCTTAGCAGGCACAGTGACGTCAGCTAATCATGCTGCTTTCTTCCTAGAATAACAAGACATTACTGTTTTCTTTTATGCTCTAGGAAGTGTTAAGAAACTTCAAGGAACTTCGAGCCAAATTTCAAAAGCTTGATGCGCCACCTCTTCCAGGACCTGTTAAATTCTCAGGAGGTGTTTCTCAAAAGGGTGACACTGGAAGCAGACAGTCCACAAAGACTTTGGCCAGTGGGAAACACCCCTCTTCCAACCACAATGAGCCCCTACCCAGTTGTGCCAGTGGTGACTCGCAGCCTCTTAAACCCCAGAAAGTGAAGTTGGCTCAGAAGAACGAGACTCAGAAATGTTCTAATTCCCTGGAACCTCCTGGGAGTTCTTCTGGCTCTTCAGTAAATTCACAGAAGGCTTCTCTGCTGTTAGATGTGAATCAGTCAAATGCTGGGATAACCAATAAGAAGAAAGTAATGGTGAACAACAGCTTCAGAAACAAGCTCTGGAACTGGGAGGTTTTATCTCAGAAAAGTGAGATGTCATCAGTCTTTATCCCTGCCAGTTGTGGAAGCAGGGCCTTCCATCTGGAAGAGCAGAAAAGCATGGGACTTACTCCAGAGGAGCCCAGGAAAAAGCTGGAAAGAAAAGGAGCCCAGACCCTTCATTACCAGAGGCGCTTGATGGCCCAAAGAAGATTGTGTGCCACCTCTGAAGATCCCACTGTTCGGCTTTCGGAACATAGCAGGAGGAGCCCAGCAAACCCCGGTCCTGAGAAGAGCCCGGCAGGGAGCACCTGCCACCCTGTCTATGATGGTGAGCTCACCAGCCAGGCCCCAGGTGAGAAATCGAATCCCCACAGGCCTGGGGGGAAGGGGCACTGTATTTCTAATTTAGAGCTTGCTGGCTTGGGATGGTCACATATGTGAGCTGGGCAATGTTTGCTTCAAACTCCAGCACAGGTATTCTAGGCCCATTTGCTAGGTTATAATTTCAGGTTTGGGTAAAGTGATTAATCTCCTGGAATTATACGGAGACACAGTTGGGGCAAACTTGGATTTGAATCTTAGCTCTACTTCTTACAAGATGCATGAAATTGGACAATCTGCTTAACTTCATAAAGCCCGGTCTGCTCTCCTATCAATCGATCCATCACCAATCTTCCTTGTCTTGGTAAATACCGCAACCATGCTCTTGGTTGCTCAGGCCAAAAATCTAGGAGTCATGCTCTATTCCTGTCTCCCCCTCATTCTTTGCAACTAATCCATCAGCAAGCTCTTGGTTCTATCATCAAAATATGTTCCAGGGCTTCCCTGGTGGCGCAGTGGTTGAGAGTCTGCCTGCCGATGCAGGGGACACGGGTTCATGCCCCGGTCCAGGAAGATCCCACGTGACGCGGAGTGGCTGGGCCCGTGAGCCATGGCCGCTGAGCCTGCGCGTCCGGAGCCTGTGCTCTGCAATGGGAGAGGCCACAACAGTGAGAGGCCCGCGTACTGCAAAAAAAAAAAAAAAAAAAAAATATATATATATATATATGTAATGAATCCCTCTACTTGCTTCCATTTCTGCCTTCTGCCCATGTCTACACCACCATGGACCATCTCTTGCCTGGACCTGCTTTCACACTCTTGCCCTCTTATATTGTACTCTCCTCCTTGCAGGCACAGTGATCCTCTAAAGCATAAATCCAATCATGTCACTCCCCAGCTCATTTCAACCACAGCCATATTACAGTGGCTCATATGATTTGCTCCTTGACTACCTCTCTTACCCTCTCCTCTCTCACCACATTGGCCTTCTTGCTATTCCTTAGATACACCAAACTATTTCCACCCCAGGACCTTTGCACCTGCAGATCCCTCTTCTGAAACATGTTTCCCCTAGGACTTTGATGTTTCACTCCCTCACTTCATCAATGCCTCAGCTCAATGTCACCTGCTGTGAGTGGACCTTGTAGATCACTCTATCTAAAATAGCCACCCCACCGCCAGCATTCTTTATCTTCCTACATTGCTTTGGTTTTCTTCATATCACTTATCCCTATCTGGTATATTATTATGTATTTGTTTGTTTATCTGAGTAAAATATAAGTTAAATGAGGATAAAAACTGTCTTCTTTACCACTGTATCCCCAGAACCTGGAAGAAAAAGGCCAGTTTCAGTGGGTCCTCAAGAAAGTATTTTTTGAATGATTGAATGCATGGATGGATGGATGGGTGGATGGATCTCCTGCTTATAATCTTATATGGTTTCTCTTTGCACTCAGAATAGCATCTAAACTACTTACTGACTTCATAGCTCTGCTTCTTTTGGTCCCTGCTTATGTCTCTGACTTACCTCCTGCTCTCTTCCCTGGTTCACTAGCCCATAGATAACACCCTGGATTTCTTGCTGTTCCTTGAACAGACTTTGTTATGACTCAGGACCTTTGCAGTTGCTGTTCCCTCTTCATAGACAGCTCTTTTCTTTGATCTTTGCATAACTGCCTTTAGATCTAAGTTCAAATGACACTTTCCCAGATAAGCCTTCTCTAGCCAGAGATCTCCATCTAAAGACCACTACCTCACCACCAAGAGTTCACATTCTTTCATATCATCATTATTTCCTTTATAGAACTAATAGATTGCTGTGATTTTCTTTTTTGGGCTTTTGTTTAATTGGAGTATAGTTGATTTACAATGTTGTATTAGTTTCAGGTGTACAACAGAGTGATTCAGTTATACATATATATGTGTTTCTATTCCTTTTTAGATTATTTTCCCTTATAGGTTATTACAAAATATTGAGTATAGTTCCCTGTGCTATACAGTAGGTCCTTGTTGGTTATCTATTTTATGTATAGTGGTGTGTATATATTAATCCCAAACTCCTAATGTGTTCCCCGCTTCCCACCGCCCGTCTGTGATTTTCTTATCTGTTTATTTGTTTGCATGTTTATCATCAGCCTCCTCCTATTAGAATGAAAATTCCTGAGGGCAGAACTCTATATGTTCTTGCTCTTAACTCTAGCCCCAGCCCCTAGAACAATTTTTGGAATATAGTAAATAGTTATTGATGAAGGGATGGAAATGAAGAGAGGATGAATGGGAGAAAGGAGAGATGGGAGGAAAGAAAGGGCTAGATAACCTACCTGATGGAGCTGTTGGGAGGATTAAGTGAGATAACCTATGTAAACTGCTTAGCACAGTGCCTGGTAAAAATTAGGAGCTCAGATAGTAAGTGATCATTCACTTTCACTGTCTTCTCCCTAAGTTGATAAAGACTAAAATCTCTGACATTGCGGCTTATAATTCAAGCCTTAGAAGAATGGAACTCTGGCCCTGACTATGTAACCCCTGCTGGTAGGGCTAGAAGGAAGCCCCGCTCCTGCCTGCAAAAGATAGCAGGGCTTTGAGGAGGCTGCACTGAGGTACTTATGAAACACTAGCCAATTTCTCTAGTTTTGCCGTGAAGTCAGCCACTGTATTATGTAAACCAAAAAATCAAGGCACTTGAATAATATAAAATTTTGGGCTATTTTCAGTGTAAGAGGCAGATACAATTTTTATGTATAATGTTGAAATTTCTGTTGGTTGGCTTATCAGTGCGGAAAGACAAAATACATGAAATTGGGACTGTCCTGGAAAATTCTAGGACACAAAATCCACAGGTACCCAGGTACCACAAAACCAGCCTTGAAGCCTGTTCTAGGCATTGAGCCCCGGAAATCAGAGACGAATTGTTACCTCTTCATGGCTCCCATGTTAGTTGCCCATCATCAGTGCTTGAAGAATCCTTTCAGGGAATAGGCATTGTCCATTCCCCCTGATGCAGGCCCTGTGCTTGGTGCTGGGGGGAGGTCACTAGGGCTTAGTCCCTGCCCTCGAGGAGCCTCCATTCAGTGGGAAGATAGACCAGCTCTTTTAATATGCCACAACAGTGATGGAGAAGTGGTAACAATGTGCTAGGGGATACAGAACAAAGAGTGGTTGATTCTGAGCTTGTTTTCTGGTAGAAATCAAGAAAGGCCTCCTAGAGGAGGTGTCATTGGAGCAGGGCCTTAAAGGATGAGTCAAAGTTCACCAAGGGAGAAGTGAGGGAACAGCATTCCAGAACCAGGAGGAATGGCATGAATAAAATCTTAGATATATGAGAGCTATTTAAGGCTTTTAAAGTTAAATCTGGAATGCTGTTCCATATATATATATATATATATATATATATATATATATATATATATATGGCTCATTTTGCTGTACAAACACAACTTTGTAAATCAACTGTACTTCAATTTAAAAAGTAAATTAAAAAAACAGAAACTATAAAAAAAATCAAATCTGGAAAACTGAGAAACCAGTGGTTGTGAGTGAAAAATGTTAGGGCTTAAGGTTGGGGAAGGAGGGTGGTAAAGTGTGGTAAGAAAAGAAATGTAGGTTGAGGCTGTGTGGTGTTTAAACGCCAGAGTATGGAGTGAGTGGACAGCAGCTGAGGAAACTGGGCTTCATCCTCTGGGCAGCTGGATGGTGGCAAGATCGGGTTTGAACAGGGAACCCTATCTAAAAAAAAAAAAAAAAGAGTGACTGTATGTATAACTGATTCACTTTGCTGTACACTTGAAACTAACACAACATCGATTGTAAATCAACTATACTTCAAGAAAAATTATTTATTTTCTTTATTTTGGGGGCTGTATCAAGTCTTCGTTGCAGCGCGAGGGCTTCTCCCTCGTTGCGGTGGGTGGGCTTCTCTCTAGTCGTGGTGTGCAGGTTTTTTCTCTCTCTAGTTGTGGCACGTGGGCTCTGTAGTTGGCGGCACGCGGGCTCTCTCGTTGGGGCGTGCAAGCTCAGTAGTTGTGACGCATGGGCCTAGCTGCCACGCAGCGTGTGGGATCTTAGTTCCCTGACCAGGGATTGAACCTGTGTCCCCCGCATTGTAAGGCGGACTCTTCACCACTGGACCACCAGGGAAGTCCCTTCAATAAAAATTTAAAAAACAAAACACAAAAACAAAAAAAGATCAGGTTTGCATTTTGATCAGGACACTCTGGCTGCTGGGTGGAGAATAGATGGAAGGGGAGTGAGGCTGAGGCCAGCCATGAAATGGAAATATTAACCTACATTTTGGACTATTTATGCTCAGAGGACCAGCCAGATGTCAGTCATCCACAACTTCCCAATACCAAGCCACTGCCTTCCGTCAAGTCCCTGGGTCCTCCTCCCGCAAAGCCACCGAGGCCCCCGGTCGTGAACCTCCAGGCCTTCCAGAGGCAGGCAGCTGCTCTTCCCAAGACCCACAGGGAAGGTAAGGAAATGCGCAGGGCCCCGTGCACAGCCAGCCAACAGAAGTCATGGCTCCCGTGGCCCCGTCACCTCCCCCTCTGCATCGACTCCCAGGGGACCGTGCCAGACCGCTTTTCTGTGGGGCTGGACATCCATCACTGCTTATTCTCACGTAGAGGCTGTGGCAGCTCGCCTGTGAAATGACACATCTGTGGGAATTGGCCCCTTATCGCTCCTGGGCCAGGCTGCTTCCCCTGAGAGCACTGCATTTGATCACTGGGAATCTGTCCAAGAGGAAGAAAACAAAAAGTAGCTGAGGAGGGAGGCAGGGAGTCTTTGTTTTCCTATAAAGCCCATGTTGTCAACACAACCAAGTGCAGTAGGAGAGGGGGAGGGAGTGAAGAGAGGAAAGTCAGTGTGAACTTGACCTGGCATCATGCTGGGAGTCCCTTGGGCCTCTGTGATCTGCCTTCAGGAATGAATTGAAGGGCCCCTACCCCTGCCCCCATTAGTCCTTTCCGGGACCTGCAGCATCCTTGGCAGCCATCCTTCTGTGCTCTTGTGTGTTTTCCTCTGCTATGTAAAGGGAACCACCTTCTCACCCCTCTTTTCCCCCCACTGCAGCCTGATCCTGTTGACACTGTAAACACCTTTGCTTACATTTGCTCTAGTGAAACACAAGGTGAACATACACTTTGGGGTGATGCGTAGTGCTGTGTTAGCATTTGTCTTACTGTGGCCACCAGTGCCTGTGGATGGTACACTAAAAGAGCTAATTCTTCTTTCATTTATTCTTAGTTTGTTGTCTGTTCATTAGACTGCTTTGGGCAAACTTTGGGTGAACTTTCTTTAACTCAGTGGTTCTCAAACTTCAGCATGCATCAGAGTTAGCTAGAGGACTTGTTAAAACACAGCTTACGGGGCCCAACCCCAGAGTTCTGATTCAGTTGGTCTTGGTTTGGAGCCTGAGAATTTACCTTTTTAACAAGTTCACGGCGAGATGCTGATGTTGCTGGTGCAGGGACCACACTTTGAGAACCACTGCTGTAAGTCATCTGAAGTCTTATCCTAAAAGAAAATCCTATAGCGAGAAATCGAGCTCTTCTGAGTATACTTTGATAATATGGCCACGTCCATATCAAAGAAGGCTCAGTATGACTTTTATAAACATTAAATAATTCAGGCCTCAAACCATCTCTCTGAAAGAGAAGAAGGTTGTCAGAGAACATAGGACTAAGTTTTTGGGAATAAAATGGGCTTTGTAAATCCCAGTTCCCCCCTCGCTAGCTATATAAGTCTGGGCATGGTACTCACTGAGCCTGATTGTCCTTACCTATAAAATGGGGATGATAATAACACTCGATGATTGTGAGGAGAAATGAGATGAGGCCTGGGGAGACTTTGAACAGTGCTCGGCACACCAGTAAATGCTCAGTAAGGCACTGTTATCATTAACTCAAGCACATACTGAGCAGCTATACTCTCTTTGCCAGGCTCCGTGATAGAAACAAGAGATTAAGAGGTAAACCCCGGGCTCCCCTGGTGGCGCAGTGGTTGAGGGTCCGCCTGCCTGTGCAGGAGACACGGGTTCGTGCCCCGGTCCGGGAAGATCCCACATGCTGCGGAGCGGCTGGGCCTGTGAGCCATGGCCGCTGAGCCTGCGCGTCCGGAGCCTGTGCTCCACAGCGGGAGAGGCCACAGCAGTGAGAGGCCCACGTACCGCAAAAAAAAAAAAAAAAAAAAAAAAAAAAAGAGGTAAACCCCACAGGAGTTCCAGGGCTCAAGGGGGTCAAAGTCTAATATAGGAGATTGCACTCATAAATAAGCGCCATAAAGTGTAGGTGAACACTGCATGCAGGACCGATGGTCCCCGGATGCCAGGGGGAGGGGCGGCTTGGGGCACAGGTAAGCTGCCCTTCTACGTTTTGTCTCGGGATGGGGGGAGGAGGTGGCGGGGTGTGGTCATTGCACAAACAATTCACTTCAATAGGCTGCTACTGAAACCCCTCTTTTTCACCCTGCCTCTTGCTCTTGCAGCAGCTGGGGAGGAAGGCGACCTGCCTCCAGAGAGGTGAGTACCCGTTTTTCAATTGTGTAAGAGCGTAGCGCATCAAGGAGGCTGCTTAGCCTGCCCAAAAGCAGGCAATAAGCACATGCCAGGTGTCTGTATTTCTCAGAAGAGTTGCAGGAAGAGCAGATTTATAAGCACCAAACTGCAACTTTAGATTAAATGAGAGATTAAATAAACTGCATTTAAAAACCAGGCTGGCGTTAAGTTGCCAAGATGGTCATCTGAGGTCCTTTTACTTATGATACAGTTGGGTTCAGTAAATTGAAACATCAGCCTCTGTAGTAATAAATCAGATTAGAGGCCACAGAGTGCTGTGGGCAGCCAGTGTGATGTTAGGAATCGCTAATGGGACAAAGGACCTTCTGGTTTTGGTGCACTCGTAAGACTTTGGCCATGAATTGTCAGTCCATTAATCACTCAGCCACATACTATCTGTTGAGCCCTCTGATGTGTCATGCATCAAGCTGGCTACTGTATACAGATGTTCTCACTTCCTCTTCTCAGGAACGCTGCAAAGTTGCTGCCCCTGTCCTCATTTTACAGCTAAAAATGGTTGGCCTCAGAAAGTTTGTCACTGGCAGAGGCATGATTCCAACCCAGGTGTGCCCAAACTATTTTTTTAACTGAGATAAAATGGATATATAACGTTGTATAAGTTTGAGGTACACAATGTATTGGTTCAAGACACTTATATATTACAATATTATTACTATGGTAGTATTAGCTAACACCTTTATCACCTTGCATAATTATTTCTTTTTTTGTGCTTCAAACAGTTAAAAATCTAGTCTCTCAGCAGCTTTGAGTTTATAATATAGCATTATTTTTTTTACTGTAATCCCTATGTTGTGCATTGAATCTCCAGAACTTATTTATCTACAGGTTGCAAGTTTGTACTCTTAAACAACATCTCCAATTTCTCCATTCCCCAGCCCTTGGTAACCACCATTCTATTTTCTGCTTTTACAAGTTCTGTTTTTCTTTTTAAGATTCTGCATATAAGTGATATCATGCAGTATTTGTCTTTCTCTGTCTGACTTATCTTACTTAGCATAATGCCTTCAGGGTTCATCCATGTCTGTGCAGATGGCAAGATGGTCTTCTTTTTCAAGGCTGAATAATATTCCATATATAAATGTGTGCATATATATATATATCACATTTATAATATTACATTTGTATATCTATAACATTATCTATCACATTTACACATTTATATATATAATATATGGATTATATATATATATGTATATATCTCATATCTTCTCTACCCATTCATCTGTGGACACTTAGGTGTCCATCCATATCTTGGCTATTGTGACTAATGCCATAATGAACATGGGAGCACAGGTATTTCTTTGAGATCCTGTTTTTGTTTCCTTCAGGTGTATACTAAGGTATAGGATTTCTGGATCATATGGCAGTTCAATTTTTAAGTTTTCAAGGAAGCATCATACTGTTTTCCATAGTGGCTATACTAACAGGTATGCCCAAACTATTTTTACTATACAAACTCCTTCACAAGGATGCTCCTGTTCTCAAGAAGGTCAGTCTTAGAAGGAGAACTAAACATAAAAATAAATAATCATACTACTTATTCATTCATTAAATGTTTATAATAGTAGAATGTGTTATATTTTGTAATAGAGAAAGGTATACATTTCAGAGGTTGCAAAAATGCAGAGGGATCATTTTTCCTTGGGAGGGTCAGGCAAGTCTTAATAGAAAACATATGAGTTGTCTATTGCTACAGTAATACTGCATAATACCAACAGAACATTAACAGTATACAAAGTGACTGTGGGTTTGGCTGATCTGGGCTGGGCTCAGCTGGTATGGCTCACATGTTGAAGACTATCTAGACAGTTTTGCTGATACTGAGTCAGAGTGGGAGGGCATTGAAGCTTTACATGGCAGTGGGCAGGGATCCATGAAGGGGTAAAGAATAGGGGCATTAATTCAATCAACCTAACAGTGAAGAGGAAACATTTGAAATAAGTATTGAGGATAAACATCTGTTGGAAAACATGGGAAGGTACACTATAGGCAGAGGCAGGAAGTGTGGAGTAACAAGTCTTCTTTTGGAAACTAGAACTACTTGAGTTAGAGTGTAGAAAGTATAGTAAGGAATGGAAAGAAATGGGAGGGAGACAGGGACCAAATCATGGAGGATCTTGTACACCAAGGACTTGATACGAGCTCTTGTTCAACAAGGAACAGACTGAATGATGCTAGAAAAGATTCATGTGCTCTAGGAACTCCTGGTTCAGTTGTCTGTTTGAAAGAGTTCAAGGATGGCATGAGGTAGGTCAGCGGAGCCGCCTTCGATGTGCATTTATATGAAAGAGAGAAAAAAATTTAGAAGGCTTGGGAGATGATTTGCACTATTTACTCAATGAACATGGGCCTCAGTATCACAGTTTGAGGGGACAATGTAATTCTGCTGTGCTCTGAGTCAGTCTTAATTCCCTCTTGCCTCAAGTACTGTGAGCATCTCAGTATGATTATGAGTGTGATTCAGCACACTCATCATCTAGTGTTCAGCTAGATATGCATTTTCCCTACAGCTTGGCTCTAAACTAAGCTGACTCCTTCTCTGACACTTTAATCATCCATTTCAACATGGGGGGCAAACTTGCTGTGATAGGCAAGTATTGGGAAACTGTATTCAGCCTCTAATGTGACACCTTCTTCCTAAGGGATTTACAAGGACAGTTTCACTATTCTGTCCTTTCACACTGACTTTAGAACCTAACCTCATCTAAAATGAGACTCACTATACTTCGGTTATGATATGGGCCATACTGCTATAAGACTGAAAGACAAGAGATGAAGAGGCACCAGGATACTTAGGCGTGGCTTCATAGAAGGAAAAACACCTTGAGATGTATCCTGTATGATAGGTCAGGATTAGGTAGGCTTACTTATTTGTTCCCTTTTGTGTGACTGTAAGATAGGTGAGGGCAGGGTTTTGTCTCCAGAAATAACCACGTTCTTGACTGGTAGTTGGTAGATGGATGGATGGATGGACTAAAGGACAGAGCAATTTATGTTCAGTATAGAGCTAGAACATGAGTGAAAGCAAGGTGGTAGTAATAAAAAAGAGGATATAAACAGACAAAAGAAGTATGCTGATGTAGAAAAGTAAGAGATGACATTAGATCCTGAAATACATTAAGTGCCATGCTAAGGATTTTGAATTTTATCTTGTCAATGATAAGAAATTAGTTTGAACAAGTAAATGCCATGATGCTAAGCAGCCTTAGATACAACTTCTATGGAAACTGGCACTTGTTTGGGAAGAACATCTTTCATGTTCATGGTATTAATTTTCAATAAAGATATTAGATTAGAAATAGAATATGTCAGATCTTATTACTGGAAGGAGACCTGGCAATTATCTAATTCAGCCAGGCCATTACAGCATAATGTTAACAAAAATCTGGGCTTTTCATCTAAGCCTTACCATTTAACACCTATGTAGTGCTGGACAAATGCCTTAACCTCTGCAAACCTCAGTTTCTACTTATGTAAAATGGGATATTGATAGTTCCTAACTCATGCAATTGTGGTGTTGGTTAAATGAAGTAATGATTGTAAAGTGTTTAGCGCATTACCTAACATCTAGAGAGTGCTCATTAACGTTTACTTGGCTGTTATACAACCTCCCACCAAAGGCAAGAATTCATGCTCAGAACCTTAGTCTCTTCAAAAATCCTTTGATGGGGAGCTCATTGCCTGGAGAGTACAGTGTTTTTCTTTGTTGGGCCAGATTTTATCCACTGAACATATATTTATTGAGCATCTACTATATGCCAAGCCCTCTTACATACATTGAGAATACAGCAGTGTATAAAATATCTTACAGGTACCCACACACACATTTGTTCGTTTGTTTATTCAAAAGTCCTTCAAGTTGGGCTGGAAAAAGAAATGACTTCCTTACTCTAGATTCCCAACCATCCCTCCAAGATCTATTCATTGGTATAATGGATGTTGTTTTTACTCCTTCTTTACATGACAGTTTTTAAAACATCTAAGGACTACTTTCTTCTCTAATCTCAAACTGTCATTGTTTTCAACCATTATTCATAAAATGGGAGTCTTTGTGTTTTCACTGTATTTCTGTGGATATATTTTGTAATCTCTTGTTAGGAACTCAGTGCATTTAGAATAGCCATTTTTACTTCTGAGCCTCTCTATATTGTGTATTAAATATAAGCAGCATTGTGTAATGGAGCAAGTACAGGTCTGGAGTCAGATTAGCTTGGGTTCAACCACTCTATCTTACACGAGTCATTCAACAGCTCAGAGTTTTGATGTGCGCATCTGTAAAGTGAACATAGTAATATTTACTTCATTGATTGTCCCAAAGACTAAATGAAATAAATTATATAAAGCATGGAGTACACAGAAGATGATCAATGAGTCTTTGTTTCTTCAACTCTTGGCCTGTCCATTTCTTCTTATCTCTGGAATATTAATATCGCATTATCTTTGGAGTTTATCCTTTGTCATCACTCTTTCATGCAAACCAAGCTGGTTGGCATGCCTCTTGAATAAGCAGCTCCTATTTGTGTTTGTGAGCAAAGCAGGGTAGTCCCAGGGCAACAATCAGCCCTGGGTCTACGTCAGTACTTAGCAGAGTTGGCTAACATTTTATTCATTAGCTATCAATATGGGTTTTCTCCTATCAAGAAGATTCAGAGGGTAGTCCTGAGTCAGGGAATCTCTGACTTAGACACTAAGGCAGGGAGAGGCTATTTATTTCAGGAGTAGAAAAGATTCAGACAGTACACTGTTTCTCGCATGAGGGTCTGTGCGTGGGTCTCAGGATTCCACCATATTCTCTTCCAGACTTTTAATTTTGTATTTTCATTTTGATGATCATCTTTAAAAGATAATATAAACCTATTTTCAATCTTCTGGATGGCCTCCTTCAACCTAATACTTTGGGACATACTTTTGTGTTTGGTTTTTGATATTTCTTCCCCATGCAGAGTGGGAAACACAAGCATCTTCTAGGGCTGAGCAGATTATGTGACTATGTCTAGGACCTGTATTAGACAACTGGGAAGAATAGAACCTGGGGAATAAATGCCTTTCCTAAAGCATTCAAGTAAAACAATGATGATAACAGAGAAATGACATGGTGGCCAAATAAGATGAAGCTGTAGTCCTTATTTGAATAGTGGTAAGTGCTATAAAGAAAAAAAATTTTATACAAGTTTTAAAGGTTACACTCCACTTACAGTTATTACAAAATATTGACTATATTCCCTTTTTTTGTACAATACATTCTTGTAGCTTATCTTACACCCAATAGTTTGTACCTCCCACTTCCCCACCCATATATTGCCCTCCCCCAAAATGGTAACCACTAGTTTGTTTTCTATCTCTGTGAGTCTGCTTCTATAAAGAAAAACATTTAAAGCATATTAGGATAATAGCAAGGGGTTGGGAGTGAAATAAAGGAGGTGTAGGATGATCAAGAAAAGCCTCCCTGAGGTGGTGACATTTGGGCTGAGACCTGAATGATGAGGACCCAGTTATGGAAGGTCTAGAAGATGTTCCAGGAGAGGGAACAGCTGGGGCAAATTCTCAAGAACCGCCCTCTACACATTTCAAGAACCAGAACGGTGGGGAGCACAGCTAAAACACAGTGCTCTAGGGGAATGGCGGTGGTGGTTCTTGGGAGCCATGGAATGAGTTTGGATTTTGCTCTAAATGCATTGGGAAGCCAGAGAACAGTTTTTAAGCCAGGCAGTGACATGAGCTGACATTTATTTTTGTAAAGATCAATCTGGATGCTGTATAAATACTAACTTTAGTGGAGAAGCAGGTGGAAATAGGCAGACAGCCTAGCAAGCCATTGTGACAATGAAACAATGACAATAACATTAAAAATAGCAATCAACACTGATATGGTGTCTGTTCTAAGTATATAAATGATTCCATTTGTGACAATCTTTAAGAAGTAGATGAAGCTATGCATCATAAAATGATATTTTAGAGATGAGAAAACTGAGTCACAGAGAGGTTAAATAACTTGACATGGACAAGGGGGTAGAAATGGAGATAAAGAAATGAATGCATTCAAGTTATGTTTTAAAGGAAAGCCAGCAATTGCTGGATCAGCTGTGGGGAGTGAGATGGGAGGGAAAGAGAGGAATCTAGAACTTGTAGGTGATGTGTTGTTTCCATCACGGTTGGTATTTAACAATGTGCTTGGCACATCATCAGTGCTCAGCACAAGATGAAACTTTCCTAAAAGTTATTGGGGATTGATTTCTATTTAACAAAACAAGCATGTTGCTGTACTGTATGCATGTAACACTAGAACTTCTGAAGGCTAGTTTTTAAATCGTTTGTAACTACAGTGCTGTTTCATGAATGGCTGCATTTTAGGTAGTTAATACTAGTATAGATCTGCTCCAATGACCAACAGCAAAGTAGGCTCCTCATAATGATATCTGGAATGTGAAAGTTGGCCCCAAGATCCCAGTGTGTTAAACTGAGTTACTTTGGGGCAAAAATAAAGAGAAGGACTTTTTTTTTTTTTAAGCCTGTGTCTTTATTAATTTTTAGATCCAGAACACTCAGGTGGCTTCAGCTCAAGCCACTTCAATAACTTCTTATTATCCCTTTTTAATTGGACTTTAGGGACATACCAAGGCCACTGTTTGGTCTGCCTTTCACAAGGGCAAGGGTGGTGGGAACAGTGGATTTATTTAGGCTCTTTCTCTTCTTTTATGTTTTTCAGTATTCCTCCTTTTAAGAAAAAATCACCTAAAGATTCTACTTATTGGGCACTTTTTATAGACAAAGCCTTGTGCCCTATGTTTATGTCCCACTTTCATTTTAAAACTCCCAACCACAACCACCCCATGAAGTAAGTGGTTAGTGGACTCTCTAACCATAGAGTCAGGTTAAGTAATCCAGGAAGATGCAACTGGATCAGCAGTGCCAGGGTCTGACCTGGTCAGCCCAACTCCAGAGCACAGCCTCCCAGGTGCCTTACTGTGGATTCGCATGGGACTCTTACCCATGACAAAAGAGGGCAAGGTTTAAGAGACTCCTGGCCTCCTTGTTTTTTGTTTGGTAATAGCTGTGGATTCACCCCTTACGCTGTCCTCATTGCCTATAGTCCAGTTCTTTCTAATTAAAAATGAGTTTGTGAATAAAATGGAAATAAAATTATATATAAAAGAAACAGACTTGTGGCCTTAGGATTTCATTTTCTCTTTGCAGAAAGATCTGTGTGAGGGAGGCTGGCTACAGTGGAAAGTGTTTAGAGTCAAGCAGTGTCTTCTCTCTTTGGTAGCATTCAGTTGATAAGGAAGAGGTCATGATTTAGGAAAAAATCAGACAGTCACAAGTTGTAGACTTGGAGCGTTTTTGTGTGCATAGGTATATTCAGAAAAGTAGAGTGAAAACTAATCTTTGGTTACTGGGCACATCCTGGGCATTGCTCAGCCCTTTATATCTGTTAGACTCATTTGAACCCCATAACCATTTTAAGAGGGCAAAACTAATATTCCCATTTTGTAGAGGAGAAACCACGGGCTCAGAGACACTTCATGACTTGACCTAAAGTATAAAATAATACAGAGCTTATCCAGGTTGTGAACTCAGAACTGTGTGTTCATAAATATTTTCAACCACAGTGTCCTGTGTCAAAATTTTTTCAACATGAGGGATTTGGGGACATTTCTGTTAGACTGTAAACTCAGTGAGGGAATGGATCATGTCTTTTTCACCTTTGTTTCCCCAGGAAGTAGACATGCAAGTAATAATTATGTACTAACTAAGTACGTGATGGACCAATGGAGTGACAGATAAACAGACAGATGGGGAGAAGGATGGACAGATAGAATGAATTACCCTCTATGGACTTTGATATAACTAAACATTCCAAGACTCTATCTGTATATTTTGCATTGATTGTACATGCGATATCATATCTTTCTAATTTAAACAAAGCCGAATAATGAGGATGATCTGACCTCTTCATTTGCCCTTGTGTATCATGTAAGGGTTCCTGCCATATGAAGATGTGGATTTACATGAAATCCTCTCTTTTCTCCTTTTTAGTCTAGCATCCAGCAAGTGACACTCCGCCAACAAGCTTGTCCTTATTATTTTAGCCCTCTCTCCTCTCTTCCCTCTCTTTGGTGGACCCATTACACTCTGAATTAACTATTGATATTAATTTAATCAAACTAATCATTGAGAACTTCACCTCCACTTTACATTTAGAATAAAATTTAAAAATCCCAAACTCTTTACAAGGGCCAAGAAGGTCCTGTCATTCTGGCTGCTCTTTACTCCTCGCCTAACCTCCTCTTTCCCTTGTTCACTGTCTTCAGCCCACTGGCCTTTTGGCTTCTCTGCAGATACAACAAGCATGTTCTTACCAGGCAGAAATACTTGCTTTTTCCTTTGTATAGAGTGGTCTCTTCCCAGATCTTCACCTGATGACTCCTTCTCATCATGCAGGATTTGTTCGATTGTTCTTCATTCAATTAATCTTTTTTGCACCCCAAGTATGTGCCAGACATCATTTAGATGCTGGTAATCCAACAGAAAACAAAAAAGTCTCTGCCCTCATGACGCATACCTTTTAGCTGGGAAGAAAAATAAATAAGCAAATGATGGTATAATGTAAGGTAATGATAAATGCTGAAATGTCAGCCTCCCTGACTGTAGCTCATGTTTTCTCTCCCAAGATACTATCTATTCCATATATAAGGCTGCTTTATTCTTCTGTTAGTATTTATTAATGCTTCTAATGATAATGTTTATTCTAGTTATTTATTTTCTGTGTTATTTGAGACCATGAGAGTCTTGAGTTCAAGGACCTTGTCTCTCATTTGCCTTTATATTCTAGAACAGTGCCTGGCACAGCGGAGCTCAATGAAAAAATTAATGATATGACATCATCTACCTGTCCATCTAGTAGGAGTTTTCAGTATTTCTGTGAGCATCAGAGGAGGACCCAGATCACTGGAGCCTGTAGTGTCAGTCACTGGGGACCCAGCAGTGAGTGATACAGTATAAGACCCCAGAGTAAAAGAGACAGAATTAAACTAATAAAAGTAATGAAATAATTTAAAAATTTATGACAACTATTAAGAATGGTATAAAGCGACGAATTGTGGTAGACGGAAACAGGTGGGGAAGAGGGCTCTCGGGAAAAGGTAGCAGGAGAAGGACTTTCTTGAAGGTGATGTCTGTCGACTGAAAAATAATGCACAATGTAAAAGCTGAGAATTGTGTTTTATTTGGCGGACTTGTTGAGGACTGAAGCTGGGGTGACAGCCTCTCAGATAGCTCTGAAAGACTGTTCCCAAGAGGTAAGGGAAGAGCCAGGGTATAGAGGAGTTTTGCAAACATCAGATAGTTGAACATCAAAAGATTTCTACTAATTAAAGGAAAAACAAAAATCTCAAGTGAATGAATTTAGCGCTTTTCTGTATGGGAAGTTTCAAGAGCCTGGGTTCATTGAAATCATTCCTGTGATATGCACCTTAACTTACCTAAGGCCAAATCCTGTTTTCTCCATCTTTAATCCCCTCAGGGTGCACAGTCAGGAAGTGTGTGTGTGTGTGGGGGGGTGCAGTGGCCTGATGGCCGCAACATGCTTTTTTTACTGATACGGCAGGTGACTTTCTTCGTCCATACATCTAAGGTGAGACCTCGTGGTTGAGAGGCAGCTGGCCATACAGGAGCATTCTGGGAAGCAGGAACAGCATTTGCAAAGTCCTTGAGGTAGGAGAGAGGATAGTATCCTTGCAAAACAGAAAGGAGGCCAGTGTGGTTAGAGTGTAATGAGGGAGGGAGAGGGTGGCAGGACAGGGGTTTGGAGAGGTTACTAGGAATGAGATCGTAAAGGTGAAGCGTTTGATGGTTTTGTTGTTGTTTTTAATTAAGAATCGCAAGCAGGATTGTGACAAGGTCTAAGTTATCTTTAAAAAAAATTTTTTTTAAACATCTTTATTGGAGTATAATTGCTTTACAATGGTGTGTTAGTTTCTGCTGTATAACAAAGTGAATCAGCTATACATATACATATATCCCCATATCCCCTCCCTCTTGCGTCTCCCTCCCTCCCATCCTCCCTATCTCACCCCTCTAGGTGGTCACAAAGCACCAAGCTGATCTCCCTGTGCTATGCGGCTGCTTCCCACTAGCTATCTATTTTACATTTGGTAGTGTATATATGTCCATGCCACTCTCTCACTTCGTCCCAGCTTACCCTTCCCCCTCCCAGTGTCCTCAAGTCCATTCTCGACATCTGCGTCTTTATTCCTGTCCTGCCCCTAGGTTCATCAGAACCATTTATTTTTTTTAGATTCCATATATATGTGTTAGCATATGGTATTTATTTTTCTCTTTATGACTTACTTCACTCTGTATGACAGACTCTAGGTCCATCCACCTCACTACAAGTAACTCAATTTCGTTCCTTTTTATGGCCGTGTAATATTCCATTGTATATATTTGCCACATCTCCTTTATCCATTCATGTGTCGATGTAAGTTATCTTTTTAAAAGATCATCCTGGCTGCTGTGTGGAGAATAGACTGTAGAAGGACCAGAGAAAATAACACTTAGTGCTTTAAAGAACAAGTGGGAGCTTGTGAAAAGGACATTGGAGGTTAGGACATTACAAGCAGGGGAACCACACATACAAAAGCACAGAGGGGCTCCCCTGGTGGTGCAGTGGTTGGGAGTCCGCCTGCCGATGCAGGGGACACGGGTTCGTGCCCCAGTCCGGGAGGATCCCACATGCCGCGGAGTGGCTGGGCCTGTGAGCCATGGCCGCTGAGCCTGCACGTCAGGAGCCTGTGCTCCGCAGCGGGAGAGGCCACAGCAGTGAGAGGCCCGTGTACCGCAAAAAAATAAAAAATAAAAAAAAAGCACAGAGGCAGGAAACCTCCTGGTGTGTCCAGGAATCACAGGTAATTTGACATAATTGGAATGTATAGTGGTAGCATGTATACAAGGCAGTGTAGCATGTAATAACAGTTCAACAAATGCTGGCTGAATAATAGAATGGACTTAGATGGTTCTTAACTTGTGACTCTATTATATTCAGTCTGTTTTTTGTTAGTTTCCAGATCCTTGGGTGTAGTTCACCTCCCTGTCTAAATTATAAATTCTTTGAAAGCAGAGGGAGAATCAAATACTTCTTTCTTACCAGATACATAAATGAAATTTGTTTAAATCGAATGACATAGCAATACTTGAAAATGAGAAGATCCAGGGAGTTGTTATAAGGGGTTAAGAGCATAGACTTTGGGGTCAGGTCAGATAGCCTTGGGTTTATATTTTGAGCACCACACTATCTGTGTGATCTTAGAAGAGTTATTTAATATCTCTGGGCCTCCTATTTCTTCACATGGGAAAATGGAGAAATCAATAAATCCTACCTTTTAGGGTTGCTGTGAGGATTGAGATAAATATCTATAATTCTACAAAGTACCCAGCAATGTTGTAAACACTTGATAAATGGTAGCGATTTGTCATGTGTTTGAAGTAACAGGGTTTGTCTGTAACGAGGTCTAGGGCTACAGGAAGCAGCTGGGAGTCAGGAGGCTGGTCTCCTAGGAAAGTCTGCCAGCAGCTCAGAGGGTGGCCTTGCCTTCTACTTCTTAAAACAAATGCTCTCAGATATGATGACGCACTTCAAAGCAGACACCCTGAAATTTGAAATTCAGATATTTTAAAGCTTGACCTTAATAATGAAAATGAGGGCTTGAGGTCATCTTTTGTTCATGCTGTGGAAGTTGCCGCTGGATTATTGAGAAATTGCTTTCATGGTTGCATTAGTAGAAGTCAGGGTGCTTTTAAAGAGTCATTCCTAAGTTCAGCAGTGATTTCATAGATTCTGCCTTAACCTCAAAATACAGGTTAAGTATTACTGTTCTCTTATAGATGATAATGTCAGGCATAGAGAAGTATAGTAACTTCCCTCTCACATGTTCCCAATATAAGTGACTATTATATAGAGGAATTGATCTGTGAAACCACTGGATCAGCCTAATGATATTTTGAAAAATATCATCCAAAACTCACTTGTTAGCTCCTTGACTTTCACCATCAACCTGGACTTCATCATTTTCATTTTAGTTCCTCCTCGGTTCTAGAGTGACTAGTAGTTTAGAGGAAAAGAGCATGGACTAGGAATTAGAAGGCCTGGTTTCTGGACCCACAATGGTGCTATCTTGGGCAAGTACTGAATATCTCCAAGCCTTAGTTTCCACATGTGTAAAATGTCTCATAGTGCTACTGAGAGGATTCAAGGAGAGAACATACATAACATTAGCATGAATAGAGTTTGGTCAAAGAGGGATTGAGGGCGTGTGAGTTAACGAATGAGAAATCTCAGATCTTTTGTACATTCCCATCTTCAGCACATGTGATTGTTTTTCATCATGGCTTTGCTTCATAGTTTGTTTTGTCATCTGGGGGCCTCTCTGCTGTGTGTGCCAGTGACCTCCTCCTGTGATGACTTCCACTGCAGTGGAGCTGCTCATGCTCTGTTAGACTTCAGCTGGCACTTCCCTTTTTCCGAGACTGTCTCCAGCAGAATGGTTATGACCCCAGATTCTGGACTCAGATATCTGGCTTCTAATCTCTGCTCTGCTGCTTACTACTCTGTGACCATGCATTGTGCCTCAGTTTTCTCATCTGAATATGGAAAGAATGACAGTATCTTCATAGGTTTAAATGAGAATCAAACAAATTGATACATATACTTGAAACAGTGCCTGGCACTAGTAAGTGTGTAATAATTATTAGCTATCATTATTGTTGACATGCCCTCCTTTTGAATGAGATCAATGGTTTGACAAAGTAGCTTCAGAGTTAGTAATACTCCCGAAACTGGGATCACTTTAATAACATTTACTTGGTCATTGTATTAGTCAGGGTTCTCCAGAGAAACAGAACCAGTAGTAGCACATATATTTTATATACTTATATATTACATATATATAAGTATATATTACATATATAATATTTATTTAATCATTAAGTATGAGGAATTTGCGACTTCCCTGGTGGTGCAGTGGTTAAGAATCTGCCTGCCAATGCAGGGGACATGGGTTCGAGCCCTGGTCCGGGAAGATCCCACATACCAGAGAGCAACTAAGCCCGTGCGCCACAACTACTGAACCCACATGCCACAACTACTGAAGCCCGCACGCCTAGAGCCTGTGCTCCGCAACAAGAGAAGCCACCACAATGAGAAGCCCGCGCACTGTGGCGAAGAGTAGCCCCTGCTCGCCACAACTAGAGAAAGCCCGTGTGCAGCAATGAAGACCCAACACAGCCAAGAAATAAGTAAATAAGTTAAAAAAAAAAAGGATGAGGAAATGGCTTACACAATATTGAGGCTAAGAAATCCTATGATCTTCCATCTGTAAACAGGAAAGCCAGTGGTGTAATTCCAAGTCCAACAGCCTGAGAACCAGGGGAGCCAATGGTGTAAATCCTAGTCCAAGGCAAGAGAAGATGAGTTGACGTGTCCCAACTCAATAAGTGAGGCAGGAAAAATTGAGTGAATTCTTTGCTTCTGCTTTTGTTCTATTCAGACCCTCAGTGGACGCCTCATGCCTACTCACATTAGGGAGGGCAGTCTGCTCTGCTGAGCCCACTGATGCAAATGCTGACTTCCTCCAGAAACACCCTCCAGACACATCAGAAATAATATTTATCAGGACACACTGTGGCCACATAAAATTAACCATCCCAGTCGTCGTACTTTTATGGCCCTTTATAGAAATAATTGGTTATCCATTCATGAATTGGAAACAAAGAAATACCTACTGCCCAGGGCTGAATGACATTGGAGGCCCTGTATATGTTGTTTGTTGTTGCTGTTGGTTGTAGACATCATAGTAGAAACCGTAAGGTTATGAAACATGCAATAGTAGAATTAGGCCTGCATACAAACACGTGTATACATGTGTATATGCATAAACATATATATGATTCATAAAATATAGGCATGATATACAAAGATGTATATGCAGAGGTGTGTGTGTGTTCTGTAAAAATGGTAGAAGTGGGAGAACTGGTGGTGGAGGTGGTAGAAGTTGAAGTCCAAGTGGTCAATGTGTGTAGAGGTGGAAGTGGTAGTAAACAGAGTAGTGCACGTGGAAGTAGTGAACTCTTTGTGCCAAGCACTGCACTAAGCACAGCATAATATACATCACCTCATCCTCATAAAAAAGAGGATTAAAGGAAGAAGTGACTTGGGTCCAATTACCAATCCAGGATCACAGCCAGGTAAAGCTGAGATTCAACCCCACACCTCTCTTTCCGTAGCCTGTGTCTCCTTATAAGCATTCTACTCAACTGCTTCGTCTTTAACCACTATCTTATATGTAGAAGACAGAGGTTGGAATAGCTTATGAGAAAAACAAAATCCTTTAAAATTTCTCGTGCATTTTTGTGAACCTGGCATGAATGCATTTTGAGATCGATTTTAGATAGAATGGATGCTATTTTTAAAAGTCTAATTATCAGTTATTTGATTCAAGAGTTAATTCTTTTTTTTTTTTTTTTTTTGCGGTACGCGGGCCTCTCACTTTTGTGGCCTCTCCCGCTGTGGAGCACAGGCTCCGGACGCGCAGCCTCAGCGGCCATGGCTCACGGGCCTAGCCGCTCCACGGCATGTGGGATCCTCCTGGACTGGGGCATGAACAGGGGACATGGGTCCCCTGCATCAGCAGGCGGACTCTTAACCACTGCGCCACCAGAGAAGCCCCTCAGATCTGGTTTTAATGGACCAGGAAAAAGATAAAAGACATCCTCAGGTAACAAAAAGGGAAGTTTAAATACATGTACAATATCTTTTTTCCCTTTCAACATTAATCCTGGGACTGCCTCTCTACAAAGACAATTGATCTGAAAGATGACTTTTTTTTTTACATTCTCTTGAAATTCTTTCAGATAATCTGAAGTCAGATATTTATTCATTTCTGACAAAAATAGTCCAAGAAATTGATTACACATCTTCATTCAATATTTCCGCAAATTGTTTCTTATTAATAAAGTTAATTTACCATAGACACATTGAGATTGTTAGGCCATTGGAGCATAAGATGTATGGCATAGTCTATAATTTAAGAACGTTTCTCTGGATTATTTCATGGAGGGGGAGGGGAACAAAATGTTGAGGGGAGAAATTACTGGTGCATCAGAGTTCACATTTTTCCTCTTCAGCAAAATGAACTACTCATATACATCTTTTAAAATATTACAGACAATTGGTGGAATATGCTTATAAAATAAAAAGAGGGAAAAAAGTAAAGAGAGAACTCCAACCTTTTCATTGTCTATAACAACTATAAGAATATGGGGGAAATCAGGAAGAATACCAAAATGCAAAGAGCTCACTAGTGTGAAGATGGGAGAATTATGTGTGATTTTTTTTTTCTCTCTCTCCTATCCACAGTTGGGGTGAAGAAGTGATTTTTCATTTGCTGTGGATACAGTTGAAGTCTCCTTTGTTTCATTCCCTAGTCCCATTTCTCATTCTTTCTTCCTGGAGTCAACTCCAACTGTGAATGTTGGAGTGAATCCATTTAGGGTATTTCTTATTCTTAAGCTACAAACTCAGATATCTGTTAAAGATACAGTATTTTATAGTTTTGTATAAACAGCATCTCATTTTATGCTTCCGAAACTTGAATTTTTTCAAAGCTGTTTTCATATTCTATGATGATGCATGTATGTCTAGTTTATTCATTATAATTGCATATTGTATATGTTTCATCATATGAATGTATCACAATTTGTGTATTTTCTTACTGAGGGACATTTAGATTGTTTTATATTTTCACCTTTTCAAATGATACTGCAATGGTAATCCTCATGTATTTCCAGGTGAATATAAGCAAGTTTCACTAGGTTATTTACTTAAAGTAGAATTGCTAAACAATAGTAAATAAGGAACTTCAGTTTTACTAGATATTGAGAAATTGTCTCCAAAAATGGCTTGTCAGTTCATACTCTCAAACCAGTGTAAAGAGTTTCTGTTTCTCCATGTTCTTGCCAAATGTGATGTTATTTTCCAATTTGGGGATTCTTGCTGAATTGTTGGGTATGAGCCAAATTCTCATTGTCTTCACTCCATTTTCCTGTTGACTATAAGGTTGCATATTTACTTCTATGAACTATTCCTTTTTTCTCTTCTGTGGTGTCTATCATATCCTTTTGTCCAATTTTCTATGGATTTTTTTTTTCCTATTTCAGGAGTTCCCAACAGAGTTTAGATATCGGCTGAAGGGTATTACACTTTGCCATTAAGTGTGATATTTGTTAGTATTTAATCCAGTTAAGAGAGTTATCTATGTGAAATGCTTTTTTGCATCTATTAAAATAATTTGGGTTTTTTTCCTCTCTTACTGTTTCAATGTGATTAATTGCAATAATTTGCATCAGATAGATTTTCTGATGTTGAGCCATCATTGAAGTCTTGGAATAAATTTTAGTTATTCTTGAGTTAATTTTAATACTGACTAATTCATTTATTTAGTATTTAGTGAGTTTGGGCTAAAATTTCTTAAGTGAAATTGGGCTTTATTTTTATTTTATTGTTTGGTCATTTTGTGGTTTTCATATCAAAATTGCACTATCCTCTGAAAATGAGTAGGGTAGCTTTTCTGTTTTTCTATCCCCTGAAACTTTGCTAAAACTTGCTCATAAAACTACTTAGCAGACGAAAAGGAGAGAGGTGACCCGAGTGTGGAGGCGGGTGTGTGTACTATTGATTCAAGCCCTTTCATGGTTTATTGGCCTATCAGTCTTTCTAGTTCTTCTTCAGTCACTGTGGTAATTTTATATTTCCCTATTAATTTGCCAGATTTCCCTAAAATTTCAAATTTATTGGCAGAGAGCTGATCTTAACATTTTCTTATATTTCTGAAAATCTAAAACTAACTTAGTTTTGTCCCCTTTCGTATCTGTGATTTACGTATATGTGTGTGTATGCATGCACGTGTGTGTAACTTCTCTCATTTTCTTGATCAGTCATGCTAAAGTATGGTCTAATATTAATATACCTACCTAAGCTTTCTTTTGGATAGTTTGTTCTGCATCTCTTTCTCCATACATTGATATGGGAGCTTTGGTTTGTCTGGTGGTTTTGGGCTGCATTAGTGAGATTTTTACAATGTCCTGTCAGATACTCTCCATTTTTATTGGAGTAGACTAATCTATGTACATTTATTGTGATTCTTGATCGATTTGGAATTTTTCCCATTATATTTTATGTTTTAAATTTACTATGCAATTCCCTTACATGCATTTTTTCCTTTTCTGCCTTCTTGTTTAATATTTAAGCTTTCTCATTGAATATTTTCCTTCTACCAGTTGAGAAGTTAAATATTCTATTTCTGTTCTTTTTAGTGATTACAATTAAAGGCATCCACAATTAACCAAGTCTAATGATAATCAAAATCTCTATCCTGCTCCTAAATGATACCTGAGAATAACTCCCATAGCCCTCTTTCACAATCTTCCATATTATTATTTAGTATTTTAAGTCTATTTTATTCTTAAACTTCTACAAATTATTTTTTACAGTCAGTATTTATTTAGATTTACCAATAGCCTTATTAATTTCTATGATCACCATTGTTTCTTATATGATATTTCATTACTAGTTCAGTTTCATTTGATGTTTTCAGCAAGAATCTGGGAGCAGTAAGTACACGTATCTGTACTCCGAAAACGTCTTTGTTTCTCTCTTGCCCTTGAATGATAGTATATCTGGAGAGGATTTTACATTGACAGCTATCTTAGCTCATTGCCTTAAGATATCCACAATCCCCAGCATCTGTTGTTGCTAATGAGAAGTCCATTGCCAGTCTGACTGCTATTCCTTTGTAGATAGTCTGTCTTTTCTCTCACACAACTTTTACATTTTTTTCTTTCACCTATTCTGATTTATTAAAAACTGTATACCTGTGGATTTATTATTAAAGCTGCTTCAATAGATAGATTTATTTCCCTTTTCAGTATTAATGTCTTAGCTATTATCATTTGAATATTGGCTCCTTTTCATCATCCTCTTTCTTTTTTGCTCTTAGAATCCCTCGTATATATAGATTGGACTTTCTCATTCTATCCTCCCTACTGTGAGCTCTCTTTTAATACTTTCCATCTCTCAATCTCTCTGTGCTACATGCTAGGTGACTTCCTCAGGTCTAACTAATTCACCAGTTCTCTCTTCTGCTGTGTCTAGTCTACTTTTCAACTTCTACATTTTTATTTCAAAAACTGTATTTAATGAAATATTGCCATTTGCAATAACATGGATGGACTTGGAGGGTGTGATGCTAAGTGAAATAAGTCAGGCAGAGAAAGACAAATACTGTATGTAATCACTTAAATGTGGAATCTAAAAAATAAAACTAGTGAATATAACAAAAAAGAAGTAAATTCACAGATACAGAGAACAAAATAGTGGTCACCAGTGGAGAGAGAGAAGCGGAAAGGGGCAAGATAGGGGTAGGAGATTAAGAGATACAAACTACTATGTATAAAATGAATAAGCTATGAGGATATATAGTACAACACAGGGAATATAGTCAATATTTTATCATAACTATAAATGGAATATAACCTTTAAAAATTGTGAATCACTGTGCTGTACACCTGAAACTTATGTAACATTGTACATCAGTTATACCTCAATTTAAAAATTAATTTAAAAAAACTATATTTATGATTTCCATAACTCCTATCCTGTCCCCAAATGTATATTTTTTTCACACTCTATTGTTTTTCCTAATGGCTTTTATTCCTCACGTTATTTCTTTGAACACTTAAAACATACTTATTTTAATGTCACTTTCATATCATTCTAATATTTAATTCTCCCATTCATTACATCTTCTGACTACCTCTGGTGGTTCATCTCCTTGTGTGATTTGCAGTTTTTCATTATACACTTGTTTTGAGTGGGAATTGTTTCCTTTTGAAACCATAGGTGCCATGGGTGTGGGAGCATGTTTACAGAATGATTTCAGACTTCCTTTACAAGACAGGTTGGGGGTGGATTTCAAGTAGAAGTTTTGGCTTTGTGTCTCAGAAATACACAGATCGTATGCATCTAGAACCCCTACTGGGTGCTGGGTTGTAGAGTTTCTGCCTTCTCGTGGGTGACTCTTTGAGCTCCAGTGGGCCTGATCAGATAGCAAACTTCCCTGTTTGCTCCCTGGGAGAGTGCAGTTATTTTTTAGAATTAGTTTTAGAGATGGGATGGCATTTTGTGACTCTGGACCTTATTCTTTTAGCTCAGTTCCAGCTTCCCATTCAGATGAGGCCTGTGGCTCAGACTGAACTTAAATCCCCAGCCATCAAATCCCCAGCCACCCAATCAGTGAGATCTTTCTTTGATCCCAATTTCTCATGGAGTACCTTGGCTGCAATTCTCACTGATATCTTTAATTTTAAGTTTCCTCTTTATGTCTGGCACCTGGGGATTTTTACCTTATTGATTTCTAGGTTAGTTATGGTTCTTGTTATAATTCTTTGCATCGTTATACTTCATCCAGAATTCCTCTGTATTTAAAGTGGGGATGGAATGCCTTCCATGTCTGTTTAGGTCACCATATGGACCAGACTTACTTATATTACTTCTCTAATGAGGAAAAAAATACCCAAAGTTTGAAAATATGTTTAAAAAATGTTTTGCTTTAAGTAACTTTTTTCCTCCACACTTCTCAGTGCTGAATTTGAAGAACCACATAATTATGAGGCAACAATTTCCTGTCTGAGACACTCCAGCAACTCCATTAACCTGTGCACCACAAAAGAGATTGCTGATTGTAAGTCTGCTAAGCCAATTAATATTGTAACCCTGTATGGAATGAAAATGTGTCCAAAATGATATTTTCCCCCCAGCTAACTCTAAGTTTAAAAATTCACAGCCATGTTGCTTTACTATCACATGTCCTTTTATTTTTTCCTTGTCTAGTCTCTTAAAAATATAAATAAACCCAGTTGGGCATCAGGGCTATCTCCCAGCCCTAGTGCTGCCTTCTCTCTACCCTCTTCTATTCTCTCCTTCACCAATCTGCTTAGATGCTTTGCCTTTTGTAGATAGGTGGGAGGGAAAATCAAGATATGGCGGTTCATTTTTCTTCCTTCTCCTCCCATGGAAACGTCATCTCTTTTCTCGTGGTGTCTGTCTTGAAGTCCCCTGGTAACTCAGTGTGTGGAGAGGGAGATAAGAGACTGTGGGAATGAGGTCCTTGTGTTTAGCCTGAATAGAAGCAGAGGATTCGTTAAAAGTTAAGTCTTCCAACAAAGCTCAGAACTTTCAGTGAAAAAAGAGACCCCCTCAGGCAAGATGATGAAGAAGCAGGGACTCACAGCATTTCTACAGGTTTCTATGTCTTTGTTCTGCCTATAGGATCAGCCAATTTTCTACAAAAGGCATAAATATTAGTGCTGGAATAAACACTAGTATTTATGGAGCCGGTACTATGGGCCACAGTTCTGTGTTACGACCTCTGTGTACATCCCTTGTGATATAGAGGTTGTATTAACCCACTTTTAGAGACAGAAAACTGAAGATCAGAGAGATTGAGTTGCATAAGGTCACACAAGTAATATACGGTAGGGCTGTAATGTGCAATGGTTCAGACTGCCTCTAAGATCCATGCTCTTTCCACAATTTGATGCTGCTTCTCAGTCAAGAATGTTGACTTCCCTGAAAGGAGAGTTAGAGAGAGATCCTCTGCTACAACCTCTTTATTGTATAGACAAGAAGCCCAGGGCGCTGGGAGAGGAAGTCATTTGCCTGGGATCACACGCTTAGGAAGTTCACGGGTAACAGTTAGAACCCATTGAAATTTCCCTCCCCTCTCCTGGGAAATAAGGGGTTGAAGAACTCCTGGAAAAATTCTCTCCTAGACTGGGCAAACTCTGGATTCTCCCATTTGGCTTGTAATGTACTAGTCATAAGAAGCAGAACTCCTGTCCCCATCAACCCAGAAGGCAGTGCTGCTCCATACTTGGGGTGTCCAGGCCCTTGCCTTAAGGGCACGGCTTCTCAAATTATAATGTTTGCATGAATCACCTGGGGATCTTGTTAAAACATCGATTGTGGTCCAGTAGCTCTGGATGGGCCTGAGATTCTGCATTTCTAACAAGTGCCCTAGTGATCCTGATGCTGCTGGTCCACAGACCACACTTTGAATAGAAGGGTTGTGGGCCCCGTTTGGACTACATTCCAACTGCATTTTTCTACAAAGCTAAGAGCTCACAGGGCCAAGGGGATTCAGAGCCTGCACCTTCTCTCTGGATTACAGGAGACCCGCAGAATGCCCTCCCACAAGTGGCTTTCTAAGATCCTGCTTGGGCCTCTTCCCTAGGTCCTTCCTCCTCAGGACACATTGGGCTGCAGAGAGATCTGTTCATGGGGGACAGGAGAGGATGAGGTTGACATATGCAAGGCCCCTCGTGTGTAGGGTGAAGCTGAGGATTGAAAAGAAGGAAGGAAGGAAGCTGGACCAGAGGCCTGCATTTGTTCTCTCCAGTCCACAGATGTCCAAGGTGGGCCTGTGGGGGACATCATTTGTGATACCCAAAGAAGGAACCACTAACCCAGGCCTCTCTTCAGTCTTCAACTGAGGAATTCTTTGTGTCCCTCCGTGCTGCTAAGGAAGCAAGTGTTTATGACTGAAAAGAGAAAGGGCTCAGAAAATAACCCACTGATGCAACTGAGAGGTAACTGAGCAGAGGGCAATAGGAAGGCGGTAGAGTGAGAGAAGGGTGAGGGTGGTGAGAGCTTCCCAGGCCATAATGGCATTTGTGGGAGTTAGGAAGAGGGCGGCCAGGGCTGAAGAAGCTGGGGAACTGCAGCCTGGGATCAAAAAGATTCTGTTATATCCTCCACTCCTTTCTCTGTCCCTCTCTAAAGAGCCAAGATACAATTACCCTACAGGAAATAAAGGGAAGGAAGTGGACTATTTGATCCCCACTTGTCCCTGTTCGTTTGACTGTTACCACGTATTTCATCCTCTTTACACTTACTGGTTGAATGATATATGAATCTCAGTTTCTTCATCTACCAAATTGGTATAATGTCTCCTTTGTGTAATTGTTCTGTGTGTTTGAGAAGGTAATACATTTAAAGTCAAGTGAACTCTGCTCTGAGATGATGGAGCAGATGTACTTTTCCCTGGTCCCCCTGCTAAGTACAACTAAAACCCCTGGATATTCTATATAAAAGTAATATATATATATAGTGTATACATATATATACACTATATATATACACTATATATATGTGTGTGTATGTGTATATATATATATACATATATATATATGTATATATATATATAGTATTTTTTATATTCAAACATAAGAAAACTAGAACACTCTGAAAAGGTAGAAAGAGAAAGGTAGACCAGCTAGGGACCTCTGGACCCAACAAGGATAAGTGGTGAGTTCCTTGGGTTTTCTTCTTGCTTCATATATCCCAGACTTGGAGCTGAAGTAGCTGCCAACCCAGAAACACCAATGGGCACAGACAAAACAGCTCCAACAGAAGCCTGCTTTTTCTGACCAAAGGACCAGGAAAAGGGGAGCCTAGAAAGACAGAAAGCCTCTAGACAACAACTGTTCTCCCCCAGCTAAATGTAACAGAGAACAAAACAAAACTGGCCCCACCACCACCAGCCAATGCTGAGTGGGAATCTTGGACATCCACCCTCATCAAGCTACAATGATGCACCCCAACCCCTCCGCTGAGGTGTTTTCAGAGAAGGCCAAGTAGAGATCTGGGACTTTCATCCCTGCCAGGCTAACAAAACTCCACTTACAGTGACAGCCAGTGAAGACCATATGGGGAGCATGGACTCCAGCCCTCCACCCAGAAATAACAAGGCATCCCTTCCCCTCCCTGTGGGGTTGGTGTCAGAGCAGACCTCGTGGAGAGTCAGGACTTTCACAAACGCCCAGTAGTAAAGGCAGCCACCCTCTCCCTGTGGTATCAGCAAAGGCTGTGTTGGGAGCAATAACAAGACTTAGCAATCCTAAATGTATATGAATGAAATTCCAGAGCTGCAAAATATGTGAAGCAAAAACTGAAAAAAGAAATAGACAAATAGACTATTATAGTTTGAGACTTTAATATTCCTCTCTCCACAATTGACAAAACACCTAGACAAAAAATCAATAAGAATACAGTAGAATTCAACAACACTATCAACCAGTAGGATCTAATTGACATCAATAGAACACACAAGAGCAGAACACACATACTTTTCAAGAGCCCATAAACATATTCCAAGATAGACCATATTCTGGGCCATAAAACAAACCTTAAAAAATTTTAAAGAATTGAAATTATGCAGAGTATGTTTTCAGACCACAATATAATCAAACTAGAAATCAAGAACTGAAAAGTAACAGTAAATTCTCCAAACACTCAGAAACAAAACAACACTTCTAAATGTGGATCAAAAAGTAAGTCTCAAGAGAAATCAAAACATACATTTGAACTAAATGAAAATGAAAATGCAACATACCCAAAATTGTGGAACACAGCTAAAGCAATGCTGAGAGGGAAATTTTAGCCCTAAATTCTTATATGAAAAATAGGAAAAGCCTCAAATCTAAAATCCTACCTCAAGAACATAGTAAAAGAGGAGCAAAATAAATCCAAAGCAAGTATAAAGGAAGAAGCAATAAAGAAACTTAAATAAACTTGAAAACAGAAAACAATAGAGAAAATCAATGAAATCAAAAGCGTGTTCTTTGAAAAGAGCAATACAATTAACAAACCTCTAGTAAGACTGACAAAGAAACAAAGATGACACAAATTAACAATATTAAGAGCAAAACAGAGATATCATTACAAACCCTGCAGATGTCAAAAGGATAAGTGAATATTATTAACAACTGTATACATGTAAATTTTGACAACTTAGATAAATATTGAACAATTCCCCAAAAAACACAACTCACCCAATATAAATCATTTGAATAGCCCTGTAATTATTAAGAAAATTGAATGCATAATTTAAAAACATAAAAAAGTGATTTCTAAGTCTAGGTAATTTCAGTGGAGAATTCTACCAAATGTTTAAAGAAAAATTAATACCAATTCTACACAATCTCTTCTGAAAAATAGAAGTGGAAGCTAGCATTAACCTGATACCAAACTCAGATAACAGTACAAAAGAAGAAAACTGCAGATCAATATCCTTCATGAGTATAGTCATAAAAATCCTTAACAAAATAGCAAATAGATTTCATCAAGATAGAAAAATAATTATATACCACGACTAAGTGTGGTTTATTCATTGTAAAGTTGGTTCAATACTCAAAAATCAATCAATTAAATCTGCCATATTGACTAGCTAAAGAAGAAAAGAATCACACGACCATATCAATCAATGCAGGAAAAGTGTTTGACAAATTCAACACCAATTCATGATAAAAACTCTCAGAAAAATAAGAATAGAGGGGAACTTCCTAAACTAGATAAGAACATTTACAAAAAGTCTGCATGATACTTAATGATACAACTCTGAATATTTTACCCCTAAGACTGGGAACCAGGCAAGGATGTCCACTTTCACCACTCCTATTCAATGTAGTGCTGGAAGTTCTAGTGAGTGCAATAAGGCAAGTAAAGGAAATAAAGGAATACAGATCAAAAAGAAAGAAACAAACAGTCATTATTTGCAGATGACATGATTGTCTAAAAAGGGTATCTCAAGGAATTTACAGAGAAAAAAAGAAAACCTTCTAGAACTGATAAATGAGTTCAGCAAGGTCACAGTATACAAAGTAAACATTAAAAAATCAATTGTGTTTCTATATACTACCAATGAACACTTGAACACTAAAAATGAAAAAAATGTAATACCATTTACAATCACTCAAAAAAAATGCTTAGACTAAAATCTAACAAAACGTGTATAAGAGTTAAATGTTAAAAACTACAAAATGCTGATGAAATCAAAGAAAATCTAAATAAATGGAGAAACATTTTTGCTACATTTATGGATTGGCAGACTGAATATAGTAAAAATATTAATTCTCCCCAAGTTGATATACAGGTCTAATGCAATTTCTAGTAAAATCCCAGCAAGATTCTTTTATAGATATAGACAATATTATCCTAAAATGTGCATGGAAAGGCAAAGAAACTAGAATAGCTTAAAACAGTTTTGGAGAAGAACAAGTGGGAGGTATCAGACTACCTAATTTTAAGAATTATAGCTCTGTAACCAAAACTGTGTGGTATTGGCAGAGAGAAACACATAGAACCATAGAATAAAATTGAGAACCCAGAATTAAGACCTACACAAATATATGCCCAACTGATTTTGGTTTTTTACAAAATTGTAAAGCAATTCAATGGAGGAAAGATAGCCTTTTAACAAATGGTGTTGGAGCAACTGGATATCCATAGGTAAAAAAAATAAATAAACCTCAATGTGAGTCTCACATCTTATAAAAAAATTAGCTTAAAATGGGTTTCTTCCTTCCTCTGCCTGCCAATGGTGAGGAATCTAAATGCTACCTTTCTGGGACAAAGAGAATGAGGGGGAAAGGAAGGGAAGGAGAAAGAGGCTTTGCCATCACTTTTGGGTGAGTCTGTCCCTTAAACAATGCCCAGAAAACAGAAGGCCATCAACTCTGAGGTGCATAGCTTGGCATAGGTGCCTTTCTGAAGCTTCACCTTTTCGTACAGAACTTGGTGATGTGTAAGCAGGATCTAGGCTTGTCTGGAAGCTCTGCAGAATTGTCCTCAAAGCTCATCTAGACCAGTGCCTTTCAGACTGTGCTTCCTAGGACCAAGGGCTGTCCTAAGGGGTCCTGGAGACCCTCGGGGATAACTTCCAGAGAAGTCTTGTTTATGCTCCTGTAATACTGTGTTTAAATGAATGATTCCATGGCTGGAAAAAAGTTTGAAAGCCATTTCCTATTGAGCGAACCTGGGCAAGTTGCTTCATTTCTCCGGTGTCTATTCCTCATCAGTAAATCAGAATCTTAGTAGTGATTTTCATAAAAATAGTTAGCTATTTTTTATTATTGTCTTTATAATATTAGTAATAATTGTCTCACCTCCTGGTATAAAACAGGTGAAGGGACTTTTCCAAAGTCACACAGGGATTTAGTAAATGGAAAAAGAGCTGAGACCTGGAAGACGTGACCATGATATGATACTACAGTTGGAGGGTTGCTGAGGACCATCTTCTGATATTTGTTCTTTTTCTCCCAGCTGGGACAAAGCTATTCAGTGGAAAGAGTTATATAACTCCCTGTGGAAATTAAGTGAGGGCTCTAATGCTTTGGGTTACATCCTCCTGTTCTATTATAATTCCTAGTCCTTTCCTGACCCCCTGGGATGTGATATTTGTACTTTTTATTCCTACGTTGGGAGCAGGTTTTGATGGCAATACTTACTATTGGGAGAACCTCCACTTTGCTAAAAAAACAGTATCAAATTATGAATGCATTATTAATTGTGTGTGGATTATCTTTGTTTACTGGCCTTAGCAAGTATTGAATAAGTCCTCTCTGAGCCTTGGTTTTCCCATTTCTAGGACAGAATAGTATCTCCATCCCCACCAGGTGGCAGGTAGAAGCAAAGAGATCATGATTTGTTAATTCTTTCAAAAACACAGAACAGTAAATAAGTAGGGGGAGGGAGAGAGAAGGAGATTATCATTTTTAAAATTGGAAAATAAATTTATGCTTGAAAAGGATGAGGCAGACTGCATTATAAACAGGTATTCTTAAATGTTTTTAAAGCACATACTAGCAGAATAAAATGTGTTGATTCAAAAACTGGTGAAAATAAGAGTGTACAGTTACCGAAGCTGAAGTACATGTTATTCATCCTCCACACAGAAGTTTAGGTCCCTGTGTCAACAATCACATGCACATAGTCCCTAAAGAAAAACTGTAATTTCATTTACTTTATTAATGGATTTTATGTGTAGAATAATAATGGCTAAAAATGTATGTTATTGTTTGGTCAGTTCTGTAAACTAAAGCTTTAGGACTCTAGCAGCAAGAAAGAGAAAAGGAACTGGGGAAGTCCTGTTTATTATGCATACATATTCATTAACAGTAGGGGGAAAACTTTTATAGATAACTTATAAGCAAAGAAAAATTAAATTAGCAATTTTATCAAAAAACATGTCACTTTCTATACAACATCTGGTGTTCTGCTAGGTATACGTGACTTACATCATCTCCTTTAATCTCCCCATGAACTCTGGAAGGCAGGTTCCAGTTGTCCCCATTTCACAGATGAGCAATCTGAGGTTTGAAGAAATGAAGTAATTTGTCTGTAGTTCCACAGGTAGGAAGTGGCAGGACTAGGCTGTGAACCCAAATTCTTGCTACTACTTGTATTTGTTAATGGTTAAATTTGGCATCGTCATTAAATAAAATCCACGAAACTTTTGGAAAAAGTCAAAAGGTATTCGAGCCTTAGTTGGTGGTCAGTCTCCTCTTTCCAAGCTGTACTAAGGAAACAAAACACTCATGGAACCAAACACTTTTAGGCTTGTTGTGGAGTTTGACTTGTTGAAGTGGGATTTGGACTTTTGTTGGCCTTTTTCCTTTCCCTTTCCTTTCAAGTTTGCCTTCTGATTGCTACCACTAAATTGCAGCACTTTCTCTTCATCGTAGCGTATGAATCTACTTAAAAAAAAGGAAACTGAAAATTGTTTCAAATGTTTTTGAAACAAATTGACTGTACATTCCATCCTAGAAATCCCCCCAGAAATGATACCGTGATCAATGACCTGAGAATTTCCCAAACCACGTGGACAAGTCTCCCATAGACAGATTGATCTGAAGGTTGAGAAAACTGAACTCTGCCACCTTCTATAATTGCTTTAATCCTGCATACTGTATAAGAAATGGGTACTATAAGAAACTGCCTTGAAATAATTTTTTCATGTTTATTTTAGCAACTTATGAAGTCAGAATTGAAGAACTCCAAAAGGTATTGTTTCTTCTCTTCTTATCAGCTTCATAACTAAAGCAAGTGTGCAGAGATGATTCTGAAGTAGTTTCTTTCATGAGGGAGGAATGGTCTTTGTTTTGGGTTTTCCCCTGATTTGGGGGGATTTTCCAGACTCTAGCTGCTAAGATTCTGAAGCCTGAGGCCCTATAAGGTCAGAGACAGAAATTGTGTTAGGATGGGAGAAGGTGGTCCTAATCCATTCCTGGCCAGAACCAACCGGCCTTTAATAACTGTCCCTTCAGAGAGAAGAGCTCCTGTGGTTTCACGAGAATGACCAGACTCCTGAAGGCATATTTTCTGGGCTTCTGGAGGGCACAGTGCTAGCAACTTGATTTAGGGCCCAAGCAGAATCACGGGCTTTGATCCCGGCTCCTGTCTGCGTGACCTTGAACCTCCCTTTCCTCACGTGTAAAATAGTGGTCATAGAAGCATCCCTATCAGAAGTCACTGTGAGAATGAAAAGAGGTAAATTCAGGTAAACAGTTTAATAGGAAGTGCTGGAATCTATCCCAGGCATTTTACCTCCTGACCTACAGCTGTCTTCTGTAAAACGGTGCGTTCCTCATGAGGGCAGGAAGCATATGCCTTGTGGTTACCTAATCTGCAGTAGTAGAGGCTCAATAAATGAGGGGCCAATACTTGTTTCACTGAATTGCTGAGAGAACTAAGCCAGACAAAGTAGATGAGCACCTAGTACAGCACATGGCACACAGTAGGCACTTACCTAATGTTTTAACTGGGACAGTTAAGGCACTACTCCTCTATCACTGGGTACATTTAGTTGAGGTCCTTCACCTTTCTGCTTCATGGTTCTAATGCTTACTGGAAAGGATTGTTCATTTGTGATACACTTTATAGATAGAAAACGATAAATGATTATTATTCCTATTAACGAAAGCAGAAACAGTTCATTAAGATGCTTCACTTAGCTGGCAATATCAGCAAATAATAAACTTCTCTGCACAAGGGAACTTTCCAAATGACCAAATTTTATCTCACTCAAAATAAAAAGCATGAAAGTATGTTTTTTTAAATCTTTCAACCTTCAGAAATACATTACGTTCATCTCAGTGTTTTTGAGCTCGGTGGCTGGAATCTGATTTCACCCTTTCTTTATGACTTGGAGTCGCCTGGAACATAAGGGGCTGAGTGGGCACTGTTCATGCTTTTCTTATGAGATGCTCTTGGGCCCTCACAGGTGTCCAGAGCCAGTTGCCCTCACACCAAACCACTATGGTCTGTTTGCTGTAGTTGTTTTCTTATTTATATCAATTATTATTTCCTTCTCCTGTCAGCCTCTTGTGTCCAGCAGTGAGTCTTTCATGTGGTTGAGAACACACCAAGTCCCTGTTTGGGGACAGGCACTTGTGTCTGTGTGTGTGTGTCCCAGTCACCCTGTGAGCTGGTATCCCTGCTTGCATTTTACAGACGAGAACTCAAGGCTCAGAGAGGTTAAATAACCTATAAATAATATAGCAAAGATACAAAGCAAGGTCTGTCTGACTTGTCTTTCTACCAGTGCTGCCATCCAATCTGCTAGGATTATATGGAAAATGAGAGCCAGTCATCCCTGAATGAAAGCTGTGAGGCTCTCCTCAAAGGAGGGTATATGAGCTCTTGGGCCTGGACTTTGTGGCAGCATTTTGGATGCTTAGATATTTTCTGTTCTCTTCAGGTTCTTGGCTAGAATCCAGATAGGGAATGGCATCAGATATGTGACAACTGACTAGATGAGGAGCTATGTTATGGTCGTTGGGACATAATTTTAATGGCACCAAGTCTAGATTACGTGACAGCTGAATTTCGATCAGGCGGTACGTGATCAGGAATAGGGAATTCCCAGCATGGCTTGCACACTTGCCTGTACGAATTTTGCCCGCTGGAACATTGCTCAAATATCGCACATTCCTGTTTGCTCATAAGATTTAAAAGTTCTTTATTCTACAGATGCATTCCTGGAAAGGTGTGCAGAGAACAGTTTATTTTTCTAAGTCAAATTACACGTTCCCGCTGGCACGCACCGTAACTTCAGAAACGCCTGTTTTCTTTTCGATTGATCTTCAGTTACACTGGCAGCAGTTCATGGAATGTTCTGTTGTCAGCGTCTACCTTTGCTCTGTACTGAGACCTTACTGGCCAGTCAGGTCTCTAATGATCTGTAACCAAACAACATTGGCCTGGTTGGGGTTTGACTTGGGTAGGTTTCTGAAAATGACCGTTTTCCTCTTTACTTTCAGCCTTGGAAGAGTTCTCTCCATCAAGAACTTAGGTGAGTTTTATCGTCAAAAGGAGAAGCGTGAATCAGCTGCTGACACTCTGCACTGCACTGGTTTTCCTTAATGGGCCAGCTGTTCCCAGTGCCTGACCTGGTTCAACACCCCTAGCACCCTTCAAGGTGCCTGGTGCAGAAAAGGTGCTCAGAGGTCCTGCCTGGCCTTTCAGGTTTATCTCGTTCTAGCACACTGCACTCACTCAGCAGAGGCTTGCTGAGTCCCCAACATGCTGGCCATTTGCTAACCACTAGGGCTGGAGCAGTGACAGAGACCTAGCCACTACCCTCAGGAGTTCCCCAGTGGGAGAGACACAGTCAAACAGGCATATAACAATCACATGGATCCCAAAGAATTTATAGTTTCCAAAATGCACCATGCTGTTTCAGGCCTCTTTGCCTTTGCTCATTTAATTCATTCACCCCAACTTAATGATCTGGCAAACTTCTACTAACCATCAAATGTCCCCTCCTGGAAGAAGCCTTCCTAATTCCCCTCCTCAGAGAGAAGTAACCAGTCCCTTCCCTGCAGTACTGCTGTAAGGCACACACACGTTTGCACTAATGTCACGTATATCGTTTGTTTGCTAAGATTCCAGTTCATCCTCACTCTCCCCTCCCCTTCTTGTCTGTGTGCTCCTTGTGGGAGGGGCCCATTTTTCTCATTCTTGGTCCAGATCAGGGCCTTGGCACATAACAGTGCTTTTACCTGACTCTTCAGAGTCTGCCTCTCTCTCTCTCTCTCTCTCTCTCTCTCTCTCTCTCTCTCTCTCTCTCTCTCTCTCTTTCTTCCTGGAGGGTTTTTTAAAAATTTTGTTTTAGCATCTTTATTGGAGTATAATTACTTTACAATGTTGTGTTAGTTTCTGCTTTATAACAGAGTGAATCAGCTATACGTATACATATATCCCCATATCTCCTCCCTCTTGCGTCTCCCTCCCACCCTCCCTATCCCACCCCTCTAGGTGGTCACAAAGCACCGAGCTGATCTCCCTGTGCTATGCAGCTGCTTCCCACTACCTATCTATTTTACATCTGGTAGTGTATATATGTCCATGCCACTCTCTCACTTCGTCCCAGCCTCCCCTTACCCCTCCCTATGACCTCAAGTCCATTCTCTATGTCTGCATCTTTTTAATGCATTAAAATAAACATGGTCCATGAGCTCTGGAGGAGCAAGTATCAACATTTCCTGGCTGAGGCTAAAAACACACGAGCTGAATCATTGGGGAAAACCCTGCTTCATCTCTCTCCTTGGGTTCTTGCCTGACCCTAAATTCATGACCCCTGCAATTACCTTTTAGCACCTAGCATGGTGCTGGGCACATAGGAGGCACGTGTCAGATGATTACGTATTTAGTTCAACATTTATTGAGCTTTTTCTCTGTTCAGGCACTGCTAGACCCTGAGGTTCGAAAATGAATACAATATATCTCTAATGCTTAGTGCAGGATGAGAGTGGAGACCAGAGTGGTTGGGATGAGGGGGTCCCTTGGAGGGAAGATGACCACGTAAGTAGGAAATTACATCATATAATCACTGCTAAGGCAGTTGTGAAAACACAGAGGTGAGGCACCAGGCATGCTTCCTTCAAGAGTGACAACTGAGCTGAATCATGAAAACATGTAGGAACTGGCCAGGTAAAAATGGCAGAAGGCATGTCCCAGGCAAAGGACAAGTGGGAGCAAAGATGTAGTGTTGAACTGTGAGGCCAGTACAGGGATCCACAAAGAGCTGGATGATGCTTGAGCACAAAGTGCGGTGTGGGAACAGCCGGAACGAGGCCGGGGTCATACGCAGAGCTGGATCCAGGAGGGCTGCGCTCCCTAATTAAATTCAGAGCAACCCTGTCCAATAGAAATGTAATGCAAACCACATATGTCACTTAATTTGTTTCTAGTAGCCATCTTTAAAAAGCAAAAAAAAAAAGTGAAATGAATTTTAATAATGTATTTTATTTATCCTGATAGATCCCAAACATTATCATTTCAACATGTAACCAACACAAAAGTTACTAATGAAATATTTTAGATCCTTTTTTTCATACCAAGTCTTCAGGATCCAGATATGTTTTATACTTACAGCTCAATTTTTTGTTTTTAATAAATTTATTTATTTATTTTTGGCTGCATTGGGTCTTCATTGCTGCACGTGGGCTTCCTCTAGTTGCGTTGAGCAGGAGCTACTCTTTGTTGTGGTACGTGAGCTTCTCATTGCGGTGGCTTCTCTTGTTGTGGAGCACGGGCTCTAAGCGTCCATGCCTCAGTAGTTGTGGCTCGTGGGCTCTAGAGCTCAGGCTCAGTAGTTGTGGCCCACAGGCTGAGTTGCTCCTCAGCATGTGGGATCTTTCCAGAGCAGGGCTCAAACCCGTGTCCCCTGCGTTGGCAGGCAGATTCTTAACCACTGTGCTACCAGAGAAGTCCTGCTTACAGCTCAATTTGGACCAGACACATTTCAAGTGTTCAATAGCCACATGTGGACAGTGGCCACTGTCTTGATGGCACAGATTTAGACCTTATCCTATAGGTCGGTGGAAACCACAAAAGAGTTTTAAAGCAGAAGTAATGTACTCCTCTCCTCTAGCATTCCTAGGAGTCACAATATTAAATGTAATTTGACAGTTTTATATATATATATCCATTCTGGAAAAACTTGACTTTTAGAAAAGTTCATCTTAGGCTTTTGGAAAGAGACAGAGTGGGGGCTGGAACCCAGCCCTGCCTACACAGCCCCTGTTCTAATATATGTTCTAGAATTAGTGGCCTTAATGGTGGATAAGAGTCATCAGTCATTGGATGAATGGATGAGTGAAACTCCTTAAAATTCTTCCTGTTGTCTTTCGGAACAGCACTCTCTCCTGGTGTTTCTCCTTCCTTCACGACCACCTCTTCTAGTTTTCTTTTTCTTTTTTTTTTTTTTTTTTTGCGGTACGTGGGCCTCTCACTGTTGTGGCCTCTACCGTTGCAGAGCACAGGCTCCAGACGCGCAGGCTCAGCGGCCATGGCTCACGGGCCCAGCCGCTCCGCGGCATGTGGGATCTTCCCGGACCGGGGCACGAACCCGTGTCCCCTGCATCGGCAGGCAGACTCTCAACCACTGTGCCACCAGGGAAGCCCTCTGGTTTTCTTTCTCTGCTTTCCATGTAAATGTGGTTGTAGAACTATCTAGTTCACTCTGATGCCAGAAACAGAAGTTCTCACATGGATGCTGATGCTCCTCAGTGTTCTGTCCTGGCTTCCAGCTTTTTCACTAAACTCTCCACCTTGACTCCCTCCTCTGCTCTTCCACTGTGGCTGGTGTCCATATTACTGGTGCATGGCAGTCATGCCTCTTATGAAGGAATACTGGCTGGGGATCACTTTGCTACCACAGGTTACACAGCATTAGTGCTGGGGATACAGATAAATAACAGAGCTCTGATTTTTAGTTAATTGACAAGGGAAAGTGGAGGAACTGGAAACAGATCCATAGACACTGCAGTTTAATACAAGATAGAGGGACAGAGCGTTAGGGGAACAGATTAAAGAAAGGGTATGGCTGCTTGGGAGAATCAAGCAAAGATTCTCAGAGGTAAGCTGATTCAGACAGATTGGCAAGGGTACTGTGTTTCTCAGCAGTGTAGGATGTGGAAGGCATGACTGACAAGGGAAATAGCAAATACGAAAGGAGGGTTGCTCAAAATGGGATGGAAGGATTGGGGAATTAGGAGAGTGTAGACTAGAATAAACGTGGATAGAAGGTACAGACGGAGACGGGGTTGGAAAGAAAGGTGGGGGCCAGATCACGGTGGGACTGATACTTTATCCATCAGGCAATGGAAGTTATTAAGAGATTTTAAGCAGGAATTCACTCTGGCATTGATTGGAGCAGGCAGAAACTCAGGGGAATTTTCTATGTTTGACTTGACCCTGGTCCCCTCATCTTAAAAAAAAAAAGGGGGTTAGGGGCACGCTATCATCAAAATACTCTCGCCTTCACTTTTTCCCTGGTATCTCTTCACATTTCAGCCTGAAACATGAAGACGAAGATAAAAAAATGAAGGAAAAAGAGCCATGCAAATTGGAACCACAAAAAACAGAAAAGGATCTATATTCAGACTATCTTTCCAAGGTATCTGTGTTCTAGGGTTCCAGACCAAACAGTCCACGTCAGCCACGTAATAGGATCAGTTCATGGGGTGACTTTTTAGAGGCTGAGCCATGTAACTCTCCAGAGAGACAGACAGTCAGAAGATGCAGTGGGTGTTGGGTGTTTTATCAAAGAAATCGACAGGACAATAACCCTGAACTCTAGCCTTGGATTTTCCACTTATTAGCCAGGAAGCAGGCCTCATAAGCAGGGCTGAGATGGGTATGAGTCCAGCAAGGTACCCAGAGGGCAAAATGCAAAGAGACAGTCACTCAGGTGCCCACCCTGCTCTTGCAGAACCTGGAGGGAGGACTCCTTAAGTTCTGTGCTCTGAGGCCCTGATGAGAACAGGGAGTTAGTCTCTGAGCTCAGGCGTCTCATGTGTAAAGTGAGAATAAATAATCCGCACCTGATTATACCATCCCCACTCCCATCCTGATTCTATCTCATTTGTGATGGGAAAATGAAATGAAATAATATAGATGAAGGTGTTTTGTAAGCCACAAGCTACCATTAAAATGAAATGCATTGTTGCTAATTAATGGATTAATTAACATTGTTTGTTAATAGTAAACACTGTATATGTGTGTATCCATATCCAATGGACACTATCCCCTTCAAAACCGTGTGGTCAGAGGCTTAAACAAGAAATACCACTGGGGCTCTACAAGGGCTCAAAACATTTGAGATGCCTGTTTGAGATGTGCCTATCTCAACCTATCAAATTGTTCCAGTTCCACCCAGGGCTTGGGTAAATCAAGCACCTTGGTGGTGGTATGGGCCTGAACTGGGGTGTAGGCCCAGAGGCTGGGCTGGACCAGGTTGGGTGTTTACAGAGGGTCACAAAATGGCATAATTCAAAGAAGTAAGTCACTAATAACAAAAGAGAGGGACCAGAGCCAGTGCAGCAGCATGGTGTGTCAACGACAGAGGGCAGGAGCAAGGCCATAATGGGAGATGAGGCCGGAGATCAGGAAGGGGGTCATCAGGAGCATATGAGAAAGGCAGCAGAGGAACATGATTAAAGATACTGGCCATGAGGGACCTCCCTGGCAGTCTAGCGGTTAAGACTTCACCTTCCAATGCAGGGGGTGCGGGTTTGATCCCCGGTTGGGGAGCTAAGATTCCACATGCCTCGCAGCCATAAAACCAAAACATAAAACATAACAGAAGCAATATTGTAACACATTCAATAAAGACTTTAAAAATGGTCCACATCCAAAAAAAAAAAGAAAGAGAAAGGGATACTGACCATGAAAGGGCAAAAGCAGGGATGTGCCCTTTTTCAGTGCTGACCAAGTGCTGGCCAAGAGCCAGAGATGGGGTCGGGTTACCACCAAAGGGACATAGTCCTACTTTCATGGAGTGGATTTGAGTTTGGGAAATTGTTAAGTTATTTGGAATGTGTTAGGTAAATGTGGTGGGTCGTCTAGCTGGGCAGTGCTCTTTGGGGTCGAATATAGATGGTATGTCAGTAGGAATACAATCCATTGTGATTCAAACTAACTCTATAGGAACGATTCCCCAGGACAGCCCTCAGAGAATCTGTGCACTGCTGCAGTAGGGGCTCTGCTGAAGAACGGTGGTCACTATATTTGCGTGAAACACCATATTTGTGTCATTTGTGGAAGGATATCATTACTTTCCTGTCATTTTTCCCCATTTAAAAATTTCATTCTTGGCTGTGTGACTTAAAAGAATGCCCCTCCTCTTCTTTTCCTCTTCCTTTGCCCAGATCCCACCAAGAACTCAGGAAATTCCATGCCTTGTATCTATTCATTATTTTACCTTTTTGCAAGTACTTTCAGATGATTGTCACAGTGAACCCTGTGTCCACTTGTAGTCGAATGGACAGTAATCTCCTCTCCCATTGTCGTCTCGTAATTATGAAATACTTGGATGGCCAGAAGTGTCCCAATTCGCCTCTGCCTCCAGCGTCTCTTCCTGCCAATCTATCCAGATCTTTCTGAAATGCGAACCTGATCAGATTTCTCCCCTGCCTAGCTCCCTAAGACTAGGAGATAAACCCCACATTTTTTGCCTCATGTGCAAGACCCTTCATAGCTCAGCTCCATTCTAGCTGATCTTTTCAGCCTCACCTCCAGTCTTTCCTCCTCTGTCCCCTTCACTCTTCCTTCATCAATAGCCTCTGTCCCACCCTTATGAGGACACTAACACTTCTGTCCCTTTGCCTGTGTTGATTTATCTACCAGGTATTCCTTATCCCTTCAACCAATCTCTTACTTAAATTTTAAAATAGTTTCATAAAATCTGCTTCTGAAGTCTTCCCCACCCTGTCTCCTAGCCACAAGAACTGACCTGCCCCTCCTATTTCCACCTCAGTGAGCAATCCTGCTGTAAATGATATTCACCACAATATACCTTAATTGTTTGCATGTATTGCTCCATGACCAGCGTGGAAGCCACTATGCCCATTGCATCTCTCTCTTTCTCCAGGGCTTAGCATGTTATTTCCTTCAGTAAGTGGATGACAGATGCTGGTGGGAGGAAGTGTGGAAAGAAGCGGGGGGAAACAGAAGAATGGAGGGTGGGAAGATGAAATGTCAGGCAAAAGGAACACAGCATCCTTTGGTAGGCAAGAGCACAGGGCTCTGGGGTCCAGTCCTGCCTGGGCAGATGACTAGCTATGAGACCAGAAGTCAGTTATTTAACCTTTCTAAATTCTTTATCAAAAGGAATCATGATATTTTTTGAATGGGGTGTCATGAAGAGTAAGTGAGATAAAATATATCAAAAGCCTATCCTGTGGTCAGAGCTCCATTATATCCTGACTGTGTCCTATGGGCCTGCCTCTGTGCCAGGCATTCACTGGCTGTTCAGAGGGCAAAAAAAGACATTATATGTGCTCCTGTGAAACTTAGAGAGATAAGACTCTGTTAAATAAAGGGATAAACAGTGGCTACCTGGGAGGAATGAATGAATACAGAACAGCATGAGTAAGCAAAAGACCAACAGATAAGCCAAAGCCCCGCCAGACTGTCCCTGTTGCATGTGTTTAGGTGGGTGTCTATGAAGACACACCTGGAAAAACCCAGATGGTGAAAGTCCACAGGGGTAGGAGGAGCACACTGGCCGGGAAGCGGGACGCTGAGATTGACGTCATCCAGACAGAGGCCTGCCCCGAAGACCCCAAGCTGGCCAGACACTCCGATGGCCACTGTAAGTTGTGTTTCTTCCTGGTTCTCTTCACTATTATCGAATTATTTTAAAGCTGTGTGTGACCAAAATTTTAATTTCTTTTATAAATATTTACTGAGCATCTATTATATACAAAGTCACTTGCCTGAGCGAGGCAGCTGCGCAAGAGTGAAAAAAGCACTGGATTTAGAAGGCCTGCGTTCAAATCTAGGCGCTCATACTTATTAGCCATGTAACATAGTGACTCTATATTCCTTCATATTCCTCAGTTTCCTCATTTATAAAAAGGGATCATAAAAAAAAGGGGGATCATAATATAGATCAAACTGGGGTTTGGTGAGGACCAAATCTGACGTATGTTACATAATAGGTACTCAGCAAATGTTGCTGATTTCTTTTTGTATGTACCAGTTCCTATTGTTATTTGTAGACCCAAGACATTGACACACTGATGACATAGTATGATATTATTCTTTGACTTTATTCAAGTCACATTTTACTTTCATGTGAGTCAAGACTCTTGATTGCAAGTAGTCAAATCATAGTGTGTTAAGCAAAAGAGGAAAAGGAGGCTCACCTAGCAGAAGGTTTGGGCATGGCTGGACCCAGGGACACAAACAGTATCACAAGGACTCAGTATTACTTTTTCTACTCCTGGCTTTGCTCCCCTCCCTCTTGTCTCCATTTTCAAGCAGACTCTACCTTGTGGAGGCAAGATGGCATCTAGTAGTGACAGGCTTACGCACTATCTGTCCTCTTAGGAACCCCAGAAGAAAACTAGAAGTGGTTATCCTCTCAACAGTTTCAAGAAAAGGCCCAGATTTGAGTCTTGTTGGCTTGATTGTGTCACATGCCAACCCCTATCCAGTTATCATGAATGTGGGATAGGATGCTCTGATTGACCCAGCCAGTGTCATAAATTCACATCTGGAGCTGAAGGTAGAATTAGTTCTACCCAAACGGTATCATTTCAGATTGAAGGATTTCCCAAGGAAAATTAAAAAGCTGCTATCATGAAAAAACAGTAGATACTGGGTAGGCAAAACAGATGCCTACTCCACCCCAATAAGCCATGGCAAACATTTCATAATGTGCTATAATCAGAGTGATGAGAATACATTGCAATCATAAGATGGACTCAGGCCCTATAAAGTCTGCCTCCAGGCTAGATGGCTGCATCCCTGCCACCCACCTCCTTCCCAATATACTCTTTATTCTAAGTTAACTGACTATGTCATGTGCTTTAGTGCCCCTATAACTTTGCTTGACCTCTTTCCTCTGTCTGAGATGGCTTTATGTCCATTCTTTACCTGCTGATGTCCTAGTCATCCTCCAAGATCTATCTCAGAAGCCACTTCTTCTGAGGCCTTCCTTACCTCCATCCTCCTCTTTCCCACTCAGAGACCATAATCACTCACTCTTCTCTGCTTCCAGGACACTTAAACAGCAACCAAATGACCACTTTTCCATATTAGGTTTTAGAGTCAAGCATTTCTGGGACCCAGGATTACTATGCATTAATCCTACAACCTTGGGAAATTTACTTACTTTTATGTACACATGGGGGTGGTACTATTTATTTCCCAGGGCTCTTTGTCAATGCATATAAAGTATGTGGTTCATTGCTACATAACTGTCAGTTCTCTTTATTTCCTTTTTTTATTTTATTTATTTTTTATTTTTTTATTTTTTTGCTGTACGTGGGCCTCTCACCGTTGTGGCCTCTCCCGCTGCGGAGCACAGACTCCGGATGCGCAGGCCCAGCGGCCATAGCTCACGGGCCCAGCCGCTCCGCGGCATGTGGGATCCTCCCGGACCGGGGCACGAACCCGTATCCCCTGCATCGGCAGGCGGACTCCCAACCACTGCGCCACCAGGGAGGCCCTATTTCCTTTTTTTATTTTTATTTTTATTTATTTTTTTTTTTTTTTGTGGTATGCGGGCCTCTCACTGTTGTGGCCTCTCCCGTTGCGGAGCACAGGCTCCGGATGCGCAGGCTCAGCAGCCATGGCTCACGGGCCCAGCCGCTCCGCGGCATATGGGATCCTCCCAGACCGGGGCACGAACCCGTATCCCCTGCATCGGCAGGCGGACTCTCAACCACTGCGCCACCAGGGAGGCCCCTATTTCCTTTTTTTAAAAAAAAATTTACAGTGTGCCTTAAATTATAATTCACGGTATACATGTTTGTTTCCCACGGTACACAGTGAGCACCATGGGATCAGAGACCATTTGATATTTTTCTCTGTATCTCTGCAACCTGGCACAGTGGATATACCCAACAAAACTTTGTTAAAGGGAGGAATGAAAGAATAAATCAAACTTCAGTGAGAGAGTATGGTAGATTTGACAATCTGAATGATTCTCCTGCCTAAAACAAGTAAAGAATAATTTTTTGGGGGGAAAATTCATAGAAGTATAACAGAACTGATTTAAAAGGAAGCCTCCACATACCTGCAGTAACTAGGAACCCTGGGCAATGAGTGAGTGCCAAAGTTACTCTGGCCCTGAGGGTTTTCACTGAGCTCTGAATCCCTTGAGCTCTGGTTTTGACTGCATGGTGTACAGAGGACAGGAGCTATAACCCAGGGCTTGCCCAAAGTGAGTTTATAACAGGGACCTCAAAGAATTATGTACACAGAGAATGAATAGGACTGTGCCTATTCTTAACAGTACTATAAGGTGTATTTATAAATTTATTATAAAAGTAGACCTCAAGGGCTTCCCTGGTGGTGCAGTGGTTGAGAGTTCGCCTGCCGATGCAGGGGACACGGGTTCGTGCCCCGGTCTGGGAAGATCCCACATGCTGCAGAGCGGCTAGGCCCGTGAGCCATGGCCACTGAGCCTGCGCATCCGGAGTCTGTGCTCCGCAACGGGAGAGGCCACAACGGTGAGAGGCCCGTGTAGACCTCAAGTGTTCTTAACACAATAAAATTTAGAAAAAATAAAGAAATGGGACAAATAAAAAAAGACATTTCTAATGAGATAAATGACACATGAAAAGCACAGAGGTAGTGTTGAATCTAAAACCACGCCTTAAGATGAGAAGTGAATAGACTAATTTGGAGTATAGAAAAAAATGGAAGGGAGGAAAACAAGCTGAAGTGAATAAAAGAGTTAAAGGAGAGGCCTAAATATGGGGCTGAAAACCATTTTCAAGCAATTAAGTACTGTCCATGAAGAGTCACTATAGATTTGGGAATTACACTGTGTTGAAAACAGTCTGAAGAAGATTCTTCTAAGTAATCTGTACATACTGCTAAAGTACAAAGGGAGTTTGTGCTAAACCCATTTAATAGTTCTCTGCAATAGTTCCCTACTCTCTTGTGATGAAAAGCACAAAATGTTTAGTCAAGGAAAGTGGGCATGAAAACAGAGAGGAAAGTTTTGAGGAAAAAAAATAGAATTGAGTGTCTTTCTACACTCCTTCTATACAAATGGGCCTCTTTTGAAAAAAAAAGAACAAAATAAAAAGAACTACTTCCTTCCATTAAAAAAAGAATTAATAAGACAAACCCCAGGGAGCAGAAGGAAATTTGCCCATTTTGCCCCTGGTGCTGAGTAAAGGAAAAAAAAATCTGTTACCATAGCTGATCCTCATGCACACATCGGGAAAATTCATTGATCTATACTCTTATGATTTGTGCCCTTTCCTGTATGTTATACTGTAATTAAAATTTTAATTTTAATTTTACTAAGGTAACTGTCAAAAGATAGAGCATGTATACTTTCCAAATAAATAAAAAAGAAAAACAGAATGAAGAAAAGAGAAGAAAACTCAGTCAATCAAGCACAAGGAAAATGAGGGAAAAATAGAACAAATAAAAAGTATGTAATAAAATACTACATATAAATTTCAAAATATCAGTAAACCCTATAAACATGAAACTCTCCAATTAGAGGACATATGCATTCAAATCATTCAATATTAAAAAATATTTGAGTAGCTTTTATGTCCCCAGCATTGTTCTAGGTGCTGGGGATATAGCAGTAAATAAACCAGACAAAAATTCCTGTCCTCATGGAGATTACATTCCGATCTGAGGAGACAGATGATAAATATATACAGAATAAAATATTCACTATGTGGAATGGTAGTAAATATTATAGAAAAAAATAATAAAGCAAAGAAAGAGAATTAGGGGCGGGCTTCCCTGGTGGTGCAGTGGTTAAGAATCCATCTGCCAATGCAGGGGACACAGGTTCGAGCCCTGGTCCTGGAAGATCCCACATGCCGCAGAGAAACCAAGCCCATGTGCCACAACTACTGAGCCTGCACTCTAGAACCTGCAAGCCACAACTACTGAGTCTGAGTGCCACAACTACTGAAGCCTAGAGCCCGTGCTCTGCAACAAGAGAAGCCATCACAATGAGAAGCCCACGCACCACAGCGAAGAGTAGCCCCCACTCGCCACAACTAGAGAAAGCCTGCACGCAGCAACAAAGACCCAATGCAGCCAAAAACAAAATAAATACATTTTAAAAAAAAAAAGAAAAATAAAGAGAATTAGGGAGGCAGGTGGAGGGAGTGGAAGTTGCAATTTTAAAGTGCGCATAGATGACCTCAAAGATGTAAAGTAGGTGAGGAATAGAGCCATGGCTATCCAGAATGTTCTAGGGAGAGAGGGGAAGGAGTGCAAATATCCCAGGGCAGGAGTCTACTAGGTGTGTTGGTAGAAGAGCAAGGAGGCCAGTGTGGCTGGAGCAGTGACTGAAGGAGACTATAGGAGGAGATAAGGTCAGAGAGATAACAAGGGGCCAGATAATATAGGGGCTTCTGTAGACCATTGTAAGAACTTTGGCATTTATTCTAAGAGATATATTTTTTTTAAATAACATTGAAAGGTTTTGAGCACAAGAACAGAATGATCTGACTTGTATTTTAAAGAATCATATCTCAGCTGCTGTCTTGAAAGAAGAATGTAGAAGAACCTGGGACCTGTTAGGAGTTTGTTGCAAGAATTTAACTGAGAGACGATGGTAGCTTGGAGGAGGGTACTGCAGTCAGGTTGTTGAGATATGCTTGGATTTAGGATATAGATCGTAAGTCAAGCTGACAGGTGGCTGTGGATTGGAGGTGGGACATGAAAGAGAAAGGAGTCAAGGATGTCTTCAAGGTTTTGGACCTGAGCAACTGAAAGGTTGGGGTTGCTACCCTTTGTTGAGATGGGGCAGACTTCAGGAAGAGCACATTCACAGAGAGAAAGCAAGAGTTTGGTTTGGAATGTAATGTGTTGCAACAATCAAATGAAAATGGTGTGAAGGTTGAACTCATGAGGGATGTCTAAGTTAGGGATGTAACTTGGGAGTTGTCTCTGTTTTTAAAATGAAGCCATAAACATTTTTCAATACATCTGCCTCAAAAAGGAAGGAGTAAGAAAGAAAAAAAGTGTCCTGAAGTAAGAATTAAGCAACTGTGTGTTCAGCATCTTTGCTTTGTGCTAGAGAAACATACCGATAACTCTGTAAGAAAAAGTAGGGCCTTTATGCCTCTGGGAGCTGACATTCATTGAGACGGTTTGGGGCCTATATGCTAACTGACTTCTTGTCAGAGGATAAAATCTTGTTGTTTGGTGCCTTTAATTAATAGACGAAAGTCAGAGAGTCCCATACAGGATAAATCCAAGGAGAAACACGCCAAGACACATATTAATCAAACTATCAAAAATTAAATACAAAGAAAAAGTACTAAAAGCAACGAGGGAAAAACAACAAATAACCTAACCTTATGTTAACGTAACATAATGTTAACAACTGATCTTTCAGCAGAAACTCTGCAAGCCAGAAGGGAGTGACAGGACATATTTAAGGTGATGAAAGGGAAAAACCTACAACCAAGATTACTCTACCCAGAAAGGATCTCATTCAGAGTCAACGGAGAAATTAAAATCTTTACAGACAGGCAAAAGCTAAGAGAATTCAGCACTACCAAACCAGCTTTAAAACAAATGCTAAAGGAACTTCTCTAGGTAGGAAACACAAGAGAAGGAAAAGACCTACAATAACAAACAGAAAACAATTAAGAAAATGGTCATAGGAACATACATGTTGATAATTACCTTAAATGTAAATGGATTAAATGCTCCAACCAAAAGACATAGACTGGCTGAATGGATACAAAAACAAGACCCATTTATATGCTGTCTACAAGAGACCCATTACAGGCCTAGGGACACATACAGACTGAAAGTGAGGGGATGGAAAAAGATATTCCATGCAAATGGAAATCAAAAGAAAGCTGGAGTAGCAATTCTCATATCAGACAAAATAAACTTTAAAGACAATTACAAGAGACAAAGAAGGACATTACATAATGATCAAGGGATCAATCCAAGAAGAAGATATAACAACTGTAAATACTTATGCACCCAACATAGGAGCACCTCAATACATAAGGCAAATGCTAACAGCCATAAAAGGAGAAATCGACAGAAACAGAGTCATAGTAGGGGACTTGAACACCCCACTTTCACCAATGGACAGATCATCCAAAGTGAAAACAAATAAGGAAATACAGGCCTTAAATGATACATTAAACAACATGGACCTAATTGATATTTATAGGACATTCCATCCAAAAACAGCAGATGACACCTTCTTCTCAAGTGCTTCTGGAACATTCTCCAGGATAGATCATATCTTGGGTCACAAATCAAGCTTTGGTAAATTTAAGAAAATAGAAATCATATCAAATATCTTTTCTGACCACAACACTATGAGACTAGAAATCAATTACAGGGAAAAAATCTGTAAAAATTATAAACACATGGAGGCTGAACAATACACTACTAGATAACCAAGAGATCACTGAAGAAATCAAAGAGGAAATCAAAAAATACCTAGAGACAAATGACAATGAAAACACGACAACCCAAAACCTATGGGATGCAGCAAAAGCAGTTCTAAGAGGGAAGTTTATAGCAATACAAGCCTACCTCAAGAAACAAGAAACATCTCAAATAAACAACCTAACCTTACACCTAAAGCAATTAGAGAAAGAAGAACAAAAAACCCCCAAAGTTAGTAGAAGGAAAGAAAGCATAAAGATCAGATCAGAAATAAATGAAAAAGAAATGAAGGAAAGAATAGCAAAGATCAATAAAACTAAAAGCTGGTTCTTTGAGAAAATAAACAAAATTGATAAACCATTAGCCAGACTCATCAAGAAACAAAGGGAGAAGACTCAAATCAATAGAATTAGAAATGAAAAAGGAGAAGTAACAACTGACACTGCAGAAATACAAAGGATCATGAGAGATTACTACAGGAAACTGTATGCCAATAAAATGGACAACCTGGAAGAAATGGACAAATTCTTAGAAAAGCACAACCTTCCGAGACTGAACCAGGAAGAAATAGAAAATATAAACAGACCAATCACAAGCACTGAAATTGAAGCTGTGATCAAGATAGTATGGTACTGGCACAAAAACAGAAATATAGATCAATGGAACAGGATAGAAAGCCCAGAGATAAACCCACACACCTATGGTCAACTAATCTATGACAAAGGAGGCAAGGATATACAATGGAGAAAAAACAATCTCTTCAATAAGTGGTGCTGGGAAAACTGGACAGCTACATGTAAAAAAAAGAAATTAGAACACTCCCTAACACCATACACAAAAGTAAACTCAAAATGGATTAAAGACCTAAATGTAAGGCCAGACACCATAAAACTCTTAGAGGAAAACATAGGCAGAACACTCTATGACATGAATCACATCGAGATCCTTTTTGATCCACCTCCTAGGGAAATGAAAATAAAAACAAAAATAAACAAATGGGACCTAATGAAACTTAAAAGCTTTTGCATAGCAAAGGAAACCATAAACAAGACCAAAAGACAACCCTCAGAATGGGAGAAAATATTTGCAAATGAAGCAACTGACAAAGAATTAATCTCCAAAATTTACAAGCAGCTCATGCAGCTCAATATCAAAAAAACAACCCCATACAAAAATGGGCAGAAGACCTAAATAGACATTTCTCCAAAGAAGATATACAGATTGCCAACAAACACATGAAAGGATGCTCAACATCACTAATCATTAGAGAAATGCAAATCGAAACTGCAATGTGATATCATCCCACACCGGTCAGAATGGCCATCATCAAAAAAATCTACAAACAATAAATGCTGGAGAGGGTGTGGAGAAAAGGGAGCCCTCTTGCACTGTTGGTGGGAATGTAAATTGATACAACCACTATGGAGAAGAGTATGGAGGTTCCTCAGAAGTCTAAAATTAGAACTACCATACGACCCAGCAATCCCACTACTGGGCATATACCCTGAGAAAACCATAATTCAAAAAGAGTCATGTACCACAATGTTCATTGAAGCTCTATTTACAATAGCCAGGACATGGAAGCAATCTAAGTGTCGATCGACAGATGAATGGATAAAGAAGATGTGGCACATATATACAATGGAATATTGCTCAGCCATAAAAAGAAACAAAATTGAGTTATTTGTAGTGAGGTGGATGGACCTAGAGACTGTCATACAGAGTGAAGTAAGTCAGAAAGATAAAAACAAATACCGTATGCTAACACATATATATGGAATCTAAATAAAAAATCACTCTGAAGAACCTAGGGGCAAGACAGGAATAAAGACACAGACGTAGAGAATGGACTTGAGGATATGGGGAGGGGGAAGGGTAAGCTGGGACAGAGTGAGAGAGTGGCATGGACATATATACACTACCAAATGTAAAATAGATAGTGGGAAGCAGCCACATAGCACAGGGAGATCAGCTCGGTGCTTTGTTACCACCTAGAGGGGTGGGATAGGGAGGGTGGGAGGGAGACGACGCAAGAGGGAGGAGATATTGGGATATATATATATATATATATATATATATATATATATATATATATATATGTATAGCTGATTCACTTTGTTATAAAGCAGAAACCAACACACCATTGCAAAGCAATTTTACTCCAATAAGTATGTAAAAAAATAGATAAAAGTCAATGTGCTTATTGTTATTTCTCAGATATATTTCTTATTTCTGATTAATAGTTCATGTCTGCAAATGGTTCTGAATCACCCATACTGTAAATATTAACCTATGCCAACTGATAAAAAGGTGACAGTTTTAAGGTTATGACAAGTTTACAGCTCTGTGAAATAAACCAGCTCCTGCATGTAACAGGCTAGCTACTTGTGCAAACAATCCCTAGGCATTTTTTAACCTGGCACACTATCTGGCTGAATCCATCACTAATGCATAATAAATGTTGGCATGTGCTCAATCAACTTGTCTAAGAAATTTTACTTTAAGAAAAAATGCCACAAAGTGGATAAAGTCATCTAAATGTAGGGATTGAAGCCCCAGGGCTGCACCTTGGTAGACTTCAACATTTGAGTTCAGGGATTAGAGGAAGAAACGTCCAAGAAGATGGAGGAATCACTGGTTTACTGGGTAATTAGCACCCTTCATAAATATGTATTAATCCTTGCCACAATCATCCAAGAGGGGTTACTATCATTATCCCAACTTGAGAGAATCATAACTGAGGCTCAGCAAGGTGAAGTGGTTTGCCAAAAGATCATACATATCAAGGTTATAATCCAATGTTACCATATTTAATCTGGCTTTTCCTATTATTGTCTCCATTGCCAATGACCTGTTTGAATGCATTTATGAGAGCAGCTGATGAGATGTTCTCAGGGCGTTCTCTGTTTTCCTTACAGGCGGGTATGTGATGGCCTTGGAGATGACTAAAGAAACCCCAGGCCAAGGAGCCTTTAAGCCAAATTCCATTTCCGAGACGTATGATGATGTTGAGTACCCTGGGAGAGAGGGGTATGTACGTGCCAGCCCTTCAGTGAGATGATTGTGATGAGACTTTTAAAGTACAATACAACAGTTCAATGATCTTTGTATCTTTTCTCCCCACAGAGCAAAGTCAGATTTCTCCAACTCATTTGTCTCAGGTAATGGTAAGTTTAAGAAAACATTTGAAACTGTCACTAGGAATTGCTAAGAGTTTCTGTGGCAGATTAGTAGTAAGGTATCTTTTACTTACATATTTTTATTAATGCCATTTGGATGGGGTGATGATAAGTTAATAGAAGTGGTTCAAGGTATGTGTGAATGCATTTAGAATCATGAAGGTGAAGATGCTGGTAATAGGTCTTTTGTGGCAAGAAAACAACTTTGATGTGAAATTGCTTTCCTCCTGATCTCTTCACAATCCAAGTCTGAAGATAGGAATGTGTTTTACTTAAAACACTTGTATGGATTCTCAATACTTTTTAAAAATATTGAAGTATAGTTTATTTACATTAGTTTCATATGTACAACATAGTGATTTTATATTTTTATGGATTATAGTCCACTTAAAGTTATTATAAAATATTGGTCATAGTCCCTGTGCTGTACATCATATCATTGTATCTTATTTATTTTATAGCTAGTAGTCTGTATCTCTTAATCCCCTTCCACATCTTGCCCATACCCCACCTTGCCCCTTCCTCCACCCTTCTTCCCACTGGTAACAATTGGTTCTCTATATCTGTAAGTCTGTTTTGTTATATTCATTTATATTTCTTTTCTTTTTCTTTTTTAGATTCCACATGTAAGTGAAAACATACAGTTTTTGTCTTTCTATGTCTGGCTTATTTACTAAGCATAACACTCTCCAAGTCCATCCATGTTGTTGCAAATGGCAAAATTTCATTCTTTTTTTTGGCTGAGTAGTATTCCTGTGTGTGTATGTGTGTATACACTACATCTTCTTTATCCATTCATCTGTTAATGGACACTGAGGTTGCTACCGTATCTTGGTCATTGTAAATAATGCTAATATGAACATTAGGGTGCATCTTTTTTGAATTAGTGTTTTCATTTTCTTCAGATAGACACCCAGGAGTGGAATTGCTGGATCATATGGCAGTTCTATTTTTAATTATTTGAGGAACCTTCATACTGTTTCCCATAGTGGTTGCACCAATTTACATTCCCACCAACAGTGTAGGAGGGTTCCCTTTCCTCCACATCCTAACCAACACCTTTTGTTATCTTTTTTTTTTTTACCATCTTTATTGGAGTATAATTGCTTTAAAATGGTGTGTTAGTTTCTGCTTTATAACAAAGTGAATCAGCTATATATATACATATATCCCCATATCTCCTCCCTCTTGCATCTCCCTCCCACCCTCCCTATCCCACCCCTCTAGTTGGACACAAAGCAGTGAGCTGATCTCCCTGTGCTATGCAGCTGCTTCCCACTAGCTAGCTACTTTACATTTGGTAGTGTATATACATCCATGCCACTCTCTCACTTCGTCCCAGCTTACCCTTCCAACTCCCTGTGTCCTCAAGTCCATTCTCTATGTCTGTGTCTTTATTCCTATCCTGACCCGAGGTTCTTCAGAACCTTTTTGGTTTTTTTAGATTCCATATATATGTGTTAGCATACGGTATTTGTTTTTCTCTCACTTACTTCACTCTGTATAATAGTCTCTAGGTCCATCCATTTCACTACAAATAACTCAATTTCATTTCTTTTTATGGCTGAGTAATATTCCATTGTATATATGTGCCACATCTTCCTTATCCATTCATCTGTTAATGGACACTTAGGTTGCTTCCATGTCCTGGCTATTGTGAATAGAGCTTCAATGAATATTGTGGTACATGACTCTTTTTGAATTATGGTTTTCTCAGGGTATATGCCCAGTAGTGGGATTGCTGGGTCATATGGTAGTTCTAATTTTAGACTTCTGAGGAACCTCCATACTGTTCTCCATAGTCTTTGTATCAATTTACATTCCCACCAACAGTGCAGGAAGGTTCCCTTTTCTCCACACCCTCTCCAGCATTTATTGTTTGTAGATTTTTTGATGATGCCTATTCTGACCAGTGTGAGGTGGTACCACACTGTAGCTTTGATTTGCATTTCTCTAATGATTAGTAATGTTGAGCATTTTTTCATGTTTTTGTTGGCAATCTGTATATCTTCTTTGGAGAAATGTCTGTTTAGGTCTTCTACCCATTTTTGGATTGGGTTGTTTGTTTTTTTGATATTGAGCTGCATGATCTGCTTGTATATTTTGGAGATTAATCCTTTGTCTGTTGCTTCATTTGCAAATATTTTCTCCCATTCTGAGGGTTGTCTTTTTGTCTTGTTTATGGTTTCCTTTGCTGTGCAAAAGCTTTTAAGTTTCATTAGGTCCCATTTGTTTATTTTTATTTTTATTTCCATTTCTCTAGGAGAGGTGTCAAAAAGGATCTCGATGTGATTTATGTCATAGAGTGTTCTGCCTATGTTTTCCTCTAAGAGTTTTATAGTGTCTGGCCTTACATTTAGGTCTTTAATCCATTTTGAGTTTATTTTTGTGTATGGTGTTATGGAGTGTTCTAAGTTCATTTTTTTTATATGTAGCTGTCCAGTTTTCCCAGCACCACTTATTGAAGAGGCTGTCTTTTCTCCATTGTATATTCTTGCCTCCTTTATCGAAAGTAAGGTCACCATATGTGCATGAGTTTATCTCTGGGCTTTCTATCCTGTTCCATTGATCTATATTTCTGTTTTTGTGTCAGTACCATACTGTCTTGATTACTATAGCGTGTAGTATAGTCTGAAGTCAGGGAGCCTGATTCCTCCAGCTCCGTTTTTCTTTCTCAAGATTGCTTTGGCTATTTGGGGTCTTTTGTGTTTCCATACAAATTGTGAAATTTTTTGTTCTAGTTCTGTGGAAAATGCCACTGGTAGTTTGATAGGGATTGCATTGAATCTGTAGTTTGCTTTGGGTAGTATAGTCATATTCACAATGTTGATTCTTCCAGTCCAAGAACATGGTATATCCCTCTATCTGTTCATATCATCTTTAATTTCTTTCATTAGTGTCTTATAGTTTTCTGCATAGAGGTCTTTTGTCTATTCAGGTAGGTTTATTCCTAGGTATTTTGTTCTTTTTGTTGCAGTGGTTAATGGGAGTGTTTCCTTAATTTCTCTTTCAGATTTTTCATCATTAGTGTATAGGAATACAAGAGATTTCTGTGCATTAATTTTGTATCCTGCTACTTTAACAAATTCATTGATTGGCTCTAGTAGTTTTCTGGTAGCATCTTTAGGATTCTCTATGTATAGTATCATGTCATCTGCAAACAGTGACAGTTTTACTTCTTTTCCAATTTGGATTCATTTTATTTCTTTTTCTTCTCTGATTGCTGTGGCTAAAATTCCAAAACTATGTTGAATAATAGTGTTGAGAGTGGGCAACCTTGTCTTGTTCCTGATCTTAGAGGAAATGGTTTCAGGTATTCACCATTGAGAATGATGTTTGCTGTGGTTTTGTCATATATGGCCTTTATTCTGTTGAGGTAGGTTCCCTCTATGCCTACTTTCTGGAGAGTTTTATCATAAATGGGTGTTGAATTTTGTCAGAAGCTTTTTCTGCATCTATTGAGATGATCATATGGTTTTTCTCCTTCAATTTGTTAATATGGTTTATCACATTTATTTATTTGTGTATTTGAAAATTCCTTTCATTCCTGGAATAAACCCCACTTGATCATGGTCTATGATCCTTTTAATGTGCTGTTGGATTCTGTTTGCTTGCATTTTGTTGAGGATTTTTGCACCTGTATTCATCAGTGATATTGGCCTGTAGTTTTCTTGTTTTGTGGCATCTTTGTCTGATTTTGGTATCAGGCTGATGGTGGCCTCATAGAATGAGTTTGGGAGTGTTCTTCCCTCTGCTATATTTTGGAAGAGTTTGAGAAAGGTAGGTGTTAGCTCTTCTCTAAATGTTTGATAGAATTCGCCTGTGAAGCCATCTGTCCTGGGCTTTTGTTTGTTGGAAGATTTTTAATCACAGTTTCAATTTCAGTGCTTGTGATTTGTCTGTTTATATTTTCTATTTCTTCCTGGTTCAGTCTTGGAAGGTTGTACTTTTCTAAGAATTTGTCCATTTCTTCCAGGTTGTCCATTTTATTGGCATACAGTTTCCTGTAGTAATCTCTCATGATCCTTTGTATTTCTGCAGTGTCAGTTGTTACTTCTTTTTCATTTCTAATTCTATTGATTTGAGTCTTCTCCCTTTTTTTCTTGATGAGTCTGGCTAATGGTTTATCAATTTTGTTTATTTTCTCAAAGAACCTGCTTTTAGTTTTATTGATCTTTGCTCTCATTTCCTTCATTTCTTTTTCATTTATTTCTGATCTGATCATTATGATTTCTTTACTTCTTCTAACTTGGGTTTATTTTTTTTCTTCTTTCTCTAATTGCTTTAGGTGTAAAGTTAGGTTGTTTATTTGAGATGTTTCTTGTTTCTTGAGGTAGGCTTTTATTGCTATAAACTTCCCTCTTAGAACTGCTTTTGCTGCATCCCATAGGTTTTGGGTCATCCTGTTTTCATTGTCATTTGTCTCTAGGTATTTTTTGATTTTCTCTTTGATTTCTTCAGTGATCCCTTGGTTGTTTAGTACCGTATTGTTTAGCCTCTAAGTGTTTGTATTTTTTACAGATTTTTTCCTGTAATTGATATCTAGTCGAATAGCATTGTGGTCGGAAAAGATACTTGATACAATTTCAATTTTCTTAAATTTACCAAAGCTTGATTTGTGTCCCACGATATGTTCTATCCTGGAGAATGCTCCATGAGCACTTGCGAAGAAAGTGTCATCTGCTGTTTTTGGATGGAATGTCCTATAAATATCAGTTGTTTGTCTTGTTCAGTGTATCATTTAAAGCTTGTGTTTCCTTATTTATTTTCATTTTGGATGATCTGTCCATTGGTGAAAGTGGGGTGTTAAAGTCCCCTACTATGATTGTGTTACTGTCGATTTCTCCTTTTATGGCTGTTAGCATTTGCCTTATGTATTGAGGTGCTCCTATGTTGGGTGCATAAATATTTATAGTTGTTGTATCCTCTTATTGGATCGATCCCTTGATCATTATGTAGTGTCCTTCTTTGTCTCTTGTAGTAGTCTTTATTTTAAAGTCTATTTTGTCTGATGAGAATTGCTACTGCAGCTTTCTTTTGATTTCCATTTGCATGGAATATCTTTTTCCATCCCCTCACTTTCAGTCTGTATGTGTCCCTAGGCCTGAAGTGGGTCTCTTGTAGACAGCATATATACGGGTCTTGTTTTTTATCCATTCAGCCAGTCTATGTCTTTTGGTGGGAACATTTAATCCATTTACATTTAAGGTAGTTATCAATATGTATGTTCCTATTCCCATTTTCTTAATTGTTTTGGGTTTGTTATTGTAAGTCTTTTCCTTGTCTTGTGTTTCCTGCCTAGAGAAGTTTCTTTAGCATTTGTTGTAGAGCTGGTTTGATGGTGCTGAATTCTCTTAGCTTTTGCCTGTCTGTAAAGGTTTTGATTTTTCCATCAGATCTGAATGAGATCCTTGCTGGGTAGAGTAATCTTGGTTGTAGGTTTTTCCCTTTCATCACATTGAATATGTTCTGCCACTCCCTTCTGGCTTGCAGAGTTTCTTCTGAAAGATCAGCTGTTAACCTTATGGGGATTCCCTTGTATGTTAATTCTTGCTTCCCTTGCTGCTTTTAATATTTTTTCTTTGTATTTAATTTTTGATAGTTTGATTAATATGTCTTGGCGTGTTTCTCCTTGGATTTATCCTGTGTAGGACTCTCTGTGCTTCCCTGGCTTGATTGACTATTTCCATTCTCATGTTAGGGAAATTTTCAACTAAAATCTCTTTAAATATTTTCTCAGCCCCTTTTTTTGCCTCTTCTTCTTCTGGGACCCCTATAATTTGAATGTTGGTGTGTTTAATGTTGTCCCAGAGGTCTCTGAGATTGTCCTCAATTCTTTTATTTCTTTTTTCTTTATTCTGCTCTGTGGTAGTTATTTCCACTATTTTATCTTCTATGTCATTTATCCATTCTTCTGCCTCAGTTATTCTGCTATTGATTCCTTCTAGAGAATTTTTATTTCATTTATTGTGTTGTTCATTATTGTTTGTTTGCTCTTTAGTTCTTCTAGGTCCTTGTTAAACATTTCTTGTATTTTTTCCATTCTATTTCCAATATTTTGGATCATCTTTACTATCATTACTCTGGATTCTTTTTCTGGTAGACTGCCTATTTCCTCTTCATTTGTTTGGTCTAGTGGGTTTTTACCTTGCTCCTTCATCTGCTGTGTGTTTCTCTGTCTTCTCATTTTGCTTAACTTACTGTGTTTGGTGTCTCCTTTTCACAGGCTGCAGGTTCATTTTTGGTGTCTATTCCTAGCGGGTAAGGTTGGTTCAGTGGGTTGTGTAAGCTTCCTGGTGGAGGGGAATGGTGCCTGTTTTCTGCTGGATGAGGCTGGATCTTGTCTTTCTGGTGGGCAGGACCACGTCCAGTGGTGTGTTTTGGGGTGTCTGTGAATTTATTATGATTTTAGGCAACCTCTGTGCTAATGGGTCAAGTTGTATTCCTATCTTGCTAGTTGTTTGGCATAGGGCATCCAGCACTGTAGATTGCTGGTCGTTGAGTGGAGCTGGGTCTTAGCATTGAGATGGAGATCTCTGGGAGAGCTTTCACTGTTTGATATTATGTGGGGCTGGGAGGTCTCTGGTTGACCAGTGTCCTGAACTTGGCTCTCTCACCTCAGAGGCTCAGGCTTGACACCCGGCTAGAGCACCAAGACCCTGTCAGCCACACGGCCCAGTACGTGGGAAGTTTCTTGCCTTTTGGGAAGTCTGAGGTCTTCTGCCAACATTCAGTAGGTGTTCTGTAGGAGTTGTTCTACATGTAGATGTAGTTTTGATGTATTTGTGAGGAGGAATGTGATCTACACATCTTACTCCTTCACCAACTTGATGGTGCCCCTTTTGTCATCTTTCTGATGATAGCCATTCTGACAGATGTGAGGTGATATCTCATTGTGCTTTTGATTTGGATTTCCCTGATGATTAGTGTTGCTGAGCATCTTTTCTTGTGCCTGTTTGCCATCTGCAGGTCTTTTTTAAAAGATGTCTATTCAGGCCTTTGCCCATTTTTTAAATCAGGTTGCTTGTTTTTTTGATATTGAGTTGTATGAGCTTGTTACATATTTTGGATATTCACCCCTTTTCAGACATATCATTTGCAAATATCTTCTCCCATTCAGTAGGTTGTCTTTTTGTTTTGTTAATGTTTTCCTTTGCTGTGCAAGAGTTTCTAAGTTTGATTAGGTCCCATTTGTTTATTTTTGCTTTTGTTTCCTTGCCTGAGGAGACAGATCCAAAAAAAAAAATATTGCTAAGACTTATGTCAAAGTGTGTTCTGCCTATGTTTTCTTCTAGGAGTTTTCCCAACACGACTTAGTGAAGAGACTGTATTTTCTCCATGTATATTCTTGCCTCTTTTGTCATAGATTAATTAACCATAAGTGTGTGTGTTTGTTTCTGGGCTTTTTATTCTGTTCCATTGATCTATATATGTTTTTGTTCCAGTACCATACTGTTTTGACTACTATAACTTTGTAGTATATTCCTAATACTTTTAATATTGACATTAACATGGTATAGAGGACTTGAATGCCCCTACCTACCCCTCCATCCTCTTTTCATACATACTCAGTCTTCACCTTTGAGATCCAGTCATGCTGACCTGTTAGCTTCGCTGACTTGCTAAGCTCCCACTGCAGGGTGTTTGCGTATTCTACTCCCTCTTCCTGGAATGTTCTTTCCTCCCCTGTGCCCCTTTGTCTAAGTGACTCTTAATCTTTCTTCTGATCTCGGGTCAATCATTATTCCCCAGGGAATATTCTCTTAGGTATACAGTCTCATAGTACCATGACCCTCTTTTTCATAGCACTTGTCACAGTTGTAATTCTATATTTATGTGATTGTTTGATTAATAATTCTCTTCCCTCCTAGATGATTTCCTTCTCTATACTCACCATTTTCCCTAGCCCCTATCATAATGCCAGGCACATGTTACATATTCAAAAAATATTTGTTGAATGAATGAAAAGTTAATGGAGGAGGGATAATCAAATGCTACTCTGGTTGTTTTTGTCCTTCTTAGAATATTAGAATTTTAGGTGGAGAAACAATCTTAGAGATCATTAAACACGGTACCCTCATTTTAAAAAAAGGAAACTGAGGCACAGAGAAGTTAAGTGACTGTCCTAAACTCATTGTGAATCAAGTCCTGAACTTGAAAATCCTCCATTGCCAGGGTAGATTCAAAGTATATCTGTGTATTTTAAGCTTATCTGTTGGACTAGGTGAAAGTCATGCTATGATGGGGGAAGATTTTTCAAGATGTGTCTGGTTGTCTCCGTTATTTCCCCAGCATTCAGCACAATGTCTGGTGTTTAGTAGACTGATTGTTATATGTAAAATATGCAAAGGGGGAGGGTTGAAGGTGGGAATCTGTTAATAAATTAACTTTCTTTGACTAAATCAGACAGACTTGAAAACAGGATAGAAGCAAATATTAATTTTTGTTTGTACATACTTTTATAGAGGTTACTTATTTTTACCACATGCTTGTAAAAACATGTGCATATGTTTCAATAAAAACTACTTCACAAACAAAAGATTAGAGTACCTAACACCTGGTATGTATCCAATAATTTTGTGTCAAATATGAATCTGAATTATTGCCATTATAATGAATAATTTTTTTTAATTTCAAAAGAAAATAGTGAAGAAATGTATGAAGATGTCTACAAAACAAAGAGCAACTACCCAAAGAGAGAGTGAGTTTCTCTTTTTCTTGGCTTCCTAGCTAAGGGTATTTCCTGTTAGTCTAGGAAAACCAAAGTTTAAGAAATGACTTCCATCCCTACCCACCCCATCTTCAGTGAAGATATGCATAGAGAATGGAAATAAGCTATTGTAATACAACATTGTGATCAGGGCACTTGTAATTGTGTACAATCATATCTAATAATTTTGATCACATTGCTTTCTCTTTTGAGAAAATGTACATCTCCCAGAGTAGAGGACTTTGATACTGTGCTAGGGAATAAGTGAGAAAAGAGAAGTAAATATCAATAAAATGCTTCAATTCTGTAGTTGCTTTTCCAGGAAGAAATCAATGGTTATGATTTACCTGTATCTTTGAAAGTTAATGAGGCTATCTCTGGGATTGGGGCTTAATTTATTATCTAATAATTCAGTGTTATCAAGGACAGTATTTGTTCAAATGGGCATTATTAATCAAATTCACTTATTAGGCACACATTGTGAAAAGGAAAACAGCAGTAGTCAAAAGCAAGAAGCTTGAGGGTTGAAGGGAAAAGAGGCCATTCGTGCTGGGTGGGATGATGTGAGTGTATCATTCCCTCTCCTTATGCTCCCCCCCCAATCAAGAGCATATATGGAAAAATTTTAATCATCAACCAGGCAGTCAGTATACCATCATCGTTATATTATCATTCCATAAACTAAAGATCAGTGACATGAATTTCAGAAGCTAGAAATTTCTATAATTATTTCTAGTATAGTTTGTAAACTATGGGTCCCTGAGTCATCATCTCTAAAAGGAAGACTTTGCTCCATAAACTCTTTAAAATAGAAACCATTTGGAGTAGATGAAAGTTTGTATTGAAATATAGTAATTCCTTCCATAGCTGATGTGTGCTACTTCCTATCAGCATCTAAACAAAGAAGAAGAGCATAGAAGCTGACAAGGCATTTTCCTGCTCTTCCTTGAGTGGGGTGTGTTGAAGAAATGAGACTGAAGTCTCTGATCCTTTTTACTACATCAGGCTTCCATCCCCAGTACTCTCTCAAACACCATGTTATTTATATCCTCTGATTCCTCTTAGTTTAGATGGAAAAGAAGCACTTAAAAGACTGCGGAGGTTCTTCAAGAAAGAAAAGGATAGATTTAAGATGAAGAAAATCAAGTCAAAAGAAAATATAAGGTAAGAGGTCCCTTTTTATTTCTCTTTCCAGGAGAGGATTAGCAGTGCTGGCCTGGTTAGTTACACAGCTGATGTTCTCTATCCTGTTCTTCTAGTGAAGCAGTACCAGAAACTAAAACCAAAGGCCCTGGTTATCACCTACCACCTCCTTGCCAATATTTGAGTGAACTACACCCACAGATGCTTATGAGAAAGTGACAATGTCCCTTTTGAAAACGTTGATAAGAAAAGGTTGTGAACAAGGGTAGAGGGAAAGTCTTAATCAAACAAAGTCCAGGAAAGAAACTTTCCTCATCATCCTTGGCATAGATTCCTGTTGTTGTTACTGAGCATTATGTTATTAATTACATCCTTTTATGCTCTCTCAGCCCTACAAGTTCCAGTGGTTTTATTTGTCTACACTTCCATATTCTAATTTGCCTCTCTTGAGAGAGGCAGTGTGTGGAAAGGGAAGATGAATTTTTCAGCTGAATGGTCCACGTACCTCAAAGTCTTAGACCTGGAAGGGAACCTCCAAGATCACCCTAGCTAATTACCAGTGGGAATTGGGAAGGTTAGAAATTCATGAGTAGGAGAAAGAAACAAGAGGCCTAGGTTCTGGATTCTAGTTTCAGCTTTTCTGTTTATTCAGTGTGCAACCATGGGCAAATCACTTCCATTTTGCACTCATAGGGATCAAGTTTCTTCTTGCATATAATAGGAGGGAGGAAGGAGACTGGGTGGTCTCTGGAGGCACTTCTCTCATATATATGTGTGTGTGTGTGTATATATATATATATGAGAGAGACACACACAAACAAAAACATAGACATAGATCTGTATTTTATGAGGGCAGAGGATGGTAAAATAATTTGACCCAGGTTATTACATATATTGACATGGAATTATATTATTCTACCTTGAAGTTCTTTTCAATTATAAAACCTCACAGTAACATGACTTTAAGTCTAATTGTCTGTTGGATGTAGATCTACCAAGAGATTTATATAGAATATGGGGTTTACAAATTGTAGTCCTGACCATGGAAGAAGAGGGAGTCTAGCTCCAGTAGCCAATGAGACCTAAAGGCAGACCCCGACCTTAGCAGGTTAGATGTTTCTGACAAAAATTATTAGTGCGATACCTACAGTCCCTTAAAAATTTGATCCAGGTGAGAATGCTGATGCGTGTTTTGTTTTGTTTTTGTTTTAAATAATATTTGTTTATTTATTTTGGCTGCACAGGGTTTTAGTTGCAGCACGCAGGATCTTAGTTGCGGTAGGCATGTGGGATCTAGTTCCCCTGACCAGGGATTGAACCTGGGCCCACAGCATTGGGAGCATGGAGTCTTACCTACTGGACCACCAGAGAAGTCCCAATGCTGATGTTTTTAAAATGCAAATGTTATTTCCTTTTACTTAGAGCTATTCTTAGAACTGTAAGTGACTGCTTATGACTTTTAGAACAAATATCCAATACCTTTTCATTGCAAGTCAATACTTTTATGGCAGCCCCTTCCTACTTGTCCAGCTCCATCTCTCGCTCAGATTTACTCTCATCACCAGCCCATTAACACATTCCCTCTTTGTATATGAGTGCCCTGGCGTTTCATGCCTCCTTGCTTTTGACCACGACATTCCGTTGGTCTGGAATGTACCTGTCCTTCTCCAACTTCTTTTGATTATCAAAGTTCTAGCCTTCCCTTAAAGTTTGGTCAAATATTATCCTTTCTGGGACGCATTCCATGAACCTTTCTACCCAAACCTGTCTTACCGGTTTCTCTTCTGTTTCTGTAACATCCCGTGCACATCTTGTAATGTCTCTTAATACTACTGAGAAACCCTTTTTCTTAGAGTCAGAGAATCTCAGGGTAAGAAGAGAAATCCATATACCTAGTCCAACCCACTACACAAGCTTCTCTGCAGATTTCCTAAGAAGCCACATCTCTATGCCTGCACACCTCTATAAAGAGAAATTCACTATGTGCAGGGGGAAATCTGCCATATGTAGGAAGGTCTAAAAAGCCTTTTTTCCCCTTAAATTTTTCCAAAATCTGCCTCTCTACCTTAATTTTTCAATTAATAGCATGGAGGTAACAACAGAACTTTGTTTATTTATTTGTTTCTTTGTTTACCTTTTGTTGAGCCTTTTGATTGAGGGCTCCTCTCTGGAACATCAACTCCTAGTTTGTTGCGTTATCTTCAGAAGGAGGTTGCAACCATGAAAGTGTGACCTTTAAAAAGAGTTGGGGCTCTCAATCTTCTCTCTCTCTCACACACACATAAACATACACACACGCACAAACACACACACACACACACACTGTCTGTTAGGATAGTCATTATTAAATGGCTTGATTTAGGCATAAATAAACCAAGAATTAAATGCCACGGGTCTTAGCTATGCTACGAGTTTTACATGGGAATTAAATGTTAAGCCTCTCGGGCTTCCCTGGTGGCGCAGTGGTTGGGAGTCCGCCTGCCGATGCAGGGGACGTGGGTTCGTGCCCCGGTCTGGGAGGATCCCGCATGCTGCGGAGCGGCTGGGCCCGTGGGCCATGGCCGCTGGGCCTGCGCGTCCGGAGCCTGTGCTCCGCGGCAGGAGAGGCCGTGGCAGTGAGAGGCCCGCGTACCGCAAAAAAAAAAAAAAAAAATGTTAAGCCTCTTCTCACTCCCTCTGTTCCAAATGTTCTGACTTCTTCTTTCAACAGGCCAGGCACTCCTCAGCTTGAGGGTCTCTGTGTCTGCTGTTTCCTCCCCTAGGAATGCTCTTACCCCAGATATCTAGTTGGCCTATTCTCTCACTATCTTCAGGCCTCTGCTTCAAAGTCACCTTATCAGTGAAGCCTTCCCTGAACATCCTCTGAAAAATGTCAAACCAGCCCTCACCTCCAGTCCCCCTCCCCCCTTACCCTGCTCTATTTTTCTTAATTGCACTTATCTCCATAAATTTCCTTACATGACAGATCATAAATTTCCTTGTTTGTTTTCTGTCTGTCTCATTCTACTGGACTCCATGAGGGCAGGGATTTTGACTGTTTTGTCCACTGCAGTATCTCCAACATAAAGTACAATGCCTGGAAGAAAAAAAAAAAAAGAACAGTGCCTGGGATATAATAGGCACTCAATAAATATCTGTTGAATGAATAGATGACCTAAAGGAAGGAAATATCATTATAGATTTTTTTTTTGTGGCCTTGGTGTCTATGTTTAAATAGGAGCTACCAGCACCCTGACCTAATTAAAATGGAGGAAGGGAATGGGTGTTAAGAAAGGCTCCCTTAAGCAAGGGACCGCTTGCTTAAGCCAAGGCCCCAAGGATATGTGCTCACTAGATGTTGAGGGCAGGAAGTGCATGAAGGCTTCACATGTGTTCTAATCCTCACAATAACCCATGAGTTAGAAACTTGTTCCTCCATTTTACAGATGAAAAACTAAGGCTTTGAAAAGTTATGTGACTTGCCCAGGGTAAGTGGCTAAGTGGCGGAACTGAAAGTCATATCAGCTCTGGCTCTAGTGGCCATGTATTTCTCCTACTGCGCCCTGCACATCACAGTCCTGGTCTCATAGACACCAACGGAAGGGATCACTGAGTATCAGCCCTGTCCCAGGCACATTCACTTAGGAAAGCTCATCCCATACAAAGGGAACTCTACAAGATAGGTGCTGGTATTCATTTTGGAAATGGAGAACTAAAGCTTCCACAAAGGTTAGTGCTGTTCCTTTGGTCAGCCCTTTATTATGTTCTTATCACAGAGTGTTATATTAACTTACTGTTGGTGCCCCTCACTAAACCGTGAGCTACCTCAGGACAGAAACTGTGTCTGATCATTTTGTATACCCAGCACATGGGCCTGGCCCATGATGAGTGTCCCCAGAATACCTGTGGGACTGAACTTAAGCTAATTGCTTAAAATACGTGGATTTTTTTCCTACCACGTCATGTTTCCTTTCATGTAATCTTAACTGTGAGATTTGAGGAAAACCAGATGATCTACCTAGCCAATGTCCTCTCCTACTTAGCACATTTACCATCTTCCATTTCCACCTGGCCTGGAATTCTCCCCTCAAGTCACCTCTTTGGTTAAACATATACATAGTCAGGGTCCAGCGTCTCCAGATGTTTCTCTCTTACCATACTTACCCCACATTGAACTGGCATCGTGGAAGGTAGAAGGCAGAAACAGAATCCTGTGGACAAAGAAGGGCAGGGCTAAGGGACAGCCTGAGATTGTCTCGTTAGGAAAGGGGGTGTGGGTGGTCACTGGGGATAAATAAGCTCATTTACAAGAGAGGGGAGGTGATCAGAGCAAAGCTGCAGGAAAGGTTTGCTTCGTATCTTTCCCCCAAAGCATCTGTATCAAGAAACCTAGTCATCAATATGTTATTTGAGATGTATCAGCTAATATTTCTGAACATGGCTTTTTCCCTTAACCCTTTGTGTCTTTTGTCAATTAACAGTGCATTTTCCATTTCGCTGCCTGATTTAGGTAAGTGACATTCGCTTATTTGCTGGAACAAAATTATTCAGCACTGACATATTCACATTCTGAGAAAGAGAAGTAGTAATCCTTCCTGCATTCCACGTTTAATGAAAAATTGATACATCAAAATCAAAGACATTTTACACAATAGTAGTACTTACATTGGGGAAGATGAGTAACATTTCTCAAGTGCCTCCTATATGCCAGGCCTCTTAAAATCCGAGAAATAGATGCATTATCCCTTTTTAGGAAGGCTCTAGGACTCACATCCATATTTTAGTGACCTAGGATTTGTACTCAAGTCTCTGAATACGAAGCTCGTGCATTTTACATTATACCACATAACCTTCTGAAGGATTTAACAGCCAGCTCACCGGAATTAAGACATAGTAATTTGAACATGACCACTTTGCAGTACACGTACTAACTGAATCAAGGATGGGTCATTGGAATACTTTTTGCTTTGCTATATAAACAACAGTGCACAAATTAGTACAGTGCCTGACATCTAGTGTGCTTGCTCTCCATCACGTTCAGTAAGTTGAATCTATCGATGAGAGAGGGCCATGTGTTTTGTTGTTTGTCAGGTTTAGTTTATGGGCTCTAGCGATGGTGGCTACTTTGATTTTACTCTGACTTGACAATTCAAATGTATATTATATTCCACAAATATAAGTTTGCTGCACTAAATAACAAATAGTTACATAAACCTGGTATAATAACAGCTCTCCCAGGCTTCCCTGGTGGCACAGTGCTTAAGAATCTGCCTGCCAATGCAGGGGACATGGGTTCGAGCCCTGGTCTGGGAAGATCCCACATGCCGTGGAGCACCTAAGCCCGTGAGCCACAACTACTGAGCTTGCATGCCACAACTACTGAAGCCCGTGCACCTAGAGCCCGTGCTCTGTAACAAGAGAAGGCACCGCAATGAGTAACCTGCGCACCGCAATGAAGAGTAGCCCCCCTCACCGCAACTAGAGAAAGCCTGTGCGCAGCAACGAAGTCCCAACGCAGCCAAAAATAAAAATTAAAAAATCAAATAAAAAAATAACAGCTTTCCCAAAATATCCTCGGTCTAGGTAAAAAAAAAAAAAAAAAAAAAAAAGTCAGAATAGGCCCGCATTGTACCCCCATCCAAATATATGAATAACTGAATTATGAATTGTGAATAATTATGCCAAAAGGTTTCTAACTAGTTCAAGTGGTGAGTCATTTGAATATTATGGAATTCTATGTAGACCACCAAGGAATGTGAATATCCTAAACTGAAAACGTCTAATTATGATTAAGTACTAAGTAAGATTCAATTTTATGCAAGATTATTATAAAGAAGCAGTTGTGTTTTGAAATAAAAATCAGGGAAGAAAAATCAACATTAATGTTCTATTAAATTGCTTTTTTTCCCCTAGGAATTAAGCCTTCTCACTGCTCTAGCATTATAACATCTTTGTCCAGTTCCAGAATGATGGGAACCTAGTCTAAACATGATCCTTTCGGCAACTCATATTTTCTGGAAATCCACATGAAATCAAATTGATATAAATATTTATGCATGTTTGAGATACTAGGACATCTCACTATTTTTTATTCCTCAGTTGAACTTCTTCCCAAATGGATACTTGTTTTGTTCTTTGATCCTTTCTATATCCTATGATCAGATTTTGATAAAACAGGCATGGGGATGCACCTAGATAATTAAGTAATTGTGTATAATTTGGAAAGCTGGGGATTGTATAAACCATACCTAATAATAGACTATTTTGATCCTATCTTGACCCTAGAACTTAGGTCTCAGGAAGTTATTATCTATGATGATGTGGACATAAATGAAAAAAAGTCAAAGTAAGTCAATTTACCGCATTGGTCATCCCTACTGATATTTAACCCATTTCCTGATGCTTTGTTAAATACGGTCAGAGGGCCATCCCTTCAGATCCTTGGTTACTGGGTGAAAAGTCAAGTTGTGATATATTGCCCCCACTAGAAAAGGAAAATAATGAGTAATGTAGATGACCTAACAGTGGCAGGTGATTCAAAACTCACTGGAGCTTTGTTTCTTACCTTTGAATCTATAGACTTGAAACTCATTGCAACATAACAAATACTTATTTAAATGCCTCCTGTGGAGGATGGCAAGCACTACCTCACAGAACCTCTGTTCTCAAGGTCTAAATAACTAAAATCTATCAAAAAAGAGAAACCGTCCTGAAACTCAATACCCTTTCTCTAGCTACTTATTATCTGTCCTTTCCCTCTCAACTAAATGGTTGAAAACAAAGGCCTCCTCTGCTCATCTTGGATACATCTTTCCAAGCTCACTGCAACTGGGGTTCTGTTCCACCACGACAGAGGACTTGTTTTTGGTAAGGTCACTAATTTCTTTGTTAAATCCAGTGGATACATGTAAGTCCTTATTGTACTTGGCTTCTCTATAATATCTTAAATTGTTGATCATGCCATCCTTTGAAGGAAAAAAATATTAACTTTTCCCCAGGTTTCTATGTTATCATTATTTCTTATTCCTCGCCTTTGGCTGTTGCTCCTCCTGTTTGATTGGTTAGTTTTGGTTTTGTGTGCATGCATGTGTTCTAATTCTGCCATTCATTTCTTTAAAAATTATGTGTTTCTCAGATTTCCTGTATCAGTTCTCTTCCCTTCTTCCTTTATATGTTCTTGAATGGTCTCATCTACATCTAGGGCTTTAATTACAATCACTATAGTAAAGATATCAAAATTTACAATTTTGAGGTCAGATTTCTCTCTTCCACTTTAATAAGCTTGCTAGATAACTCTGTTTGAAACTCAGAATTCCATATTAACTCATAATCTCAACTGTCCCCATCCAAATATGATCCCTTTCTTCTAAAATCTATGTGGGTGATTGTTTCAATAAACACACAGCTGCTCAGACCAAAACCCTAGGCATTCACTGTCCTTGACTCCTCCTCCTCTCGTGCCCTGCACCCTCTTCTGTTTAAATAACTCTCAAAATGTTCCTGCTTCCCCATCCCCACTGCACAGCCACGTGAAGGCACTCATTGCTTCTCAGCTGGATTATTGCAATGACTTCCTGAATGGCCACCTCACCTCCACTTCACTTTATTTTCCAAACTTTCTAAAGTACAAATAAGATCATGTCACAAAACCCACCATTCACCAGCTTAAAAATGGTTAGTCGTTGTCCATTGCTCTCAAAATGAAATCCAAACTGCTTAAGAAGGCATAAAATTCATTATTGATCCAGCTCCTGGCAAACTCTCAGCCTCAGCTGTACTTCCCACTTACTCACCATTCCTATGTTCCATCCATACTGTACATTTGGGTGTTCCTTGAACTCTTCAAGATTTCCAGCATTTCTAAACCTTCACATTTGTTCCAGCTTCGTCGATTCATTCAACAAATATTTACTGAGCATGTACTATATGCCAGACACTATGCTAAGTGTTGGTATAAAGCAGTGAATGAAACAGATATAATTCCTATTCCTATCTGATTGGAGAGGCAGATAAATAAATTAATTTAAAAAATCTATACGGCTTCCCTGGTGGTGCAGTGGTTGAGAGTCCACCTGCCGATGCAGGGGACATGGGTTCGTGTCCCGGTCCGGGAAGATCCCACATGCCGTGGAGTGGCTGGGCCCGTGAGCCATGGTCGCTGAGCCTGCGCATCCGGAGCCTGTGCTCCGCAACGGGAGAAGCCACAACAGTAAGAAGCCTGCGTACCGCAAAACAACAACAACAACAAAAAAAAAAAACCCAAAAAAACCCACACAACTATAATTAAACATAGAAGTTTGATTGCTTTGGATATTTTGAAAGAGAGTGGACATATGGTCTGTGTGTTGGAAGGAGATTGATAGTCATTTTAAAGTAGATTATCTGGGGAAGGCCTTTCCAAGGAGGTGAGAATTTAAGAACAAAAGAATTGTTCTGTCTGTAACACACTTTGCCATGCTTTTTGCTTGGTTGACTATTTTATCCTTCATTATTTAAAACTGAATTCAGATTTTGTTTTCCCCAGGAAGTCCTCTCTGAGCTTATCTATTTGGGTTAGGTCCCCCTTTTTATCAGAGCATTCTTTTCATAGTTGTATTCGTCTTATTTCTTGCCTGTCTCCTCCTCTAGATGGGAACTCCCTGAGGTAGGGGCTATGGCTTTCTGGTCTCTATCATGTGGCCTCATACCAAAGCATAGTTTGTTAAATCAGATAACAAAGAAGGACCTGCCTCCAAAAAATGTGCAAAATAATTTGGAAGCTCAGAATAGGTAGACATTTCCATTATTTAGGGGATCAGAAAAGTCTCTGTGCCAAGTTAAAGAAGCAAGGATAGGAAACATTTTGACACAGTTGGAGATTGGGGTTGAGAGAGAGAGAGAGAGAGAGAGAGAAGCGGGGAAGGTTTGCTGGGGGGAGAGGGCTGGACAGCTGTGTAAATGGAAAACAAGTGTGTTTGGGAAGTTTCATTGGACCAGAAGGCATGTGATCAAGAAAATGGGTGTTACGAGCAGGAAATGCAATTTGGCAGGAGATGGAGAGGAGAGCCCTGGAATATAAAATTAGAGTTAAGAATGAATTCTTTCTTAAAAATAAATGATATATTTGTAAAAATGAAAATAAGAAACATGTAAGTTTAAAGCAAGATAAAATAAATTTCCCTCAACCTATAACTCAACTTCAGAACTAGAACATATCCAGTGCCTTGGTTTCTCTACCTTGTGCACACCCCTTGGTCTATCTCATTGCCTTCCCCCAAGGTAAACACTCTCCTACATTTCAAGTCTTTCACCTCCTGTTCAAAACCAAAATACTGTTATCAAGCACAGGTGATAAAAATATATTGTTTCATTAGGGATTTTAACATTGTAAAAACGGTATGTTGTATATAGAATTCTGCAACTTCTTTTTTACTCAAAATCCATCATTTTTTAAGCCAATATTAATTTATTCATTTTCACTGTTCTATAATATTCTATTTTATGTACATACCACAATTTATTTATCCATTTTCTTGTGAGTATTGGGGTAGTTCCATATTTTTTGCACTTTTGAACAATACTGCTACAAATGTTCTTATTTATATGTATACTTAGAAGGGAAAATAATGCAAATTTTATAGGGAATGAAAATTCATAAGAAAAGCCAACTTGTTTTCCAAAGGAAAATAGGCAGAAGATATGAACAGGTCTTCTATAGAAAGACATGGGGGTGAATAAACATATTAAAAGAGGTTCAACATTGTTAGTAATGAAGGTAATGCAAATTAATACCACAATGAGATAGTATCTTATACCCAATAAATTGGCAAAAATTAAGAATTCTTTCTGTGTTGGTGAGAATGTGGATCAGTATTCCCTTTAAATACTGCTGGGAAGAGTGTAAGTTGGTACAACCACTTTGGAAAATAAGCTGGCATTTTCTTATGAATTTGCATTCCCTGTAAAATTTGCATTTATTGTATTTTCCCTTCTAAGTATACATGTGATTTATGATTGTTACTTTCTATATCTTTAAAGAAATCTTTATCCCAAGATCATAATATATTCTCCCATATTTTCTTCTAAAACTGTTAATTTTTTGGCTTTTACACATAAGCCTTAGATCTACCTGGAACTGATTTTGGCATTTTTAGTGAAGTAGAGAGCCAATTAAATTTTCTTCCATGTGGGTAAATGTTCTAGCATGATTAATTGCATAGCCCCTATTTTCCCCATTTCTACAATGCCATCTTTGTCATACTAAGTTTCCAAAAATCTGAATATCTGTTCCCATGCTCTGTATTCTATTTGTCATTTTTTTAACATCTTTATTGGAGTATAATTGCTTTACAATGTTGTGTTAGTTTCTGCTGTAGAACAAAGTGAATCAGCTATACATATACATATATCCCCATATCCCCTCCCTCTTGCATCTCCCTCCCACCCTCCCTATCCCACCCCTCTAGGTGGTCACAAAGCACTGAGCTGATCTCCCTGTGCTATGCAGCTGCTTCCCACTAGCTATCTGTTTTACATTTGGTAGTGTATATATGTCCATGCCACTCTCTCACTTCATCCCAGCTTACCCTTCCCCCTCCCCGTGTGTCATTTCTATCTTAATTGAATTGTGATCTGGAAAAGTAGTTGATATGGTATTAGTACACTGAGGAAGTAGCTGATATCAGTACTTTGACATATTCTGTGACATGATTCATGCCTAATATATGGTCGATTTTTATATGTCCCATGTGTACTTTAGAAAAATATGACTTCTCTAATTGTTTGATACAAGGATCAACTTATGTCCTCTAAATCAAATATTTGGATTGGCCAAAAAGTTCGTTCAGGTTTTTCTACTGTTATGGAAAAACCCAAACGAATTTTTTGGCCAACACAATATGTGTTAATTCTCTCAATAAAATCGTTTATAGATTTATGGATTTTTAGATGCTTGATCCATTAATATATGAAAGAAGTGGGTTGAAATCTCACAGAAAGATGGTAGATTTGTCAGTTTTTTCCAAAAGTTCCTTCATTTTTTTCTTTATATATTCTAAGGCTCTTTTGTTAGTTGCATACAAAATTTTAAATATCTTCTGGTGAATTAAATGTTTCTTTTTAGGTTGTAGCCATCTCCATCCTCCCTAATATCAATACTATTAATAACAAAAATACTTATGTAGGTCTTACTGTCACTGTTTTTAGATTTAACATGTATTAACTCATTCAATCTTCACAACAATTGTGAAGTAGATACTATTACTATACAAATTTTGTAGAAGAGAGGTTGAGACACACAGGTGAAGTTATTTGCCCAAGCTCATAGCGCCACTAAGTGGTAGAACCAGGATTCAAACCCCAGCAACTAGACTCCCAATCCATTCTCTTTACTACAACACTAAGCTAATTTCCTAGTGATGCTTTGTCTTAAAGTCTAATTTGCCCAGTCTTATACCTACCTGACCTTTCTTTTAGTTAGTATTTCCCTAGTATACATTTTTCATCCTTTTTCTGATTTCCATATTCTTGTTCAATGTGTCTTATATAAAGAGCATAGAGCTGAACTGGCTTTAAAAAATATCTAACATGACGATACGTCTTAACTCCTACCTCGCCCTAATGTAAAGTTTAATCTTCTGAAATATTGTGGTGCTGATAGCATTTTCCTCAGGACAGACTTGTCTTCTGTGCTTTCAAAGTGCTTACTGCTCTCTCTGGTTTCAGTTTATTTGCTGGGGGCTATTAAGGTATAATGTACAGGACTTAATCTAAGTGTAAAGTGTGGCAATTTGTTAAAACAAGACAAAAAAACCTTTATCCAGGATCTAGCAGTTTTGTACTGGGAGGGCCCTATCAGAAAATTCTTTTGCCCTACTGCCAAATAAGGAAGTCCAGAACTGTGGGCAAGAGGACAATATAATTAGAGCCACACTTCAGGAAGAGTAACTAGACCTAGAACCTTCTGCAGAATGCTTTTGAGGGAAGGTCGGAAGTAGAACATTTGTTAGAATATTGTTAAAGGTGCTCAGGTGAAAGATGATCAAAATGTGTTTTGGGGTGGTGAAAAAATGAAGAAGATATTTTAAGATTAAATGATATTTACCAAGGCACTTAACCCTATCAAAATCTGACCAATTTCTTTTTCATGTGATAGAATAAATCTTCTGTAGTTTGGCCTCAGAGAAATCAATTATTAAAGACATTTGTAGCAGATGGAACACTGATGGAAAATAGCAGAATTTGGAATAGGAAGGGAGATGGAAGATATCTGAGTTCTTGTCAGCTTGGCTAGTTTGCATTGTCATGTCCTGGTACATATTCGGTTGAAGAGATGCCTACACAACTCTGGATTAAATTGTCGCTAGACAATCCGGACCTCTGATTTTCATTTCCTTTTGTTCATTAGAATTTCCCCTAGAGAGTCAGCAAGGGAAGGAAGAAGAGGGGAATCTTGAAAAAGACACTGGAACAGCTTCTACAACCTGGTCCCAGTGGGCCCTATGGCATGTCATGTTACTTCTCTGAATCTGTTTCTTAACCTATGATATGGCAAAAAAACAATCCTCATCCTGCCAAATTAATTAAGCTCTCTAACTAGATCCCTATAAAAGCTAAAATAAGTTGACAAAGAGTTGACCATAATGGTCACACGGCTAGCATGGGTAAAAATTGGTATGACTTATCTGAAGATATATTGTTTTATAATCATTAAAGAAAATAAACTGTTAAGCAGGCATTTGCTTTGCCTATTCCCTGCCCTCACAGCTATAGCTCCTAACAAGTCCATGCACAAGTTCTCATTAAACACTTGCTCTGTGCCTAGCACTGTGCTGAGCTTGTGGTAGGTATATCTGGAATGTGTGTCTGGATCCCATCTTTTGGGAACCTAAAATGAAGAGATAAAATGAGTGAACATCAGACAATTAGAAAAGAAGTAACCGCTGAGCTCGTTATAGACTCCAAAGGCAACAGACATTGAGAAAAGAGTGATCGGAGATCCCTAGACGAGTCCTGGAAGTCTTCTTAAAAGCTTTCCCTAAGCTGCCTCTTTCTTTTTTATTGAAGTACAGTTGATTTACAATATTGTGTTAGTTTCAGGTGTACAGCACACTGATCCAGTTATTTTTTCTGATTATATTCCATTATAGGTTATTATAATATTGAATATAATTTCTTGTGCTATACAGTAAATCCTTGCTGCTTATCTATTTTATGTATAGTAGTTTGTATCTGTTAAACCCATATTCCTAGCCCTCATCTTTAATGCTGGTCAGATGCTGAGTCCCTGATATTCTGTTGGACCTTGTGACCATATCTGAAGGGAATTGTGACACAATGTCACTGAAAAAATTTTAAATTCCTTTGACGTAATATTCTTGTGGTTATAACTTACCCAGTGAAAAGTTGTGTTCTGATGTGCAGACACCATAGACATACAGATGGTTGATAGAGGAGGGGCCAGTTTTGTTCACATCAGTGATGAACATATTGGTTGCTTTGTCATACCAGCAAAGTAAAGTTTTAAAGCAGCAGGCGTGGTGAAAGACCATAGACTTTGGAGTCAAACACACTTGGATTCAAAGCCACTGGGTTCAAAGCCACTATCTCTGTGACCATAGTAAGTTACCTAGATCATCTCTTTCCCCCTTTGTAAAACTTTATGAAAGACTACTTTAAAGGACTGTTGTAATGCTTCCTGTAAAAACCACATTAGTTGACATATGTAAAATGCCTAGCATAAGACTTGACACATAGGGGCTCAAAAAATATGAGTTCCTTCTATAATACCCTCTCTCCTCTCTGCATCCTTTTCTGCTAATGCTAAATACTAGTTGGATTAGTCTTGTCCCACAGTGAAGGTCCATTTTATCATTCGCGTTTTAGAGGTGAAGAAACTGAGGCTCAGAAAGGAGAGGAAGTGTGATTATTAGCAGGTTGATTTCTTGCTTCTGGCTTCAATTTTTTTTTAATTTAATTTTTATTTTATATTGGAGTATAGTTGATTTACAATGTTGTATCAGTTTCAGGTGTACAGCAAAGTGATTCAGTTATACATATATCCACTCTTTTTCAGATTCTGGCTTCAAATTTGGATTGCCACAGATCAGGTGTTGGCAAGCTATGGCCTGGGGGCCAAATATGGCCGGCCACTTGTTATTGTAAATACAGTCGCAATAGCAGAGTTGAGTAGTTACCATAGAGATGGCATGGCTTGCAAAACCTAAAATATTTACGTTCTGGCCTTGCCATAGATTATCAAAATATACTTCTAGATGACTTTTTAATTTTTTGGTAAAACACAGTTGCCCAGAAAGTACTGATTGTTCCGTAAGGGTTTTAGTTCAATCTTAATTTACTTGCTCCAAATATTTTTCTTCTCAGGGATGAAGATAAACTAAAGACTTGGAAGCCCAAGTTTTTGATATCAAAGGAAAAAAAAGAGAAAAATGGTGCTAAAGAATCAGAAAGGTAAGCACAAAAGTACACTTAAATTACAGCTCATCTGCTGCGATTTATACCTCTTACTAGCTGTGTGACCTTGGGCAGGTCATTAAATTTGATTTTCAGGTTCCTCATCTACAGAATGAGAATATTAACACCTACATTATAGTACAACTGAGAGGATTAAAAGAGAAAAAGAATATGAAAATGTAAAGCGTCACACACATTTATCTTTATCATTCCTGCTTTTGGTGGATAGGGAGCAAGAAAATGCTAGCCAGTCCTTATCAAATGATGAAAAATTTCTAGTATTCCTTTAGGCTGTAGGAACTTTTCCCCAGTAAGATAGAACTTAAATAATACACCAGTTAGAACTTAAGTGATGCTTTGAGAAACTAGGTATCACACAGTAAGACTGATTTCCCTAAAATACAATATAATTCTAGTTATCACTACATTAGTGTTAGAAATAAAAAAGCATGTTTTATTGATTCAAGATCTCATCTTTATTCATGTGATTCAAATTCCCAGTTGGCTTGGTGGGGTGGTGATATTTTTTACTATCTCTGATGGTCACTTAGTGCTCTGTGCTTCAGTCTTCTCAGTTGCTGGGATATGGGGCAGGAGCTGAGGCACTTGGTTTAACAAGTGTCTTGGGGAAATCCTTGTCTAAACGGTCATTGAACTGGGAACACTGCATGGTCTGTCTGCTCTGGGAAATCTGTCTAGAAAAGTCCTACACGGGCACCCCAAGAGAAATCAGACATCAGTCTATACCAAATTTAAACTCAGAGGATGGCATAGGATGGCCCTTCCCTTAAAGTTTGTTTTCTTTAAGTTTAGACTTGATGTAATTTATTTTTCCCAAGCTGGAAAGATGTATTCATTAGACGAGAAGAGCATCTTTCTACCTTAAACTTCACACTTTTACTTCTGCGTAGCATAACAAAACAGCATTCCAAGAGATGAAATAACAGTGAAATTGTTTACCTTCCCCACCCCAAAAAAAGCTTCTAGTATTTTAATGTCTATACCTAAGTCTTTTTAGGAAACAATCTTCTTGTGCTTTTTTATTTCTTACAACAAACTGATATAATGGTTTACTTTTTTTCTCAACTGAGTAAATTTGAAAATGCAATATTGAGTCTATTATTATTCCTGTAAATTGATGTATCAATTTTCTATGTGTTCTTTGTTCCTTTTTAAATGGTTTCTACCATAACTTACTCTACCAATAAGAATTACTTTCTGTATTAGTGCAACCCTTTTATTATCCCTTTATTAATCAAAGATGATGACCAGTTTTCAGAGAAGTCTGGGGAAGGGTATCCCTGGTATAAAGGCATAGAAATGACAGCCCACCGTCTAAGAAGTTCCATGTAGACTTTGAATGTATATGGAAAAGGGCAGCTGGAAAGGTAGGTTGGGACCAGATTATAAAATGCCCTGTGTACCACACTAAGGAATTTGACTTTATCTTATAGGCAGTAGAGACAGATTGAAAGGTTTTAAGCAAGAGAGTGACATGATCTCTTAAATTTTAGAAAGATGACTCTGGAGGAAGGTATGCAGATAGATTTGAGGAAGGAGAGATAACAGGAAGATGGTATAAAATTAAACACATAAAATTATATCTGAATTTATCCTGAAATAGAATGAGTTTATGGCTTTGGAAGCTTAGAGTTTTATTATAATACACTTCACTCTACCTGCATATTTCGGCCCACTTATCTCCCAGGAATTTCTTCAAAACCAAGAAGCAAAACTTAGAAAAGAACAGAATGGAAAGAGAAGAAAAACTTTTTAGAGAAAGATTCAAGGTATGTTCTCCTCTGAAAGTAAAAATTAACAATAAGAGGAATTTCTTTTTTTAAAGATTCTATAAGTGTGTTGCACATCTGCCTCACTGGGATTGACATGATCTTTGATTAAACATCTGATATGTTAATTTTTTCCTGATACATTTCTGTATTATCATGCCTTCGTACATGCTATTTCCTCTGCCTGGAAAAACTGCTAAGTCATTCTTTAAGGCTCTGTTAAATGTCACCCACACTTCCCTAACTCAACCAGGCAAAGTTACTCCCTCAGCACATTTCATACATCTATTACACAGTATCCGTTATAACACTGATCAGGGATATTACTCTGTGTGTGTGTGTGTGTGTGTATTTTGAACTAAAGTCTTGAGATCCTTCTGAAGAGATTTTTGTCTTGTTCAAGTTTTCCCTCCAGCTCCCAACATAAAAATGGTCACACTAAATGATTAAAAACTTCTTTCATTTAGAGTCCATAGAGCATTTTTCTATAATTGCAAAGTTCAAACACTCCTCCCTTTTGATTTCATATACTGTCACAGTGAGAATTTATTAATTTTAAGAAACATATATTGAACACCTTCCATGTACCAGACATTGGATTGAGAGAAAGTATGCATCCTGCTCATGGAATCTGTCCAAATTACTACTTTGCCTAAAATCTTTCAAAAGTTCCTCATTGCCAAACAGATAAAGATTAGGTTTCTTAACATGAGATATAAAGCTCTTCATGTCATGACCTTTGCTTGTCTTTCTGGTTTTATTTCCTGCCATTCTTCACCTTGCACTTTGTGCCTTGGCCACAAATTGTTCATAGATCTGTTTCTTGAATGAAAGTCCACCTTTATCCTTGCCCTGCTATTTCCTTCCTCTAGGCATTTATCTGGTCTGTTCCAACTGTCTGGTGTACCCTTGCTACTTTTCTCCATCTGACTAGCTCCTGTTCATTTATGATGACCTAATCGAGGCATCTCCTCTAGGAACCCACACTTCCTGAATAAAGAAACTACATACCTATATACCTGAGCAAACCTCTAGCTTATCACAAAACATTAGCATTATTGCAATTACATGTTCATCAATTAAACTATGAGCTCCTGGAGGACAAGGGTATATTATCTATCCTTATATCCATACACAGAGCAGAATAGGAGTACCTAACACTGTGTAAATATCCAAAAACGTTTTTGGACTGAACTAACATAGGAACATACACAAATCCCTCATAATCATTAATAAATTCTGCTTGGACCAAAGCTGATTAGGGTTACTATATCTAGGAATTGTGATATGAAATTATTTACTGCAAACTGTGACGTTACTTGATTAGCTGAAAAACAAGTGTGTAACTATTACTTGTTGAAAGGACCCTACGTTCCATCTAGTGCCCCCCATTGTAGCTGTGACACTCTGTGACACTCTCATATGGGACAGAAATCCCCATTCTCATATGTACGTGAGTCTCTTCTTCCTAATCACCTATGGTGAGTTTCCTTGATATATCTTTAGAAAAACTATACACTTTCAATAATTTTTATTCAGCTCAAATCACAAAACATTGGGTGCCCCATTTGTACCAGGCACTGAGGGTACAAGGATGGATAAAACTGTTTTCCATTTTCATTTTATGAGACAGTATGTTAATCAGAATCCATAATAAGGGTATATACAAAGTGCAGTTAAAACAGTAAATTATACATGGCAGTCATGAAAAGGTACTTAAGAAAGAAGAGTATTTCAGGCAGAGAAAACAGTAGGAGCAATGGCATGGAAATATGTAAGGTACACAGCACATTCAGGGTTATCACACAGCTTGATGTGGCTTCAATAAAGGGGACAGAAATGGGGGGCCGGGGAATGATGGTAGGCAAAGGACTCTGAATGTCAAACTAAGAAATGTGGATCTTACCCTGAATGAAGAGTTTCTAGGACTTTATAGAAAAAGAAGGTGACCACCTAATCAGATTTACATTTGAAGAAATCACTGTGCATTCACAGTGAACAATGGCCTGGAAAGGGTACGATCACTCTGGTAGGCAAAAGAAAAATCTTGTGGATTAGATCCCATTTGGTATAGATTAATCATCATTTATCATCCAAATTCAGGACATTTCTGAGAGTGGAAGGAGGCACACTTAATCACAGTAAGTATTTATAAATAGAGGCATTAACTGTAAGTAGAGACTATCCCAAGCAAAGGAAGATGTTTGGCCACCCTAATTTGGTGAAGTGGACATCTGTAAATATAAGCTACATATTCTGGAACTATTATTTTCCAGTCAATGGATTTCAGTACATTAGAAGGTGGTGTACCTGTTGATGTATGGGTTGGCTAGTTTACCACACAGAAAAAAACTCCCCTGAGGTCAGAAATCAAATTCCTTAGTTTTTTCCACAAATGCTTGTCTTTAACCACCAAGGGAGAGTGGGAAATTGTCCCACACATCATTCCTACCTCTTTAAAATGTGTGTGCTACAGCTGTATGTATATAAGAATAGATGAGCCCGCCAGAGAGGAAGGGTAGAAAGAACAGCTAGAAATGCTGTGTGTAAGAAAGAATTATAAGCTCTAAAGCACTACACAAAGAAAGAGGTTTTTCTTTCCCTCTTTTTTTTTCTTTTTTAACTTGTCCTTTCCCAGGTTTGGTGGTGACTTTATTACTGCAACAGTTAACATACCATTCATGGTACTTAATTCATACCAACGTTAACGCCTTCTCACCCACCAGAATTCATTCTAGTACAATTAGATAATGGGGGTGAAAACACTTTGAAAATATGATCGTACCAAACAAATGTAGGAAAGATTGTGATAATAATAAATGTACCATTATGTCTTTAAATAACTTTTCTTTCTCTGAATATCTTGCTATTATTTTCTTTTCCCTTAGTAATTAGTTAACTAATTAATATCTAGCATCTTGAGTTTATTTTGAGGTTAGTATAGTATGTCCTCCATTCATTTTGTTACAATGAAAAAGAATGAAAACTATGCAAGCACAGTCCGATTAGGAATTTCTCCTTTCAGTATGACAAAGAAATTACTGTCATGAACACAGCAGTGGCATGTTCCAATAATTCAAGAAATGGAATATTCGACTTGCCAATAACCCCTGGAGAAGAACTGGAAGTCATTGATATCACTGAAGACAATCTAGTGATATGTCGCAATTCTAAAGGCAAATGTAAGTTACTGGCTTATTGCCCATAAGATTTCAATCACTGTTTTTAAAAAAAAAAATCTCAAAGCATTATAACTTTCAGATTAGTAATAGTGATTTTTATTTCTATAGATGGATATGTGCTAATTGAACATCTAGATTTCAAGTGAGTGGTTTGATTTTATACTTTAAATAATAAATTCTAAATACATAATACATTATTATGTCTATAAGTCTCAAGGAAAGACTATTTCATATATTTAAATTCAGGAAAAGTTTTTCAATATGCAATGCCCTATTCTATAAGGATTACTTGGAAGAGACTATTTTTGTGTCTGCTGCTCCTGAGGTTATCACACTTCTCTACAGAGCATATTTATAAACATTTTAAAGGAGCATAAAAATATTAAACTGGGGGCTTCCCTGGTGGCGCAGTGGTTGAGAGTCCGCCTGCCGATGCAGGGGACACGGGTTCGTGCCCCGGTCCGGGAAGATCCCACATGCCGCGGAGCGTCTGGGCCCGTGAGCCATGGCCACTGAGCCTGCGCGTCGGGAGCCCATGCTTCGCGGCGGGAGAGGCCACAACAGTGAGAGGCCCACGTACCGCAAACAAACAAAAAATTAAACTGGATAAAAAGTTCCCCTGAAATCTCCTACTCACTATTCTATGGGCCTGTATTTCAAAATGTTTGTCTATTTTTCTTTTTTCTCAGGCATGAAGTTTAGTCACCTTAGGAAGATCAAGATCAAATGGTACAGTCTGCACAAGTGAGAACTAGTTCTAAGGTCTCAGTCCTGCCTCACATCAGTTTACGTGTCAGCATGAGATGGTGGAATCTGTGGAAACTTTCATCAGGAATTTAGAGGAGAAAAGCAAATCCTCCACATTTAGATGTTGATTTTGCTCCTAAGCAGTTATCTTTCAATGTCTATTTCAGTATCTATTTCACTGCTGGCTCAAGAAACTGTGAAACAGTGTGTGTTGGCATTCCAGCACTTGTTTAATGAGCCATGTCCAAAGTTAGAAATCACGCCTTATGGCACCTAGTCAGTCGTGCAGATGGTTAGTTTGCTTCTAATGCTTCTAATGTTAGTACACGAGTGTTTATCATTTCTAGAAGATGTTGTGCATTTAAACTGGGTGTAATTTAACGCTGAAAAGTAAATAGTATAACCAACATCTTTTAAATACTCCAATTTAAGGTATAATCTCAAAGCAGAAGGACATTTATATACCAATTTTATCACAAAACTAAAATCAGACAAATGCTGCCCAAAATTGATTTCTTTGGGAATAGTATGCTGAAAAGTAGTTTTTTCCTAAATTCACCCAACATTTTGAGAATTGCCTAAATATATTTAATAAAATTTAAATAATATATATGCTGTATCAGTTTAAAATAACCATTTTACTTATTTTAAACAACAGAATATTATTGTTTATTAAATATCTATTAAATATCTACTAAAATAATTCATAGGTATTTTTACTTACAGAAAGTAAAGGAACATAAATAAGCTGAGCTGTAAACAACATTCTATTTTTCAGATGATGTACACTGCCTGCTAGGGTGATTCTGCCCTTCAAGGGTATGATCCATGGCCTCATCCTTTCTACTGTGAGACTATTTTTTAAGGTTCTATGTTCTTTTATCTTCTTTTTCTTGTTCCAAATGGCACGTGCCAATAAAGGCCAAGCTCATTCTAGAAGACAAGGATCAAAAGTATTCATAAAGTTTAGAGAGGAAGATAGGTACACAGATTAGTACAAATAACAATTATAACACACAACATACAGGTGACACTGAAGCTTCATCTTTAAACACATATATTTGCTAGACAAGACACAGAGATGGAAAACTCCATGCTCTGCCTGGTGACCAGGAAGAAATTCAAGGAAAAGGAGTATAGTGTATCTGATAGGAAATGGCAAGTGCTGGAATGGGGTAAGTCAGGGCTAGAATGTGTCAGAGTTCACATGGACTTTTTTTCCTTTAGAGAGTAGGAACCATTCAAAGGTCCTAAGCAGGAAGACAATGCCAGGTGTCCGGAGAAAAAAGGAAAAAAAATCATGGCAATATGGGTGAAAGATTATGGATGCCAGATTAGAACTAAGAGAGACTAGTTATTTTTGCAATATTCAAGGCGTTAAGACCACTAGACCTTAAGACAGCAGCAATAGAAATATATAGTTTCAGGAGCCCCGTTAGAGGTAGAAGTGAGAGAGAAAAGGAATTAGGAGGTGACACTGAGATTTCTTTTCTGGGAGATGAGATTAAGGCTGGCACCAAAGAAAGACTGGGGATATATTTCTGCTTGGACCCCCCCCCGCCGGATTGAATTTACTTCTCAGTGAGAGGCAGGGCAACCAGGCAACAGCAGCCCTCTCCCACACTGTGGGCACGGTAGAAGAGGAGGACGCGGGACAGGTATGGCCCATGGGCAAGGTGGTAAGCCAGAGGGAGTACCGGGCTATGTTGCGCAGACACCATTCCTGCAACAATTCTGTACAAAAGAGGATCAGAACCCACATATCACGCTTGCCACCGCACCAAAACATGAAGTATCTTAAATCCTGAGGTGGCAGTGGGACTACATTTTTACCTGACATAGGTTTGTCCCATGCACATTCCATCTCATCACATGGCCTCTTATTCTAATTCCATGACTCAGCTCTGAGTCTCCATTTCCTCATCAGTAAAGCAGGGCTAATAACACTCACCTTGTCTACTTCTCAGGGTTGTTGTCAGGCTGTAATGTAATAAATAAAAGTGTCCTAAAATCCTTAATACAAAATACTGTCTAAGTGTTGTTATTTTTAGTACCTGGCCTTTTCTGAAGTTGGAAGATGCTGAACACAAAAACAGGTTTTTGAAATTCGAAGGTTAAGACTTGAAAGAATGGCTAGGATGTAACAGTTTTACATAGATATACTTAACAGGCTTTGGAAACTGAACACTTTTCTATGTTTTTTGAAGTATAAACCATTTGGTCTAATATAAACTAGTACCTAATTACTATTTATTGATATGGAATACATTTTTAGGAAGAACATTCCATCCACATCGAAGTAGTTGTTTCTATTTCGCTATCAGCCACATTTCTTCCATTCTTTAAATCACAGCACTGAAACTAAACTTCATACACTATTAATCTACAAGGCTCTTTAATGTAAACATTATAACTAAAGTTTCAGTAATGTCTCAAGCAAATGTCATCTGTCTCCTAGAAACCCTCATCTAGCAGAACATTTCAATGGAAAAACTGAGTTTCTATTTTACTGTTTAATTTTGCATAAAAAGAAATCATTAAAGATGACAACACTCTGTTGGGTAAAAGACAGCTTACAAAGGGACTTGACCCTAACAGAGGCTTCCACTGGGCCGCTCATTCATTTATAGGCTGGGCCACCAGCAACCTGTTAACATGCACCACTAAAGCTGTCCCTTCCTCCTTTTGAGTACCTCTGACACACTTGGTCTTCCAAGTCGACATAGCATTCTCTTGAGCAGGGCCTCTCCCGCACATGTTCAGAACTTTTAAAACATATATTCTGAGGGGAAGAAGAGGAAGAGCAAAAAGTCAATATATAATGACAGATTCCTAAGAAGTGGTTGTTTCTGGGTAACAGGGTTCGGATGATTTTCTTCAGCTTCTTCAAACTTCCTGTACTCAGATTTCCTATGATAAGCATCTATGACCCATACAACTTAGGAAATAATAAAGGAAAAAAAGTATTCGCTAATAACAAATCTGTTCTTCTAAGTTTGGATAAAGTAAATTGAAATCTTATATAGCTTGACTTTGATGTGTTTTTAATGAGAGCTAGCATATATTTTTCCAAAAGTTGCTTTTAGATATATAAATATGGGAGGCGACCATCATAAGCACATAGGACCACATCTACATTGCTTGTTCTCTATTCTCAGCAGCCTTCAGTGTAAAATTTTATTGTAAACCTGAGGTCTTCTATGGTAAGCAGAAGTTTGGCCTCCGTGATCTTCGTGTCCTGGTTTTAATACCTGTAACTATGTTATGTGACTTGGAAAAAAGGGACTTTATAGATGAAATTAAGTTTGCTAAGCAACTGGCCTTTAATAGGGAGGTTATCGAAGTGAGCCCTATTTAATAGCATGGGCCCTTACGATCAGAAGAGGAAGGCAGAAGAGTCAGCCAGTCAGAGATGTAGTGAAGAAGAGGCAGGCGACATTTGAAGCATAAGCCCCCTGTCACTGGCTTTGAAGGTGAAGGGAGCCATGGACCAGAGAATGATGCTGGTCTCTAGAAGCTGCAAGTGACCCCTAGCCAAGATCCAAAAAGGAAATGGGACTGCAATCCCACAGCAGCATAGAACTAAATTCACCACCAACTTGAATGAGCTTTGAAACAGACTCTGCCCCAGAACCCTGCCCTACCAATGCCTTGGTTTTCAGCCTGTGTGACTTAATGCAGAAACACCAGCTAAGCCCATCGAACTTGTGACTTACAGAACCGTAAGACAATAAATTTGTGTTGTTTAAGTCACTAAGTTTGTAGTAACTTCTTACGGCAGCAATAGGAAACTAATACAATGGCTAAAGTTAGAAACTACAGTGTACAACAAGGAAGACAAAAGTGGACAAAGATGGTATGGAATCTCCAAGGAATCACAGGCAGCCAAGTTCTACAATGGCTTTGTCTGTAACTATTAATTGAGTTGCAGAACATTAGCTTAATGACCGAACAGAACAAAACAGCTTTCAAATTAACCAGAGACTTTAATTTGATTTTGTGAAAAAAGCTTATAAGTAATCAGATAGATAGGCTGCTTTTCTCTTCTGTGTTTGTTGCCTATGAGTTTGTACAGTGCAAGTATTAACTAGGGAGAACCTATAACTATGAAATGCTGTGTAATTCAAGAAGACATCTTTACCACACAGTTGCTGGAAGACATTCTTCCCACTGATCATTTAACACTCACAAAAAATACATAACAAACAAAACTGAACTTTGAATCTATGGTTATTAAAACACAAAAGCACTAAGAGTCTGGTCTTTTTTTTCCCCTTCCTGAAATGAATTAGAGAAAATGATCCCAATTTCAACAGTTAAAAAAATTATTTTAATAGATATGTAATCAAGTGCTTCGGTGGGTAAATGCATCAGCCTATGGGATTTTTTTTTCCCAAAGATGGGCTAAGAAAGAATGAATGCAAAGTGTTCTTGAAAATTTTTTGAACAATTAATATCCAATCTTACATTTTCTTATGATTGTCATGGACACAACCTAATGGCTGTCAACTTTCAGTTTTGTTTGTTGCACTCAAAAGTCACTGTATGATATTTAAGCATACATGATACAGAACACATTCTTCCTAAAACAACATTAAGATTACTATGCTTAGAGTTCACAGTTCTCTAACAATTTTACATTAAACACTCAAAACATCATACAACCATAGATATTTGTGAATAGTCTGGAGAGAAAGCTGTATTTTGGTACATTAAGGCATCTTCAGCCAACAGTTTAAGAAGTTCTGAATATCTGCTGCAACAAAAGACAAATTTGATATTTGGATGTTCGATACTTTCAAGAAAATTTAAAAGTCCCTTAAAATAAGAATACCATAATTTGTGAAACTGTGGTCTTAAACATTTTTACCATTATATTCTTACCACATAAGACTTACCTAAAATCAAGAGACTCATCCTATCAGTATCAAAGATATCTATTTTAAAAAAAGGAAGGGATTTACATTAAATATGATGATAAGTCCTGTATTTTAAACAAGGGCTTTCAGTTTCTCACACACATCTGTGAGGTAGGTTATTATCCACATTTTGTAGGTTAAAAAAACTAAATGAGGTTAAATGACTTGCTGCTGTGAAGCAGCCAAACTGAGAATCAGATTCAAAATTAGATTTTGTTCTTTGCTCTGCATTATTTCTTTCATTTACAAACTTTTTAAAGGGTTGAAATATAAAGACTGCTAGTCACTGAATTCATTTTAAAAACATGAAAAGGCAGCCAAACTTTTACCAAGGTGACTTAAAAAGTGAAGCAACATAAAACAAACAGAAAAACACATTTAGTGACAATTTCTGACAATGATAGGTCTGGCCAAAGGAACCTGAAAACAAACAGGCAAAAGCAAACAATGTGACTGTTTGTGGAGGAGAGATTTAAGGGAAAATGAGAGGCATTAGGGAAAAAACACAGTTTAAACAAGTTTTTGACTAATTAATAGTCCTACAATTCAAGAGAAAAGGCACAATTAATTAAGGTGTTTTTTTTTAGTGGATCTGTTTTTTCCATCTTAGGAAAATGTTATCTGTCTAGAAAAATGGACTTTCTTTGTAACAAAACTTAAAAAGGACTTTTAGCTGTGAAAAATGCATGCTTAAATTAGCAGCAAAAATTAAATATGCAGTTCTCCTTGGCTAGAATGTTCCTATTCCTCCCTTGAAATTTTTTTTTTCTTCAGTCTTTTTTTTAATACATCTTTATTGGAGTATAATTGTTTCACAATACTGTTAGTTTCTGTTGCCCAACAAAGCAAATCAGCCATATGCACACACATGTCCCCATATCCCCTCCCTCGAGCCTCCCTCCCATCCTTCCTTGAAGTTTTAAATCGACACAAAGTAGCAAACCGCGAATTAAAAAATTCCCACTGTATGAACCTTGTCAAAATTCTCTGTATGTTCAAAAGAGTTGTCATGCTAGGATATTCTATAAGCACTTCACTTTTTTCCTGGAAAGAGCATTCTGCTCTCGGATTTCCTTAATTGCACTTTTTCAAATGTAACTTAAATTTACTTACCCTGCTTGTCCAAATAACCGTGAGCTACTTCCATAATGTCTGAGCTGCTTTACATATAAACAGTAGTTACCAAAAGTCACATACACAATCATGGCTGCAAACTGGCATTGCTATGCAGGCTGGCAGTGAACATTAACATTGGCTCATGAAATTAATACAGTCCCGCAGTCTAACTTCTAGACCCAGCCTGATTCTTATCAGGTTATGAATGAAAAAGTTTAATTAAAACTCAACATAGTCTAGACTGTGGGTCCCGTTCTTTATGTTATTACTGGTCGGAGGCATCAAATGCATTATAATTATATAGGGAAAGGCTGGTAAGGATGCCAGCAACTTGCTTAAATAAGATACACTTTTAAAAGCTCAAACATAAATTACATTTCAAATTTTTACAAGGTTTAAAAGAATCCATATCAAGCCAATAATAATTAGGTAGTTTGTGAATAGAAATATACTCTATGAAAATAGCGTCTTATCATCTAATATGCATATAAAATGAAAAATTATCAATCTGTATATGAAATCAAGATAAGCCTAATTTAGATTAATAGTCAAAAACTATGATTTAAGATAGGAGTTGGGGCTAGTTTTACTTTCTAAAAAAATCTTTGCTATGAGAATCATATAAATAAAGTTAAGGAAGAATCATGTCCTAAAAAGTTTCTTCAGTATTTTTTAAGCACCCTCAATAACTTAGAAGTACTTAACAAAAATCAATATGCTAATCATGAATACTTACGATAATTACATCTAGTTAGTACAATCAACTGGTTCAAATAATTAAACTAAAAAATATTCAGTTAAGACTACTTCATGTCACTCTAAGACCTGAAAGCAATACATCTTTATTTTCATTACTCAACTATGCAGATATTTCAGTGATTCAGACTGTTTTCCCCCAGAGGAAGCGGGCATATAAAGAGCAGTGATCATCACTGAACACTTGTATGACATTAAAGCCTTGTGAAGAGCTTTCTGGTCCTGCTTTCTCATCTGGAAAATCGTTAACTCACAAGGTTACTGTAACGTATTAAATAAGTTAATAGAAGATATGGAGGGTCTCTGGATCTAAAAATCACTATTAAAATGTATGGAACACTTCCATCACTCCAAATTAGTAATCTTTTGCTTTATGGCAAGTGCACATGACATTTTAACATGTTTGATTTTCTGGATGATTTTTACCATTTGTATTCCAGGGAGGCAGCTGTATTTAGAAAAATATTTTAGTATATACCTTCAAAACACCTCGCCAAACAAATACAGACCATTCACACTAGTATAAAATCTCTAAATGAGTAAAAAGTGAGCACTAATACAAATCATACGAAAAGGCAGAGAAGACAGAACATTAAAGCTGAAAGGTAACTCAGAGGTCTTTTAATCTATCCTTCCCACTTTAGAGGTTACAAAAATGAGGCCCAACACAGGATGTGACTTACAAATAGATTGCACAGATCCCTCATCCAGAATTTTAGAGTTTCTGAGAACTATTATTAAAATAAAGTACATTCCCTATTTTAAAAGTCACAGAGTGACAGAATGATCAGGTAAAGAAGTGCGAAATTGAAAACGTGGAGGTCTTTAAAAAGAAATAAAAACAGACAAAACTGTGAACATGTCTAGCATTTAGATATTGAGATTTCACAGCCATTAACAGGATTTAAATTATTAACCAGTGAATAGACAAACATGCAGTGTCTATGGTAGGCACATTCCAAGACCTTATATTTTATAAACGGAAGGTGCATTGCTTATATTAACTCAATATACTGTACATTTACAGATAAATCCAAATAGTCAAAAAATCTGTAACAGTTGTCTACGATTATCTTCTCAATTACGTCTCATCTAATAAGAAATCAATTTGTATTCCCTGAGTACAAACTGGCTAGGGAATAAGAGAAAGCAAGCCCAGGATTATGTAACTGTCCCAGGAAACCTATTTGCAGAAAGGGGAGAATTGTCTGTACTACATACAGCCAATTCCCTGACATGGAATACTGTTATTTCTGAATAATTTAGGCTCTTGGATTCTCTTTATAGCTGGCAAGTATCAAGGAATGCAAACACTAGTGGTTAAAAAAGTGTCTCAAAAATTTGTTGATGAAAACAAAAGCCCAACTTATAACAGTGTGCCTCCCTCCCTCCCAACATACCTAATTTGGGATGTTGTTTGTTCCTTCATTAAAGAATAACAGGAATTAGATCTAAATATGGCGTTCCATATATAAAAGTATTTAGAAAATTTTCACTAATTATACTTTCTGAAAGTAAGAATCAATGTTATTGACTCATTACCCATAGAGCCATGAGCATTAGTTACTAGTCTCTTAGACCATTTTTAGAAGTAATCTTGTTTAAGGTTTTTCAGTTATTCATTCATCACAAAAAAGAATAAATTTTGCTCTCCACAAAATACCACAACCTGATTAAGAAAATCAAGGTGCTATGAAACAAGTTGTAGACATATAAAATTCTACGAATCCAGCATTCACTCAAGATGAATATGTCTACAGGCTAAAATGAAATTATTCTGATTTTGAACCAGATTCTCTCCAATAATTGATAAGGGAAAAGGAAATCTTAATTTTATTCTTATCTACCCATTATGGCAACCTGGTACAATACTTTTCTTAAAATAGTATTTTTCAAATACGTTTTTTCCCAGGGGATAGTAAGTTTAAAACCATGTTTAAATTAACCTGGGCAAAGCAGGATTAAACAAAGTTAAATGGTTTTCTTTTTTTCACAGAAGGACTGGTCAAAGTCTTTATGCCCACATCCTTTGTCATCTTCAAGCAGGAGAGTAACATGCATCATTTTCCAAACATGCTCAATGAAACCCCTTTTCTACAGAGCATCTGACAGAATGCAGTTTGGGAAATGCTATTCTAGAACCAGTATGGACTCCATTTCCATGATATAGCTAAGACTTTATCTGTAGCCTAATAATAGAAGCTCTCCTCCAGAATCTTAACATGAAGAAACTGCTCCTACCCCAGGTCTGTCTACCACATACCACATCCACAATTACCCAGTTTACAAGACTGAAATGTGGGAACTTAGCAACTGATTTCTTTCCCTCTCCCTGCTCATTAGCAACAAAGAGTCTCCTATGAAAATGTTCTAGCCCCGTTATGCTGGGCTGAGCCTCCTGTACTCTTCTCTCTACAAACAAAGTACTATGCCATCTACATTCACAGAAGAGCTGTGCTCTAAAAACTTAAGGACACAAGAACCCAAACTGTGACCCTTGGTTCTCCTAAAATTCAACAGATGGCTATCAAAATGTAGATATTCATAAATGCTGGTAAGAATGAGAAAAGAGTAAATAACTTTTTAACTCTTAAAAAACATGACAATCATCCATTTAAAGTAATTTTGATATAAGTTTCTAACATTTGATTCATTAGACTAAAGAAGCTAAAATGCCACTGGATTCCTTCCGTTTCTCTGTCTTCAAAATTGTTAGGGATTTTGTCATTGGGAATAAGGAATCAGATTAATTCCTTATTTTGAAAGTCACCCCATTCATAGGCAAGTATTATGAGGTGGCCCTGCTTTTCCCAAAAGAGGTATTTACACATTTGTTGAGGCCAAAATTATGCCATACCTATATGCAGCAGGACTGCTTTTCCCTATAAAAATATTCACAAAAAAGTATCCTTCGATGCCACTAGATGGCAATCTTTCAAAGGTTTAAACTTAACACATCTTAACTGCAACCCCACCCTCTTTCCCAAATTGGCTAATAAGGATTCCTTGTACTTTGATATTAAGAAGTCAGGCTTAAAAGTTATATAACACCATTTTTAAAAAGTTCTGCAAAACAATATGATGTGACACACTGCAAACTCCTGACTCAAAGCTCTTTAAAGACAGACATACTTGTCTTTCATAAACACAAGAGAAATTTGGTCTAACATTCTCATTTGCTTCTTGGTAGAAAACACATTATTTTTGGCAAAGAGAAACCTGTCAAGGCAATGTCAATTTTTGTTTTCAAGAGCTTAATCTTTTATAGGGTAAGTCAGGTGAATAAGATTGTTAATTATAACATATTAAACAAGACAAATGAATAAATACAAATTCGATAAATTATACATAATTTTAAAATTAAATATTTTTACTAAAACAAAATATAATCAATGGGCTATTATCTACCCTGCTGTATACAGGTTTTTTGTTTTTTTAAAAGCCTTAAAAAAACCTGCAGAAAGCCAAAAAAAAAAAAAGTTTGGTTTTTCATTTAAAAGCACTGGTGCGAATACATATATGTATATATGTAAACAACACATATATTTATTCAAGAGAGAATTTTTTGAATGTTTAAGGCTTCCCTGCCCTACCAGGTTCAACAGTGAAAGTCACAGTCTACAGAGCTTTGGAAGTACACAAAAGCCCTTAGGGCCAGAACAGTGTTTCAAACTGGATGGCTAGCAACCAAGATATAGAACAAAGAAAGAGAACCAGAAAAGATTTCAAAGCTGAGTCAATTAGCCACTAGGATCAAACAACAAACAAAGACAAAGGTGACTAGGGAAGGTGAGGGAGGGGGGTGAATACAGTAACAAACTTCTGATGAATAATTAGCATTATGGGATGCAACAGGACACACACATACACACATACTCCTCACCACCACACACAATAAGAGATCAAAGATAAGAGTTCTCTTTAAGAGACTGTTGGCATTTTGCTTTGTTTCATTTAACTGTCTATTTTATCATGCTTGGTGAAATACAAAAATAAATAGAGTGAAAAAGAATTTGAGAAACGTAGATTTTGAAGGCATGTTGTAAAATGATATAAGTTTATGAAAAAGACAAAGGTGGTTGTAATTCCAGATGTTCCAGTACTGAGTAGAAGCTTGAAGGCTCTTAAATATGTTATTCAGGAAAATCTCAAGATAAAACCTCTAGTTGGTTATAGCTGTTTTTAAGGAACCTGGAAATGACCGTTACCTGTTTCAGGACCACAGCCCTTCTGTTGAACACTTGGCAATATTTGCAAAAACTGCTAGCAGAACTTGGTTTCTGAAATTTGGGGGGCTGGTTCTTAAGATTTCAACATTTAATTACTATCTTACTAATGTTTGGGCTATTTTTTAATCTTCTTGTGCATAAACACAGCTTAAAGCCTGCTGAAATTTAGGAAGCAAACTGGATTTATCTACACTAAACAGTAAAGCAAGAAGATGTTGCCAAAACCCCCTTTGACTGAGATGGTTCACCAGTAAAGGTGTATTAATCATCTGTAGTGAATCCACAATTTTAGATTAACAATAATCTTCATCAGTGTTCACGTATTAAAGATACTACCTATGTAAATTTATCATAGGCAAAACAGAATTACAGAGGTCTACAGTAAATAAAATGCTAGACTTTTTCGTTTTCACTCATTTCAATGGCGTTGAGCGTCCCCTGGAGACAGTCACAGCTCTCAACCAGTACTGCCGAGTATGTGATATCCATAAGTAAAACAATAATTTAAAGAATATATCTGATTTTCACAGTGCAAAAACAGAAAGATAGAAACTAAGGAAAGATCATCAACGGGCTAAAGTAGTGATCAGACTGGCACACATTTCAAAAAACTCCATGGTGTGACTGCCCAGGCGAGGTGGAACGGAAGACGATGTGCTCCCGATCAGGGAGCCCGTGAGAGAGCCAGAGAGCGAATGGCTCTCCGCAGTTACAGAATCCAAACTGGATCGCAGTCTGTGTAAGCCAGCAGCAGAGCAGGACCGCTGGGGCGTTGAGGAGCCAGATCTCTGCTCCACCACCTCATCTGAAATGGACCAAAGAAGAGCAATTTATATGAAAGGTACATTTGCCCGAGCCCTTCCTATGAAGATACCTTATTCAGAATATTAAGTAAACACATCTGAGCAAGGGCAACCTGACAGCAAGTGTCATGTTTCAGTGTTTTAGGAGCAGGGGGTGGCAAAAGCTTTTCCCTCCCACGATCATAACAGACATCACTAACCAATCTCAACACTCCCATACGGGCAAAATGTGACTCCTAAATCCTTCTCAACACAGTATTCAACAGTAACCTTGAAATCAAACTGATATCCCTTTCATTTGAAGAAAGCACACCTTTGGAGGATTATTTTCTTGCGTTGTATCAACAGAAAAAAATCATTAAGATAAAAACAAAAGTTACCATTGCACTGATCCTTCAGTGTACATTGCAACTGCCTAGGGGAAGGGGCAAGGGAAATCTTGGGTAAAATGCAGATTCCCAGTTTCCCAGGACCCATCTCCAGAGATTCTGATTTGCTAGGTCTGGGAGAGTTCCTAAGAATCCTCTTTTTAATAAGAACTCTGGGTCATTTTGATGAAGGTGGTCTGGGGACCATATAAACACAGCTACAGTTGATGGCAGTTCAAGAATAAAGTTTAAATGCTGTTGAAAACAACTTCCCTAACTATGAACTCCGTTTTCCTCTGGTTCCATCCAGCAGTGGACTCTTGGTTTATTCTGCTTGTATCCCACTTGGGCCCCTGTGTGGAATAAGCACATTTGCTCAGCCAGGTTTGACTCAGGTTTGACTCATGTCCAAGGACATGACCACCTCCGTTGACTCCTCTGCCTCCTGGATGGCCATGGGCACCAAAATCCAGCCCAAATCCCAGGAAAGGCCTATCTGGATACCTTGGCCACCCAAGATGAAAGAAGCTGATGAAGAATGAAGTTTAGATATTATAATGCTTACTGATAAAAGATAAATGGAGAAGTGTGACAAAGAATCTAACAACATCAACTAATTTTAGGTAAAAATTGCTTTCCTGTTGTTCCTTACTTTTCTCCACAGGCAACACTACAAATGACTTTTTTTATACGAAGAAAGCACTTCTTTTGGAGAAGTGCTAGATTAGAGATTTTCCATGTCTTCAGTCCTCTTTGTTTCACTTACATTTTTAGTTAAGTCTAGATTACTTAAAAACCAGTATAGAAGACCTACCCACCACGTCTTTGAGATGGTTTAATATCTTGTCAACTAGTGCCAACTTTTATCTTCTCAGAGCTCATGCCTGCATGGCTTCCTTACCATCAATGCTTTTAAAGTCCAAAAGATAGCTTCTATTGTCAACTAGGTACAGCTGTAAGCTCATTTTCACATAATTGCCAGTCACTGGATTTCTTCTTCTTACACGTAGATGGTATGCATTCACTACCTAAAATGAAAAATCTTTAAGGAAAAACATTCGAAATAACAAACTACAAAATATCTCCCTTATTCTTATTGCAAAGAATAATATCAAAACAAGTAACTGATAGAGGTGGGGTAGAGAGGGAATTCCTGAATGATCTTTTTTTTTTAACATTACACAGTAATTTAGTATTTATTTAATCCCACTAACCGTACTGTGTACAACGGTTAAAATTCAAAGGGAACTCAGAGACTCTAGAGTCCAGCCTTCTTTCCAGATATGCCTCCACTCTAAACCATCAGTAATATTTTGGTTGCCCAAAGGTATCAACTTGGATACCTTTACCTATGAATATAGAATAGACAGAAAAAGGACAAATAACATGTCAATGGTTTGAATCAGGCACTGTTAACAGGTACTGCCACAAAATTTAAGTATCGTAGTAATCTCGTAAAGAAGATACTATTTGCCTTTTGAAGATAATAAAACCGCAACTCAGATAAAGAAGATTCTGGTTTTCAAAACATCTTATCAAATTGGTTCCAAAAATTTCTCAGTAAGAATTTTAAAGACATTAACATCTCCTAAATAAAACTGCTTCGGAAAAGGGAGATATGTTTTTTTTTTAATGGATTCATTCCATGTACAAATAATGAAATAAAAACATGTCAAGTGAATATTTACATGATATGTTTGAAAATTTTTTCTTCCGCTAAAAGTACATTCACAGTCCTCAAGAAAGGAACAAGAGTAAAAGATACCTGAAAATAAAAAACTGATTTTTCCCCCACATATACTCAAATAGAACTGAAATGAATTTGAGTACTAATAAAAAAGTAAAATGTGGGCTGAGAATAAGAAAAATATACCGCAACTAAGGACTAAAAGAACAAGCCAAATAAGACAGATTTTTCTCAACTTACAGAAAAGTATTTGTTTACTGAATAAATATGTCCTGATGGTATAATTTGTATCAACCACTTGCTGTTACAGCTACTGGCAAAAAGAAAAAAAAACCCTCCCTTAAAAAGGAGAGAGAAAAGTAAAAACACAGTATCTTTGAAGACACATGACTTTTTATTGTTATGATGCATGCTGAAACAGGTTTTCAAGAGATTTCTCAAGAGATTCAAGAGATTAAATTCTCAAGAGATTTCAAGTTGATTAAAACTTTGTTTCTCAGCCAAGAATGCTATTCTATAATTTAAAAAATACATAGGTCCCCAACATTGACAGTTCTTCATCCTTACAGAGATTTGTTTTTTGTTTTGAATGTACATGGTACACTACTGGAAAGAATGGGATTTATCAGCCAGAAGCATCAAGACCACTAAATTCATATCTAAATCAAAACCACCTTTTTTTATTGACCTTAGTACTCAACTCAGCAGCTCAGAGCAGCATACTACACAAAAAATGGCTTCTACAAATGATCTTCATATACTACAATTTCCTACCTTCCATTCAAAATCCAGCTGCTTCATAGCTCGGTAAACTTCAGCCATAATGTCATATGGTTTGCTTTGACTTCGGATTCCAAGATGCCACTTGGCTTTTTTCACAGCTAAAGATTTGGGCTTAGTTGTATTCAGTGCATCCAATGGACATCTTGCTTTAGGGCTGTCTGCTACAAGAGGTGGCATCCTTTCTGGATGAGGTTTCAGGCCTGGGGGAATATGCATGGTACTATCATCCATAAAAGAACCAGTTGGGGGACTAGAGGCGAGGTAGAACTCACTGGCTTGGTTCATTATTCTCCGATTGTCAATGATAAGATGATAAGCCACTGCAAGCTGGTCTTGAGGGTCACCACTATATAAACTGTTCATTACTTCTGATTCTGTACACTCAAATTTTTCACACACTTCTTTCACAGCCTCATCATCAATGACGTTAGCATCATAGGAGGGGTCTTCAGGAAATAAGTAACTGGGCAAATCTTGTTTAAACCATTCATGCTCTCTAGGAAAAATACCACAATACACTATTGTAAGAACATGCTTTGGCAAGTCCCGAACAATTTAGACATGGGGTAATACAATATAACAGAATCAGAAAGACCTGGTCTCTAGTCACTTTCTAGCTATGGGGCCCTGGGTAAGTTGATTCATCCCTGCTCTTGAATAACTATGATTATTCAGACTTGGGTATTTGGCTGACATTTTCTCAAAAATAAATGAAACGAGCCTGTCACGTCAAAGGAAACAACTGGCAGTATTTGTTGCCAATCATAAAATTCAAGCTTTCAAGCAAAATGTTAGAATTTTGTACAATTTGTGTCTGTCTCCAGGAGTTTGACAGCTTCTCAATACTTAAAGACTACTACTTTTATCATGAAGAGGATAATGACTGTAATTTGAAATTATATAATAAAATGTGTCACCATTTGGAACATCAGTCTACCTCGATAACCCAATATTTTCCATATGACCAATGCAAGATGTTACAGAATTATACATGGGCAAAAGATCCACTCAAAATACAGAATAGACCAGTGGATTTTAATGTAATAAAGTACAAAAGTTCACTGATATGTTTTCTTATTTGATATTGCAATTAACACGTTAAGCTTTGGTTTAATATCAAAGAAGAATATCTGTAACTATCTGAAAGGCTATGAAAATGTTCCTCCCTTTTCCCACCACTTATTTGAGATCCGATATTTTTCCTAGACTTCAACTAATACAACATATTGCAACAGATGACTGAAGAAGCAGATAATGAGAACCTAGCTGCTGTCTCTGACTTAGAGGATTTGAAAAATGTAAAATAAAGGTACTCTTGTCACCATATTTTCTTGTTTTGGAAAATAAGGTTATTTTTCATAAGACACATATTATTCAGAATAACATGTAGTAGGTTTATCATTATTAAGTGAATTAAATATCTTTACAATTTCTCAGTTTTGATTTCTAATATGATATTGATAAATATGACCTATATTTAAAAAAAGACTCTTTGGAGTCCTCAATTTTAAGACTGTAAAGGGGTACTCAAACCAAAATGTTTGAGAAGAGAACCAGTCTCCTAGATCTTATTTTCTCACTCTTCTGGGCCTTTGCACATGATGTTACTATTGCCACCCTAGAATATCCCACCCCTTTTCATTTAACTAACATGTACTATTCCTTCAAGATTGTGTAAGCATGGCTATATGGTAAATTGGGCACTCCCTAAGCTAAATTTAGATCAGTATGTATTTTACCTGAATGCCTTCAATTGACTAATTCATTTATGAATATTTACTAAGGACATACCGTGGTAAAAAGGCACACTCCTTCTCACAGAAATTATATTCTAGCTGAATACAGATTAAACAAACACTCTCAAAAATGAATATATAGTTACAAATATACAAATATAAAAATCCTGTGGTAAAGATTATGAGTGAAAAGTACAGGGTAAAATAAGAGTATATAATTCAGAATGGGAGGTAGGTGATCAAGGAAGCCACATTTAAGCAGATACCAGAATGACTAGAAGTCAGCTAAGCAGAGCTGGGGAACAGGTATTCCCAGCAAAAGAAACAATATATGCAAAGACTCTGAGATAAGAAAAAATTTTGCTATGTTCAAGGAACTGAACTGAGGCCACACTCATAAAATCATAATGAGTTACGGGTTGGAGTGGCAAAAGATATCAGGTATTTCTGACAGCTGTAGGCTATAAAAAAGGTTTTTGGATGAACCTTTGGGTGATGAAAATAACTGAAAGATTTTAAAGAGACAGGTGTGACATGACCTAATTTGCATTCTGTAAAGATCATTCTGCTTGTGATAAAGAAATTGAATTGAAAAGATAAGAGTAATAATGATGATGAGGAGGAGGATGCTAGTGCAATAGCCCAAGTGAGAAATGATGGTGTGCCAGGCCTTGAGTATACACATAGAGATGAAACTTCTACAGCTTCTAGGAGATGATGCTATTATAACACTCATACTTTCTTATAGTTGTTACAGTTTTTTTTCTTAATCCTCCCCACTAAACTGGGAACTCCTTGAAACAGGGACCATGCCTTATTCACCTGCATTCCAGTACCCAGTACAGAGTAAATGCTCAATAAATGCAGAATAAATGATGAATAGCCAATGAAGTCAAAAATGAATTCATAAATGTGTTTAATTGCTATATCATGACAATAATAAGCACTTAAATAAATGTTTAGTAATGACTGGTGAACACTAATTTTTTCAAAAGAAATAATAGAAAAAAATAAATTGTTACACATCTAACGTTTTTAAAATATCAATGACAAATAGGGAAGATGAACACTTTTGAATGAACTCCAAAAATTCATTCTTCCGTAACAGAAATGAGATTACTAGTGAAAGTTGTCAAAATCAACTTTTTCAGAACTCTGGAAATTAACCAAAGGCCTGTAATAATCTGAGGAGTGTTTGTTTAAAAAATTGGCTGAGTCTCAGTAAGAACAGAGAGATTTGTGACACTTTAACACATTTTTCACCAGAGACGTATTACAGCCACAGGTGTTAGTCTTAGTTTCTGCAAAAATCCCCCAGTCAATAAAGCGTTAAGTTACTCCATATCCATCTCCTTTCCCCATTTCTACGGTAGCCTTGAAAACCAACAGCCTCACAATCATTGTAGCCCAAAAAACCAGCATCTAGCAACCACTGGTGGGGGGATGGGGAGAGAATAGGTTTAGAGTTCTCCAAAAGTCCTATCCCAAGAGAACTGTCGTTATTTGACATGGCCAGCAGATCTCTGGAAACCTCTACACTCAAGCCCTGTCTTCATCTGACCTGACTCAGAGCTCCCTCTACAAAGCCTTCTCCCCAGAACATTTGTCAAAAACAATCAATGGCAACTGTCTAACATCCCAGCTGCTAAAAGCAGCAATAAGAGTTGGAGCAAACAAGAAGCTCGTCAAAAAACTAAAAAGGAAAAGTTTGGGAAGTAAATTCCATAGGGGTCCTTGAAATACTCTTACATAATCCTGGGACTCACAAATGCAGGGCTGTGTTCATTTCCAAGAAAGGCCCTGATTTCTCATCACTGGTTGACTCTGAGGCTCTGTGCTAGCAGGAATGAAAACTAAGGCAGAGTTATGAGCTTTTCATTAAAGCACTGAAGACACACCCCAACATGCACACAAAGTCCCTCAGCAAAGGCTGGGAGACTTATTAGATCAAGGCCTTTAAGGAAAGCTTTGTCTAATAATTAGCTGACCATTAAGCTAACCAAGCAGAGACTTCAGTGGCCACCCATGACAAAGAATATAGACTTATGGAATTAGTTCAATAAAATCACTTAACAAACAAGAGCAACAACAACGTACAACAATTACAAATTCTAGGCATCTATGCAAGGGGAATAAAAACATATGACCATTTTTAAAAACCTATACATAAATGTTCATGGCAACATTATTATATAAGAGCCAAAAAGTGGAAACAACTCAAATATCAAATATGAATAGATAAAATTTAGTATATCTAAACAATGGAATATCTTTCAAGCAAAAAAGTAACGATGTACTGATACATGCTACACCATGAAAGAACATTGAAAACATCATGCTAAGTGAAAGAAGCCATACTCAAAAGGCCACATCCCGTATGATTCCATTTATATGAAATGTCCAAAAGAGGGAAATCCATAAAAACAGAAAGTAGATTAGTGGTTGCCAGGGGCTGCAAGGAGGAGGAAATGGGTATAGAGTTTCTTTTGGGGATGAGAAAAATGTTCTAGAATTAGACAGTGGTGATGACTGTTTAACTTTGTGAACATACTAAAAACCACTGAATCATACAATTTAAAGAAGCAAATTTATGGTATGTGAATTATACCAATAAATGTTTAAAAAAATAAATAGAGAAGTAATCTAAATTTTCATTTCCAATTAATTCAGAAAAAGAACCACAGTTCTTCATAATAATAACAGTGCCAATTAAAAAGCCATACTTTGGGGCTGGGGGAGGAATAAATTAGGAGGTTGGGATTAACATATATACACTACTATATATAAAATAGATAAGCAACAAGAACCTACCGTATAGCACAGGGAACTATACTCAGTATTTTGTAGAAACCTATAACAGAAAAGAATCCGAAAAGGAATATATACATACATATATATACATATATGTGTGTGTGTAACTGAGTCACTGTGCTGTACACCTGAAACTGACATGACCTTGTAAATCAACTATACTTCAATTTAAGAAAATAATTATAATAATAAAGCAACCCTCCACATGTAAAAAAAAAAAAACATACTTCTAGCTTTTAATTTTCAGGAGTCAATTTCTAAATTAACTTGACCAAGGTAAGCAGTAACCAGGATGTTTATGAAGGTTCACCTGAGACAAAATCAATTCATTTCATATGGGTTACTACACAGCCACCAGAAATTATGTCTTTCTGTCACTATTGCCTAGTACCTGATCTTGATATATGACTTAAGACTAAATGAGTTATGATGACTACCAAATTTTAGAAACTTCACAATGTGTGCAAACTTCTTTAAGTGCAGCTAAAAGGTCCTTATATATTCACTTTAAAGTAATATTAATAGCTAATATTGTATGCTGGGCATTATTCTAAAAGCTTTAATTATATTAGGATCAATGTTTGCAGTTTCTAATATTCAACTGTGTTTAGACCTACAGAAATAGTAAATTCATATGGTTCAACCTAGGACTATCCTCCAAACAAATCCACTATATATGATGTAGCTAAAGCATGAAGAGTTATAAGGAATATGCCAATAGCTAGTAAACAAAGAATCAGAATTTGTAATTAGACAGTTGAACTTCAGACACTCACTTTTAACCACAATAACATTAACAGTAATACTAAGCTTACGGCACTTAAAGATGTGATTTTCCTGAAGACAATGTCTGTCTTGCCTACCAATATATTCCCAGCACCTAGCATAGGACCTTAAACAGAGTAGATGTTAAATAAATAATTGTTAAATAAATAAAAGCAGAAATGATTCAATGAACGAATAAATACTGAGATATATTTTCTAACCTCCAATAGCTTACCGTCTTAAAAGAAAAAAAAGATCCGTACAAAAATACAGGCATACCTTAGAGAGATTGCTGGTTTGGTTCCAGATCACTGCAATAAAGCGAATATTGCAATAAAGCAAGTCGCCAACATTTTAGTTTCCCAGTGCATATAAAAATTGCATTTAGAGTATACTGTAGTCTATTATGTTTGCAATAGCATTATGTCTAAAAAAGCAGTGTGTATATCTTAATTAAAAAACACTTTATTGATAACAAATGCTAACCATCATCTGACAACACAAGGTTCCCATAAACCTTCAATTTGTAAAAAACAAAGTATCTACACAGCACAGTAAAGCGAAGCACAGTAAAACTAGGTGTGCCTGTAACTATAAGACAGAATGTGGTAACATGAGAGAAGTATAACATATCATGGTATTCTGGAGGAAGGACGGATGTCACAGAACTGGTGTGCCGGGCTGGATTAGTGGGAGTAGTACAGCTTCTGCATCAGGCAATTTCTGAGCCCCACTTCTGCTTGCCTCTTATTAGCTGGGTAATTTTCACAAATACAGACTTACTCAAAACTTAATTCATATCAAATGCACGATGCCTAGAACATATTAATACTTGGTCCCTAATTTAAAAGACCCTAAAATTTAATAGGGACAAACAGATACATAAATCAAAACATAACCTTTCTAAGCTTCAGTTTCATGGTTTGTAAAATGAGAATAATAACAGTTACCTATTAAGAATCAATGCAATAAAATATGTCAAGTACCTAGCAAAATACCTGTTATATAATAATGGTTTATAATTAGTAACTCTGTTGAACCATATTTTGTCAAATGAAGAATTCCCAAACATTAATAAACAGAATATGGATAAATTAAAAAATGATGAGAACTATAAATTCAAATTATTATTTTAAGTACAGAGATGGTTGCCACTATTTTATACCACCTACATATGTGTAAATTAACTCATCCTAGTAGACTTTTATTTAAATTTTTCTTCTAAAACTTGTAAATACACAGACACCTGTTTTAATATAACAGAATCAGTACTTTTACTATTCTCAATGTATGTGCTGATACAAACAGGTGCAAGTATATATATATTAGCATACTTAATTTTCTTTTCTAAGGAAAAGCCAATTAAGTGAACTATTTATTCTAAAGGACTATGAACACAAAAGAGTTTTTCCCTGCTAAGTCCATTTCCATAACTAAATCTGGTTCTAATTTACAATTTTACATTTTTATGTATGAGGCCTGGAACACTAAGAGAGGCTGGGGGAAGAAAACAGTACATGAGTGCAACGGGAGTGCAAAAGAAATCAGTAGCAGTCACAAAAACAACTACCTCAGCCACCATTTAAATATTCCAAGAGTCATATTCTGGCTTATGAAGACAAGGCAAAGTATTCTGGAAAGATGTCAAAAGAATGCGTTTGCAAATAAATACCTGATGAAATGTTAGGTAAGAACAAAAAACCCTCTAAGAAACATGACTGATAAATAAAAAGTAGAAGGCAATGAATCATCCTGACTTGTGTGTGCTATATAAAGGTCATATTCACAGTAACACCAGCAACTGCACTTTCCAAAGTTTCTCACATAACAAGAAATCCTTCTCAGCAAACCCACTAGCAGCTATTTTTGGATTCAAAATCTTAGCAAAACTTTTCATGGTTTATTTCATCAACCGTATGTAAAATATATAACTCTCACCCTGTTTTTCCATTTGAAACTTATTCAAATACTTTCTGAGTGTATACTATATGTCTAGACCTTTTAGCACTGTATATACAAAGATGATAAGACACTCTCTCTACCCTTTTATAGTTACAAGAGAGGAGAAAGATACACTGAAAGCAACTAGATGCAGAATGAGAATGAAAGCATGAACAAAATGTGGAAATCACAGAAGTGGAAGCAACTAAAACTGCTCAGGAGAATCAGAAGTGATTTCACAAGGAAGGTGATAAGTGAGCAGAATTTTAAAGGATGAATGGAAATCTTTCAGGTCCAAAAATGCAGAAAAGGCATCAGAGGCAAAGGGAATAATATAAACAAAGACATGAGGCATAAAATATGCATTATGTTTGAGGAACCAGGAAAAGTTCACTGTGGCTGAAGCTCTGGTATAAGGGGTACAGCGTTGAGCCTTTACTATGAAGGGACTTGTATACTTTGCTACCTAAACTGAAAAGTTTGGGAAACAATCTGAAATATTTAAAAGTTGAGTGACAGGATCAGCTTTATGTAATAAGGAAAGTAAAATTCATATAAAATCAAGTGTTACAGTGCCTAACATAAAGCAGCCATTCAGGTAGTGGTACTAATATTAATACTAGAATATGTACTTAATAGCAACAAAAAGACTATTCACCTTATGTCTTTGATAGTTGCTCGTTTCAGGGGGTCAACCTGTAGCATATGCATCAGGAGAGTGGCAACAGAACGATTGAGATATTCTGGGATATAAAAAACACCCCCTCGGATCTTCTTAAACAACGTAGGCACATGCTCATCATCAAATGGGAGGGTGCCACAGAGAAGAGCATACAAAATAACACCGCAGCTCCAGATATCAACTTCAGGACCTGCATACAATCTAGGGGAAAAGATGACAGCGCAAACCTGAAATGCAAGTGTCACTTCCCATCTACGTGTACCCTGTTTCTATATGTACCTATATACACAGTATAGACTCTATATGTATTGCTTTCCAAGGTGTTTAGTGAAGTCCGTGGCCACTCCCCAACACTCAATCGTTGTTCCCCAGAAAGAATAAGTGATCTAACCAAATACTATTCAAATTTCCCAAGAGAAAACAGTATTTTTATTTTTTTGACACAAAGTAAACTGAGCTTACTAATTGACTAATTAAAAAATATAAAACTTTCTATGGTTGATTTTTGATAGAAACATCAAAGTGGATGACCATAAATTTGAAGAAAAGCAATACTATATAGTGTATAGGCTAAATCTTCTTACCATAAAGCTATTAAAAGAAAATGCATATATAATAGAATGTTTATGCCTGGCATACCTATTTTAAAGAATATTTTAAATAGTAAAGTACCTAACTAGTCCTACTGCAATCTCTTTCACAGCATTTCATGCTGTATCACACTATCCTGGGTACCTCCTACTTTCATTCTAACCACTTGGTAGCCCCTGGGACTAAGATTACCTTTATCCAGAAAACCTATGCCTAGAATGTTATTCCTTTTACCTCTCACCTTTCTACATTATTAAGATTCCACTGATAGCACATTACCAAACTCAAACCTAAGTCTGAGGCAACAAAGTAGATCTCTACAATTCCAATTAAAAAAATACACTCCATTTCAATAAAAATTGCTGTCCATTTTTTATATTGTTTGCTGTATAGTCCAAACTGCTATATCTGCAATAATACCTTTTCTTTATTTTCTCTCATAGAATTCTGTAAACTTTTAAAATCAGACATTGGTCACCATAGAAGACTTGAATTTATCACTGCAATCTGTATAAACATTTAAAAAATGTACCAATGAGTAAGTTACATGAATAATTACACAGTCTTCTCTTGTTCAGTTAACTTCATGAAATGACAATACTATCCCCCCAGAAAACCTCATTCTACTAAAGACAAAACATAAAAATAATACTCTGTATGCTTTATAAAATAGTATATACAGAATTATTAAAGGACTATGTCTGAGAAGTAAATAATAACACTAGCTTAAATGCAGCAAATGCTTGCTCTCCTAGCTGCAATTTTCTAAAATGAAAAAAGAAATCAATTTTTTTTTCAATTTTTAGTGGAAAAACTCCTTAAATACATTCATAACAAAATCTAAATCAAATGTTTTAAAAAACTGTTTAATATAAGTAATCTCTCTTCAACAATAGAAAAACTAAAGGGACAATATGTTTCTATTATGTTAAAAATCTTATCTTCCAAAGAGAATATATTATAGTTAAATGTTATCAGAATGAACAAAGCATTACAAAAAGTTTACTCTTCACTGATATATTATTACCTGCCTGAGATGACTTCAGGTGCTGCATAATTTGGGGAGCCACAACTAGTTCGCAGAAATTCACCATCTGACATCATATTAGATAATCCTAAAAATAAGAGTAATATGTTTACCTGGTGCTACATATGTTTAAAACTAAATATAGATAAATGCATAAGGAAAAACGTCAAGTCTGTAATGCCTCACATATCATAATGTTTATTTTAAAAAGCAGTAGAAAGCATCTGTTGGACTAGAAAGACTCCATTTCAGAGTGCTCATACATGACAAAAAAGCCAAAGCACACCATGCCTAAGATTGAAATTAAACTCCTTTTCTAAATAAGAATGTTGATTCACTTCACAAATATGAGGTTATTCTAAACTATATGAACTTTTCCAAACATAAAAGCATCAAAATATTATTTACCCACTTCTGCAAATGAAAGATAATAGAGACTACTATTACTTTTTTATACTCTGCTTTCAAAGGCATTTTTAAAAATCTCTAAGTAGAAATCAGATAGGCTCCAATTTATAAACATTATGTTCCAAAAGTTTTTAATTTGGAAAGCCTTAATTCAACATAGAAAAATATTCCATTGAACCAGAAATCTAGTTGAACTACAGCACTAAATGAGCTTTGTGATTTAGAGAAGGAAGAGAAATAGGAAAATGACTTTCCTGGCTTTTAAAGACAAGGTAGAGACAAAAATTTTAAATAAGTAATGCTGAACTCTGACACCTTTTCATCTCTTTCTAGAATCTCTCACTTTCTAATCCTCTCCTCTACTATGGCACCCTGTCCAGGTATGTTTATCCCAGAAAGTGTTTGGGGCATAAAAATTACATTTTACTCTCTTATTTTACCACCAACAAAAACTCCTATTCTTCTACCAAGTTGTTACATGTTACCCGTAGTCCACTGATATTCCTCCTCGATCAATTCAGAAGGACTACAACGCTCCAAAACTGCGTGCAAATTTTCATGTACCTCCATTTAAGTGCATTTATTAGGGAAAGTGCCCATACTTTCATTAGATTTTCAAAGGAGTTTGTGGCCCTCACAAAAAAACAGTTAAGTCTCATTTCCTGAGGAAGCAATGCAGATTGAGTGGATTTACCTTGACACAAGCCCTCTGAATGTCTCTAGAAATACTTGCATTTTTAAAAAGTGGTTTAAATGAATAGAGCAAGCTAGTGTGCAGACTGTCCAACTAATCCCTTTTCACGGTATAGGATTTACATCAATGAAGTTGAAAGTTCTTAGTTCATTAAGAGTTGGTACTGACACACTTGCAAAGGCAGCTGGCACACTTCTAAACAACCCTGGAGTTGCATACCAAAATCAGCTATCTTGGCATTCATGTGTGCATCCAACAGCACGTTCTCTGGTTTCAGGTCTCGATGAACGACCATATGCCTGTGACAGTAATCCACGGCAGACAGAATCTGCTGAAAGAGGCGCCTGGCTTCCATCTCTTCAACCTATCAGGTATAAAAGAAACTGCACTAAGAACATTTGGGACATCTACATAGCAAAAGTTTTAGTTTCATAATCAGCCTAAATATAACTGAGTACACTAATTAGAACTGTGCTAGAATTCTCAACAAATGAGAGAAACAAGCCAAAAACTTGCATTCAAGCTCAACATGTCAATCAACAGGTTTTTCTTTGCTGCTAGGCAGTTCATTTTCAATTAATATTACTAAGTGTGCACAATGTTTCAGGGAATCAACAAGTAAAACATAATCTAAAACAGAACTTACGTGAAATTGTTAAGAAAAGGAAATAACTGAAACTTCAACATGATGTTATGGAACTGATTTTTCATTTTGAAAAGCACAGGCTTTTCACGTTGGCAATTAAGTGGAATATATTTCCTAAAATCAGTATTTCATAAGGTGTACTTTTTAAGGAAAAATATATCTAATACTCTATGTTTAGTTAGACATTATTACAGAAGCAACCCCAACTCTGAAGATACCTTTGTGGTTTGCTACTTCTCACTACTTTCTTCTTTTTTAGCTTAAGGGCTTATTGTACTAAACAGCATGTTACTCACCCGTCCATGTTTACAGATGTAGTCAAATAATTCACCACCAGACACATATTCCATTACCATAAAAAAATCCGTTGGAGTGCTGATCACCTGGTATCTTTTTTGTAAATGAAAAAATTTAATAAAAATGTTACTTTAACCAGAATCAACCTAGTACATCCATTCTTGCTATAAATTGATATTCCAGTATTCTACAATATTTTAAGATGGCAACAAATTATATAATGTTATCAAAATAATCACAGAGCTATAAACACGGAGCTTCACAAAACTCAATTACTTCCTAGGGCTTACAGACTTCCCTTCAGATCCCCCTTTTCATGTTTACAAAATTTAGGAAATCCTTCATTCCTCAACAACTAAATTAAGCATCAATTTTTCCATTTAAACAAAAATTTGTTTGTAGTCTATAGAGATGAGGTAGCTTATATTTAAACAGAAGTGAAAAATATTCTTGGAAAGGTAAAATGATACCAAAAGGGATACAAATCGGCAAAATCTATAAAGTAGACAAATGATCCTTTCCTCAAAAAATGAAATGCAAAAAAAGGGAGGGGACGGTATAGATTAAAAGCAAATCAAGAGACATATTGACCAATTATACTGTATAGACTTGTTTTCATTCCAGTTCAAACAAACCAACTTTAAAAACCATTTATGAAACAATCAAGAAAATCTGAATACTGACTGGATAGTTCATAATATTCTAACTGTTTAGGTGTGATACTGAACCGTGTTTGTTTTACTAAAATAGAGCCTTTAAATTCCACAGTAGATACTGAAGAATTTACAGACTAAAAACATACTATTTGGGATTTGCTTCAAAATAATTTGGGGTGGGAGAAGTAGGAGGAAGCAGATAAAACAATACACTAATAACTGTTGAAGCTGAATGACAGATAAATGAGGCTTCATCACTTTACTGTTGTATTATGAAATTTCCATAATAAAAAATTAAATAGATGTATGTATTTACGTATGTGTTTATGTGTGTGAAAATATATATGTACATTTTCTAGGCACTCAAAGCTGAACACATAAAACAATAAAGAACCTTAGCTCTATTTGACAAAATAAAATTTTTCCTAAAAATCTACAACTTCCACATACACACACAATTGTATCAGAGTTTTGAAAACTTTAAAAACAAGTTAAATATAACATTAATGTTTTAAATGAAGGTTGCATTTAACACATATAAAAGAAAAATTGTTCTACTCTGCTTTATTTATAAAGAATTATTTATAATCTGGTTGATCATGAGCAGTATCTAATTTACACTGAGTTGCTATTTAAAGCCACTAAGTGTAGCTGGCAGTTCTGCATGGCTTAAAGGCACCCAGTGGAAGGCACAAGCAGGGGCTGAGAAGTGGCCCAGATGCCCCCCTGTAGGCAGTATACCTTGACACAGGATGTGCCAGAAGCAGGGGAATGTTTTGGTAATTAGTCCACCCAGATGGGGCAACTTTTATTATTAATGTGCAAAAAAAGAGAGTATGTTCTAAATGGCAGTTCTGGTTACTAGTCTTCATTAAAGAGGAGGGAAAAAATAACCAGGAAGTTGGTGATATAACTATATACTATATATTTTAAAAGAGGACACACCATGTATAAATTAAACACTTGCAAAAAGTAAAATATTAACACAACATTGTAAATCAAATATGCTTCAATTAAAAAAATAGAAAAAAGTAAAAATTAAAGCTGTAGCATTGAAAATGATTACAGACTTTCAGAAGAAATATTTATAATAGCCATCGTCAGTCTTTGGGATGAAAAATGACGAGGTACCCCACTTTACACAGAATAAACTAATATAACTGGCAAATAAGGTTGAGTCTACTTCAAATGAACTGTGAAAGGGGAATCTTCCCTGAGAACTAAAGAAAAAAGATGGTTCTAGAAGAGCAATCCTAACAGGCAGCAAACTAATTGAATAAAATGAATACTGAGGGGCAGGAGCACCCGCTGTGTCACTTCACTGTGGGCTGATCTGATTTAGTAACAGAATTCTCAGTCACTTTTCTGCTCTGTACATCTTTGGGGTAAAAGAGAAAAGTGATGCAATTCTAATAAATTTAGTTGCTGATTCCTCCGAGTACATTGCAGTCTTCAGTAAATACTGTTGGATCCAGAGGCTTGACCAGATTTCAGTTTGATTTTAATTTTCTTCTTAAAGACTAGATGGTGGTATGTGCTTCCAGACACAGGTGTAGGATATCTGTCTCTTTTTTGAGATACTAGCAGTCATTACTGATCACAATCTAGATTTTATTAACTCACAATGAAATTTTAAATGCTGGCCAATTTCCATAGACTAGTAATGAACTACGGTCTAAAGGAAATGCTCCCTCAAAAACCCCACTGTCTCTGAAGTGCAGGTCACCAGATCACACTACCCAATACCTTTCCTTGTTATAGTCATCAACCAACCTCGTTGTCAACTCCCTCTCATTTTGACTTAATGTCTCTTTCCCCACTGCTAATGCTGTCATCATTCCGGGTGAACAAAATATCCATCTAGATGCTCTGTCCAATACATGCCCTCTAATTTCCTTCACTCCTCAGTTCTAACTCTCTTTCCGTCTACCACACACAATGACTCATTCCATGGTCATATACTGTCTAAGACTAACTCCTCCAATTATGCACTGGATTCCTTTGCCCCACCTACTAAAGGACTTGGTTTCTACAATTAGCTCTTCCTCCTCAGCCTCACCTTACTCAATATTCAGCAGTATAGCAACAGTTAATAATCCCTCTTTCTTCAAACACATTTTCCCCTTGGCTTCAAGATGCCAAATTCTCTTGGTTTTCCTCCAATCATTTTAACTGTTCACTTTCATTCTCCTTTGCTGGTTCCTCCTCATCTCCCAGACATCTTAACATCATACTGTCATAGAGATCAATCCCTAGAATTCTTATTTATTTATATGCACATCCTTGGTGACATCATCTAGTCTTTGGGCCTTAAATACCATCTATATGCTGATGACTTCCAAATTTGTCTCTGGTTTATACCCCTCCCCTTAACTTCAGACTCACATATCAAATAACCCACTTGCATCTCTACTTGGATGCCTAATAAACATTTCAACTTCAAAAAAAACAAAATCGAATTCTTGATACCTAACATCCCACTTCAGACTTGTTCCTCCTACAATCTTTTCCATTTCAATTAATGGCAACTCCATTTTTTTATTTGCCCACGCCAGCTAACTTTGGAGTCATCCTTGACTTCTCTCCTTCCACAGCCTACATCTAATCTGTCAGCAAACGCTGTTCTCTATCTTGAAAATATATACAAAATATGCTTACTTCTCAACACCCTCCACACTATGCTCTATTCCAAGCCACCATCTCTTTTGCTCAGAATACTGCAATTGACCCCTAACTGATTTCCCTGCTTCAGTGTAAGTCAGGTCACATCACACCTCTGGTCAAAACTTGCCAATGGCTTCTCTTTTACTCAGAGTTAAAAGCCAAAGCTCTTATAGTGGTCTAGTATATCCTATACAATCTGGCTCCCCTTTATGTCTCTGACCACATCTCTTACTCCAATTCCCCCTAGATCACTCTGCTACTATGATCTACCTACTACTGCCTGTAGCAATTTCCACCTCAGAGCCTTTGTACGTGCTGTTCTCACCATCTGTTATTGCCCCCCCTCCAGATATCTGCATGCATATTCCCTCTCCTCTTCATTGTCTAACATACAACATATTTTACTGACATAGCATTTATTGTCTATCTCTTCAACGCCACCCACTACACACACACACACACACACACACACAAAATACACACACACACAAATATGAGCTTCATAATAGCAGAAATTTTGCTGTTGTCTCTTTTTGTTTGCTGGTGTATCCCCAGTACCTAAATGGTACCATCTGTTGAATGAATGGATCAACAAGCTAACACTCTGGCCTTATTTTCCTCCATCTCCCTATACATACTCTGTACATGAGATAAACCAGACTGTTTGTTTCCACTACACCATGTTCTTTACACTTTCATTCTTTTGCTTTGCTGTCCTCCTAGAATCATCAGGACCTTGTTCACATGTTACTTCCTTATATATGCAGTAAGTAATCACGGAACCCCTAGTATTGTACTAGGTGCTGGAGAGATGAAGATGGTATTGGACATCTCCACTTGGATATCTAATGGGATTCTCAACTTAACACAGCCAAAGCAGACCATTCGTGTTCACCTGTATCCCAACATGGTTCTCGTACATTCTTCGTATCTCAGAAAATGGTATCATTATCAACACCTAGGTTTTCAAGCCAAAACCCCAAATCCCAGTTGCTCAGGCAAAAAAAAAAAAGTGGAGGGAGGGTCCTCACTCCCTTTCTTTTCCTCAGTAATTTATTAGTTTTACCTCCAAAATATATCTTGAATTGACAGATTTACCTCCAGCTAGATCGGTGCTGTCAGATACAACTTTCTGCAATGATGGAAATATTTTATATCTTCTCTGTCCAGTACGATAGCCACTAGCCACATGTGGCTATTAAGCACTTGAAATGTGGATAGTGTGACCAGAGAACCAAAATTTTTAATTCATTTAATTTAAATGTATGTCACATATGGCTAGTGGCTACTGTATTGGACAGCACAAATCTATACCACCACTTGGCTAAAGCCACCATTAATCTGTTAGCTGGACCATAGCAACAGCTTCCTAACTGGTCTCTCTGCTTCCACTTCTGCCTCTGTACCCATTCCACACTATGGTCATATCATGTCACTCCCCCAGCTCTCTGAAAGCTTCCCATTTTGAATAGAATCCAAAATCAGCAAGGTCTTCAAGATTCTATGATATGTGGTCCATGTCCACTCTTTGACCTCATCAACTATCTCTCTTTCCATCATTCACTCCACTCCAGACATTATAGCAATCTTCTTTTTCCTATAATACTAGAACTTTGTTTCAACCTCAGCAACTCTGAGGGTGCTGGTCCCCTTGCTTTAAAAACACTCTGTCCCCAGATTTTCAAATGGCTAGATCTTTATCATCCTTTAGGTCTTAGCTCAAACCTTACCTCTCAGTGAAGCTTTCTTAACAACCCAATCTAAATTAGCACCTCCTCCTTCCTCATCACACCCTAGGACAGCACCCTGTTTCACTCTCCTCATAGCACTTATCAGTGCCTAAAATTTTAGTCTGGTTAATTTGTTTACTTACTATCGAGAACCGCTAAATACCCCTAGAACATAAACTCCACAAGGGCAGGGCAGAGATGCTGTCTTTTACCACCGTACCCCCAATGCCTTACCTATCAGATACTAGGTGCCCAATAAAAATTTGCTGAATAAAAGAAAGAACAAACATAGCTTCTGCTCCTAAAGAATTCAGTCTCGTGGTGATACTAATAAGAAAATGACCAATTACAATATAATGCCCAGGACTTTGGAAAAGCTGAAATTCTGGGTGCTCCAGGACCGAGAGGATGAAACCTAACCCAGTGTTAGGACTAGGGCAAAGTAGTTTTTCTAGAGGTAGTTGCATTTAAAAGCTGATATTTAAAGGACAAGTTGGAATTGGAAGCCTAGAGGAAGGGAGATATAGGTAAAGTTTTCCAAGCAGAAGCAACAGTTGAAATATAGCAAGCAAGAGAAGATGGTGACCTGACAATAAGAGCAGAGAGAAATGAACAGATTTAGGGGACACTCAATTAAGAGTGGCAGAACTTAATGATCAATTATATGTAAGGGGCGAGGGAAGAGGAGTTAAATATGATGCCCAAGTTTTAGGCTTAGGAAGCTGTGTGAATGGTATTTTCATTCACGCACAAAAATATGTATATATGGGATAAAAAGTTCAACTTAGTTTCAGATGACTCTGTGACTCCAGAATGGAAACACCAATAAATAGTTCGATAAATGTGTTCAGAATTCAGGAGCAACATAGATTTGTAAATTTTTAAGATAGAGATGACAAATGACACCGTGGTAGTAGATAAGGTCACCCAAAAAGGGTTCACTAAGATTACTCTAGCTCAGAATGCTGAAATACATCAATATCTAATGGCCAGGCAGATATCAAGGGACCCATAATAGAAAGTCTCAAGAAGAGGCAAGAATGTAAAAAGAAAATCAGAAGACTGTGGTGCCATGGAAACCTAGAGACTACAACATTTCAAGGGGGTAGTGATGAATAATGGTAAAAGCTGACCGTAGGTTGGATAAGATAAACATTTTTAAGAGTTGGCAGGCAAAACCATCTCTACCAAATTAGAAAGCATTGATCCTTTGACCAGTTAAAATGAAGTTTCCCTAAGAACCATGGGGGAATGAAAAACAGGACAAAAGTCATTTCAACAAACTCTAGTTCATGGGAAAGTTTGGAGTTTCCTTTCAATCCTGTTTATTCCTTTTAATTTTCTCCCAGTGGGGTTTTTTCAATTGGAATTAATAGAGAAATTGTGCAATATATAACCTTCATTCTTAGTATTTATTTTTCAAACTTTCTTGCTTACTCTAGAAGCCCATTCTGTAGCAAGGAAACTATTCTTGGCAGTTAGTCCAAGACTGCAGAGAACAAACAAAACCACTAAAAGCATCAGGTCTCTCTCCCTGTTTAAATCACTAACACTGTTAAAGGCTACGTCAATAAGCTTGTTGTGTAGCAAGAATACATGAGTGCCTTTTTAAAAGAAATTCAGATCCACAATTAAAGAGGAAATGTGGCAGAATGGATAAGCTCAAGGCTGGAAGCCAGAAGCTTTAAACATTAAATTCACCTCTGCCAATTACCTTCTGACCAATATTGAGAACATTCTATAATTCCTTCACAAAACAGCAAATAATTAAATAATTCTAAAACAGAATGATATAAGTAATCAAACCAAAATCAAATAATTATAAGTAATTAAAGAAATGGAAGGAAGAAAACACTAGTAGTTATAACATCAAAAATAAGCTTCTAAATCCTCATGACAACTGCAACTGCTTATTGACAAAATCTGACTTGTGTTTATAGGAACAGAACAGGAACTAGAACTCATACCCTAAATGGACAAAGTTTCCCTGGGATCTTTCAGGGTTCATATTCTAAAAGTGATGAAGTCAGGAAACAAGGAAAATACAGAGATCTCTCTCCTCTCCATTCTCACTTTGGCATGTGACATTTTTAGTCTGGTTTCCCAGTTTTCTCCTCTTATAGGAAGTGACCACTCAGTAAGGAAGAGCAAAGAGACTTAGCTTAGAAGTCAGTAACTAGAATAAAGTCATTACTAACATGGAGCTGAAGTCAGACATGAGCTGTTTCAGTTAATTGAAAATCATTCGGAATCATGAGAGGACTGGAATCAGCTTGCAGGCTGCCAATTCCTGCTTCTGGGCCAATGCACATCTAATAGCAGGCACTGTAACAGTGAGAACACATTTAATCCTCAAATAGCACCATGGGGTATCCCCATTTTAAAGTTAAGGAAACAAAGGATACAAGAGTGAGTCACTGAACTCATAGGTGATATTTTAATTCCTATGATAATCTTTAAAAACCTGTATATACATATTCTGGATTATCTAGAATACAGGTCCTAGACGACAACCTCATAATCAAGTACTGCCATACAATTTCAGGGCCTCATTTTCTGTTTATGTTTATGATCAAGTGAACTTCAAATGAAGATCAAATGACACTGAAGCTTACTGTTAGAATGAAGTTTTCATAATAGTGATGTGAGAACGGAGTCATCACAGGTCACCCAATGGCACACCAAACCCAAAGAAAGCCTTCTTTGAACAGTCAGTGACATATTCATGCTGTTGGTAAGATACACCAAGTGGGACCCTCATTTAACATACCACTTTGCAATGGTTCTCTAGCAATAAATGTATCTAGTTATAGAAATACTATAAATACTATAAATATATAAATTCATGTTCCAAATCCCAGCAATAACTGGATCAGCCATTCATTTAAGGATTTCAAGAATGCTACTGTATTGGTTTCCTATTGTTGCCATACTTAGAACTTAGTGCTTAAAACAACACAAATGTATTCTGTTATCTTACATAGGTGTAAGAGGTCTGATAGGGTAGAAGTCTGACACATGCCTCACTGGGCTAAAAAATCAAGACACAGCAGGGCTGCATTGCCTTCTGGAGGCTCTAAAAGAAATCCATTTCTTTGTATTTTCCAACTTTTAGAGACCATCTGCAATCCTTGGTTCATGGCCCCCTGCCTCCATCTTCAAAGCCAGGCACAGCCAGTTCAGTCCTTCTCATATCCCATCACTCTGACCTTGCTTCCATCCTCAAATCTCTTCCTCTGGCTTATGATTCCCTCTTCCACTTCTAAAGACCATTGTATTACACTCAGACCACCCAGATAACCCAGGAAAATCTCCCTATTTTTGTCAGCTGATTAGCAACCTTAAATCCATCCATAACCTTGGACTTCTCCTTTGCCATATAATATAACATACTCACTGGGGATTAGGACATCTTGGGACTGGGGGGCATCATTCCCTACCACAGCTACTATGCAGCCTTGTTATTAGGTAAACAACATGCCTCTAGAGGGTTATCAAGTCGTTCCCCATCAATGCTGACATCTAAAGATTACTCACTAACGAAGTTTAGGCTAAATATAACCTCTGACTATAATGACCTAGCAAACAAAGCCTCAAAGATATTAATACTACTGCCTGTCATCTCAGTTTTCTCAGTACTGGAGTAGAAATTAACAGCATGGCATTTGAAATCAGATATGAACTCAACTACTAGCTCTGCAACTTACTAGCTATTTAACCTTGGACAAGTTGCTGATCCTCTTTAGATATGCAATTTTCTTATCCATAAAATGAGGATAATAATACTCCTTATATGCTTATTGTGAGAATGAAGTGAAATTATGTAAAATGCTCAATACAGTTTCTAGCCATTATCAGGTAGTCAATAGAATTAATATTTATTTTATTAAACTCTATCCAAGCTTTAAGATAAAAGTAAAGACCGTTTTCAGTGTTTAGCATATTACATTTTTGCAATAAATATTAAACATAACTTCAAATGATGTAAAGGAACACTGCTGCATACTTAATGTCTAAATTTTCTATGGGTCTAGTTGATTTTAAATTACTATTTACCTTTCAATGTAATTACTTAGTTTATTTATTAAACTCTTAATTTACTTATCTTCTAAGTTTGTAACTTGTCTTATCCAAAAAGAAAAAAATTCATTTGCCTTCCTAAGGGCTTTACGATCAGTAATTAAAGTAATGATTGCAGTTTGGCAAATAATATTCAATACTATGGCAGATAATCTTTAATAGTAATTTTCTACCTTTTCCATAAAGAAAATAGCTTGGTATGTTAATTAAAAGTGACTAGGAAATAATTATAAAAGAAATCTAGAAATAGCAAAGTACTAAATGACCTTCAACATGAATATTAGTGATGAGCCAATTTAAAATTAGACTTTTAATTCTAAACCAGAAGTATGCAAAAAAGGACTGATGAGGTTAAATGAATTAACACTTGCTAAATATAAATATGAAAAAATTGTATATTTATAAAAGTTTAACTAAAAATAAATAATTATTAAATATAATATTTTAAGACAGTTTCTCTTTTATATTATCAAGTGCAAAAATACTTACAGTTTGATAATATGAGGATGACGAAAGAGTTTTAGATTTTGAATTTCTCGTTTTATTTTTCCAACAACATCTAAACTGCGAATCTTCTGTCTATTTAAAATTTTAACTGCCACCTTATGGCCTGTTAATTGATGTTCTCCAACTAGAGAAAAGAAAAAGGAAAATAACCTTGCTGTCATAGCAACATAATTATTTATTCATGCTTCATTCCACTGTAACCCCAAACTTCTTTACTCATATATGCGTCTTTGATATCATTTATTGCATAGAACAGAAGATATGATATCTCATTTCATGTCTGTCTCTTCTATTGGAGTATGCACTCCTTGAGGACAGAAACTATATCTTAGTCTCCTCTGTATCCTCAACACCTAGCACAGAGATGTTAATTAAATCTTTGTGGAAAGGATGACTGAATTCTATATTCTTACCTAAAAGTATCATCATATTTGAAACATCTTTTGGATAGAATAGAATAGAATTTACTATGTTTTGTTAATCTCTTTCTTTCTCTTCTTCTGGTTAATCCAGTCATTGTATTATTGAAGAATAAATAATTGCTATAATAACTAAAACTCATAACTAGTTTCAAAACTATTTCAGCAGAAAATCCACATGTAACCCTTTTTTTTGGCCTTTTCTATAAAGCTTTCCCGTTTTCTCCCTATTTGATGGAATCTCAAAAGATGTAACACTGAGGGTTTGAACTTCTTTCAAACCCTCACAGTATATTTATAAAGCTCATGGGTCATTCATCATTTTGAGGCTATTTTATATATTTGTATTTTTGAAAAATCATATGACATGAGCTATTAGCTCTTACCCTCCTTGAATAAGACAGTCAGTATTCATCTAAATCTCCTAGGAAGTATATAAGCACAGTATTTTGTACATACTGGATGCATCACACTTCCTGATTTCAAACTATACTACAAAGTTATAGTAATCAAAACAGCATAGTACTGGCATAAAACCAGACACAGAGATTAATGCAATAAAGAGCCCATAAATAAACTCATGCACATAAGGTCAATTAATTTATGACAAAAGAATCAAGAATACACAATGGGGAAAAGATACTCTCTCCAATAATTGGTGATGGGAAAACTGGATAGCCACATACAAAAGAATGAAAATAGACCCCTATCTCACACAGTACATAAAAATCAACTCAAAATGGATTAAAGACTTAAATTTAAAACCAGAAACCATAAAACTTCTAGAAGGGGGTAAGCTCCTTGATATTAGTCTTAGCAATGATTTTTTGGGACTTGACAACAAAAGCAAATATAAACACGTGGGACTAAATCAAACTAAAAAGCTTCTGCACAGCAAAAGAAAACATCAACAAAATGAAAAGGCAACCTACTGAATGGAAGAAAATATTTGCAAATTATATACCTGATAAGGGGTTTTATAACCCAAAATATATAAATTAGTTAACAACTTAATAGCAAAAAAACAAACAATCTGATTTTAAAAATGGACAGAAAAACTGAATAAACCTCTTGCCAAAGAAGGTATACAAATGGCCAAGTACACAAAGTCATCAGGTAATCATAACTAACCATCAGGTAGATGCAAATCAAAACCACCACCACAATGAGCTATCACCTCACACCTGTCAGAATGGCTGTCATTAAAACTGAAAAGATAACAAGTGTTGGTGAAGATGTGGAGAAAGGGGATCCCTTGTGCACTGTTGATGGGAATGTACATTGATGTAACCACTATGTACAACAGTGTGGAGGTTCCTCAAAAAATAAAAAATAGAACTACCATATGATCCAGCAATCCCACTTCTGGATACTTGAAATAAAAACAGGATATCAAAGAAATATCTACACTCACATGTTCATCACAGCATTATTCACAAAAGCAAAGATATGGAAACTACCTCAGTGTCCATGAACATATGAATGAATGAAGAAGATGTGGTGTGCATATTCCCTCTTTCTCTCTCTCTCTCATGTATACACACACACACACACACACACACACACACACAGTGCAATATATTATTAGGTCATGAGAAAGAAAGAAATCCTATTTTCAACATGGATGGACCTTGAGGGTATTATACTAAGTGAAATAAGCCAGATAAAGAAATACTACATGAGATCCAGTTATATGTGGGATATCAAAGAAAAAAAGTCAAACTCATAGAAACAGAGAGTAGAAAAGTGGTTGCTAGGAGCTGGGGGATGAGGGAAATAAGAAGTGGGTAAAAGGGCATAAACTTTCAACACTAAGATGAATAAGATATGAGGATCTAATGTAACACATCACCATGATGAACACTTTAAATATTTTATAATTTTGTCAATTATACCCCAATAAAGCTGAATCTTTAATTAAAGTTTTTTCAAATCATTGCTTTGTCTATGATATCTGAAGAAATAACACACTCATTTATCTTTATACCTGAAGAAATTTTTCTTCGTGAAGCAATGGCAAAGAAATGGCATCAATGGAATTGGGGGAGGATCAAGATGGCAAAGGAGTAGGCCGGGGAGCTCACCTCCCACAAAAACATTAAAAGCACATCTACAAGTGGAATGATTCATACAGAAAATCTACTGAACACTGGCAGAAGACCTCAGACTTCCACAAGGGCAAGAAAACCTCCACGTAACCATATAGGACAAAGGAAAAAGATAAAGAAAGGAACTGGGACAGGTCCCGAACCCCAGGAAGGGAGCTGTGAAGGAAGAAAGGTTTATGCACCTTGGGGAGTACCCTCACCAGTGTGGAGATCAGCCTGGATGGAGGGGGAGCTTTGGAGCCTAGGAGGAGAGTGCAACAACCGGTTTGTGGAAGGCAAAATGGAGAGTAACAAACACAGAAGGTTGTCACTGCCACCCTGTGCTCCCCAGCCTTAGACACTTGCCTGTCCGTGTGGGTGGGGGCTGGGTGCTGAATCTCAGCCTTCAGAGGTCAGACCCAGGAAGAGGACCGGGGTTGGATGTGCAGAGACAGCCTGAAGAGGCTGCACTGTGGCAACTGAGGGGGTACTCAGAAGAAACCAGAGCTCACTGGAGAGGCAAGGTGCCATTATCTGGGGGGGCACGAGGAGAGAGGCGGGAACACCATAAGAGCGTCCTTCCCTCTGAGCTCTCCCAGGCAAGAAGACACCGCCTACAGGAACTCTGGGGGTGGGCACAAGTTGTCACTACCATCCTGGGCTCCAGAGGAGTGCTGTCCCAGGAGTGCATGGGTAGTAGCCACCCTTAGGAGACTGGTGAGCAGGTGCCAAGCTCTGTCCTGGGAGTGTGGGAATGGCAGCTGCCCCTAGCAGAGCCGCAAGCAAGCAATGAGCCCTGCAGCCACTCTCCCCAGAGTGCACAAGGGCCACTGCACCTGCATACGCTGCATCAAGGGGATAACAGCCAACACACGCTGAGGAAAAAGACAGCCAGCATCCAAACTAAGAGCAGTCCCTCAATCCTGGAAAAGATGGGGGAGGAGAAGAACTTGAGCTCACTTCCTCTCATGAAAACACCAAAATCACAACTTCCTGCTGAATAACCATTGACAAAAGACTAGAACCTACCAAAAAAGATATTTTATATTCAAAGACAAAGAAAGAGCCACAATGAAGCTGTAAGAGGAGTGCTTTCATGACATAATAAAATCCCATACCCCTTTGTAGATGACCCACAAACTAGAAAATACCTATATTGAAGAGGTTCTCCCACAAGAGTGAAAATCTTGAGCCCCTGTCAGGCTCCCCAGCCTGAGGGTCTGGCATCAGAAGGAGGAACTCCCAGACCATCTGGTTTTGAAGGCCAGTGGGGCTTGAGTGCAGGAGCTCCACAGGACTGTGGGAAACACAGACTCCACTCCTGGAGGGCTCACACAGTTTTCACATACACAGGGACCCAGCAGAAAGCAGTTAACTCAATAGGAACCAGGGCTGGACATACCTACAAGTCTTGGAGGGTCTCCTGGAGAGTCAGGGGTTGGCTGTGGTTCACTGTGGAGGCAAGGACATTGGTGGCATAGGCCCCAGAAAATATGGATCAGTGTGATTTCTCCCAGAGGTCACCATTTTGGTATCAAGACCTGGTCCTACCCAACAGCCTACAGGCTTCACTGATAGAATGCCTCAGGCCAAATAACCAGCAGGATAGGAACACAGCCCCACCCCTCAGCAGACAGGCTGCTAACACCATACTGAGCTCACAGCCATCTCTAAACACATCCCTTGACAAGGCCCTACCCACCAGAGGGACAAGACCTAGCTCCACCCACCAGTGGGCAGGAACCAGTCCCTCCCACCAAGAAGCCTGCATAAGCCCAAGGACCAACCTCACCCACCAGGGGACAGACAGCGGAAACAAGAGGAGCTACAATCCTGCAGCCTGTGGAACAGAAACCACAATCACACAAAGTGAGACAAAATGAGACAGCAGAGAAAAATGTTCCAGACAAAGGAACAAGATAAAAGCCCACAAGAACAACTAAATGAAGTGGAAATAGGCAACCTACCTGAAAAATAATTTAGAGTAACGATAGTAAAGATGTTCCAAGATCTCAGAAAAATAATGGAGACACAGATCAAAAAGATACAAGAGATGTTTAACAAAGAGCTAGAAGGTTTAAAGAACAAAGAAACAGAGATGAACAATACAATAACTTGAAAGAAAAATACACTAGAAGAAATCAATAGCAGAATAATCGAGGCAGAAGAACGAATAAGTGAGCTGGAAGACAGAAAGGTAGAAATCACTGCCGCAGAACAGAATAAAGAAAAAATAATGAAAAGAAATGAGGACAGTCTAAGAGACCTCTGGGACAACATTAAATGCACTAACATTCACATTATAGGGGTCCCAGAAGGAAAAGAGAGAGAGAAAGGGCCTGAGAAAACATTTGAAGACATCATAGCTGAAAACTACTCTAACATGAGAAAGGAAACACTCACTCAAGTCCAGGAAGTGAAGAGAGTCCCATACAAGATGCTAAGACACATTTTAATCAAACTGACATAAAATTAAAGCCCCCCCAAAATTTAATAGCAACAAGGGAAAAGCAACAAACAACATACAAGTGAATCCTCATAAAGTTATCAGCTGATTTTTCAGAAGAAACCTGGCAGGCCACAAGGGAATGGGCATGATATATTCAGAGTGAAAGGGAAGAACCTACAACCAAGAATACTCTATCAGCAAGGCTCTTATCAGATTTGACAGAGAAATCAAAATCTTTACAGACAAGCAAATGGTAAGAGAATTCAATACCACCAAACCAGCATTAAACAAATCCTAGGAACTTCTCTAGGCAGAAAATAAAAGGCCACAGCCAGAAACGAGAAACTTACAAATCACAAAGCTCACCAGTAAAGGCAAACACAAAGCAAAGGTAGGAAATCACCCACACACAAATATGATATCAAAACCAGCAACTGTGAGAAGAGTACAAACACAGGATATTGAAAATGCACTGGAAATTAAGAGACCAGCAACTCAAAACAATCTTGTACATATATAGACTGCTATATCAAAACCTCATGGGAACAACAAACCAAAAATCTACAATAGATACACATACAAAAAAAGAAAAAGCAAACCAAACACAGCACAAGATAGACATCAAATCATAAGCGAAGAGAACAAAAAAGGAAGGGAAGAAAAAACACCTTCAAAAACAACGCCAAATCAATTAACAAAATGGCAATAAGAACATACATATTGATAATTACCTTAAATTTAAATGGATTAAATGCTCAAACCAAAAGACAGACTGGCTGAATGGACACAAAAATAAGACCCAAATATATGCTGTTTATAAGAGACCCACTTCAGATCTAGGGACACATACAAACTGAAAGTGAGGGGATGGAAAAAGATATTCCATGCAAGTGGAAATAAAAAGAAAGCTGGAGTAGCAATACTTGTATTAGACAAAATAGACTTTAAAATAAAGACTGTTACAAGAGACAAGGAAGGACACTACATAATGATCAAGGGATCAATACAAGAAGATATAACAATTGTGAATATATATGCACCCCACATTGGAGCACCTCAATATATAAGGCAAATGCTAACAGCCATAAAAGGAGAAATCAACAGTAACACAATAATAATGGGGGACCCCACTTTCATCAATGGACAGATCATCCAGACAGAAAATCAATAGGAAACACAGGCCTTAAATGACACATTAGACCAGATGAACTTTTAATTGATATTTATAGAACATTCCATTCAAAAGCAACAGAACACACTTTCTTCTCCAGTGCACATGGAACATTCTTCAGGATAGATCACATCTTTGGCCACAAATCAAGCCTTGGTAAATTTAAGAAAATTAAAGTCATATCAAACATCTTTTCTGACCACAACACTGTGAGATTAGATATCAATTACAGGGGAAAAAACTGTAAAAGACAGACACATGGAGGCTAAACAACATGTTACTAAACAACCAATGGATTACTGAAGAAATCAAAGAGGAAATTAAAAAAATACTTAGAGACAAATGACAACAAAAACACCACAATACAAAACCTATGAGACACAGCAAAAGCAGTTCTAAGGGAGAAGTTTAGAACAATACAATCTTACCTCAGGAAACAAGAAAAATCTCAAATAAACATCCTAACCTTACACCTAAAGCAACTAGAGAAAGAAGAATAAACAAAATCCAAAGCTAGTAGAAGGAAAGAAATCATAAATATCAGAGAAGAAATAAATGAAATAGAGACAAAGAAAACAACAGAAAAGATCAATGAAATAAACCTGGTTTTTCAAAAAGATAAACAAAATTGACAAACCTTTAGCCAGACTCATCAAGAAAAAAAGATACAGGACTCAAATCAATAAAATTAGAAATGAAAACGGAGAAGTTACAATGGACACCACAGAAATACAAAGGATCACAAGAGACTACTACAAACAACTATAGGCCAGTAAAATGGACAACCTAGAAGAAATGGACAAATTCTTAGAAATACACAACCTTCCAAACTGAACCAGGAAGAAATATAAAATATGAACAGACCAATCACAAATAGTGAAATTGAAACTGTGATTAAAAAACTTCAAACAAAAGTCCAGGACCAGATGACTTCACAGGTGAATTCTATCAAACATTTAGAAAAGAGTTAACACCTATTCTTCTGAAACTCTTCCAAACAATTGCCGAAGAAGGAACACTCCCAAGCTCATTCTATGAGGCCACCATCACCCTGATACCAAAACCAGACAAAGATAGCACAAAAAAAGAAAATTACGTGCCAATATCACTAATGAACATACATACAAAGTCCTCAAAAAACTACTATCAAACCAAATCCAACAATACATTAAAAGGATCATACATGATGATCAAGTGGGATTTATCCCAAGGATGCAAGAATTCTTCAGTATCAGCAAATCAATCACTGTGATACATCACATTAACAAACTGAAGAATAAAAACCATATGATCATCTCAGTAGATGCAGAAAAAGCTTTTGATAAAATTCAACACCCATTTATGATAAAAACTCTCCAGAAAGTGGGCATAGAGGGAACCTACCTCAACATAATAAAGGCCATATATGACAAACGCACAACTAACATCATTCTCAATGGTGAAAAACTGAAAGCATTCCCTCTAAGATCAGGAACAAGACAAGAATGTCCCCTCTCACTATTATTATTTAACATAGTTTTGGAAGTCCTAGCCATGGCAATCAGAGAAGAAAAAGAAATAAAAGGAATACAAATTGGAAAAGAGGAAGTAAAACTGTAACTGTTTGCAGATGACATGATACTATACATAGAAAATCCTAAAAATGCTACCAAAATGCTACTAGAGCTCCTCAAGGAATTCAGTAAAGTTGCAGCATATGAAATTAATACACAGAAATCTGTTGCATTCCTATACATTAAAACAAAAGATCAGAAAGAAAAATTAAGGAAACAATCCCATATACCACTGCATCAAAAAGAATAAAATATCTAGGAATAAACCTACCTAAGGAGACAAAAGACCTATACTCTGGAAACTATAAGATGCTGATGAAAGAAATTGAAAATGACACAAACAGATGGAAAGATATATCATGTTCCTGAATTGGAAGAATCAATACTGTCAAAATGACTACACTACCCAAGGCAATCTACAGACTCAGTGCAATCCCTATTAAATTACCAATGGCAATTTTCACAGAACAAGCTCCCAATTTTTAAAAATTTGTATGGAAACACAAAAGGCCCTAAATAGCCAAAGCAATCCTGAGAAAGAAAAAAGGAGCTAGAGGAATCAGGCCCCCTGACTTCAGACTATACTACAAAGCTATAGTAATCAAAACAGTATGGTACTGGCACAGAAACAGAAATATAGATCAATGGAACAGGATAGAAAACCCAGAAATAAATACATGCACCTATGGTCAATTAATCTATGACAAACGAGGCAAGAATATACAGTGGAGAAAAGCCAGTCTCTTCAATAAGTGGTGCTGGGAAAACTGGACAGCTACATGTAAAAGAATGAAATTAGAACACTCCCTAACACCATACACAAAAATAAACTCAAAATGGATCAAAGACCTAAATGTAAGGCTGGACACTATAAAACTCTTAAGAGAAAAACATAGGCAGAACACTCATTGATATAGATTGCAGCAAATTCTTCTTTGAACCATGACATACAGTAATGAAAATAAAAACAAAAATAAGCAAATGGGACCTAATTAAACTTAAAATCTTCTGCACAGCAAAGGAAACCATAAACAAAATGAAAAGACAACCCACGGAATGGGAGAAAATATTTGCAAATGATGTGACTGACAAGGGATTAATCTCCAAAATACACAAACAGCTCATGCAGATCAAAAATGAAAAAAAAAAACCAACATCAAAAAATGGGTGGAAGGGCTTCCCTGGTGGCGCAGTGGTTGAGAGTCCGCCTGCCGATGCAGGGGACACGGGTTCGTGCCCCGGTCCGGGAGGATCCCGCGTGCCGCGGAGCGGCTGGGCCCATGGGCCGTGGCGGCTGGGCCTGCGCGTCCGGAGCCTGTGCTCCGCAAGGGGAGAGACTGCAGCGGTGAGAGGCCCGCGTACCACAAAAAAAAAATGGGTGGAAGATCTAAATAGACATTTCTCCAAAGAAGACATACAGATGGACAAAAAGCACATGAAAAGATGCTCAACATCACTAATTATCAGAGAAATGCAAATCACAACTACAATGAGGTATCACCTCACACTGGTCAGAATGGCCATCATCAAAAAGTCTACAAACAATAAATGTTGGCAAGGGTGTAGAGAAAAGGGAACCCTCTTACACTGTTGGTAGAAATGTAAATTGGTAGAATCACTGTGGAGAACAGTATGGAGGTTCCTTAAAAAACAAAAATAGAACTACCATATGATCCAGCAATTCCCACTCCTAGGCATATATCTGGAGAAAACATAATTCAAAAAGATACGTGCACCCCAATGTTCACTGCAGCACTATTTACAGTAGCCAAGACATGGAAGCAAACTAAATGTCCATCGACAGAGGAATGGATAAAGATGTGGTACATGTATACAATGGAGTGTTACTCAGCCACAAAGAAGAACAAAATAATGCCATTTGCAGCAACATGGATGGACCCAGAGATTATCATACAAAGTGAAGTAAGTCAGACAGAGAAAGACAAATTTCATATGATATCACTCATCTGTGGAATCTAATTTTTTTAAAAAATGGCACAAATGAACTTATGTACAAAACAGAAAAAGACTTACAGATATCAGAAATAAACTTACGGTTTATAAAGGGGAAACGTTGTGGGGAGGGATAAATCAGGAGCTTGGGATTAACATACACATACACACACTACTACATATAGATAACCAACAAGGACCTACTATATAGCACAAGGAACTCTACTCAATATTCTGTGATAACCTATATGAGAAAGGAATTTGAAAAAGAATGAACATATGTATATGTATAACTGAATCACTGTACTGTACACCTGAAACTAACACAACATTGTAAATCAATTATACTCCAATAAAATTTAAAAAAATAAGAAATGGCATCATCCCTTGAAACACTTAAGCACACTGATAAGCTAATTGGTTATCTGAGGTCAAAAGATTCAAATGCATTAAGAACACCCCCTCTTTTTGCTGAAATATACTAGCCTCTATTACCTAATAACTTATTAAGTGAATTAATACTTACCTATAATTAATTAAATCCAGATAGTTGTCTCATAATCACATCCTACCTGAAAGCCGAATGAATATTCCTAAAAATCTTGTAATATAAACAGATTTAACACCAAGAATTTCTTTTTGTGTATTACAGCTATAAACTTTTCTATGGAAGTAACAGGGGAAAAAAGGCTTGGATTCATTAATGTTTAACTAACATTCATTTATTCAATCTAAAAACATTTGCTGAGCACCATTTACATGCCAGGACTGTGTTGATCAAAGACACATGTAAAGAGAGATTTAATAGGTCTCCAAGTTTTAGTAGGGAGAAAAACAATCAGCAATAAAGGAGCTAAAATCGATTCTGTATGGTAGCAAATCTGTCTGAAAACTGTTAGGGATACCTTATTTGTGAAGGGAGAACATAATGAGAAACAACATTTTTAAAAACCAAGGATGGACAAATTTGCCATAATTTATCATGTATATAAGTAAATATCCAGATCAGTACCTCTTTTGACAGGAGCAATAAGGAACACTCATCCATGGAACAACTATTTAATGAAGCCTACTATAGTGTATTCCATACCAAGTGCAGTTAATAGGCACTTGGGATGTAAGCAGTGAACAAATTAGTTCTGTCACACTGCTAGGTGTCCCCCAATATCTATTCCAGCCCTCCTTCCCAGACATGTGATTCCCAAATTACACCTGAGCACATGTCTACCCAGAGTAGAGACTGCATCCTAATATCTCTTGTAACTAGGTATGGCCATGTGACCTATGTTCTGGCCAATGACATGCAAGCAGAAATGTCTCTAGCAGCAGCTTCTTCATCCCTTCCTCCATCCTGAAGCCTGGAACTACCTGCTCAGACTGTTACAAGAGAGTAAAATACTATCTTGTTTAAGCTATTCTTACTTTGAAAATTCTTGTCATTCACAGCTGAATCTCAGTAATACCCTATTCAGAATACTTTAAAATGCAAAATGTTTGAACTTATTTCAAATTTCCCATTTTGCTGAACTACTATCCATGAACTAATGGAAATAAACTATAATTTATAGCCCATACAATTTCTTGGATTAAAGGATTCTACAAAATTATCACTCATTAGTGGTCCATTTTGTTTTTCCCAAACTCTATTCAAATTATACGAAATACTCTCTAAAGCGATTGAAAAATCTATACTTATCCAATCTATCCTTTTAGAATTTTACATTTGATAAGGTGAAGAGCTGTTATACAGAAGAAAGAATAAAACCGTTTTATATTGTTCTAGGAGCAAAACTGGGAATAATCAATACAAATTCTTTCAACAGAGTCCTCTGCTCTATGAAGCCCCTCTCACCTCCTTTTTCACCACTCAAGCCTATACTGAAAATTAAAACATTAAAATCTTTTAATGTTACTACTGTACCCTGAGTATCCTTTTTTTCACAGGATGTGTAACACTAATGTTTATTGATTTTTCAGTTCATCTCTCAATACTAGATGGGAGGGGGCTGGAGGTCAGGTCCCCTGTAGTCTTTTTCTATTGCCAGGGTTGGCAATAAGCGGTAAGCCAAGAAAATGAGGCACAGAGAAGTTAAGAATTTGCCCACATTCGTTCAGCTATGAAGTAGCAGGGCTGGAATTAAAACCCAGCAGCACACACCATCCAATATTCAAATAGAGGAAGCTCAGCCATTTGTCAAGATCACCATAAGATAAATTCCTGCATTAACTAACAGGTTGGACTAGATCAAGCCTAATTCCCCTTCCAATTCTAAGATTTTTGTAATTATATCCCCAGGGATCATTCCACACTACATCTTTTAAGGGTATAAATCTTTTAAGCCACTCTAGCCTCTTGATTTTAGTTGTCATTTTCTGGATGCTTTCCAGCTTTTCTTGATACACAAGATGCAGGACTTCTTATGGCTGTATTATGGAGTTGTAAATACATGATTGTTTTGTACAAAGACTATAATTTTTCTAATGTCCAGTATCATTCCCAATGAAGTCTAGCGTTTTTTACCATAAGCATGGACCCTATAATTTTATGAAAAACAACTTGCAACACTTCTCTTCCTATATATTATTCCATATTAATTCATTTAAAATACTTCATTCAATTTTAATATCATAATTTAGAACAGTAATATATCTAATAAAGAAACAATTAAATCTAATTAAGATTTATTAAAATATTTTATTAAAATCTAATTTAATAGAAATCCTTTATTAAAATCCAATAAAAGAACAATAAAAAAATAAACTATTGGGTATTTTAGGTCTAAATTATAATCTATTTATATTTGAGGCTCAAAGAACTGTCAAAATGTCATTCTTCTGTAAAGGCTACAAACTGTATAATATGTATAATAATTTGAATTATTATTATTATACAGTATGTATAAATAATTGTATAGTCTTAATGTAATACTATACAGCAATGAGAATGAATGAATTACAACTATATGCAATGCCATGGGTAAATCTCACAAACATAATCTCAAGTTAAATAAATGAGAGAAATATGATTATACTTCTATGAAGTTCAAAAATAGATGAAACTATTTATAATCCATGGATAGTGGTGACCTTTGGTGGGGGTGGAAAATGGAAACGTTAACTAAAATGGGACAAAGGTGGGGGGCTTGTGTGATACTGGTCATTTTTTGTGCCTTTAAGTAGTGGTTATATGTCTATATTCAGTCTGTGAAAATTCATTGAGGATTTATGTAAGAAATCACTTAGAATGTATGTACCGCTTTACATACATGGTACAATTCAATTTAAAACATTAAGAAAGAATGTTTGGATGACACTATATCCATACCTAGGCTATTACAAGCCAAGGGACGCCATGTGTCAGAAAGCAGGGCCTTGTGTGGCATCAGCCACCCTTAGTCATTTGTATCAAGAGCCTTCATTCTGGGAGTCCGGAGTGCCATATGATGCACACATGTTCTGACCCCTACCTTCAGCAGACTCCTGCCAAAATAACACAAGCCTCCTTTCTTCTTTGCCCATGGTGAAACAAAACAGTCTCACTGCTTTTCTCAAAATTTCCTTTCCTTGAAAGTCCTTTAAAATTCTCTAAAGGACAGTTATGAACAGGAAGCAAAAGACTTCCTGTTTTGATATACCACTGATTAGAAAAGTACTATGGGCACCTTACATACAAATCTTATTTATTCCCCAGAGCCCTAAAAGTAAATATTACCCCTAGTTTACAGATGAAGAAACTAGAATTAGAGAACAATGAGGAGCAAGGTTTATCTGCCTCCAACACACAAGCTCAAAACTCACATTACTTTGCCTCCCAATAACCAGGCTCTCTTGATTATAACACATCAAGCGTGCTTACTTACATGTTTATCCTTTTATGTCCAGCATTTCAGCTGAGAAATCAGGGCACAGTAAAGGGATGGAGTGAGAAAAATCAAGGAAGAAGAATTGCTATGTTCAGCTCAAATGCAGGCTGGGGTAGGGCTGTGGCCTTTGCTATGGATCAGATATATGAAAGCTGTTCTTTAAGAACTGCCTAATTTCAAGAAAATAAAATGCAGACTGAAATAATCCCATAATACAATATGCAACATGTACTAGATTTTTATTACTGAGAGAACAAACTCACATATCATTGAAGACCTTCTTCTCTTAGTTGTTTTTACTCCCTGTTGGCCTGAACATTCATTTGTTCATTCATTCAATCAACAAATATCTTCTGAGGGTCTAATGTGTACTAGCCATTGCTCCAAATGCTGAAAATGCAGGTATAAATGGAACTTGTATTCTGGAGGAGAATATAAACAATAAATGAACATATAATAATGGTGATAGAATGATAAAAAAATGAAAATCAAGCAGAGTACTGGGAATAACAAGAATGACTGGGGTGAGGGTGGGAAAACTAATTTGAACAGATCAGGAAGGGCCTGAGGATGTGATTTTTTTTTTAGCAAAGACTTATTCTGAAGCTACCTTCTTTGAGAACTGATTACATGATATGCTGTATTATGCTTTATTTTTGCAACCTGTGTTTATACTGGCTTGGACTATAATTTTAAAGTACTTCTTTAAAACTTAAGTCAATCAAGAATTCCATAGGAGAATCAACTTACTTTTTACAGAATCATTTAAGACGAATCATTTACATAGAGTCAGGGAAAAAGTTTTCTGGTATAGAAGAGATTATTTAAAACTGCTGGAGAAAGTATTAGCATTCAGGTCAGAGATAACAGATTTGAAAAAATGTTCATAGGTGTTTCTCACTCCAGATGAACAACAGAATCTTCCGGAAACACTCCCAAAGTTTCTTAAATCATCCCCTCTCTTCTCTTTCCAACTCTGGTCCTTACGTGTCTATTCTCTTTCTGTGTTTCTCTTATTCTACATGCTTTGTCTCCCTCTTGCTCACTCTCCTTCCTTTTCCTGTCTTCAAACATCTCCCCTTCTATGCCCATCAACTGCCCCTACCCGAATAATTTTTGTTTTTGAATATATTTACTGAATATCATTTTATGTTCCATAGAATTTCTCCTGAAAGTAGAATTGTGGAATAGTTTAGAGGTCTCTCCAAGTGTTCATTTTAGTGGTTACCCTAGAGATTACAACATTCATCTTGGACATTAATAGAATCTAATATAATGTTTTCACCATTTCCTAGACAATGCACGGACTTTAGAACACTTTAACTCTATGCTTCCTCTCCTACTTTTTCTGTTGTTGTATTTTAGTCCTACATGTATTTTAAATCTCGCAAGATGTTATTACTTTACATAGTCAATATCTATTTAGTTACCCACATATTTACCCTTTCCAACAGTCTTCATTCCTTCTTGTACTCTTGCTTCCATCTGGGAAAGCATCACCTATTTTTCTGCCTGAAGAATTCCCTTTGGTGTTCCCTTTACTGTAGGTCTGCTGGAGACATATTCTCTCAGTTTATGCTTACCTGAGAATGTATTGTGCCTTTATTTTTGAAGAATATTTTTGTTGGGTACAAAATTATAGGTTAGCAGTTTGTTTCTTTCACCTCTCTGAAGATATCACTCCACCGCTTCCTTGCTTTCATTGTTTTTGTTGAGAAAGTCTGCTTATTTTTGTTCCTTGGAGAACAATATGCCTTTTTTTATCCTTTGGCTACTTTAAGATTTTCTCTGAACATTTTCCCCCATCTCTGCATAGACAGATGAAGTCCACTCCAGTATAGGAGAGTCTCAAGCAAAAACAAAACCAAACAAAAACAAAAAAACAGTTTTGAGCAGTTTTCCAATGATGTGCTTAGGAATGGTTTTCTTATATTTATTCTGCTTAGGGTTCACGTATCTTCTTAATCTGTGGCTTGATGTGTTTATCAATTTTGGAAAACTTTCTCCCATTATCTCTTCAGATATTGCTTCTGCCCCACTCCCTCTCCCTTCCGCTTCTGGAACTGTGAAAGTGCCTACTCTGCATGATCATCAATGGTCTTGGGTTCAAAATGACATTCATACTCACAGGACACAACAGGTAGTAATCTTAAGACTTAGCTTTTTGGAAGGACTTAGGACTGGCAACAGTGTATCAGCATGGCAAAATCAGACACATCTTTATCAGGAGTCCTTAAAATATCAGTCGCTGCTTCCCAGACGCTTAATCAATCACACAAGGGAGACTAGGTTGAAGATGGATACAATCTACTCCAGCATTCAGAAGTCTCAAACAGTAACCACATCAAATGCATGCAGCTTCTAAGCCCGGCACAAGGGGTGCACTGAGTTTTCCTTTGGTTATTTTTATAGATTCCCGTTCTCTGCTAAAATTCTCCACCTTGAACATATTAATAACAATTATTTTTTAATTGAATAAATTTGATATGCAATATTGTGTAAATTTAAGATGTATAGCATGTTACTTTGATACACTTACATGTTGTAATATGTTTTTCAACACAGCAATATTTATCACATTATATAATTAGAGTATCATTGTCTATATTAATTATAATGTGAATTAGATCTCTATGGCTTATTTACTATTCATTACAAGTTTGTGCCCTTAAATACCATCACTCTTATCCCCCCTTCCAATCCTCTGGTAACAACCACTTTACTCTGTTTTTTACAGGTTTAACATTTTATATTCCACATATAAATGACATGATACAATACTTGTCTTTCTCTGACTTATCTCACTTAGCATAATGTGCTCAAGGTCCATCCATACTGTCACAGATTGGAGGATATCCTCCTCTCCCATGGCTGAATAATATTTCATTGTGTACATGTACCACAATTTTTCAGTCATTCATCTGTTGATGAGCATTTGGGTTGTTTCCATATTTTTGCTATGGCGAATAATGCTGTAATAAAAATTGGATTGCATATATCTCATTAAAATCCTGTTCTCTTTTTTGGGGAATATACCTAGAAGAGGAATTGCTGGATCATATGGTAGATCCATTTTTAATGTTTTGAGGAACCTCCATATCATTTTCCATAGTGGTTGGACCAAGTTACATTCCCACTAACAAGTATAAAGGTTCCATTTTCACCACGTCTTCACCAGCACCTGTTGTCTCTTGTCTTCTTGATGACATCCATTATAACAGGTATGAAGTGATATCTCATTGTGGTTTTGATTTGCATTTCCCTGATGATTAGCAATGTTGAGCATCTTTTCATGTCTGTTGTCCATTTTCATGTCCTCTTTGGAAAAATGTCTATTTAGCTCTTCTGCCCATTTTTTCACTGAATTGTTTGTTTTCTTATTAAGGAGACTGCATTCTTTATATATTTTGGATATTAACCCATATATGGTTTGCAAAAATTTTCTCCCATTCTATAAACCTACAGATGATTTAAGAAGCTTTGGGGATGTTTCTGGAAGATTCTATTGTTCATCTGGAGTGAGAACATCTATGAACATTTTTTCAAATCTGTTATCTCATTTTGTTAACTGTTTCTTTTGCTCTGCAGAAGCTATTGAGTTTGATGTAGTCCCATTTGTTGATTTTTGCTTTTGTTGCTTGTGCTTTTGGCATCATGTCCAAAAATCACTGCCAAAACCAAAATCAATGAGCTTCTTCCCTACATTTTCTTCTAGGAGTTTTATAATATCAGGTCTTTTGTTTAAGTCTTTGATCCATTTCAGGTTAATTTTTGTGAAAGAGAGTTCCAATTTCATTGTCCTGCATGCATTTCTTCAGTTTTCTCAGCACCATTTATTGAAGAGACTATCATTTCCCCACTGGGTATTCTTGGCTCCCTTGTTGAAAATTAGTTGACAATACATGCTGGAATTTAATTCTGGGCTCTCTATTCTGTTTCACTGGTCAATGTGCTTATTTTTATGCCAGTAAAATACTGTTTTGATTAAAATTCCTAAGTATGATACCTTCAGCTTTATTTTTTTCCTCGGGATTTCTTTGGCCATTCAGTCTTTTGTGCGTCCACATAAACTTTAAGATTTTTTTCTTCTACTTCTGTGAAGAAGGCCTTTGGCATTTTGATGGTGACTATATGGAATTTGCAGATGGCTTTGGATAGTACGGCCATTTTAACATTATTAATTTTTCCAACCCATAAACACAAGATGTATTTCCATTTGTTTGTGTCTTCGATTTCTTTCAGCAAAGGCTCATAGTTTTCACTGTATAGATCTTTCATTTCCTTGGATAAGTTTATTCCTAAGCATTTATTGTTTTTGATGCTATCGTGACTGGGATAGTCTCCTTTATTTATTTCAGATCCTTCATCATTAGTGAAAAGAAATGTAATTGACTTCCGTATGTTGATTTTGTATCCTGCCACTTTACTGAAATTGTTGATTCATTCCAACAGCTTCTTGACTCTAGGATTTTTTTATGTAAGATCATATCATCAGCAAAAAGTGATAATTTTACTTCTTCCTTCCCAATTTGGATGCCTTTTATTCCTTTGTCTTGCCTAACTGCTCTAGCTAGGATTCCAGTACTGATTCAGTCTTGGTAGGTTCTGTGTTTCTAAAAATGCATCGATTTCTTCTAGGTTATGTAATCTGTTGACATATAACTGTTCATAACAGTCTCTTATGATTCTATATTTCTGTAGTCATCTGCAATGTCTCCTCTTTCATTTCTAATTTTACTTGAGTCTTATTTTTTTTCTTAGTTTAGCTAAAGGTTTGTCAATTTTGTTTATCTTTTCAAAGAACCAGCTCTCAGTTCCATTGATCCTTTCTATTGTTTTTCTGGTCTCTATTTCATTGTTTTCCTTTCTGATCTTTATTATTTCCTTCCTTCTACTAACTTTGGGCTTAATTTGCTTTTTTTTTAATTCCTTGAGGTATGAAGTTAGGTTGTTTATTTGAGATCTAATTTCTTAATATATGTGTATATTGCTATAAACTTTCCTCTCAGAACTGCTTTTGCTGCATCCCACAATATTTGATATACTGTATTTCCATTTTCATTTGCCTCAAGACTTTTTATTTCCCCTTTGATTTCTTCTTTGACCCAATGGTTTCTTATAAGTGTGTTGTTTAGTTTTCACATATTTTTAGATCTTTTCACTATCTTCTTGTTGTTGATTTCTAGTTTCATACCATTGTGATCAGAGAAGATGGTATGATTTCAATCTTAGATGTGCTAAGATTTGTTCTGTAGCCTATCATATGATCTATCCTGGAGAATGTTCCATGTGCACTTGAGAAGAATGTGTATTCTGCTGCTGTTGGATAGAATGTTCTGCACATGTCCATTTGTTTTAAAGTATGATTCAATTCCAACATTTCCTTGTTGAATTTGTTTGTATGATCCACTGCTGATAGTAGAATACTGAAGTTCCCTACAATTATTGTATTATTGTTTATTTCTCCCTTAAGATGTTATTATTCGCTTAATACATTTAAGCGAATAAATGCTTGCATGTTAGGAGCATATATATTTATGATTGTTATATCTTCTTGATATACTGGCCCCTTTATCATTATACAGTGACCTTGTCTCTTCTTACACTTTTTGACTTGAAGTCTATTTTGTCTGATATAAGTATGGTTATGCCCACCTTCTTTGGGTTGCCATTTACTTGGAATATCATCATCCATCCTTTCACTTTGAGCCTTTGTGTGTTTTCAGAGCTAAAGAGTCTCCTGTAGGTCACATATAATTGGGTCTTTTTTTTTTTTTAATCCATCCAGCCACACTGTGCCTTTGGATTGGTGAGTTCAATCCATTTACATTTAGGGTGATTATCTGATATGTAAGAATTTACTACTGCCATTTTATTTTTATCTTCTGTTATTTTTATCTCTCCACTGTTTCTTTTTCCTTCCGTTTCTGTCTACCTTTATAAGTTGGTGATTTTTCATGGTGATTTGCTCAGTCTCTCATTTTTTAAAAAATATTTATTTTCCTTGTTTTTTTTTGGCTGCATTGGATCTTAGCTGCAGCACACATGATCTCTGTTGAGGCATACAGGATCTTTTTATCATGGTGCATGGTCTGCTCGGGTTTCTCTCTAGTTGCAGCTCCTGGGCTTCCCTCTAGTTGTGGCGCACGGGCTCCAGGGCACCTGAGCTCTGTAGTTGTGGCACGTGGGCTCCAGAGAGAGTGGGCTCTGTAGTGTGTGGCGCACGGGCTCTCTCGTTGAGGCGCACGAGCTCAATAGATGTGGCACGCGGGCTCAGTTGCTCCACGGCATGTGGGATCTTAGTTCCCCGACCAGGGATCAAACCTGGGTCCCCTGCATTGGAAGGCAGATTCTTTACCACTGGATTGCCAGGGAAGTCCCTCCCCCTTTTTTTTAATGTTTCAATCTCCATTCTAGATTTTTGCATTGTGGGTACCATGAAATTGACATGAAACATTTCATAGATAAAATAGTCCTTTTTCTGCTGATAGCAATTTATCTTCATCTGCCTATGAAGGTTCCATTTTTTACTCTTCCCCTTTTACATTTTTGACATCACAAATTATCTTTTTATGTGGTGATTACAAGTTGTGGCAGCTACAGTTCTTTTCCTTTAAATTTTATACTCTAATTAAGAGTTTAATATACTATTCTAAAAAAGGTTAGTTTTCTGTCTAACATCTTAATCAGAGCTTTGTGTACTTTCATCTTTCATTTCAGCTTGAAGAGCTCTTTTCAACATTTCCTGTAAGGCAGGTCTAGTGGTGAACTGCCTCAGCTTTTGTTTGTCTGGGAAAGCCTTTATTTCTCCTTCATATATGAAGGATCATTTTGCCAAATTGAATATTCTTGGTTGGCAGCTTTTATCTTTCAATATGTTGAATATGTCATTCCACTCTCTCCTGGCCTATAAGAGTTTCTCCTAAGAAATCTGCTGATAGCCTAATGAAGGTAATCTTGTAGGCTACTATTTTTCCTTGCCGTCTTTTAAAGCTATCAGTGACCTTTGACAGCTTTAATATAATCTGTCTTGCAGAATGTCTTTCTGTGTTGAAATAATTAGTGGTTCTATTAGCTTTGTGGACTTGTATATCCAGTTCCTCCTCCAGGTCTGGGAAGTTCTCAGATATTATTTCTTTAATACACCCTCTGCTCCCTTTTCTCTCTCTTCTCCTTCTTTTGGCTCATTAGATGAAGTCCAAGAGTTCTTGCAGGGTTTCTTCACTTTTAAAAAATCTTATTTCTCTCTCCTCTGCCACCTCAATCATCTCTATATTCCTGTCCTTGAGCTCACTAAATTCCTTCTTCCATCTGACTGCTCTATTTCCACTGCGTTCTAATTCTTCATCCCACTTCTTGAGTTCTTCAGCTACAGGATTTCTGTTTGGTTCCTTTTTAGAATTTCAATCTCTTTGGTAAAGTACTCCTTCTGTTTGTTAATTTTATTCCTGAGATCACTGCACTGCCTAAGTTTTCCTGTAGCTCATTGAATTTCCTCATAACAGCTAATTTCAACTCTTTATCAGTTAGATCACAATATTCCATGTCCTTGGGTTTGGTTGTTGGAAAACTGTCATTTTCTTTTTGTGATACCATATTACAATGATTTTTTCCCATGGTGTTTGATGAAAAGAGCCTTTGCTGACACGTTTGAAGTAGCAACACCTTTCTTTATTTAGGCAAGGCTTTGTTTACTTTGCTCCTAACAGTTCAGTACACTGGTAATTAGAAGACTTCCTTTTGTCTTCCAGAAGGTGGCGCTAGAGCACAGGTTTTTCATTTCTCTTACCAGTGCTAACTCATCACTAAGGTTGGGAGTTGGGAGTGGTGCAATAAAAACAAAACAAAACAAAAACTATCAGAGAAAAATGAAAGAGGGGAGGGTGGCTGGCGGCACAGTGAGGGAGGTGTATATTAAGCACTTCAGACTTTGGGTGTGCCCACATCCTAGTAGAGGGATCCCCAAGTTTGGGGCTGGGGGGGACGGGCAGCCAGCAACCGTGGGCAGTCCTCTTGCCAGAATCCTAGGACCGACAGCGGGAGATGCTTTCCTTCAGTTTTTTTTGCCTGCCTAATTCTCTTTCCTTTCCCTCCCCCAGTCACTGAGGTCGCTCCTCAGAGAGAGCAACAAGCTCCTGCAGCTGCAGCATGCAGAGCTGGGCAGACCCCACTGACCACCTTCACCCTCACCTCCTCTGCCAAAAAGGTCTGTGCTGGCCCATGGCTAGACCTGCTGCCACCATTCCCTCACTCCACAGCCTCTTCTGCAGTCCAATCTACCCCCTTTCAGGTACACAGATGGATGGATCTCTCGAGTGTTCTGGTATGCTATGCAGAAGCGCTTTTTTTTTTTTTTTTTGGTTATGCATGTCCAGTTAGATGTAAATTGAAGGGCAGAGAAAAAAGGAACAACTCACACCACCATGATGCTGACATAACTCCAATCACAGTTATTTTAAAGTCCATGTCCGATAGCTTTAATATCTGAATCCCTAGGGTTTTTTTTCTATTGTCTTGGCCTTGTCTCCTGGAATGTTAAACACTGTGTGTGAAAAACTGTAGAGGGTCCACCTGATTTTATTTCCCTACAGAGAATAAAGATAGGAGGCAGATCATCTTAATAAGTCTAGGATTAAGCTGATTCGAAGGATTTCAGTCTTCAGGGAGTTGCAACCAAAACCCAACTGGTTACCTGGGACTCTCCTTGATAAATTACGAACTCCAGCTGTTGTTCTCCCCAGGATTCAAACTCTGCAGTGCCTTTTAGCCATTGCTCTCTGTTTGGCTTCTTACAGTTACCATTTTTACAAACTGGCAAATGACTCAAAGAGAAAAGCCAAATAAAACGTCAGACTCACTCCAATGCATTTTTCTTCTCCCAGGGATAGTGATCACTCAAGTCCTGACTGCCTTCAGATTTTAAATTTTCTCCAGATTTTCTAATTGTTTGTAACTAGAAAATTGATTTGATGCAAGTTAGAAATCATAGCCAGATATGGAAGTCAATCACACTGGAAAAAAATGTATATGCAATAACAGAATATTAAAGTTAAAAAGAACTTTATAGATTATCTACGCCAACTTTCCATTCAAACTAGAAATTTTATGGCAACAATCTTGGTAGCCATCTGGTACCCAAGCATGTCAATAACAGAAATGAAACTGACGTGTGGCATAAGTTGTAGCATTCCTAGTCAGTCTCCTTGATAGAAAGATCCTCATTATTCTGGATTATAATTTGCCTCCTTAAAACATTCACTCAATAGTCACCGTTCTATCCTCCAAAGCATCACTGAATACGGGGACTCCTTTTTCCAGATGATGGTACTTTAGTTGTCTAAAACCAGCTATCACACTTAAAATAGGTTTTCTCATAGCATGAAAAATATTCTTTACCATACCTCATATGGCATACATACTTTTTGAACTCCCCTAGTTATAATGATCATTCTCTGAATGAAACATAATTGGCTAAGATTTTTTCCAAATTGTGGAACAAAGAACTAAACCCAATATTCAAAATTTAGCTTAATATGAAGTACAGAACTATACTACCTCTACAACTATCAATTAATATGGCCCCTATATGTCTATTTTCTATCCAATAACAATTTTTACATTTAAGCACTCATAATATATATTTCCAAAACTCATGGTCAGACAGAATTTCAACATCTTAGGAGCTGCTATCAACTGTTCTACTCTTTTATGCACCTGTTTTTTGTTTCCGTTTTTAACCAAGTGCTAGATTTGACACTTATCCCTATTAAATTCTACCTAGCAATTCAAGCAGTTGATACAAATTTAAATTCTGACTCTGTGATTTGTCTATTAATTACCTCATCTAGCTTTGTACTACCCTAAATAGGAAATCTTACTATACTTATTAAATAGGATAACCGACAAAGATTTCCCTTTAGAATGACTCCTAAATTCTTTGCGAATAGTTGTTCATCAGCAATAAGACATTCAGAGCACATTTCTTTATCTTATCCAAAAAGCTACCATAAGACACAAAGTCAAATTTCTTACTAAAAGCAAATTTACAGCATACAGTATACTATCTAGTATACTAGTATACTAGATAGTATACTATGTTATACTATCCAACTATGAATTAGTAGAGCACTAAGAGGGCCTGGTTTAAATCTGAGTAAAAGATGGATTCATCATATCATATTTGACTTAGAATTCAAATGTGAGAGAAGAATCATATAAGTAAATTCTGTGATGAATATTTTCCTCTTTATTTTAAATTAGTAAATCATCTGTTGTAGTATCATTGACACATTTTTAACACTGGTAAAAATAGTTTGCTTAAAATCCAATATGACTAAACATGATAGATGCTTAATATATATTCGTTCTATTATTTCATTAACTAAGTCTGGAAGAACTGAAGTCAATTATGGAATACATATGGTACCAAGTTATGCTCTAACACATTAAAAACAAAAATTAAATAACTAATATTTATGGTATTTATCAAGTAAAGAATTTAGAAAAATTTATGGTATATTTAAAATTTTAATTCCATTATTTTCAATTATGATAGCTAGATAACTTATAACTAATTTATAATTTAGAAATTGAGAGATGTTAAATGAGAACATATTGCTCATTGTGTTTTTAATAGCGTGTAAAATGTACAAAATACTATGAAGAAAAAAGATTCTAAAAAAGTATTTTAATAAACTGATACAGAAGCATTCAGGATAAGAGACATTACAGCAAGATTTGATGATTATATAAAAGGCTGTTTAAAAAAACTAAGGGCAAATTAAAAAAAGAATTATTAACACTTTAAAAACTAAAGCACCACCAAAAGAAATACAGTAAAATTTATCAGAGGCAAACATTGCTAACCATAAGACACCACTTAAGCAAGAATACTGTTCCCTTGAAGGGGTGAAGGTTTCTATTATTAGCAGAGATAAGAGCTGCCTCAAATTCTTTCCTTAATAACACCAAACTAAAAATAAAATGGTTCGCCACGTTTCAAAATAAACACATTGCTTTGCACATGCGTTTCAATGGTTTAAATAATAGATAAAGATCTATTCAACCTGATTCAAAGTGTTTGCTCTTATATTTGCATCTAATAAATATACTAGGGAGATTGGCTCTCACTTTCATAATCCTTTCAGTATTTTAGGGGTCTTGTGCCCCCACTTTCTCATTATCTCTTAAAGGATTTGAGATTAGATCTTCTGTTAGATCCAATTAAATTATCTACCTGGTTTCAAAAAATTAACTGCTTTCTCTATAAAATATTTTCTCTATCATCAAGGAAACCACAGGAATCTCAGAATAAATGGGGCAGTGTTATCATTACAAAACAGTATGAAATGCTTTAAGGAAGGCTAACATGGACCACGAGGTAAGTGAATATTTTGACATGTTCTTACAAAAAAGAAACAAACAAACAAAACAAAAAACAAAAAAACCTAGATAAAGCAGTGCTGTGTCAGCATGGGAAAGGGAGAGAGTCCACAGAATTGAAGTAATTTCCTCAGTAAATGATCAATTACAAAAATCCTTTCTAATTTACATAAATATGTTAGGAGAAAGTTTGTAGAAAGGCATTTTTAGCTCAGAGTCTGCATTTTCCATAGTTCTACAAAAAATGAACTGCATGTATTATTTTGGTTCTACTCTCAGTAGAACCTTGACAACAAGCCACCCATAAAAACTGCCAACTGCTGCTCACATCCTCCTCCCTTTTCCAGCTTTGCCTCCTTCTTCCAAGAGTTCTATGATCACTACCATGAGACCTGGAATATACATCTGTTACATGTTTGCATATATGCATTGCATGCATTCGCATGGTGTACAGAAGATGGTGATAAGTGAGCAGCATCTAGAGAATTAGATTAATGAACATATTCAAATGAAATAGGAAAGAAGACCAGGGAAAAATAAAACAGGAGATAGTAAACTCTTCCTCCTCATCATCAAATAAATTCTGGTCTCAGAACCAGATCACAGATTATTCTCAGAGTTCAGCAAATTACAGGTTTAAGTACATAATAGGACCCAAGTATATATAAAGTACTTAAAAGTTAAGTACTTGTATCTTTTCACCTACATTTTCTCCTGTACTACTCTCAACAGTATAAAAGAACATATAGTCTTATTCCCTTTTTCAGAGATCAAGTGACTTTGGCTTAAGGGCGCATAGCTGGCTTATATAACAGCAAACTTCCACACCAGGCCTTCTAAAATCCAGTGTTCTCTATACTATATACCATGTTGACTTTGTGGACTTAACCTGAAATCTGTCCATCGTTTATAACTTTGTTTCCTATGGAAAAATATCTTTTGAGAGTCAATGGATTACACAATATGAACAAAATCCATGCAGCACTAAGGACAAAATTACCTATGTTGAAATCATAAAAAACAACATATAAATCAGCAGAAACAAAAAACAAAACCCTAAATAGCACACTGTTCACTTAATTGTTTGAGAGATACGATGAATTGATTTTCATTCCAACACTAATGTTCTACTATTTCAGAAAAAATATAGCTTCATTATTTGGAAGTATTGTTTAACAGTTGTTTAGAATTTGCATATTTTCAAAAGTAAAATCAGTTCAGCTAGCAACTTACATGAACATTCAGTTATTCCCATTTCATTTTTATTTTATTCATTTTCCATATTTGTGAAAAAACAAATTTCATGGCTTAACCAAAAAGGATACTGCATTTTAATATAAACATTAATAATTATCATATAGCACAAATGAATTAGTCATTGGGAACTTTCCAATGCAGGCAACCAAAAAATAGGGGCAGATTATAAAAGCTCTGTCTCAATGTTGCAATCAGAATTGCAATCAGCAAACACTTATTAACACCTCACACAGGGTGCAGGATTCACTCACAATGGCCCTGTATCTAGTCATCTCCACAACAGTGCCATCTATTTGTACGGAAATTTATTTTTTAAAGCCATTTTAGTGCCTCAACTCATTTAATCCTCCAAAAAATTCTAGAAAGCAGGTAGGCCAAGTGTTGTTATTGCCATTTTACAAAGGAGGAAACAGGCTCAGAGAAGTTGAATGGTTTTCCCAAATTCATATAACTGGCTGTGGTATGGAATTAAAATCCCCAGCTAATGCCTTCCTAAACCAATGTTCTTTCTTCCTAGGACATCAAGCTATTTTTTTTACAAATTTTCTTTAGAAAGGTTACAGGTAATCTTTAGTCAAGGTTATTTTCATAATGGGGGTGAACCCTGAAATACCCAGTATTTTTAAAAATTTGGGTTAAAACTGTCAGAATTCAGTAAATTTATCATGTAAAAAATGGGATGGATTAAGGCACCAGAGTAAAATTTATATGAAAATATAATTTTTAACCAACCATATGGAGTTTCAAAAAAACTGTTATTGGCTGTAAATTTGGATTAAAATAAATACATTTAAATCTTATTTTCTTAATCCTTGATAAATATCTATGGACATGTAAAAATTATATCCTTGTAGGTTTGAAACTCACAAGATATCACACTATGCATTTTTACTTTCCATTCCATATACCACAGACTTTCATCAGAGAACCCTGAATTTGCCATTTCTGCCACTTACTAGCGCCATGACCTTGGGCAAATTACTTAAAGTAGCTGATTCTCAATATCTACATTAGTAAAATGGAGATAATATCAAATGCAGGGAATAAATAAAATCAATTGCATATATAGTAAACATAGTAAGAACTAATTCAAGTTGTAGCTTTTATCACTAAAGTGTTACAAATGTGTTTCCCTTTTCTTTTGCTTTATATTACATCTTTATTTCAGCTCTGGTCTTCAGTAATTCAAATTTCCATTAAGCTGGAAGGAACAATTAAACGTTCCCATTTTTTGAAATTAAATCTTTAAAAAATAAGTTGTAAAAGACCTCACAAATTTCACGTTCTAGTGCCGTGCTTTAGGAAAAGAAGAAAACAAAGCCCAGAGAGGTTAAATGTCTTGTTTAGGGCCTTGATACTACATGAGAGTCAAAAACAATGCCAGTGTGGGCCCCAAGTACCATAGGTGTAACTCTGAGGCCCACCAACTGACCAGGTAGTTGTCCAAAATCTAATTTATCATTTAGGACTTGCTACTTACATTTCAAAAAAGTAACATTACTTGTTTAAAAAAAATTAATAAAAATTTTTCCATTTGCTTATCTTTCCTGTTATCTAAAAAATAAGTGGGGAATTAATAAAATATTTACTTAATTCCTTGAAAGCCAATTTTGTGAGCCATGCACATAACTATTTGAAAAACAGAAGAAGTAATGCCTTGATGAGACCCTGTTGACTAGAAAAGGCTACTTTGACTACTAAGGATCCTATAGTGTACAATTCCAATGAAGAGTAATTATTTCATAAACCAAATCTATGAGTCCTCACCTCAAAAATACAGGCTTCTTTTTAAACAAATAATTACCATTATATTAAAAACATTTTTTTTCTTCAACCAGTGTATAACACAAACACCAGATCTATTCTAGAATTTCTATCACGTTCATTATTTAGATAAGAACTGAGCAAGTCTAATTACAAGAGCTCTTAAACTGAAGTTCTACCTTACCCTGGAAAGAGTAAGAGCCAAAACAATCAATATACAGAAAAAAATTTAAGTAGATAAAAAGCATTACTTCGAAACCCTGACAGCCCATATAATGTGTTTCCATAAGCACTCCCCTTGTACTCTTACACTAGAACAATGGAGAAAAATCAATTTAGAATATTTTAAATAAGGCTTCAATTATTTATCAACAAATAGAAGGATTTCCATATGCTTTTTAAAAATAGCTTGAAACCAGTACTATTAAATGAAAACTAGTTATTTCCATTTTTGTTTACCGTACCTAACTTTGGTCTGTAAAATCAACAACTGAAGTTAAACTTTCAATATCTGTAAATAATAATAGTTAAGAGAGAAGGCACATAAAATATTCATCACTCCTCCATTTCCATGTTTTTATAGCCATATAAAACTAAATCATTTACTACTAAGTTTTTTAGTAGAAATTAAATTTACGAAGTCTAACTCTATACCAAATAAAAATGCATGTATTTTCAACAAACGCTGCTGGGACAATTGGATATCCATATTCAAAACGTTGGCCTTAGAAGCTCATCTTACACCATATTCAAATTTTAACTCAAAATGGGTCATAGACATAAATGTAAGAGCTAAAACAATAAAACATTTATTTAAAAAAAAAATACGAGCAAATCCTTGAAACCCAAAGCAAAGATTTCTTAAATATAACACCAAAAGCATCATCCATAGAAGGAAAAAAGTCAATAAACTGGACCTCATAAAAATTCAAAACATTTATACTTTAGAAGACACCATTAAGAAAATGAAAAGTCAAACAACTGACCTGGAGAAAATATTTGTAGTAAGGGACTTGTATCCAGAATTTATTAAAAAAGGTTCTTATAAACTCAACTTACAACAAATAACTCAACAAATGAACTCAATATATGAATAGACATTTCGCCCAAGGAGATACACAAATGGCTAATCAGTACATGAAAAGATGTTCAGCATCATTAGTCACTAGGAAAGTGCAAACTGAAACCGCAATGAGATACCATTTCACACCTCCTAGAACAGCTATAATAAGACAATAAACAAATCTTAGGATTTGGAGAAATAAGAACCCTCATACATTGTTGGTGGGATTGTAAAATGATACAACCACTTTGGAAAAGTCTGCAGTTTCCCCAAAAGCTAAAAACAAAACTATGATATGACCCAACAATTCTGCTCTTAGGTATCTACCCAATGTGTCCGAGAACATATATCCACACAAAGATTTGCATATGAACGTTTGTGGTGGCATTATTTGTAATAGCCTCAAACGGAAAACAATGGCCATCAACGGGTGACTGCATAGGCAGAATGTGGCATACTCATGCAATGGAATATTATTTAGCAATAAAAAGGAACAAACTACTGACACATGCTATGTCATGCATGAAACTCAAAAGCATTGTTAAAGAAGTCAGACACGAGAGACTCCATATTGAACGATCTCATTTATAAGAAATGTCCAGAGAAAGCAGATTTATCCAGACAGAAAACAGATTAGCAGTTTCCTAGGGCTGAGGGTTAACTATAAATGGGCATGAGGAATCTTACTGCGGTGATGAAAATGTTCTAAAATCGATTTATGATGATGGCTGTACCATTCGGTAGTTACTAAAAATCACTGAATTGTACACTTGGAATGGGTGAATTTTATGATATGTAAAATACACCTGAATAAAGCTGTGTTTAAAACGCATGTGCTTTTGTTTCTAGTCCCTTAAGGAATTACAAGTGACCTTGAACGACACTGGAGTTAGGGGCACTGAACCCCAGGCAGTTGAAAACCTGTATTTAACTTTACAGTCAGCCTGCAGTATCCATGATTCCGCATTCTAGGAGTCAACCAACCTGGGACTGTATAACACTGTAGTATGTATTTAGTGAAAAAAGTCTGCTGTAGGAGTAGACCTGTACAGTTCAAACTCGTGTTGTTCCAGGGTCAACTGTAAATGAGTAATTTTAGACTGCAGCAACTTATATAATTTTTATTAAGCAATTGTACTAATTCTAACCTTGGATGGGAAACCACAGCCTAACTTTGGAGAAGTGCTAATATAGTGTTAGGAACACCCCCCCAGTTGGTTGCTCACTGGGAAGGGGTCCTCCAGGAAAAGGATTTCTCATAAATCAAAGTACCTTCTGTTGGTTTATATTTTAAGAAGTAAGTGCCTAGAAGCAGCTCAAGAATATATACAAAAGATATTTAAGGTGTCCTATGACAATGGACCGATTGATCTGATGGGTGTTTTAGCCAACATTCAGATTACAGAAGAATTTAAAAAGACAAAATTTTAACACAATTTGAAAGGGCGTAGGGTACATTATATAACCTGGAGAGTGTACATGTCTAGATGGCAAAGGTTTGAGGGTATAACGTCAAAACACAATAGCCCTTAGTAATGTCACAGGCATTAATCCAATTCCTGGATCCTCCTATATTCATTTTAAATATATTCTCCTAACTGTCCACTTTATGATGTCTTTCAAACCTAAGCCAGGACTTCACAGCCCTCACAGGACTTCAAAGAATTTTACAAACTTGAGGTTCTTTACACAAATACCACCCTGTCTGTGAGGCCTTGCCTGACAATCTTATTGAAAATTGCTAACCTCACTGAACTCCCTATCCTCCCTTCTCTGATTCATTTTTCTCAATAGCACTAAAAATACTGTATACTGAATATTTTATATACATATTGCAATTATTGTTTGTCTTCCCCTACTAGAAGAGAAGCTTCACAAAAGGAGAGATTTTTAATCTGATTTTGCTCCTAGGGTATCCCCATTACCTAGAACAGTGCCTGGCACATTGTAGGCACTCAATAAGTGTTTTCTGAACAAACAAAAGGGTACCAGACACGTGGAAGTAAATAAGAGCTGATCCTTGCTACAGGAATGAACGAGTCTCTTCTATCCATTTAACAGCCTTGATTTAAGGTTAAAATATGATTTTTTAAGGAAATAGAGGCCTCAATAAAATCTCCAAACTGCCTAATATTTCCCCTGCAAAAAGAAAAAAAAACAGCAAACATTTTACTTATAATATTGGATTTGCAACAATCAAAAGAGAAGTTTGTTTTTGTTTGTTTTTTAAAGAGAAGTATTTTTAATAAGCTCGTTCTAATTCTGGAGAGAGGACAAATTAAATCCCACGTGACCCTCATTAACAAGAAAAACAGGAAAGTTCAATACTTAACTAGTAAGAAGTAAAGTAAAAAATTTCAAAACCAGCCTGTTTTACTACACCCAAAATGGGATCCCATCACCAAGAATACAGACCTCAGCAGAGCATGTCTTAGCAGTTCTGGCCTCAGCCCTACATCCTCCAAGATCCCCATCACCGTCCTCCCCATCCCAGAAGCCTTCCTAGAACCATTTTACAAACACCAACCAACCTTCAGACCTCCCAGTTCTGATTAAGCCCTGACCCAAGACAGCTGCATTCCGGCGTTTCACACAGGCATCAGAAAGACCCACCCCGCTCTTGCTCCGGGAGCATCCCCTAAACTGTCATCCCCACCAACCCAGAGTCTGGGAGCACGAAAGAATCGGGATGTCAGGGACCGCCCAGCCTGGCCAAAATTAGAGGACATTTTAGACTTTCATCACGGTTCTGCCAATTTCAGTGTGACCTTGAGAACGTTCCTAGACCCCTAGGGGTCCCCGTTTTCTCACGTTTAAGGTGAAGATAACACCTGCACCTGCTATAAGAATTAAAGGCGATCACACGTGAAGCACCTAACTGGGCACCTGGCACGAAATGGAAACTCCACCATCAGGAACGTGGGTCATTCCCCAGTCCTATCCGTACAGCCTCCCAGCTGGAAGGCATCTCGCCCTACAGCACAGTCTCCCGGCTTCACAGAGGAGGGCACTGAGCTCCGCCGGGAGAAACTCGGTGGGCGCCGGCCCTGGACCCCGCGACGCCCGCGCCCCAGCCCGCGCCCCCTCGCCCCAGCCCGCAGCTGCCGCGGGGCGAGGCGCTGCACGCTGCCCTCCCGGGGTCCCCAGGCTCCGCGCGGCCCGGGCGGGGCCACTCCACCTGCCGCCAGGCCCCGCCACCCGCTGCCAGCCGCCCGCCCGCGGCCCGGGGCTCCCGAGCTCCGGGGCTCCGGGGCTTGGCCTCCCGCGAGGTTGGCAGCTCGGCGCGGCGGCCTCGGCGCATACTCAACTCTTCACTTTGCCGAAGGTGCCGACGCCCAGGGTGTCCCCCAGCACGTAGTGTCCGATCTTCACCCGCCCGTCATGCTTCTGCTTCTCAGCCATGTTCGGGGCGCGCAGCCTCGCGCCGCCGCCCGCGCCGCCGCCGCCGCGAGCTCTTCTGTGCTGCCGCCGCCGCCTACCCACAGTGCAGCGGGCCCGCGGGGGGCGGGGGCCCAAGACGCCGGGGACCAGGCGAGGCGGGGGCGGGGGGGCCCACGAGCAGGTGGGCGGGGCGGGGGGGCGTGTGCGCGCCCACCCCCCGGGGCGGGCGGCCGGGGTGGGCGCTGGACGGCGAGCGCTGCGGGAGGAGTGGAGGGAGGGCCCGAGCTCCGTGCGGGGAGGGTCGGAGGCAGACAGGTGTGCGCGGGAGGGGTGAGGGGGTAGGACGGCGCCCAGCTACCTGGGGGAGGGGCCCAAGGGCGGGAGCCGGGTTAGGGGGCCCGTGAGCAGGAGAACCGGAGGGAGTGGAAAAGAGAGGGTGAGATTTGGGCCGAATCTTAGCGAATGGAAAGAGATGGAAGTAGAATCTGGAGAAGAAACAGGCCTGAAGTGTGAGGAGAGAGGGACGTGAAAAGCAGCGCGTGGGTCCAAGGAAAGTGGGGGCCGGAGACGGTGGGGAAGGGCATTGATCGAAGGTCAGTCGGAGGAGAGCCACAAGGAAGTTTCTTGAGTCACGGGCTGAGTGTTTTGATACAAGTCACGGCGCAAGAGAACCCGATTCTGTGCTGGCTTCAGTGGTCCTCCTCTACGTACTTTCTAATTCTCAATTATTTGGTCCTAGAGATGGAGGAGACCCTCTCCCCCAGATCTCTCAATTTTAACTAGTTTGCACAAAGTTCTCCGGTCAATCAGTCCCAATATTTGCTCGATTGTATTTTAGCGCATACTTACATGAATATATAGCGTAGGAATAGTTTGTGGTAGAGCTGCACAAGAGGGAAACAGTGAAAGAAATGGAGAGGGAAACTGAATGTGGTGAGCATGGGAAGTAAGATACCTAAGGGACAAAGAATTATGAAGAGCAAGAGCAATATAAGGACACAAATTAAAGGTAAAGATTGAAGGGGGGGGGAGAAAACCGGTAAGAGTTAACTAGAAGCGTGACATCCAGGCAGAGCATTTAAAGACTGCCGAGGTATAGTAAATGAAGTGATTATCGCTTCCTCCTCCCTCCCTTCCTTCTTTTCTTCTTTCTTTCCTTCCTTGCATGCCCTATTCTTCAGTGTTGCCTGTCTTTTAGTGCTTTAGTGATTGGGAATAAATGTTTAAGGATTCGTTGAACATTTTTAACTTTGTGTCTGACAGTAGAGTTTCAAGGTCACATTCCCCAAACAGTAAGTCTCATCTCACTATTTATAGGTAAAGAGAAAAATGTATTGATCAGAAAGAATAAGATGCAGCAAAAATTTGTTTTCTGAGAAGTGATAAATAGACAAATGACAAACATGCATCCATTCTTGCTTGGACACCAAGACAATCCAATGAGAGATGATCACAGCTTATAAATTATAGACATCACAGCTGTTGAACAGAGGCTATTTTTGTTCATTCTTGGGATCATCTTTCTTGCTGACAAGAAGTATCATTTAAGAATCACTCTACCTAGCCGACAATTCGGGGAAAATAGCCAGTTATTTTTGATACTGAACCTTCATTTGGTGAAGGGTCACTCCTTCAGTATTCATTCAAGTTAGTAAGAAAAAATACCTCTTCTACTTTTGAGGTACAAGAAGTATGTGTCTCTTGTTATAACGTCCTAGTAAAAGATGTTAAAGAGTGTTAGATTGCTTTCTTGAAGCTATATGAAGACAGCCTATAAATAGAGATTTTAAAGCATTCTGCACTGTCTTAACTATTGGTTGATCATTGCAACTTGAACTATTATACACCTCATAACTGTGATCCTTACTTAGCAACTATGAACTACCTTGTAGCTTTATTATTATGCCAAACAAATGGGATGATACTTTGTTGATTAAAAAGTTCATTTAAACAGTTATCTCACTAATTGTCATAAAAGAAACTTATGATTATCCCCGTTTCATAGATGATAAATCTTAGTTTTTCCCTTTCTGATTTGCCCAAGGTTAATCAGCTAAGTGGCAGTCAGAACTCATATCCAGTTCTGACTTGTCCGTTTGTCTTTCTACTATACAACAGCCACCTATATAAAAAAAAATGTGTGATGCTCTAAGAACGTTTACATTTTTCACAATTATAGTCCAATTTTCATTTTTAAAAATTATTTTTAGGGCAGACTAACAATATATACTGTAAACTTACATTTTTGGCTGTTTTCCCAACTTTTATTTAGAGGAAAGATCGAATGCTAGGTGGGTGAGGAGGGTGGGAAAGGACAACTCTTGGTTGCAGCACTCAGTCTTCTGTTGCCCTGAATATTTCAGACACGGTTCCATATTTGTCTCACCCTACCCCGCAATACAACCTGACAGTTCATCAGACTGAATCTCCTTAAGAGCTGTGCCACTTGGGGCTCTCACCTCCCCCCTCCAAAGAAGTTCTAGTAAATACAATATTACCCATTTTATTATTTTCCAGTGATGTTTTAGTGTCCCTCTGTTGTTCAGTACCAGTCTCTAAGATTAATGTCCCATGCAGCTATTCAATTCTTAACCCCAGTCCAAGTGTTACTGCTTTACCCTCCTACTACTGTGACTTTGGAATTATTTTACTTCAAATATTCTAAATTGGGGGCCTGAGTAATAGAATAATGAAGCACCACTAAACTTATATACTTAACTAGACTCCATTGATATTATCAATGACCAGATCCTTCAATTCTTTGCTTCTCCATGAGGCTTACCTACTCTGACCACCCACCCAACGCTCCCTGCCCTGCATTCTGATCCCCTTCACCCTTCTCCACTTTTTCCATGGCATTTACCTTCTGACATACTGTTTAATTTCCTTGTTTATTACATTTTTGTTTTGTCTGTCTCTCACAACTAGAATGTAAGCTTCACAAGAGAGTTTTCTCCCCTCTATTTTTGTTCACTGATGGACATATCCTTAGCACTGACATATCCTAGCAAATTACAGAACCTCCAGTGGATTCAGCTGGTGGGGCACCTGAAGTTTATACAGTGAGGGGGAACCTCTTTAATTAAAAAATACAAAATTGGGCATGAAAGTGAATATTTGAAATGAAAAAAACACAACTATCTACAAAATTTTTGAAGCTAACAAATAATACAAACATCCCTACATCCAGAAAAATAACAATATCTTTATAAATTAGCTATTCCACATGTCTTTATAATACTTATTTTATACATTTTTTGGCTATGTATTCTTTGATTGCCTCTTCATATTTTATATTTTTATAGAGAGAATAGAAAGATAATTCCATTCTTCCTCTAACATGATTGATCAAGTTTCACTTCACATCTTCCTCTTTAGGATTCCCATAGCGCTTTTTTCATATAGTTAATACAGCATCTATCAATTCTGTTGTTATATATATGAATACTTTGTATGTCTTTCACATATTTTCATATATAAATTAATATTTCACATACATGTGAAAATGACATACCCCATCTACTATTCCTAGGGCCTAACAGACCTGGTACGTTATTGAAGAAATATTTATTGAATTGAAATAAAGAAAATGATTACTAAATTGTAGAACAAAGGAACAGAATACAGGGAAGAGCAATTTTTTAAAATTTAATTTTATTTATTTTTTATACAGGAGGTTCTTACTAGTTATCTATTTTATACATATTAGTGTATATATGTCAATCCCAATCTCCCACATCACCCCATCCCAAATGGACAAAGCTTGTGTTTCCTTATTAATTTTCTGTCTGGATGATCTGTCCATTGGTGTTAGTGAAGTGTTAAAGTCCCCCACTATTACTGTGTTACTATCGATTTCCTCTTTTATAGCTGTTAGCATTTGCCTTATGTATTGACTATATTGGGTGCGTATATATTATAATTGTTATATATTCTTCTTGGATTGATCCCTTGATCATTATGTAGTGTCCTTCCTTGTCTCTTATAATATTCTTTATTTTAAAGTCTATTTTGTCTGATATGAGAATTGCTACTCCAGCTTTCTTCTGATTTCCTTTTGCATGGAATATCTTTTTCCATCCCCTCACTTTCAGTCTGTATGTGTCCCTAGGTCTGAAGTGGGTCTCTTGTAGACAGCATATAGATGGGTCTTGTTTTTGTATCCTTTCAGTGAGCCTGTGTCTTTTGGTTGGAGCACTTAATCCATTCACAATTAAGGTAATTGTCATTATGTATGTTCCTATTTACCATTTTCTTAATTGTTTTGGATTTGTTTTTGTAGGTCCTTTTCTTTTGTGTTCCACACTCAGAGAAGTTCCTTTAGCATTTGTTGTATAGCTGGTTTGGTGGTGCTGAATTCTCTTAGCTTTTGTTTGTCTGTAAAGCTTTTGATTTCTCCATTTAATCTGAATGAGATCCTTGCCAGGTGGAGTAATCTTCATTGTAGGTTCTTCCCTTTCATCTCTTTAAATATATCGTGCCACTCCCTTCTGGCTTGCAGAGTTTCTGCTGAGAAATCAGCTGTTAACCTTATGGGAGTTCCCTTGTATGTTATTTGTCGCTTTTCCCTTGCTGCTTTTAATTTTTCTTTGTCATCAATTTTTGCCAATTTTATTACTATGTGTCTTTGCATGTTTCTCCTTGGGTTTATCCTTCCTGGGACTCTCTGTGCTTCCTGGATTTGGGTGGCTATTTCCTTTCCCATGTTAAGGAAGTTTTCGACTATAATCTCTTCAAATATTTTCTCAGGTCCTTTCTCTCTCTCTTCTCCTTCTGGGACCCCTATAATGCAAATGTTGTTGTATTTAATGTTGTCCCAGAGGTCTCTGAGGCTGGCTTCATTTCTTTTCATTCTTTTATCTTTATTCTGTTCCACAGCAGTGAATTCCACCATTCTGTCCTCCAGGTCACTTATCCGTTCTTCTTCCTCAGTTATTCTGCTATTGATTCCTTCTAGTGTATTTTTCATTTCAGTTATTGTATTGTTCATCTCTGTTTGTTTGTTCTTTAATTCTTCTAGGTGTTTGTTTTTTAATTCTTCTAGGTGTTTGTTAAACATTTCTTGCATCTTCTCTATCTTTGCCTCCATTTTTTTTCCAAGGTCCTGGATCATCATCACTATCATTATTCTGAATTCTCTTTCTGGAAGGTTTCCTTTCTCCACTTTATTTAGTTGTTTTTCTGGGGATTTTTCTTGTTCCTTCCTCTGGTACATAGTCCTCTGCCTTTTCATTTTGTCTATCTTTCTGTGAATGTGGTTTTTGTTCCACAGGCTACAGTATTGTAGTTCTTCTTGCTTCTGCTGTCTGCCCTCTGGTGGATGAGGCTATCTAAGAGGCTTATGCAAACTTCCTGATGGGAGGGACTGGTGGTGGGTAGAGCTGGCTGTTGCTGTGGTGGGCAGAGCTCAGTAAAACTTTAATCCACTTGTCTGATGATGGGTGGGCCTGTGTTCCCTCCCTGTTGGTTGTTTGGCCTGAGGCGACTCAGCACTGGAGCCTACCCCACTCTTTGGTGGGGCTAATGGTGGACTCTGGGAGGGCTCATGCCAAGGAGTACTTCCCAGAACTTCTGCTGCCAGTGTCCTTGTCCCCACGGTGAGCCACAGCCACCCCCTGCCTCTGCAGGAGACCCTCCAACACTAGCAGGTGGGTCTGATTCAGTCTCCTATGGGGTCACTGCTCCTTCCCTGGGTCCTGATGCACACACTACTTTGTGTGTGCCCTCTAAGAGTGGGGTCTCTGTTTCCCCCAGTCCTGTCGAAGTCCTGCAATCAAATCTTGCTAGCCTTTAAAGTCTGATTCTCTAGGAGTTCTTCCTCCCGTTGCTCTACCCCCAGGCTGGGAAGCCTGATGTGGGGCTCAGAACCTTCACTCCAGTGGGTGGACTTCTGTGGTATAAGTGTTCTCCAGTATGTGAGTCACCCACCCAGCAGTTACGGGATTTCATTTTATTGTGATTGCACCCCTCCTACAGTCTCATTGCAGCTTCTCCTTTGTCTTTGGACGTGGGGTATCTTTTTTGGTGAGTTCCAGTGTCTTCTTTTCGATAATTGTTCAGCAGTTAGTTGTTATTCTGGTGCTCTCACAAGAGGGAGTGAGCACACATCCTTCTACTCCGCCATCTTTAACCAATCTCTGGGAAAAGTATTTTTAAAAATAAGTCAAAATTAATGTTTCATTTCATGCATACATATGTTAAATACAAAGCAGAATTTCCCATCTCTGTGTCGCACTCATTAGTGAGGTTGGCGATAGGCAGAACCTAGAACATACAGGACCTTAGAGATTCATGATAAGGTCTTCCTATTATCGTTCTCCAGTTTAAAATAAAAAGAAAGTTGGACACTCACTCAGTGATTAATGAAGTGTGTCGATGGTGTCTTATATGTGGTATAAGTTCAATAATTCCTTCTTTTTAATTTTTATTATGAAAAATTTCAAACATACACCAAAGTAGGATAAATAACTGCCACCCTTAATGATTATCAATATCTTTAACATTTACCAGTCTATCTTTGCACTTTTTAATTTGTTTGATTCCTAAGATGTTTTATAGCAAACATATTGTTTGCTATGTCACTGGTAAATACTTCAGTATATACCTCTAACAGATAAGGACTTCTTTTTAGCATAACCATACTACCACTATCATATCTAACAAAATTAATAATAGTTCCTTACTATTATAAAACACCCACTCTGTGTTCAATTTCCCTTGATTGTCTTAAGAATGTAATTGTACATTTAGTTTATTCTAAACAAGATTTTTAAAAGTCTACAGTTAGCACTTTGTTGAGATGGATCTTATATCTCTTTTAATCTATGATTTTTTCCTCCCTCTTTTTAAAAAATGTCATTTACTTGCTGAAAAAGTGGGTCATTTTACCTGTTGAATATCATAAACCTTGTTGGACTTAGCTCAATAATTATTCTTGATCATAAGAGGTAGTATGGTGTTGTAGTAAGCATAGTATTTAGAAACAAAATCCTGAGTTCATCTCAGCTTAGTCACTTAACAGTGTATCCTTAAACAGATCATTTACATCTCATTGGTAAAACTAGTAGTGTTGAAGTAGATTATTTTTAAAGTTCTTTTCAACTGTTAGGCAATTCAATTCCCAAATCCCACTCCCCATTTTATCAAAGGAAAAAGGGAGATTACTATGAAGTACTATGGGCTATAGTCCAAGGTATCTCAACAAACTGATCTTGCTACATTATTTTCCCTGCATACATTTTACCTCTTGACATTTATTATTACTGGTTTGTCAGTTTGAGAGAATGATATTACCTGGCCCAACATTCTCCAAAAAGATTAGTAGATACAATACATGTGACAACCGTTAAAACCCTTTCAAGGAAGTGTAAAACTTTGCGATGTTATTTTTAGCAGATAGCCTAGTAACAAATATTAAACTTAAAGTAATCCATTTCCATTTTGTGGCCTAGTACGTTTCTAAATTGCTTCAATATGAGTCAACATTTTTTCAGTGTAGTTGAGAAAAAAATAAAACATTTTGGATCAGATTTCCTCCGTGAGCAGATTCATTAATTGGAATAACAAAGGTTGTTTGCTTTGCTGTATAAACATTATGGATCTAACAGCATTTTTAGAATCTTGCTTTCATGTGTGTGTTGACAGCTTATCTGAAAAAATCTCAAACATACTTTTAAATCAGTTAAATCAATTATTTCTCCCCTGGCATGGATTCAGTGCCTATCTATACTGTGCTGTTAAACTAGTGAGGTTTGAATAAAGAGATACCAATGTCACCTTGAAACGATTATCATCTTTGTTATGGCTGTGCTTTGGAATTAAAACAACCCTTGACAAAACTATACAGTATATACATTATTTGAAGTCTTTTATAATACACTTTTAATGACCTCCAGCAGGTGTTAATGCTTTGGCTTTTTGGTTCAATCCTGTGAACATTAACTACAAAGCTTTAACATGATTAATTAGTGCAAATTTAAGATCAATTAGCTAATTTCAAATTTTGCAAATACTCTGTAAATAATAAAGTAACTCTCCCTCCGAGAATAAAGACCTTAAAATATAGCCAGAGATTTCCATTTCTTTTTTAATTAGAATGTGGGCTTGCACTAGGTGCCCTTTAAGGGCTCTTAACTCTGAGGTTTTGATTTTATGAAATTAAATGTGTTAATAATTTTTTTAAATGTTCATTACTAAACTTTTCACTCTCATTTTTAAAATACTGAAATGTTTTAAAAGTGGTATAAAACTAGCTATTTTGCCAATTAAAGATTCCCAGAGTCTTTGAGTATATTGTTCCTTGTTCTACATATATTCATTCATTGAAAAAAGATGTATTGAATGCCTACTGTGTGCTAGGCACTATTCTAGGTACTGGGGATATGATAATGAACAAGACAACCTGGTGTCTTTCTTGTTTACCACTCATAGTGTTAACATTTGTTAAAGAAAAAAATATTCATGACAATTTTAAAGAAGCTAAGTCATCCTTTATTCAGGACTATTGTTATAGGTATAGGGACTACTGTAATAGGGTTTTGCAGGATGTGAGGAAAAGAAGGTAGGGTAATTCTTTGTTAAACTAACCTAACAGGATCCTTGCCAGAGGAAGGCCAAGGTGATGGTGAGGATGAGGAATTTTGTTGGATATCAAGGATGATTATTTTGGCTAAACTGACTTAGCAGGATTCCTGTTTAAACTGGGCTCTTGAAGACATGCCCAAGGATGGGGCCTATTTGGGCTCAGAGGAGCCTGACAAGAATTAGGTCAAGGAGAGAGTCTTTGTCACATTCTAGTGGAAGAGCCAGACAATAAACAATCAAACAAATATATAATATAATGTACTGTTAGTGACAAGTGCTGTAAAGGAAAATAAGCAGAGTAAATGGATACAAAGATGAAAGTGGGGAAAGGGGGAGGGCTGAATAGGCATTTTATATAGGTTGTCAGAGAAAGTCTTTCTGAGAATGTAACATTTGAGCAGAGACCTGAGAATTCTATGAGGGAAGGAGTCATTGAAATATCTGGAATAAGAGCATTCCAGACAGAAAGAAGGGGAAGTGCAAAGGCCCTGAGACAGTACAAATAGCATTTTGGGGGAATAGCAAGAAAGTCAGTGTATTCAGAGTGGTAAGTACAAGGATGAGAATGGCAGGGTTTGCAATTAGAATGCCTGGAGCTGGATCATCTAGAGTAGGCTATGTTAAAAACTATGGATTTTCTTTTAAAGTGTAATCACATATTTTTGGAACATTTTTGAACAGGGGAATGATATGATATGAATTATAAACATAAAGGATCTCTCCATTTGGCTGTGTGGGAAAGAGTCTAAGGGGACAAAAGTGGAAGAAAAACTAATTAAGAGCCCACTGTAGTAGATCAGTTGAGTGCTGATAGTAGCTTACACCACAGTGGTTACAATGAAGATGGTGAGAGGCATTCAAATTTGGCATATATTTTGATGTTAGCATCAAGTGGGTTTGCCAGTGTTGGATGGGAGGTGTAAGAAGAATCACCAAAGAGGGATCAAAGACTTGGGTTTTTTGGCCCGTACGACTAGATGAACAAGGGTGCCGTAGACTGACATGCAAAAGACTTCATGAGAAATAAGTTGGGAAGAAGGGAATGATGAGGGACAAAATTCTGTTTTGATCATTGTGAGTGTGAGATGTTTAATTGAAATTTGAAAGAATATGTCAAGTAGGTAGCTGACCACAAGAGTGTGAACTTCAGGAGAGAGGTACAGACTGAAAATGTAACTTTCAAAATCATCAGCATATATACAATAGGACTGGAGATCCCTTAAGAAGTAAATAGAAACAGCAAAAGAAAGAGATTCTCAGACTGAGATATCCCAGGTTTAAGGATATGTAAAAGGAAGAGGAGTTAGCAAAAGATACTGAAAAGGAATATCCACTAAAGTGGGAGGAAATTTAAGAAACTATTGTCAACTATTTCAAGACACTTATCAACCATGTCTCATGCTACCAAAAGATCAAGTGAGATGAGAATGAACAGTTGGCAGTTGGATTTGATGACCTTGACAAATGACTATGTAATGAAATGATGGAGATAAAGAGTGGACTGAGTTTATGAGAAAGTTGCAGTGAAGAAGTAGAGAGGTGATTCTATACAATTCTTTTAATGTTTGCCATGAAAGGGAGCAGAGAATGTTTTGTTTTGCTACGAAGGGGGCAGTAGCAAAGCGGGGATGTGGAGGCAAGGATAGATTTTTTTAGGGTGAAGAAAAATTCAACATGCTTGTATGTTGATAGGAATGATTGTGTAGAAAAAGAAAAAAGGATGGTGTTTGACAGAGTGAATACTATAGAACATTTAGCTGTGGATCCCATTTTGACATTCCTTCAGGAACACCCATACCTGCTTTCAAGGAACTTAAACTCTAATGGAAAACATATATATTTAAATTAATAAATTTCAAAATGGTGCAATGAGTGATATGACAAAGCTGTGGATAAGACTGACTGAAGAGTGTAGAGCAGGAAGTTAAAAGGCTCTTGTGTTTAACCAGAGGAAAAATAATGAGGACCTGAACCACTGGCAGTTCCTGTAGGGAAGGAGAGGAATGGATGAATTTGAGAGATATTTAAGAGAAAGAATGAATAGGATTTAGTGATGCTTATTTATAAATTAGGAGAGAAATGGGGCAATTCTGGATGATAGTATTGTGATAGATGAATCTTCCAAAAACCGTTCTTAGTCTATCACTTCCTTCCTTCAAAATATTCAAAGACTTTACATTGCCTAAAAATTAATGTTTAAAACTCTATACTGGAATTCATGGACCTCTAAAATCTGCCCTTTTGCCCTTCATCTTCCCGAGGTACTTCCTTGGAACTCAAGGACTTAGTAGAATCCAGTTTGAAAAGTACTGGTCCACAGAGTCAAATTCAAAGTCTTTAACTCTGCATTCAAGGCCCTCTATCGGGTCTCTGCCACCCTCATCTTCCTTACTCAAAGTTCTATTCATATCAAATTTCTTTCCATTCTGTGTACACACCAAGCTATAGTAAGCCTCTGTACTCATTCTCCATTGTTCTCATTGTCTGGAACTTCTTTAGTCCCTGGTACTCTCAATCACAGTCTGCCTAACAGACATAGTTTCAAAATTCACCTCCTCTATGCAGGCTTTCTTCAAACTCCCAGATGCATTTGACCACTTGCATGTAATAATGCTGTGTAAATTACACTTAATTAGATCCATCACTGTACTTATCTATTTATGTCTGGGTCACCATTTGACTATTAAGTCCTTGAGAGCAGGCACTGTGAACATAGTAGGCATGAGTAACAAATGAATGAAATCTCAGTTCAGGCATAACTTTATCTCAATTTACCTATCCCCTCCTAGGCAGCACTAAAGGCTTCTTTTGGTTTATTCCTATAAGGCCCTCTGTCACTTCCGTTCTAGCACTATGTTGTGATATAATACTGTATTTGTTCTGTGGGATTGTTTTTTCTCCCTTTTTGAGAGAGAAAAACATTTCTCCCTGCCTGAAATATTCAAAGGCATGGGTTTTATCCTGTTTATCTTTGTATCCCAAGCACCTAGGTTCTCAATAAATGTTTTAAGAATGTATTACTTAATAATTAAAGAGCTATCTTACCTTTTAAAGTCTTTTTTTTTTTTTTTTTTTGCGGTACGCGGGCCTCTCACCGTTGTGGCCACTCCCGCTGCAGAGCACAGGCTCCGGACGCGCAGGCCCAGCGGCCATGGCTCACGGGCCCAGCCGCTCCGCGGCATGTGGGATCCTCCCAGACCGGGGCACGAACCCGTATCCCCTGCATCGGCAGGCGGACTCTCAACCACTGCGCCACCAGGGAAGCCCTTAAAGTCTTATATCATGTAATCATGCCCATCTTTTTCCACCTTCACAAAGAATTCCCTAATCACTCTTGGCTAGAATTAATCTTTTGCTCTGGCATCCTATTAAACTGTAGCTATATCTCTTCTGTGTAATTATCACTTTCTAGGATATTACTGATATACAGTATCTACGAAAGCCTAAGAACAAGAAAACTTTTATTCTTCATTGTATGCCCATACGTTGTGATTCTCAACTCTTCTGTGTACTGCTGCACTTGGGTAGCACACACCCCTACCAATTCCTAGAGTACTTGGTATAATTCTACCCTTTCCCACTGGAGAGGAATGTAAATCACTCTTGAATCTGATATGGTTTATTTTGTTCAAATAAACAATTATTCTACTGCATTTACACTGTCATTAGTAACTATTTATGATTATCTTTTGCTCCACTGAGGCTTACACATTGTAGGTATTCTTTAAATAATTGCTGAATGAATAAAAGAAGGAAGGAAGGAGCATTATTTCTACTACCAAGTTCAGATGGAATTCAGACTTTGTCTTTTGTACAAAATAAGTCCACTCATTTAATCTATTACTATTTAGAGCCAGAAATAATTATTTGTGCAGGTTAGAGGAAGAAAATAATGTCCTTCATAAACTAGATTCTCAAGAAAATATTAATAGTTTTAAAAATGATGCTTCTTTCCCCAGGTCATGCTAATCTTGGAAACAAGGAGAAATGTTTCAGGAACTGAGTTTACCCTGAGGTTTTATTGAGTTCTGACCCCTATTCTCTGTGGAACCCATGTGACCCACACTCATTTCCATCTCCCAGTGATCTTCAGCACTGTTTGTCCATCTGGCGCCCTCTGCTGCCATCCTGATTCTCAAAATTAAGGAGGAAGGATTTTTATTTTCTCCTCACGGTGACGACTCTAACAATTGACAAGGTGATTTTGTTCTTTTAGTCCACAGCCCCTGACAATGAAGAGCTTGCAACAGATTTCTCAGGGAAAGGACTCAGCAACATACTAAGGACATCATCCACAAGTAGTCATAAGCAGTATCCCTGCAAGCCATAACTGAATAGCCCAAGTCAACTGTACCTGTCTTTTCTGCTTTCTTCTACCACTTGGGTTACCTTCGCAGGGAACATCTACTTTTCCAAAGATTAGAGGCAGCTTTTATTTCCCCCACTTTGTTTTTTTTTCTTTTTCTGTCATCATCCTAGTGCCCCAGAAGGCTTCTCCTGTTACTGAGATAAAGAGAGAAAGGAGAACAAGCCATGTCATGGGGAGGACCCTGTGCAAATTTGACACTTTGGTGCCCTTGCCAGAATTCGGAAAGTGAGCATGTGGTTGGCATCTCCACAGTGATCCTTCTCCTTTACTCTTTCATTACTTGATCTACCTGATATCTCACATAGATTATGTAATAAGTTGTGTAGAATTTCAGGTGTACTTAGCTACAGACATAGGGAAATGCTAACAATTATGATGTATGATGAAAAACTTATCACAACATTTCTCATGAGTTGTTCCAGGAAAAAAAAAAAAAAGAATTCAAAGCTATCTTTAACTATATTCTTAGAAATAGGGCTTTAAGATTTTCCTCCTAAGGAATTTTTTAAAAAAGCACCTTAAGTATCTTCCTCTCATTTTATAAAGTACATGTCAAGCCTTCTACAAACTATTTCAAAGGCCGTTTGAGGAACAATTAATTTTTTTAAATTGGAGGCACTTTTTTAGCTGATCTAATTCACTTTTCTCAAATTTACAACTACTTTTAAATGACTTTTTTTCAGTTAGTTATTATTTGGCTTATTATAAAGTTGAATCATTAGAGGAATTTTTGGAGTAAGTTAAATGCTAATTTTTCAGAGTAGGATTCAAGCCTCTAGGATATTTTAATGCCTACTGTGCTAGATACAAAAGAAGTATATCATGAACAATGCCCTGAATGCTCTTACCTTCTCAAGGAGAGGACTTATACCCAGGAAACAATTTAAAGACAAGTTACTTATCTTTTAACTCGTGGATGAAAACGGCGGCTCATTATATTTCTTTCACCAAACTCTCTTTAGTTACATAAGAAAGAAGTTACCCGATTTTTTGTTACCTACTTTCATTGGATTTAACATAAATACACTTAGAAACATAGACCTGTAAAAAAAAAGAGAGAGAGAGAGAGAGAGACTGTGATTATACATTTTTTCCACCCTTTTCTTTACTTCTTCATTCTAAAATCAAATGATGTTTTTATGATGCCCACAGGACAAAAACTAAGTGGTATGGTGATTGCTTAGTGAAAACAAGCTGGAAGGCAAAGAGGTTTTGTTTCCTTGTTTTTGTTTTTTGAGACAGAATTAATCAAATCTGTCTGTAATAAATCTTCTAAATCCTGACATTGATTATGTTCCTTGAATCCAAAATTCAGCTTCAACTCTGAGTTATTGCTGGCAGTGCTCTCTGCATTGGTCGTAAATATGTGCTCACCAGCTCACCAGTGGTTCCTTACTTTCCCTCTTAGTTTGCCAGTTAATTTTACATTTTTGATGTTTACACTTGTTTTCCATTCCTGTTCCATCCACAGTCTAAAGGTCTCAAAAACATCTGGCTCATCCTCACAGGTCCAAAATTCATTCTAAAAATTTTGGGCACCCCCTAGCAAGCTCCAGGCTTTTGCCTGAGTAAAAGGTTGCCATAGTATCAAGTAAACCAGTAACATGCCAATCTGGCAAGTTTTTTGTCACACCAAGTAATCCCCAACCTTGTCACTCACTAGAATTCATCAACTTTGAAAAGGGATTTTTTTTTCTCTTCCTGAGCTTGATTTAAGAAGTCAAGCATATTGAGTGGTATCAGATGAGGAAATGTTTGGATTGGTAGAAGGAATGAATAGCTTTTATAAATTGGAGAAATGAATTCTCAGTTTGGTTAAAAGTACATTCAACACCTTGTTTCCTGTTCAATAAATGGAGCATTTTTGTGGGAATAAGCCAAAGGTTTTATGAATAGCTCCTTACTTTTTCCCATCTGTTAAAAATATTTTTCAAATATAAATTAAGAAATAAATCCCTACAAGAATTTGTACATGCTCATTCCTTTGCTGTTGGAAGCTCTATATCATAGGTTTATGTCATGAGTCTTAGCTGAGTCTGTATTTGATAGCATCCTTAGAATAGAATCAATCATCAAGTAAAAACAACAATCTTATTGTATTGCTAATATTTCTCAGCAGTCAGCAAAGATTTTGAGATTTCAAATGTTAACTATTTTTAATGACTTTAGTATTCCTGCCATGATATGTCTAAGCTCCAAAGTTAAAATTTTCTTCTGAATATTCCTTATACGTCTGATATTTCATGGGGCAAGCTGGCTTTGCTCTTTGCTTTGGATTATTCATTTAGTCTCTAAACTGTTATTCACATTTTAACCTGTAAGGAAAAATAAAAAATCCCAAGGTCACTTGAACTGAGAAATCATCCCTCTGAGAGCTCAAAAGTTTTGTCATGAGCAATTAAGTTTTCCACAGTAAGATGATATGCATTTGTAAAAATCAAGAGCAAATTCTGTTTCCTTTTCTGTAGCTACATTGAAATATTTTCTACTCTTGCCACATACGTAGTCTATCAAAAACCAGCCACAGAATTGGAAAGTCGTGGGGAACTGTAAAGATGATATTTCTATATTATTTCTTGATGACTTGCAAAGATGCAATTTTTTATGAACTTAATTTGAAAATACTTCAGTGTGAAGTTTAAAAATACACAATTGAGCCAAGTGAGTTTAATAATAATTTTATAGAAATTGAAAAGTTTATTATTTGTGTTGAATAGTAATAGAAACCAGTTGCCATTCTGCTATTTCCATTTTCATTTCTTTTGAATTATCATAGCTTTCTCATTCCTTTATTATTTTCTGATATTTACTGTGAAGGCACTGCATTATACAATGAATTTGAAATCTTTTTAACTGTGCTAGTATGGTAATAGTCCTTCTGAAAGGCTTATGACTATATAATGTGACTCTCTGAAGGTTTTCCCAGTAAGCAAATCACAAAAGAAATAAATGTGGCAAGAACTCAGTTCAAGAACTGATATTCATTAATATATAGTGAATACCCTAAAGATATTTCCTAAATGTATAAAAACACAGACGTCTCTCTCTGTCTCACACACACACTCACACACACCCAGGTGCACACATGTGCATTCACAAAGCTTATCTGCAGGAACACACTTGAGGTATATCAAACAAAGCATGTTCAACTTATTTTATTTAAATTAACCTCACTGACTGAGCTCTGCCCACCAGAGCAACAGCCAGCTCTACCCACCACCAGTCCCTCCCATCAGGAAGCTTGCACAAGCCTCTTAGATAGCCTCATCCACCAGAGGGCAGACAGCAGAAGCAAGAAGAACTGCAATCCTGCAGTCTGTGGAACAAAAACCACATTCAAAGAAAGATAGACAAAATGAAAAGGCAGAGGACCATGTACCAGATGAAGGAACAAGATAAAACCACAGGAAAACAATTGAATGAAGTGGAGATAGGTAACCTTCCAGAAAAAGAATTCAGAATAATGATAGTGATGATGATCCAGGACCTTGGAAAAAGAATGGAGGCAAAGATCAAGAAGATGCAAGAAATGTTTAACAAAGACCTAGAAGAATTAAAGAAAAAAGACCTAGAATAATTAAAGAACAAACAAACAGAGATGAACAATACAATAACTGAAATGAAAAATGTACTAGAAGGAATCAATAGCAGAATAACTGAGGAAGAAGAATGGATAAGTGACCTGGAAGACAGAGTGATGGAATTCACTGCCACAGAACAGAATAAAGAAAAAAGAATGAAAAGAAATGTGAAGACAGAATAAGAGACCTCTGGGACAACATTAAACACACCAACATTTGCATTATAGGGGTCCCAGAGGGAGAAGAGAGAGAGAAAACACCTGAGAAAATATTTGAAGAGAGTATAGTCAAAAACTTCCCTAACCTGGGAAAGGAAATAGTCACCCAACTCCAGGAAGTGCAGAGAGTCCCAAGCAGGATAAACCCAAGGAGGAACATGCTGAGACACATAGTAATCAAATTGACAAAAATTGATGACAAAGAAAAATTATTAAAAGCAGCAAGGGAAAAGTGACAAATAACATACAAGGGAACTCCCATAAGGTTAACAGCTGATTTCTCAGCAGAAACTCTGCAAGCCAGAAGGGAGTGGCACGATATATTTAATTTATATATTACTATATATATTTATTTATATATTACTCTACCCAGCAAGGATCTCATTCAGATTCGACAGAGAAATTAAACACTTTACAGACAAGAAAAAGCTAAGAGAATTCAGCACCACCAAACCAGCTATACAACAAATGCTAAAGGAACTTCTCTAAGTGGGGAACACAAAAGAAAAGGATCTACAAAAACAAACCCAGAACAATTAAGAAAATGGTAATAGGAACATACAAAATTATAATTACCTTAAATGTGAATGGATTAAGTGCTCCAACCAAAAGACACAGGCTCACTGAAAGGCTACAAAAACAAGACCTATCTACATGCTGTCTACAAGAGACCCACTTCAGACCTAGGGACACATGCAGACTGAAAGTGAGGGGATGGAAAAAGATATTTCATGCAAATGGAAATCAAAAGAAAGCTAGAGTAGCAATACTCATATCAGATAAAAGAGACTTTAAAATAAAGAATGTTATAAGAGACAAGGAAGGACACTACATAATGATCAAGGGACAAATCCAAGAAGAATATATAACAGTTATAATATATAGGCACCCAATATATGAGCACATCAATACACAAGGCAAATGCTAACAGCTATAAAAGAGGATATTGATAGTAACACAATAATAGTGGGGGACTTTAACACTTCACTAACACCAATAGATCATCCAGACAGAAAATTTAAAAGGAAACACAAGCTTTAAATGACACAACAGACCAGATAGATTTAATTGATATTTATAGGACATTCCATCTGAAAACAGCAGATTACACTTTCTTCTCAAGTGCACATGGAACATTCTCCAGGATAGATCACATCTTGGGTCACAAATCAAGCCTGCGTAAATTTAAGAAAATTGAAATCATATCAAGCATCTTTTCCGACCACAACGCTATGAGATTAGAAATCAGTTACAGGGAAAAAACGTACAAAACACAAACACATGGAGACTAAACAATACGTTACTAAATAACCAAGAGATCACTGAAGAAATCAAAGAGGAAATCAAAAAATACCTAGAGACAAATGACGATGAAAAACGCGATCCAAAACCTACAAGATGCAGCAAAAGCAGTTCTAAGAGGGAAGTTTATAGCAATACAAGCCTACCTCAAGAAATAAGAAAAATCTCAAGTAAACATTCTAACCTTACACCTAAAAGAACTAGAGAAAGAAGAACAAACAAAACCCAAAGTTAGCAGAAGGAAAGAAATCATAAAGACCAGAGCAGAAATAAATGAAATAGAAACAAAGAAAACATTAACAAAGATCAATCAAACTAAAAGCTGGTTCTTTGAGAAGATAAACAAAATTGATAAACCTTTAGCCAGACTCATCAAGAAAAAGAGGGAGAGGACTTAAATCAGTAAAGTTAGAAATGAAAAAGGAGAAGTTACAACGGACACCACAGAAATACAAAGCATCATAACAGACTACTACAAGCAATTCTATGCCAATAAAATGGACAACCTGGAAAAAATGGACAAATTCTTAGAAAGGTATAAGCTTCCAAGCCTGAACCAGGAAGAAATAGAAAGCATGAACAGACAAACCACAAGTAATGAAATTGAAACTGTGATTAAAAATCTTCCAACAAACAAAAGCCCAGGACCAGATGACTTCACAGGTGAATTTTATCAAACATTTAGAGTAGAGCTAACACCCGTCCTTCTCAAACTCTTCCAAAAAATTGCAGAGGAAGGAACACTCCCAAACTCATTCTACAAGGCCACCATCACACTGATAACAAAACCAGACAAAGATACTACAAAAAAAAGATAATTAGAGACCAATATCACTGATGAATATAGATGCAAAAATCCTCAATAGAATGCTAGCAAACAGGGCTTCTCTGGTGGCACAGTGGTTAAGAATCTGCCTGTCAATGCAGGGGACACGGGTTTGAGCCCTGGTCTTGGAAGACCCCACATGCTGTGGAGCAACTAAGCCTATGTGCCACAACTACAGGAGCCTGCCCTCTAGAGCCCGCAAGCCACAACTACTGAGCCTGCATGCCACAACTACTGAAGCCTGCGTGCCTAGAGACTGTGCTCTGCCATAAGAGAAGCCACCGCAATGAGAAGCCTGCTCACTGCAAGAAAGAGTATCCTCCACTCGCTGCAACTAGATAAAGCCTGCGCCCAACAACAAAGACTCAAAAATAAATAAATAAAATAAATAAATTTTAAAAAATACTAGCAAACAGAATCCACATTAAAGGGATCATACACCATGATCAACTGGGATTTATCCCAGGGATGCAAGGTTTCTTTAATATACACAAATCAATCAATGTGATACACCATATTAACAAATTGAAGAGTAAAAACAATATGATCATCTCAATAGATGCAGAGAAAGCTTTCGACAAAATTCAACACCCATTTATGATAAAAACTCTCCAGAAAGTGGGCATAGAGGGAACCTACCTCAACATAATAAAGGCCATATATGACAAACCCACAGCAAACATCATTCTCAATGGTGAAAACTGAAAGCATTTCCTCTAAGATCAGGAACAAGACAAGGATGTCTGCTCTCGCCACTATTATTCAACATAGTTTTGGAAGTCTTAGCCACAGCAATCAGAGAAGAAAGAGAAATAAAAGGAATACAAATTGGAAAAGAAGAAGTAAAACTGTCACTGTTTGCAGATGATGTGCTACTATACATAGATAACCCTAAAGATGCCACCAGAAAACTACTAGAGTTAATCAATGAATTTGGTAAAGTTGCAGGATACAAAATTAATGCACAGAAATCTCTTGTGTTCCTATATACTAAAAACGAAAAATCAGAAAGAGAAATTAAGGAAACAATCCCATTCACCATTGCAACAAGAAAGAATAAAATACCTAGGAATAAACCTACCTAAGGAGACAAAAAACCTGTACTCAGAAAACTATAAGACACTGATGAAAGAAATCAAAGATGACACAAACAGATGGAGAGATATACCATGTTCTTGCATTGGAAGAATCAATATTGTGAAAATGACTATACTACTCAAAGCAATCTACAGATTCAATACAATCCCTATCAAATTACCAATGGCAGTTTTTACAGAACTAGAAAAAAAATCTTAAAATTTGTATGGAGACACAAAAGACCCCAAATAGCCAAAGTAATCTTGAGGGAAAAAATGGAGCTGGAGGAATCAGACTCCCTGACTTCAGAGTATACTGCAAAGCTACAGTAATCAAGGCAGTATGGTCCTGGCACAAAAACAGAAATATAGATCAATGGAACAGAATAGAAATCCCAGAGATAAACCCACACACCTATTGTCAACTAATCTATGACAAAGGAGGCAAGGATATACAATGGAGAAAAGACAGTTTCTTCAATAAGTGGTGCTGGTGAAACTGGACAGCTACATGTTAAAGAATAAAATTAGAACACTCCCTAACACCATACACAAAAATAAACTCAAAATGGATCAAAGACCTAAATGTAAGACCAGACACTATAAAACTCTTAGAGGAAAACATAGGAAGAACACTCTTTGACATAAATCACAGCAAGATCTTTTTTGACCCACCTCCTAGAGTAATGGAAATAGAAACAAAAATAAACAAGTGGGGCCTAATGAAACTTAAAAGCTTTTGCACAGCAAAGGAAACTATAAACAAGATGAGAAAACAACCCTCAGAATGGGAGAAAATATTTGCAAATGAATCAATGGACAAAAGATTAACCTCCAAAATATATAAACAGCACATGAAGTTCAATATTAAGAAAACAAACAACCCAATCAAAAAATGGGCAGAAGACCTAAATTGACATTTCTCCAAAGAAGACATACAGATGGCTAAGAGGCACATGAAAAGCTGCTCAGAATCACTAATTATTAGAGAAATGTAAATCAACACTACAATGAGTAATCACCTCATACCAGTTAGAATGGGCATCATCAGAAAATCTATAAACAACAAATGCTGGAGAGGGTGTGGAGAAAAGGGAGCCCTCTTGCACTGTGGGTGGAATGTAAACTGATACAGCCACTGTGGAGAACAGTATGGAGGGTTCTTTAAAAACTAAAAATCGAATTACCATATGATCCAGCAATCCTACTACTGGGCATATACCCTGAGAAAACCATAATTCAAAAAGTCACATGCACCCCAATGTTCATTGCAGCACTATTTACAGTAACTAGGTCATGGAAGCAACCTAAATGCCCATTGACAGATGAATGGATAAAGAAGATGTGGTATATATATACAATGGAATATTACTCAGCCATAAAAAAGAACGAAATTGGGTCATTTGTAGAGACGTGGTTGAATCTACAGACTGTCATACAGAGTGAAGTAAGTCAGAAAGAGAAAAACAAGTATCCTATATTAACACATATATGTGGAATCTAGAAAAATGGTACAGATGAATCAGTTTGCAGGGCAGAAATAGAGACACAGATGTAGAGAACGAACATATGGACACCAAGGAGGGAAAGCAGGGGTGGAGGGGTGGGCGTGGTGGTGGGATGAATTGGGAGATTGGGATTGACATATATACAGTAATATGTATAAAATTGATAACTAATAAGAACCTGCTTATTAAAAATAAATAAAATTAAATTTAAGAAATAAATAAATAAAAGGAAAAGAGAAAAAATAAAGTAAAATAAAATAACCTCACTGAGGGAAGGAAACATGAAAAGTCCCAGTAGAAAAAAAAATGGGGAGTAGAAAAGCAAATATGTTAGTTCTCCCATGTCAGAAAATATAAATAACTTCACACTTAAAGGAAGAAACAATAGAACAATGTTTTCTGGGTTATGTGTGCATGGATTCGTTTAGTCATTCAATAAACAGTCATTGAGTGCTTACTCTGTGCCAGGGATTTTACTCAGCCTCGGGTATACAAAGATAATCAGTAGTGCTCCTGTCTTAGAAATGAACAATCAGAAAGCACAGTGATAAGCAACATGATAGAGGTAAGCACAGGTGCAAAGGAAGCCCCAAAGAGGAATGAACGTGTTTTGTTTTGTACTTTCTTAGATTTAATTAATGTATCGGACTTTATGCTCTCAACTTCCACTCTGGCTCCCAAACAATAATGTCCTTGGTAAGTAGCTGTTCAAAGAAATATTAAACTTTTACTTACATTTGCAATGATTTTTTAGTATTTAACTCTTTTTGTAACTCAGGGATATGACTTAACTTTATAATCGGTAGTCATGATAGAGAGTGTTAATATTAACTCTCCAATCCCCCTTCCCTCACAATGGGAGGAATGTACTTCCCCAGGGACTTAGCCATGTGACTTGCTTCGGCCAATGGAACGTAGGCAGATGTGACATACACCCCTTCTTTGCAGAGGTGTTAAATATGCTTGCACAATTTGACAAGGCCTCTTGAGCTTCTGACATCTGCCAAAAGAAGAGATTTCCTCAGATAGTCCTAGACTGAGAAAACGCACAGAGCCCATCAAAGCTGTAGGCAACTCACAGACCTATGAGTATGAAGTAAACCTTTATTAGTATAAGCCACTGCAATTTGAGGTTGTTTGTTACTGCAGCAAATAAGATTAATATGAGTCAAACTTATGAGCACACATATGTGAAAATAAAAGGCAAGATATCTGAAGTGATTTTCAACACAAAAAAACAAGCTAATGTTATATACAGATTGTGGAATATGCTCCATTTGATCACCCTTAATAGAATGTCAACTTTTTAGTACCAAAGTGTATGTAAGTATTAGGATGCAAATATTCGGAGCCAGGCAATAATCTACAGGTATGTCTATATATCTGTATGATTGTATAAATAATTAATAGCTATGTATCTGTCACGATTCTCCTTAGATTATAAAATTCAAAAGGACAGCGATTCATTTTTACAATAAAGTTTATTGCCATTAATCTAATGCAATGCAGAAAATTACATGAGGTAAGGGAGCTTCACTGTAATAAAATAGAACTTTAGGCTTATTAAATGGTTCAGACGGTTTTCATTATCCACCAATGACCACAGGAAACAAAATTAAAAAACCATGTTTATGAATACAATGCCATACAACTATACACTCGAATATGTGTGATAATAAAAATAATAATCATACCAAACACAAGCAATTTCCTCATTTGTAGCAAGGTTGTAGTTCTAACACTAAGAAAGACTTCTTGTTCAATGCTGTGCATTAGCAATACATCACAAAACTTGAAAATCATCTACAACTAACACTCATTTATATTTCTGCTATTCTCACTACAAAGTATTTGTGATTCTTAGTTATGTGACTATCTCAGAACAACCTCAGCATTCCAAAATTAATTATAATGTTGAAGATTTGTCTGTGTGAATGGAGGGAATGTAACCATATAAAACATAGTGATATTATGCTATTTCCAGTATGAGTATTTTTATATCCTCTAAACTCGTATTTTTATAAATTGAGAAATGTTTTATAAGCACAAGTGGGATATAAACTTCCTTCACAAAGACATGTATTGGCTCGTTCCTGAGCTATCTGGTATTTTGCATCGAAATGTGTATTATTTTTACAGCTGATTTTTGCAGTAGTTTTTCATTGTACCCTGCAGATGTATTAATGTGTTTTTATCATGATGACATCTTATTATAAACAAATCCATTGTATGTTAAGCTTATGGTGTTTCCCCCATGCTTATATTAAGAGGAAGTGGGAGACTAGTTTCAATCCAAAGAAGTATCTGTAATAGTCCCTCCAGGAGTCCATAGTCCCTGTAGACCCTTACCAGCTTGAGGCTGATTTTATTTTTTGGAGTGGAGCAGGGTGGGAGTTGAACACAATTATCTAAAATACAAACAAATGTGTATTTTCCCAAAGTTCCTTGGATCAGAAAGAAAAAATATGTTTGGGATACACTACACAGATTTATTTGAATTCCTTTGCTTATTCCAAGTGAACCCACAGACAAATAAATGAAGCTTATGGTTGCACAGCTGGAGACTTATTACTTCTTCATTTTATAAAAATAAAGCCAAAGGTGATTGTGTACCAGTTGGTCTGAATTTGTACATGTAGCAAATAGGTAATGAATTACTTCCTCCACTTTCTCTAGGTACCGAATAGAAGAATTTGTCATAAATAAGTCATATACTGGATGTAAGAGACTTTTTGAGTGGCTATATTGTCCATTCATTCCTTGATTTGTTCCTTTGTCCTTTTCTTCATTTACTTATTCATTCATTTAAAAAATAATTATTGAACTCTTCCTGTGAAGTAGGCACTGTGGGAAGTTCTGGGAATACAGTGGTAAGTAGATAAACACAGGAGGAGCCAAAAGACAATTCTAGATCCTTCTCAAATTCACTCATCCATTTATTCACGTTTATTTCAAACGCACAGTACAATGGAAAGAGTCAAACAAACATGGATTTAACTTGCACTTAACAGCAGGGTGATCTCGGGCAAGTTGTTTAAATTCTCAGAGCCTCATCTTTCATATCTGCTATCTACCTCACAGAATAATAGAGTGGATTACAAACGTAACATATAAAACTGCATTTAATTTTTAATTAAAACTGGCATTTAATTCTCCCCCACTGCCACCCCAAATCTCACCTGTTCCCCACATGTTAGGTCCTAGGGAAATAAAATGGATGGATGCATTTACTATGTGCTTAGCTGTAGCTAAGAATATAGAGAAATATAAAACATGGTCCCTGCCTTTTGGAAAATTACATTTAGAATAATAATGAGTAACATTCATCAACAAAACAAAAAGACATCCTACAGATTGGGAGAAAATATTTGCAAAGGATGTGACTGACAAGGGCTTAATTTCCAAAATATACAAAGAGCTCATACAGCTCAATATCAAAACAACAGGGCTTCCCTGGTGGCCCGGTGGTTGAGAGTCCGCCTGCTGATGCAGGGGACACGGGTTCATGCCCCGGTCTGGGAAGATCCCACATGCCGCGGAGCGGCTGGGCCGGTGAGCCATGGCCGCTGAACCTGCGCGTCCAGAGCCTGTACTCCGCAACGGGAGAGGCCACGACAGTGAGAGGCCCGCGTACGGCAACAAAAAACCAAACAAAAATAACCCAAACAAACAACCCAATCAAAAAAATGGCCAGAAGGCCTAAATAGACATTTCTCCAAAGAAGGTATACAGATGGCCAAACACGCATATGAAAAGACGCCAAACATCGCTAATTATTAGAGAAATGCAAATCAAAACCACAATGAAGTATCACCTCACATTGATCAGAAAGTCTACAAATCATGCTGGAGAGGGTGTGGAGAAAAGGGAACCCTCCTACACTGTTGGTGGGAATGTAAATTGGTGCAGCCACTATGGGAAACAGTATGGAAGTTCCTTAAAAAACTAAAAATGGAGCTGCCATGTGACCCAACGATCTTACTGCTAGACATATATCCAAAAAAGACAAAAACTCTAATTCAAAAAGATACATGCACCCCAATGTTCCTAGCCGCATTATTTACAATAGCCAAGATATAGAAGCAATCTAAATGTCCATCCACAGATGAATGAATAAATACGATGTGGTATATATACACAATAGAATTTTACTCAGCCATAAAAAAGAATGAAATAATGCTATTTGCAGCAACATGGATGGACCTAGAGATTATCATACTGCTTCTCAAGGGGAGGCTACTGATATAAGAAAATAGATGATAAGCATCTTATGAGTGGTTTAAGCAGTAAGTGCATGAGGGGAGAGAAGTCAGGGGTATATGGTTCAGAACTGTAAAAATTAATAACATTTTAACAGAAATGTGAGCAGTGATAGATAATACAAGACATTTCAGGAAGGTTTTATTTTATCCCTTGAGTATATGATTCTTCTATACATCTAACCCAAATATATTATGCTGGAACATAAACCATTATATTCAGTGGTAATGGAAAACAGATATTTAGAAACATGTCATAAAATTTGTATTGTTTCTGATTTATAAAATAATATATGCTAAGCATAGAAAAACTAATAAAATAGCAAAGAATAGAGAGATGCACTTTAAAAACCACTTTGAGATTCACCAACCAAAAAGATAATCACTTTAATATTCAAGAATATTTCCTTTGACTCTATTTTCTATACATATTTTTAAAAAATATTTTTACATAAAAATAGACAATGTACTTACATGCAGTTTTCAGTCCTGCTCTTTCCACCTAATATATTATCCTAAGCAACAAATGTTGTTTTTTCTTTGATGCCCCAATAGTACCTAACCTCCTTTCCTGCTTTACTAATTCTGTAACACTATTTACATGCTGCACTTCTTTTACTTCTTTATTTTGTGTATCTATCTTCTATTTCTCCCCTCCCCTGCTTCTTATACACATGAGAAAGTAATCGCCATGAGGGTAAGAATATATTTATCCTATTCTCTACTATATCCCCAGTGCCTAGAATAGTGTCTTGCACACAGTGGGTCCTCTCTCTGTGGAATGAATAATGCAAGGAGGAAGGTGAAACAGCACCATCACAGAAGATAATTCCTTGATTTAAAAGTTGGTCAGATACTGTGACTATGAAAACAAATATGCACAATGCATAGTGAATCATTCTTACCTCATATCAGGTGCCCATTTCTAGTTATTCAGGCTAACAAACGTGGGTAGTTGGATGGACAATTCTTCATGAATAATGAATTAGATGGTTGCAGCTTATATGTAGTTTTGTTCTCATAAGGAGTTCTCAAATCTCTTGTTTTTTCAGGCTTTTCTCTTATATCATCTTCTTTGTCCTGTCTTTTTGTTGTGCCTCATGCATTCCCTGTAATTCTGTGTCCCTAATTTAACAGTTTTCTGGTTTGTTTTCATAGATAACTGGCAATATGTCAGGCATATATACTTTCTCTTTCACCTTGATTTCACTTTAATTGATGTTTTATTGGTTTGTTCAGCTAGCTAAGTCTTGTAATACATACCTATACCTTCAATTAACTTAATCAGTTCCCTACATTACCTAGATATTAGGTGGTCAGGCATGGGCTCATATGAACTCCTATCTTCCTATCTAATTAAAACCTGGTCATTAGATATGTTTGTATTCAATAGCTCTTTTTCTCATTTTTATCAGTAATGTTTGTTTTTTTCCTAGTCTTTTACATATGTACATAACAAGATACATATAAATAGCATTGACACTTTAACTCGACTAAATGAGATAATGTATATGAAAGTGCTCGATAAGCTTTTAAGTGCTGTACAAAAAATACCCCAATACAATCACCTTGAATTCATATTATCTCAGACTATGTAGTATGTCACATAAACACACCATTCTCTGTGTGAAAACCCTTCATATGCCAGAAGGCCATTATCAAATCCTCATTCTAATTTTTAGACTCAATAGCCAAGTTTGCTTAAAATTTCCTCTCACAGGTTCTTTCTCAAACTTTCAATTATCTTTGTACTTTGTGACTTTGATCTCTCAACTGTCTTATTTTTGTTACCCTGATAATCTTACAATTGAACCTCACTTTATGAAATACAGCCATGTGAAAATAATTGTTTTATAAATTGTGTCATTTTACAAATGCACTAAGAATGCTTAAGTTACTTCAAGACCCTTTGTAGAGGGAAAGGGGGAAGTTAGAAAAGGACTTGTGTTTACTGAGCATCTGCCCCACTGCTTTTCTGTAACGTGACCTTGTCACTTAGCTACTGTATGCCCTGGTTTCCTCATCTGAAAAGTGGGGACTCACGGTCAACCCCTCCTGCAGTGGTACCTTTGAAAGCATGTGGGAGTGTTTTCAGTCCTCACAATAACTGGGGTTGGTTATTGCTATTTAGTGAGGAGGTGGGGTGGAGGCAGAGACACAAATATTCCTAAATGCCTGGGGTAGCCCCTCATAACTGGAAATTGTCCTGCCACAAAATGCTGGTAGTGCCGCCTCTGGGAAACAGATAAGCAACTCCTTACAAATTTCCCTCTGATAAGCTAGTGAACGCTAGATGGCAGGACAGAGTGCTTTACGATTAAGGGGGGGGGAAAGTCAACCTTCAGAATCCATAAGACTCTTTTGTCCTATTAAGATAACAATTTTAAAGTTGTTTTCTGCCCAATGCAAATCTGAAATCCTCCTGCTACGTTGAAAGCGTCTTAAAAATCTCTAGTCAGCTCATCATCCGGATTAGAGGACTTTATCATGACTTCAGAAACAGACTAGTTGATTTGCATTTTTGTCTGTGTTTCTAAAGAATTAGATGAGGTTAGGGACTCCCTGGTGGTCCAGTGGTAAAGTATCCCCCTTACAATGCAGGGGACGCGGGTTGGATCCCTGGTCAGGGAACTAAGATCCCACATGCCATGGGGCAACTAAGCCCATGTGCCACAACTACTGAGCTCGCGTGCCTCAACTAGAGAGCCCACGCTCCCTGGAGGCTGCGTACCACAACTAGAGAAGAGAAAGTGTGCACGCCACAACCAGAGAGAAGCCCGCACGCCGCAACGAAAGATCCCACGTGCCACAACTTAGACCCGACGCAGCCAAAAATAAAAATATTAAATAAATAAAATAAATAAATAATAAATAAATCTTAAAAAAATCAAGTATTAGGTGAGTTTAGTCAAATCAAGGAAGCCATATTCCCAGTTGTAAGTTGTATCACATACTTCTTTGGATGTACTTGTCTCTTATTCTAGCTGCTATGGGGTCAACCAGGTCTGCATGGGCTCTGACAAACTTCACACAGGCCCAGGTTGAAAGCACTTCACCTCCTGGCCCTGCCTGGTGCCTCTCTCTTCCCAACCCAGGGTTTCTTTGTGTTACAGCCCCTTCTGGACCCTACTAGAGTGCAGACATCCAGACATATAAGACCTGGAAGCACAGGGGGTGAACCAAGGATCTCACAGACTATAGCCAATGGCTAAAATCTTCCTCTCTTCTGCTGCATTCTTTCCTAAGAGGGCAGTCCTGAGAAACACTGCATCCTGACTCTTAAGAGCACAGTCTTTGGGACCCAGCCAACAATCAGGCTTGGCAACAACTAACATATAGCATCCTTACTTTGGCTTTCGTGCCTTCCTCGCTCCACTCTGCCTGCCCTTTACTCTTCTTCCCTGGGATTGTACTCCTTAATAAAATAAGAGCACCTAAGCCCTCTGCTTCAGGCTCTGCTCCTGGGAGATCCAGGCTAGGACATAAATAAAGTGGAAAATTGAAACCATCATCTGGTTAATTCAGACCAAACTCTTGCAGAGATCAATTTGGATTAATTTTACAAGCTAGGAAGTTAAATTGAGAAGAACAGTAATGTTGCCAATTGACAAGCAAAATGAGCTGTCAGCACCATCCAACCATAAGGCTACATTTCTCTCATAAGCTCATTTTCATATTCTCTGAGATATCTATTTCACAGAATCTCTACCTTCCAACTTCCTATCCCCGTTGCTATCACCTTCAACTGATAACCTCTCTTCATATTGAATGGGGAAAATAGAAACCATCAGATGGGCACTCTGTCATAATCTTATCACTAAGTCAACAAACCCTGCCCACATCTCCTCCTTCTCTCCTATTTCATCTGATGAAGTGCCCCTTCTCCTCTTGGCAGCCAGTTCCTCAATACAGATCTGATTCCCTCTGGCCTTCTCCCAAGCTTGGTTCCTTGTTATTTCTCCCTCCTCCTTGCAACCATCATCTCTTTCACTGGACTGCATTCAAAATGCTCTCCCATCTTCCAAAGACATCCCCTTACTGCACGTAGTCATTTACTACTTCTGTACTTCATTTCTCAGTCTACAGGGAAAGCTGTCTCCACTCTCTCACCTGCTATCCACCCCTCAACTCACTTTAATTGGGCTTCCACGTCTACCACTTCACTAAAACTGCCCTGATAAAGGTTACCTAGGACTTCTCTGTTGCTCAGTCTAATGATCTTTATTGATGGCTTCATTTTAACTCAGCCTCAAGCAGCAGTCAACACAACTCAGCATTCTCTCCTTTAAACACTCTCTTTCCCTGGCCTCCTTTTAACCCCACTTACACGCTGTCATTTTTCTATTACATTTGTGCGCTCCTCCTCCTCTTTCTGGCTGTTAATGCTGTGAGTCCTCAGGACTTGGCCTAGGCCTCTCTCCTCCTCATTACATAATTAGGCATTCTCATATACACACCTGATTTCAAATTATGTTATTTGCAGATGACTCACAAGTATATCTCATCAACCAAGAACTCTCCTCTGACCCTTATTTCCATTTTGTGCTTACTATCTTATCTTGGAATCTCAAATGCACTGCAGGCTCAGTATGTCCAAAAAACCAACTCACTATTTCCAGCCCACCTCCCACTCTGCCCAACCTGGTTGTCTTTTGGTGTTCTCTGTTTCAATGATTGGTGTGACTGACCATCAAGTCATATAAGCAGAAACGTGGTTAAGGGGGAAGTACCCCCTTAACCAGTCCATCACTAAGGGTGTCTATTTGTAGAGCTTTAAAGTATTTTAATTAATTTAATTGCCATTAAATCTATTTAAAAATACTTCTTGAATCTGTATACTTTGCCACCACCACTGCTACCAGTCTGGTATCTCTTGCCTGGATTACTCCAGTTCTTGTTGACCCAGCAGCCAGAATAATGTTTCAAATTTCCAAATCTGATTGTCACCCAGTTGCTTAAAATCTTTAAATTGTTTCTATATATTTTAGAATAAAGCAAGGAATCCATAATCTAGCCTACAAATTCTGCATGCTCTAGCCTCTACCTACCTCTTCAGTTTATTTTATTTTGCTCTTTGTGCTTCTAACTCATTGGTTTTCTTTCAGTTCCTCACAATCTTTATGCACCCTCCTACCACAGTACCTTAGGATATGCTTTTCCCTCTGCCTAGAATGCCCTTTCTCTAGTTAATGTCTGTTCAGTCTTCAGGTATAATTTTAGAAATCATCTTTTTAATGCAAGCATTCTCCGACTTTCCAACTAAGTCAAATTCCTACTGTACACTCCATCCTAGGCACCAAGACACCAATAATATGATGTAAGAGAGAACATGTCCAAACAGTTTACAAGGATTTGAGTTAAAGCAGTGGCTTTAGGGATTCAGAGTCAGAACCCAATTTGAAACCTCCCTGGAAAGCAAAATTATTTTAATTTTATACCTATTTTGGTGGTGGCAGGGAATAAAAGGAAGGTTGGAGGAAATTTCCAAAAGTCTGACTTGTTCGACTGATAGAGAGAGGTTATTTGTGGGAAGATGGTAAATTAAAGAGCAGAAATGGATTTCATGGCAAATTAAAGAATGAATGCCAGTTAATATCTTGCAAAATTACATATTTATTTGCTCTTCGACTTGGCAATTATGCTTCTAAGACTCTATCCTAAAGATAAACTGATGACAAAGTACTGAAAACAACCCAGTGTCATCAACAGGGAATTAGATGAGCATGCTATAGCACATTCATATAATAAGAGTACCAAGCAAATGTAAAAAAAAAAGGAATAAAGACATATATTACTATGGCATTACCTTCAGGATATAGTGTTAAGTGTAAAAAGCAAGGAGGAGAAAACATAGTATGTTACCACTTATCTAAAAATGGGAGGGGAGGATTCAGCTATATATATTAGTATTTGCTTATATGAAAAAACAAAATTGCAAACCATATATATCTTGAATAGTTACCATCAAAGCAGGGGCATAAGACTGAAATGCAGAGCTGACAAAGTCTTAGTGAATCCAATGAGGAGCTCTAGAGCAAAGATTCAGGGTTCTGGTTGGACATAAATGGCCAGGCTGTAGTATATTGACTTAGTCTGCTCAGGCTGTCATAACAAAAGGCCATTAGACTGGGTGACTTAAACAACAGACATTTATTTTCTCATAGTTCTGGAGGTTGGGAAGCCCAAGATCAAAGTTGGACAGGGTTCAGTCCCTGGTGAGAGCTCTCTTTCTGGCTTGCAGATTGCTGCCTTCTCTCAACATCCTCACATGTCCTTTTAGTTTCTTTTTCTTAGAAGGGCACAAATCACACCATCAGGGCCCCACTCTCATGACCTAATCTAACCTTAATTAACTTCAAAGTCCCCATCTCCAAGTACCATCTGTCTTAGTCTGTTCTGGCTGCTCTAACAAAATACCACAGAATGGGTAGCTTGTAAATAACAGGAATTTATTTCTCACAGTTCTGGAGGATGGAAGTCTTGAGGCCAGGGTGCCAGCATGGTTGCTTGAGGGCCCACTTCCGTGTCATAGACTTTGTGCTGTGTCCTCACATGGCAGGAGGGGCTAGTGGACTCTTTTATAAGAACACTAATCTTTTTTTTTTTTGCGGTACATGGGCCTCTCACTGTTGTGGCCTCTCCCGTTGCGGATCACAGGCTCCGGACACGCAGGCTCAGCGGCCATGGCTCAAGGGCCCAGCTGCTCCGCGGCATGTGGGATCCTCCCGGACTGGGGCACGAACCCGTGTCCCCTGCATCGGCAGGCAGACTCTCAACCACTGCGCCACCAGGGAAGCCCAAGAACACTAATCTTCAGAGGACTGAAGAACCTCTCCTTTTTGACCGAAGCATCTGCCAGAGGCCCCACCTACTAATATCATCACCCTGGGCATTAGTATTTCAACATATGAATTTGGGAGGCACACAAACATTCAGACCATAGCATAATCACATTGAAGGTTAGGGCTTCAACATATGAATTGGTAGAAGGGAGACATGAACATTTAGTCCATAACACACCTTCATTGTGTTTAGTCATTGGCTTGGTGTCACCTGGAAAGAGGAAGTTCTCAGTTCAAAAGCCAAAATGAATCCTGAAGGCACTGAAACTGGAAGCTGTCAACTGACTTCACTCTTTGCAACTGTAGTTGGACAACAAGCTCCTTCTTGAAGGGAGAGCTAAGTGGTGCACCACTATAACCACTACAGTCCACCTCTTGTGTCATGCAGTCCCTAGGAATATCTCCTCCAGGGTTCTTTGGATGTTTGGGATACCCAGTTATGCAGTTTACTTGTGAGCTTTGGTTCTGCTTATGCTTCATCTCAGATGTAACACTTTCATCTTATGATGGATTACTATTGGGATTGCCCAAATTTATAACTTGGTGGGTCTGACAGAGCCCGTCATGAGAGGCAGTTCTGAACACCTGGTCCTTAAGTCCTTAGTGACCTAAGTCATTCCACATCTACCAGGAGCTAGTAACACGTCAGGAACTGTTTTTCAAAAGGCACATAATTCTTTGCTGTGAATAGAGTATCTTTGTTCCAGAAGCCCTAGGGCCTGCATTGTGAATCTACAACTAGAGATTTCCACAAACTCTACAAGGAAATTTTTTCCACCACTATTTCCAACACATAGGATCTACCAAATGTCTGACCCAAGTGGCAGAACTGCTTGTCCTACAGCCTGGATCTGCTGCAGAGCCCTTTCATATTCCAGGCCCAACTCAAGGCTGACAGACTTTCATGACACCAACATATGGGTGGTATTCCTAGGTGTGGAGTGTACTACCTTCAGAACCTAAAGACCTACCAGGCATTGTGCTTCCATCTTTATAGAAAGGTGCAAGATGCATCAATTTGTCTTTTGCTCTGGAAGAGTTGTTCTGGAAAGTACCTGACCACTGGAGCTTTAAAGACTTTACCGAGGGCTTCCCTGGTGGTGCAGTGGTTGAGAATCTGCCTGCTAATGCAGGGAACATGGGTTCGAGCCCTGGTCTGGGAGAATCCCACATGCCACGGAGCAACTAGGCCTGTGAGCCACAACTACTGAGCCTGCGCATCTGGAGCCTGTGCTCCGCAACAAGAGAGGCCGTGATAGTGAGAGGCCCGCGCACCGTGATGAAGAGTGGCCCCCGCTTGCCACAACTAGAGAAAGCCCTCGCACAGAAATGAAGACCCAACACAGCCATAAATAAATAAATAAATAAATAAACTCCTACCCCCAACATCTTCTTAAAAAAAAAAACTTTACCGAAATAGCAGGCCCCTTCATTATCATGGGATATATCTCCCACCTCCTGAAGAACATGAATAACTAGTGTGCTAGCTACTTCTTATTCATCCTGCCAAATCAGCATGAAGTCATCACTGCAATCGATCAATGTGATGTTTTGTGGAACATCCGGAAAGGAAAGCCCTTATCTCTTTTAACTATATTAATGTCAGAAAGCAGAAGAGGTAAGGTAACTCTGGGGACAAAATTGTGAATGTACGTAATTGTCCATTCCATGTGAACTGATTCTGGTCCTTTTTCTTGATTGGAATAGAAAAGAATACATCCTTCAAGTTAATGATCACATACCATACACCTAAGGCCATAATTAATGTGCTCTTATAAAGGTTTATGTCCAGTCTGTTAGTTGAAATTAGGGTTATTACTTGGTTGAGCTCATAGTAGTCATTCTCTAGAATCTATCATCTGGTTTCTGCAGAGGCCAGACTGGCTGGACACATGGAGATACCATAGGGATCACCACCCCCGCATCCTTGAGCTCCTTAAGAGTGGTACTAATCCACTCCATCCTCCCTGGGATACCGTGTTGTTTCTATCTTGATTAAAGGGTGGGGATGGGGCAGCTTCAGAGGCTTCCACTTGGCCTTCCCTACCTTCGTATCCCTTACCCCACAGGCTGAGGGTTATTCCAAATGCCAAGTATGTCAATCTCAATTATACATTCAAGGATGGGGGGAATAACCACAGGGTGGGTGCACAGGCCTAGTATACAGCTTTTAAGTCAGACTTTGGCCAAGAATCCACTTACTGCTTGGCTCACTCTTTTTTTTTTACTTTTTTTTTTTTTTTTTTGCGGTACGTGGGCCTCTCACCGTTGTGGCCCCTCCTGTTGCGGAGCACAGGCTCCGGACGTGCAGGCTCAGCGGCCATGGCTCACGGGCCCAGCCGCTCCGCGGCATGTGGGATCTTCCCGGACTGGGGCACGAACCCGTGTCCCCTGCATCGGCAGGTGGACTCTCAACCACTGCGCCACCAGGGAAGCCCATGCTTGGCTCACTCTTGCATCCACTGTACAGAAGTTTAGGATGACATTGGGTTTCTAGGTATGTATATTAGCCTGGTTTTTCCAGAGAAACAAAACCAATATGGTGTGTGTGTGTGTGTGTGTGTGTGTGTGTGTGTGTGTGTGTGTATGTTTACGGAGAGAAAGAGAGATTTGAAGGAATTGGTTCATGTGATTATAGGGACTGGTAAGTCTGAATCCTGCAAGGCAGGCTGGCAGACTGGACATCCAAGCAAGGGTTGCTATGGTAGCTCAAGTCCAAAGGCAGTCTAGAGGAAGAATTACTTTTTCCTACGGAGGACCTATCTTTTTATTCTTAAGGCCTAAGCTGATTGGATGAGGCCCATTCAGACTTTGGAGTGTAATCTGCTTTGCTCAAAGTCTTCTAATTTGAATGTTAGTCACATCTGAAAAATGCCTTCACAGCAACATCTAGACTAGTATTTGACCAAACATCTGGGCACCACAGCCGAGCCAAACTGACACATAAAGTTAACCATCACAATATCGATGTCAAAAGTCAGACCCTTTTCCAATAGTTTAAAAAATGTATTGGTATTTCTCTTTTCCCAAGCAAATGGCCCTAGGTCCCTTTGGGAAAGGTCTGGGGAATCTGAGTATACACTTAGTGTGGTATTTCAGGATCCTTCTTCCTGAAGACAATCACCTCTTTATTCAGTGGTGTACTAGTTATCAACTTATTGCCTTCCAGCTTTAAATTTACACATTAATACGTACTCTATGAAAATGGATGGAATCCTTCCTTTTCAGCATTTGTTCTTTACAGTGAGCAAAATGCTAAGCTTTCTCAGTAGAGAGCGCTAGAGAGACATTGCTGGAGGAAAGGGCTTCTTTGACTATTTCTGGCTGCTCAGTGCCGTCCTCTGCCCCAGCCTCGCTCCATTTACCAAGGCCATCATGTATACACTGGTGAGAGAGGCACCTGCATCACTAAGATGAATGAACCACCCCAGCCTAGCTTGATGATCTTCCCATAGCCCTCTCCACACAGACATTGTGCCCTCAAAGCATACTGCCTACACCAGCATCCCACCTCCTGCTGGCCTCCACCACTTCCCCCAGAGGTTTTTCTTCTACATCCCCGGCTTTCCTGATACAGATGCTGTGCTCTCCAGACATGGCACCCTGACTCCCCCTGCAGGCCATCCTCACTCCCAAAGTGTTGTCTCCCTACTTGCCCAGAAACTGGTCCAGCCCTGGCCTGGGAAAATCAGCACATGTCCCTGCCAGTCAGTGTGTCGCAGCTATACCTTTTCCAACAAGATCTGAATCAGTATTCAGGAGAGACCTCTCACTTTACAAGTTGTCTTTTCTTGGGTACCTTCCCTCAGCCTTAGGGTACTAATGTCTTATACTTATTCTTTTATCATAGCTTAATTATTCTTCATATTGAACTTTCCCTCTTCAAATTATGGTGTGGTTTCTGTCTCTTAATTGGACTTAGACTGATATAGAATGGGAATGGTCCCAGAAATTTAGGATTTGGGGATTGGGTAGATCATGGGCTTGAGTGCAGTGCTGAGCACGTTGGTAATGGGAAATGGGATGCTAGTAACCCATGACATACAATGGCATCACAATGAATCCAGCTGTGGTTGATTGTGATGAAATGCCAGATGGAGCATGTGCCTTGGAAACTTGAGTGTCTACTGTGTTTGACCACTCTGACCGTCAGGTGACTATAAGGACTGTGGTATGGCATGGATTCTTTTGAGAGCACTTCAGCACATACAGAGAAAAAAATGACAAACTCAGGCTAACTCTCAGCTCCCTTACTCAGGGAAGTAGCTTTCTCCTACAACCTGGGCATGCCAACTGGTTTTGGCTTGCCTATGTTCCAGAGGGTTGTCTCCTGCTTTCCCAGCAACTGTGGACCAGCTGTGATCTGGGAAATCAGAGAATTTTTCATCATCTAGTGGACTGCAGCTACACATTCTCCAGTGAGGTCTGAACTCCTGTACTTGTTTGTCCTTTCTTGGTTACTCTCCCTCAGCCCCAATGTATATTTATATCTTATACTTACTCTTTTATCATTGCTTGATAATTTTTATATTGAACTTCCCTTGTTTAAATCACAGTGTGGTTTCTATCTCCTGGTTGGACCCAGACTGAAAAAATTGGACTCCACGTTTGGTGTCTGCCACAGGTCAGAGACTGATCAAGGAATCATCAACTTTTATTGAGGCCACTGTTTCCAGCTCCCTGTTTATCTATTCTTGCTTTGTTTTTATTAGAGGCATAAAGCAGTACCTTTTTTCGACTGCCCATCTGTTTTGCCTCCAGGGACACTGAGTTCTATTAACCATCTCTACAATTCTGTGGGTCAGTATCTTAGATGCTACATCAACTTTGCCCATTATTATGATCATTGTGAGCCTTTGACTTCTGGTGGTTAAACACTACCTGTTGGCCTCATCCCCTTTCCTAACAATGAGCTAAGTTCTCATACCTCTCTTACGTTCAGACCTGCCCTTTAGAGGAAAGCCACCACTAAACTTCTTAGTGATGCAGGTGCCTCTCTCCCTGGTGTATACCTGATGGCCTTGGTAAATTGCATGATCTTTGGGACCTCCATGGAACAAAGTCTTCTGGTGGGTCTTTTAGCCTTACATGGTATGCCTACCCAAGCAGGTCCATTGCCTGAACTTTTTATCCTCTCTGCCCACCATATACACAGAAATTCAAGCATTTCTACTTATCTTGGCATAAGCCATTACTTCCTGCAGCCACCCTTGCCGTGAGTTTGCACTGTCGCTTGAGTGTCTTAGAAGGGTGTTACATCCAATATCTCAAGAGAGTTACAGCCAGTATCTCAAGAGAGTTCCCACCAAGTCCATAAACTCTCCCTTATTCAGGTTTATGTTCCTTTGATTAAATGTTCTAAAATCCAGTACCACAGGTAACCCTTGGCTCCACCTGGAACATGCTTATGAATTCTCACAGTGCCTTTGGAGTACTAAACATATCCTCTCTTACCAGGCTCAACATGAACTCAGCTGGCTTATGCTATTACTCTGTGGAGCAACTGGCTCGGCAGCTGGGTCCAGGTGCACTGTCAAGGAGAGATCCCTCGAGTGTCTTCCTCTATGAAGAGCATGCTGGCTCTAAGTGAGGAACAGTAGGCCACCTCTGTAGGTTCTGAGGGTTTAGATAAGTCTGGGGAGCAAAAATCTTCAGGGGATATGCAGTTATCTCTATTCCATGGGTCAGGATCCTAGGCTTTCCCAACCAGGGCACTGACATGGGTATGATGGACCTTCCTCGGTTATGTGTTCAATTGTCTTTGAAGTTAGGAACCCTCTCTAGTTCTTTTTGGTCTTAACTTTTTCTGCTTCTCACTGCAAGTGATGTAGGACTCTTTCTGAGATACCACAAAGGATCTCTGGTCTTCACAATTAATTTTCCATTGTTAATTGCCCTCAGCTTTTCATTATCCCTCTGTAGGAGGGAGAACCTGTAAGATACAACTTAGTAACAACTAGCCAATTACATTGTCTTTGTATGCATTGCCTCCCACTCCCATGCTTGAATCATTACACCAACCAAAGCATCCCCTTCACCAGAACATTCTTTCAAGTTACCACCTATGGGTTTTAGCAGTTGGGCACAACCTTGGATCAGGGACAATCCATGCCCCAATCCACTGAGATGAGTTTCCTTTAGCCTGAAGAACTTCCTTTATTATTTCTTGTAGTGCAGGTCTGTTGGCAATAAATTTCATGTTCTTGTCTGGAAGAATCTATATTTCACTTTCATTGTTAAAGGATATTTTTCCTGGGTATATAATTCCAGACTGACATCTCCTTCCCAAGAAACTTTCAGTATATTGTTATATGTTTTTCTGGCTAGAATTTTTTCTGACAATGTCTCATATGTGTAATATGTCTATTTTCCTCTGGTTGCATATAGATTTTCTTTTTACACTGGTGCTCAGTAATTTGTTTATGATGTGCCCTTGTTGTGTGTATGTGTGTGTGTGTATTCTGCTTCTTATTTGTTGGATTTCGTGGATCTGTGGATTTATAGTTTTCATCAAATTTGGAGATTTTTCAGCCTTTATTCCTCTTCTGGGATTCAAATTACATATATATTACCTGGCAAATAGGCATATTTCTGAGATACTGTAGATTCGGTTCCAGACCACTGCAATAAAGTATTGCAATAAAGCGAGTCACACAATTTTTTTGGTTTCCCAGTGCATATAAAAGTTATGTTTACACTATACCGTAGCCTACTAAATGTGCAATCACATTATGTCTAAAAACACAATGTCTATATCTTAATTAAAAGTACTTTATTGCTAAAAATTGTCAAAACAACTACAAAAGTAATATCAAAGATGAATGATCACAGATTACCATGACAAATATAATAATAATGAAAAAGTTTGAAATACTGGGAGAATTGCCAAAATGTGACACAGAGACACAAAGTGAGCAAATGCTGTTGGGAAAATGGCACCAATATGTGCAGGGTTGCCACAAACCTTCAATTTGTAAAATATGCATATCTGCAAAACACAATAAAGCAAAGTGCAATAAAACGAGATATGCCTGTGTTATCCCACAAGCCATTGTAACTGCTCATTCTTTTTCAGTCTTTTTTCTCTGTGCTTCACTTAGAGATATTTCAGTTTATTATGTCTTCAGATTCACTCATCTTTTCTTCTGTAGTACCTATGCTGTTAAATCCATTCAGTGAATTTTAAAAATTTGGGATATTGTATTTTTCAACTGTAGAATTTCCATTCTACTCTTTTTCAGATTTTTAATTTCCTCTGCATTGTATTTATATTTTCCTTTAAATTTTTGAACGGTTTTAAAGCTCCTGCCCACATCTGTCATTTCTGAGTTGTTTATATTATTTTTCTCCTAGTTATGGGTCACATTTTCCTGCTTCTTTGCACGTTTCTTTGCTTCTTTGCAATTTTTCACTGGAATCTAGACATTGTGATGTTATGGTGCCAGGTATCAGTTTTGATGTCTTTTTAAAAAGAGTGCCAAGTTATTTTAGCACTACTACTAAAAAATATCATCCTATGTTTCTAAATATCTCTGATTGAAAACCACATGTATAAGAGTTATGGATTAGGAGGCAGAGGAATAAGTATATGAATGTAAAGTCTCTTTTCCCCTCAATTTCTTTGGTGAAACAGAATCCTTTACATGTAAAACAAAACAAAACAGGAACAAAATCAATGTGGTGTGGTGAAAAATGCACAGGACCAGGAATGAGAAGATCTGGGATTTTCTAAAAATTCAATTCATTTAAAATGAAAAACAAGAACAAAAAAACAGAAGAACAATAAACAAATCACCCCAAATCTGGGATCTTGGTCTTTCTCTATTTTAAGCAAGTTCCTTAGTCTTCCTAAAATAACTTCCTTCTTATAAAATGAGGTCCAAACGACAACTAAGAGTTCTTATGGCTCTAAAATTTGATGATGTTTATGCATTAAAGAATTAATTCTGCTGAGATACCTTATTTCCGTGGCAAAGGTGGTCACAGACCAGTTTTGCAACTTGTAAATTGCAGAGGGGAGGAATGTAGATTTATCACCCTTCTTCCTACTTAGATACAATCAAATAATCTAGAGGTCAGATGACAAAGCCTAGGAAGAATTTCAACAGCCTCCCAGGCTTTTTCAGGGGAAGATTTTTATTGGTCTACATGAACTCACAGTCTTGTTTTCCTCCTTAGCTCTCTTTCTGTTTTGATGAATCTGTTTGCCTGGTTTAGAATACTAAGTTTCCTTTCTCATTTGTCTATACATTTTAGAAATGTGAGCATTTCAGTTAGTTACCGAATGTGAAGCATTAATCCTTCATGACAGAATGTAGTTTCTAGGGAGTCCTCCCATTACACTGCTGAAATATAAAACACTTACTGTGAATCGAGCATGTTATTTGGGACTTTATATACATTCTTTATTTAGTCTGCCCAGGAACACTTCAAAGCAGAGCTAGTCTCCTCATTCTACGGATCAGGAAACTCTAGGGACAGAGAGCTGAAGTCAATTGCCCATGGTCACACGTGCTAGTAAATACTTCATCCTGACTCTGTACTAACATAATATCGAGTTTAATCAAATGAATCATTTAGGTAATTCAAGGAAGACATCCATTATCCTCCAAATTAAAAAAAAAATTCAGAAACATGCCTATTAAGGGTTAAGGCACTTCCTCAAACATAGTCCTAATATTTTCTCCTGTTTTCTGTTTCCTACCCTATTTTAAGAGAGAATATCTGTATCAAATCCTGAAACCTGAATAACTACTGATTATCCCAGAAGAATGGCCTAGAAAGAATACTCAAGGAAAGAACACAAACTTTTATGTGTGTTTACCTTGAGGCAGTGACCTTTACCTTTACTCCAACTCACAGATTAGGGAAATAGACAAAATACTTTGCCCAGATTCAACTATAAGATAATATATTCTTTATGACTATATTACCAACTGAGTTAAAAAATGGAAAATTTGAATTTAAATAATACTGTAAAAAAAAAGACTTTTTTAAAAAAAAAGATCAACAGGCTTATCATTCTTATAAAAGATTGAGTGACAAGTCCCTTTGTGCTAACCCTTTCTTTTTGTTACTGTGGGACCACCTTTAATATTGTTAAACTATCTCAGTGAGGTCACCGGGGTCCCAAGCCCCCAAGTGGCTGCCTTTCCCATGGGGTCCTGGATGAAGTTTTCTTCCTGGTGCTACAGCTACTCCAGGTCTCCCTGCTTTGCTGACACTTGCTGGGCTCATTCCAAAACTGCTGCTGCTTCCCTTCCTGGTATCACTGGGAATGGAAAAGGGTCTTTCCCTTCCAGCATTCATAGCTCTGAATTTGGCTCACAAAGGACTTAATAAGTTTTCCCCATTGGCTGGAATGAAACATATTTGACAGTGATTCAATGTCTTGCTTAAAACAATTTCTCTTGTCAAACGATCATATTGACCCCAAGCTGTCTTAAGTCTTTCTTACCTCAAGAAGATTTTACCCCATAAAAATTAAAGATGGTCTTTATCTCCCCTCCACCTTTTTTCCTTGAGGCTTAAACATCTATAAATTATAAATATATCTCTGAAAATATCCACAGAATTTATCTGGTGCTCCATTCTAAGGCTCTCCATGCTTTTTAACCACATGGCTGACTACCAGGACTACTATGCTATCTATACAAGACCGGGGGCCTTCATATATGTCCACGTGGATGGAGATCCTAAAATTGTGTAGCCACGTGTTGTGGCCCTAACATTTCATACATTTCCAAAATCTTTATGGACATATTTCTCTGTCCCCTTATTTGAAAATTACAAAACATGCCTCTTTAGTAAAATCCCTATCAAATCTTAGCATTAAACTAGGAGTCAGCTAACCTATTCCACTGAAGAATTATGATCCTTTTAACAGTAAAAATAACGTAATAATAGTATATCTTCTCAGAAGTTAATTTTTTTTAAAGATGATCTTTTTAATATGGTCATTTCAGTCCGCAAAGAATTTCCACATCAATTATCTCATTGTATTCCCACATCAGCCCAGAATATAAGGTCTGCAATTCTTGCTTTCTCACACTGGGAACTGAGGCTTAAGAAGAGACAGCAACTTGCCCAAAGTCACACAGGTACTTAGTGACTGATTGGAATTCAAATTGTTGATTCTACTTGCTGTGATATTTCCATTATGCTACTTTTTTCAAAAATTAGAAATATCTTGCCTGTGCCAGAGATAATTCCAGTGATCTCATAGGTATATATAAAATCAAAGGGGGTTTAATGATATTACATAAAAGCTCAAAAAGAGAAGAAAAACTATCCACAGATGTCAGAACAGTCTTCCTGGGAAATTTTATTTATTGTATATTAAATGTTTTTTATTTATTTTATTTTATTTATTTTATTTTTGGCTGTGTTGGGTCTTCGTTGTTGTGCGTGGGTTTTTCTCTAGTTGCAGTGAGCGGGCGCTACTCTTTGCTGCGGTTTGCAGGCTTCTCATTGTGGTGGCTTCTCTTGTTGTGGAGCACGGGCTCTAGGCACGCGGGGCTTCAGTAGTTGTGGCACAGGGGCTCAGTAGTTGTGGCTTGTGGGTTCCAGAGCACAGGCTCAGTAGCTCAGTACTTGTGGTGCACAGGCTTAGTTGCTCTGCGGCATGTGGGATCTTCCCAGCCCAGGGCTTGAACCCGTGTCCCCTGCACTAGCAGGCAGATTCTTAACCACTGCACCACCAGGGAAGCCCCTGTATATTAAATGTTTTAAATTTTATTTTTTTATAGTTGGTTGATTGACTCGCTCATTAATTCAGTATACATTTTTGGGGTGTCTGTTATCGACAAGGCAATGAACTGAACACTATGAGAACTGTAAAAATGTGTATGACACAATCGCTGACCTAATGAAATGTACAATCTCCTAGTACACAAATAACTATAATAGCAGACAAAATGTTACAGATGCTACCATAGCTGTGAGTACAGTGTTACAAGACATTAGCAAAGGAGTCTGTTGCAACTGCCTGCTGGTCTCTGCCACCACAGGCACTTTGTATACACCCCAGTCGTTGCTGCTGTACTCCTCCCCGGCCTGAGTGAAGTGATGAACAGCTGCCTCCCCCCTCCCAGGAGAACTTCCAAGACCAGCAGGTATCAGGGAGACTAGGAAACATCACTCAAGGATTTTACATTCTCTTCTGGGAAAGAGAAGCAGTACAACAAACAACTATTCAAGAACAAGATATCACTGGGAGAATTTAATATAGTGCCATGTGGCTGACAGGGTCTTGGTGCTCTGGCCAGGTGTCAAGCCTGAGCCTCTGAGGTGGGAGAGCCGAGTTCAGGACATTGGTCCACCAGAGACCTCCTGGCCCCATGTAATATCAATCGACAAGAGCTCTCCCAGAGATCTTCATCTCAACACCAAGACCCCGTTACACTCAAGAACCAGCAAGCTCCAGTGCTGGACACCCCATGCCAAACAACTAGCAAGACAAGAACATAACCCCACCAATTAGCAGAGAGCCTGCCTAAAATCATACTAAATTCACAGATGCCCCAAAACACACCACCGGACACGGTCCACCCCACCAGAAAGACAAGATCCAGCCTCATCCACCAGAACACAGGCACAAGTCCCCTCCACCAGGAAGCCTACACAAACCACTGAACCAAACTCAACCATTGGAGGCAGACACCAAAAACAATGGGAACTACGAACCTGCAGCCTGGGAAAAGGAGACCTCAAACACAGTAAGTTAAGCAAAATGAGAAGACAGAGAAATATGCAGCAGATGAAGGAGCAAGGTAAAAACCCACCATACCAAACAAATGAAGAGCAAATAGGCAGTCTGCCTGAAAAAGAATTCAGAGTAATGATAGTAAAGATGATCCAGAATCTTGGAAGTAGAATGGAGAAAATACAAGAAACATTTAACAAGGACCTAAAAGAACTAAAGAGCAAACAAACAATGATGAACAATATAATAAATGAAATTAAAACTTCTCTAGAAGGAATCAATAGCAGAAGAACGGATAAGTGACCTTGAAGATAAAATAGTGGAAATAACTACCACAGAGCAAATAAAGAAAAAAGAATGGAAAAAATTGAGGACAGTCCCAGACACCTCTGGGACAACGTTAAATGCACCAACATTCGAATTATAGGGGTCCCAGAAGAAGAAGAGAAAAAGAAAAGGACTGAGAAAATATTTGAAGAGATTATACATGAAAATTTCCCTAACATGGGAAAGGAAATAGTCAATCAAGTCCAGGAGGGGCAGAGAGTCCCATACAGGATAAATCCAAGGAGAAACACATCAAGACACAAATTAATCAAATTATCAAAAATCAAATACAAAGAAAAAATATTAAAAGCAGCAAGGGAAAAGCAACAAATAACATACAAGGGAATCCCCATAAGGTTAACAGCTGAACTTTCAGCAGAAACTCTGTAAGCCAGAAGGGAGTGGCAGGACATATTTAAAGTAATGAAAGGGAAAAACCTAAAACCAAGATTACTCTACCCAGCAAGGATCTCATTCAGATTTGACAGAGAAATTAAAAACTTTACAGACAAGAAAAAGCTAAGAGAATGCAGCACCACCAAACCAGCTTTACAGCAAATGCTAAAGGAATTTCTCTAGGCAGGAAACACAAGAAAAGAAAAGACCTACAAAAACAAACCTAAAACAATTAAGAAAATGGTAATAGGAACATATATATCAATAACTACCTTAAATGTAAATGGATTAAATGCTCCAACCAAAAGACATAGACTGGCTCAATGGATACAAAAACAAGACCCATCTATATGTTGTCTACAAGAGACACACGTCAGACCTAGGGACACATACAGACTGAAAGTGAGGGGATGGAAAAAGATATTCCATGCAAATGGAAATCAAAAGAAAGCTGGGGCTTCCCTGGTGGCTTAGTGGTTGAGAGTCTTCCTGCTGATGCAGGAGACACGGGTTCGTGCCCCGGTCCGGGAGGATCCCACATGCCACGGAGCAGCTGGGCCCATGAGCCATGGCCACTGAGCCTGTGCGTCCAGAGCCTGTGCACCGCAACGGGAGAGGCCACAACAGTGAGAGGCCCGCATACCACCAAAAAAAAAAAAAAAGAAATCTGGAGTAGCAATTCTCATATCAGAAAAAGTAGACTTTAAAATAAAGACTATTATAAGAGACAAAGAAGGACACTACATAATTATCAAGGGATAAATCCAAGAAGAAGATATAACAATTGTAAATATTTATGCATCCAACATAGGAGCACCTCAATACATAAGGCAAATACTAACAGCTGTAAAAGGGGAAATCGACAGTAGCACAATAATAGTAGGGGATTTTAACACACCACTTTCGCCAATGGACAGATCAAGCAAAATGAAAATAAATAAGGAAAAACAAGCTTTAGATGATACATTAAACAAGATGGACTTAATTGATATTTATAGGACATTCCATCCAAAAACAACAGAATATACTTTCTCCTCAAGGGCTCATAGAACATTCTCCAAGATAGATCATATCTTGGGTCACAAATCAAGCCTTGGTAAATTTAAGAAAATTGAAATCATATCAAGTATATTTTCTGACCACAACACTATAAGTCTAATTATAGGAAAAAAATCATAAAAAATACAAACATATGGAGGCTAAAAACTATGCTACTGAATAACCAAGAGATCACTGAAGAAATGAAAGAGGAAATTAAAAAATACCTAGAACAAATGACAATGAAAACATGACTACCCAAAACCTATGGGATGCAGTGAAAGTAGTTCTACGAGGGAAGTTTATAGCAATACAATCGTACCTCAAGAAACAAGAAAAATCTCAAATAAACAACCTAACCTTACACCTAAAACAATTAGAGAAAGAAGAACAAAACAACCCCAAAGTTAGCAGAAGGAATGAAATCATAAAGATCAGATCAGAAATAAATGAAAAGAAATGAAGGAAACAATAACAAAGATCAATAAAACTAAAAGCTGGTTCTTTGAGAAGATAAACAAAATCTATAAACAGTTATCCAGACTCATCAAGAAAGAAAGGGAGAAGACTCAAATCCACAGAATTAGAAATGAAAAAGGAGAAGTATTAACTGACATTGCAGAAATACGAAGGATCATGAGAGATTACTACAAGCAACTATATGCCAATAAAATAGACAACCTAGAAGAAATGGGCAAATTCTTAGAAAAGCGCAACATTCCGATACTGAACCAGGAAGAAATAGAAAATATAAACAGACCAATCACAAGCACTGAAATTGAAACTGTGATTAAAAATCTTCCAACAAATAAAAGCCCAGGACCAGATGGCTTCACAGGCGAATTCTATCAAACTTTTAGAGAAGAGCTAACACCTATCCTTCTCAAACTCTTCCAAAATATAGCAGAGGGAGGAACACTCTCAAACTCGTTCTATGAGGCCTCCATCACCCTGATACCAAAATCAGACAAAGATATTCCAAAAAAAAGGAAACTACAGGCCAATATCACTGATGAACATAGATGCAAAAATCCTCAACAAAATACAGCAAACAGAATCCAGCAGCACATTAAAAGGATCATACACCATGATGAAGTGGGGTTTATCCCAGGAATGCAAAATTCTTCAATATATGCAAATCAATCAATATGTTACACCATATTAAAAAATTGAAGAATAAAAACCATATGATATTCTCCACAGAGGCATAAAAAGCTTTCAACCAATTTCAACACCGATTTATGATAAAAACTCTCCAGAAACTAGGCATAGAGGGAACTTATCTCAACATAATAAAGGCCATATATGACAAATCCACAGCCAACATCGTTCTCAATGGTGAAAAATTGAAACCATTTCCACTAAGATCAGGAACAAGACAAGGTTGCCCACTCTCAACACTATTATTCAACATAGTTTTGGAAGTTTTAGCCACAGCAATCAGAGACAAAAAGGAAGTAAAAGGAATCCAAATTGGAAAGAAGTAAAACTGTCACTGTTTGCAGATGACATGACACTATACATAGAGAATCCTAAAGATGATACCAGGTAACTACTAGAGCTAATCAATGAATTTTGTAAAGTAACAGCATACAAAATTAATGCACGGAATTCTCTTGCATTCCTATACACTAATAATGAAAAATCTGAAAGATAAATCAAGGAAACACTCCCATTTACCACTGCAACAAAAAGAATAAAATACCTAGGAATAAACCTACCTAAGGAGACAAAAGACCTGTATGCAGAAAACTATAAGACACTGATGAAAGAAATTAAAGATGATATAAACAGATGGAGGGATATACCATGTTCTTGGACTGAAAGAATCAATATTGTGAAAATGACTCTACTACCCAAAGCAATCTACAGATTCAATGCAATCCCTATCAAACTACCAATGGCATTTTTCAAAGAACCAGAACAAAAATTTCAGAATTTGTATGGAAACACAAAAGACCCCAAATAGCCAAAGCAATCTTGAGAAAGAAAAACGGAGCTGGAGGAATCAGGCTCCCTGACTTCAGACTATACTGCAAAGTTACAGTAATCAAGATAGTATGGTACTGACACAAAAACAGAAATATAGATCAATGGACCAGGATAGAAAGTCCAGAGATAAACCCACGCATATATGGTCACCTCATCTTTGATAAAGGAGGCAAGAATATACAATGGAGAAAAGACAGCCTCTTCAATAAGTGGTGCTGGGAAAACTGGACAGCTACATGTAAAAGGATGAAATTAGAACACTCCCTAACACCATACACAAAAGTAAACTCAAAATGGATTTGAGACCTAAATATAAGACCATACACTATAAAACTCTTAGAGGAAAACATAGGAAGAACACTCTTTGACATAAATCACAGCAAGATCTTTTTTGACCCACCTCCTAGAGTAATGGAAATAGAAACAAAAATAAACAAGTGGGGCCTAATGAAACTTAAAAGCTTTTGCACAGCAAAGGAAACTATAAACAAGGTGAAAAGAGAGCCCTCAGAATGGGAGAAAATATTTGCAAACAAAGCAACTGACAGTGGATTAATCTCCAAAATATACAAGCAGCTCATGCACCTCAATATTAAAAAAACAAACAACCCAATCCAAAAATGGGCAGAAGACCTAAACAGACATTTCTCCAAAGAAGATATACAGATTGCCAACAAACACATGAAAGGATGCTCAACACCACTAATCATTAGAGAAATGCAAATCCAGACTACAATGGGGTATCACCTCACACCAGTCAGAATAGCCATCATCAAAAATCAACAAACAATAAATGCTGGAGAGGGTGTGGAGAAAAGGGAACCTTCTTGCACTCTTGGTAGGAATGTAAATTGATACAAACACTATGGAGAACAGTATGGAAGTTCATTAAAAAACTAAAAATAGAACTACCATATGACCCAGGATTCCCACTACTGGGCATATACCCTGAGAGAGCGATAATTCAAAAAGAGTCATGTACCACAATGTTCATTGCCGTCCTATGTACAATAGCCAGGACATGGAAGCAACCGAAGTGCCCATCGATAGATGAATGGATAAAGAAGATGTGGCACATATATACAATGGAATATTACTCCATAAAAAGAAATGAAATTGAGTTATTTGTAGTGAGGTGGATGGACCTAGAGTGAAGTAAGTCAGAAAGAGAAAAACAAATACTGTATGCTAACACATATATATGGAATCTAAAAAAAAAAGGTTCTGAAGAATGTAGGGGCAGGACAGGAATAAAGATGGAGATGTGGAAAATGGACTTGAGGACATGGGGAAGGGGAAGAGGAAGTAGGCAAGAAGTGAGAGAGTGAGTGGCATGGACATATATACACTACCAAATGTAAAATAGATACTAGTAGGAAGCAGCCACATAGCACAGGGAAATCAGTTCGGTGCTTTGTGACCACCTAGAGGGTTGGGATAGGGAGGGTGGGAGGGAGACACAAGAGGGAGGGGATATGGGAATATATGTATACATATAGCTGATTCACTTTGTTATACAGCAGCAACTAACCCAGCAACGTAAAGCAATTATACTCCAATAAAGATGTAAAAAAAATTAAAATTTAAATAATTTAAAAAAGAAATTAGCAAAGGAAAAGAAGATGCAACATAATTTTAAATTTAAATTTTTGTCTACATTGAATATATAGTACTTTTGTAATAATAATAATAGGATTCATTTGTTTTTTAAAGAAGAGATTGTTAAATTTATGAAAGAGAAACAAAGGTATGGAAGTGGCCATGGAGAGTCAGGAATATATAGACCAACTTCTTTTTCTTTGTTCAGTGAATTAACAGAAGGAAAAGTAGCTGCCTTCCTCAGCAAAGTTTAAGGAAATGTTGTAAACTGGGGAAAACTAGGTTTCAATTAAGGTAAGCAAATTGAAGGATTTTTAGGGCTGGGGGTGGGGGAGGGATCTTGGCTACCATCTTGCACACCCCCCCATTATTTTAAAATTTATTTTTGGCTGCGCTGGGTCTTCATTGCTGCACGTGGGCTTTCTCTAGTTGTGGCGAGCAGGGGCTACTCTTTGTTGCTGAGCATGGGGCCTAGGTGCCCGGGCTTCAGTAGTTGTGGCACATGGGCTTAGTTGTTCTGCGGCAATGTGGGATCTTCCCTAACCAGGGATGGATCCCGTGTCCCCTGCGTTGGCAGGTGGATTGTTAACCACTGGACCACCAGGGAAGTCCAACCTCCCATTTTAAAGTTGAAGAAATTGAAGCACAAACAAATGAAAATACTTTCCCAAAGTTCCGTAATCAATTGCAACAGAGACAGAACTAACATTCTTGTCTCCACACCCCATGCTGCTTTCACTGATTCACTGGCAGTATGTAGAATACTGTCAGAGGCATAAACAGAGTTAGATTATCTTTATTGGATATCTACAGGTGTGTCTTAAACATCTAGGCATTCACTAATTGTTCACTGAATGAGTAAAAAATTAAATTAGTGGTATGTTATTTGATGTTACAAGGACAAATAAAATGATATCTATAATACACATCTGTCCACTTGACATCCTGAACAACTAATAGATATTTCAAATTTTCCATGTCCAATACTGAACTGCTGATCTTCCCTCCCCATACCTGCTTCCCTCTCAGTTCTTCTTACCTCTAGGGATGGCAACTCCATCCTTCTAGTTACCCAGGCTGAAAGCCTCCAAGTCATCTTTGACATCTCTCTTTTTCTCCTACCACACGTCCACTTTGTCAGCAAATCCTGTTGGTTCTACCTTCAAAATATCTCCAGAATCTGACCTCTGTCATCACCTTCTTTACCACCACTGCCTTAAATTGACCCACAACTGTCTTCCTCTTGGATTACTGCAATAGTCTCTAAACTAGACGTCCTGCTTTTACCTTTGCCCACATCCAGTCTACTCTCAAAACATCCAGAATGATTCTTTTAAAAGTCAAGTCAGATCATCACTCCTCTAACCCCAGCTCTGAAATAGACTTTCATTTCATTCTGAGTAAAGGCTAAAGTCCCTCAGTGGAACAAATGTTTAGAGCAGCTTTAGTCATAAAAACCAAGAAGTGGAAGTAACCCAAATGTCACCCAATGGGTGTATAAACAAAAATGTGGTGTACCCATACAGTGGAATAATGCTTGGTAAGAAAAAAAAGTGAAGTACTAATACATGCTACAACTTGGATGAACCTTGAAAGCATTACCCAAGTGAAAGAAGCCAATCAAAAAAGACCATATATTATATGACTCCATTTATATGAAATATCCAGAATAAGCAAATCCACAGAGACAGAAAATAGGTTAGTGACTATTTAGCACTGGAGGGATTGGAGGAAATAGGGAGGTGACTGCTAATAGGTACAGATTTCTTTTTTAAAATTTTATCTTATTGAACTACTGTTGATTTACAATGTTGTGTTAATTTATGCTGTACAGCAAAGTGATTCCGTTTTACATATATATATATATTCTTTTTTTCAGGTTTCTTTTGAGGATGATAAAAGTGTTCTAAAATTGATTATATATATATACATATATATATATACATATACATATATATTTTTTCAGCTTTCTTTTGAGGATGATAAAATGTTCTAAAATTGATTGTGGTCATGGTTGCTCGTCTCTGAATATACTAAAACCATTGAACTGTACACTTTAAATGGGCATATTTTTTGGTGTGGGAATTACATCTTTATAAAGCTGTTAAAAAATGGAAGGTAATAGAAGGGAGGAAAGAACATAATAAGAGGAGCAGTGTATGTAAAGACTCCAAATTGGGAAGGAACTTAGTATCTTTGAGGAATACAGGGAAAACCAGTGTCCCCAGAGTGTATGAACAAGGTGGGAAATAAGCTGGAGAGTTAGTTAAGGGGCACATTATGAAGGATTTTAAATTTTATCATAAGCCTCAAAGTTTAAAAAGGATTTAAGGGCTTCCCTGGTGGCACAATGGTTGAGAGTCCGCCTGCCGATGCAGGGGACACGGGTTCGTGCCCTGGTCCGGGAAGATCCCACGTGCCGCAGAGCAGCTGGGCCCGTGAGCCATGGCCGCTGGGCCTGCGCGTCCGGAGCCTGTGCTCTGCAGCGGGAGAGGCCACACAGTGAAAGGCCCGCATACCGCCAAAAAAAAAAAAAGGATTTAAGCAAGTAAGTGACATAATCAAATTCCCATTTCAAAAATCATTCTGGCTGTTGTGTGGAGTGTTACAAGTGGGCAAATGTAGAACCAGAGCAATTAAAAGGTTATTTCAGTAGATAAGGAAGAAAGGATGGTTGATGTTGAGGCAGAGATAAGAGATAGAGTTTGTGATCTACTTTGGAGGGAGAAGCAATGAAAGTTGGTGACTGGTTGGATATAGGGCATGAAGGATATTGGTAGATGGAGATTCTATTTACTTAGGTGGAGACCCCTAGAGGAAGAGTGGTTTGGGATAGTATATTTCCGGACATGCTAAATTTGAGATGCATCTGAAAACAACAAAGTCTCTATGTACATAGGTAGTTTGATATAGAGTCTAAATTGGGTTCAAATATTGGCTCTGCCATTTACTAGCACTGTGACATTGAGTAAAATTATTTTTTTTCCTGATTCCTTCATCAGGAGACAGCAATACCCTCTAATAGTCAAATAATAGCCTACTGGGTTATTACAGCTTGTTGGTTAAGAGCACAGACTTTGGACCCCAACTGTCTGTTTTGGATCCTGGCTCCACCATGACTATTATTGTGTGACCTTGGGCAAGTTACTTAACCTCTTTGAATCTCATTAATAAGAGCACCTATCTCCTAGAGGCATTAAATAGTACATGCATTAGATCAGGGATCCCCAACCCCTGGGCCGCGGACTGGTATCGGTCCATGGCCTCTTAGGAACTGGGCTGCACAGCTGGAGGTGAGCAGCGAAGCTTCATCTGCCTCTCCCCATCGTTTGCATTACCGCCTGAATCATCCCCCCAACCCCGTCTGTGGAAAAATTGTCTTCCACGAAACCGATCCTTGGTGCCAAAAAGTTGGGGACTGCTGCATTAGATAATACAAGCAAAGTGCTTTGGGCTTGGCATATAAGCCTGATATAAGTGGTAACTATTACTATTATCTCACAGGGTTAACAGGAAGAGATGAGATAATATACATGAAAGACACCAGTGTGTAATAGATGTTCAAAGAATGGGACTAAAATTTCTTTCCTTATTTTTCCACCTGAATTTTGTCTTAATTAAACTTTTAGCTTTTATCCAGATTAGATTAACCCGAGACACCCTCTCCTACTGGAAAGCCTACTATACCACCCAACAATGTAAGATGGGAGATAAAGCCCGGTTAACATTGCCGAAGAGGGGACAATGGAAAAAGGAATGTCTAAGAGAGGAGGCACAGTCCAGGCTGGGAAGATAGAATGCAATTAGCAAATTTGGAATTCAGCTTAAACAGTGAAGTAGACACTATAGTTCCTGAGAAAAGGAGAGTTGGGTTGGTCTGGGACACTGGCTGCTAAGAGATGAAACTCCACAGCTGTGTCTTTTATCTGATGAATATCATCAATAAAGCAGACCTCCTCCCGTGAGGACTCTGACTTGACAATATCTAAACTTATCATTAACTCTTCCTGAAGCGTTGGTGTGTGCCATCCCAGCTGGTCATTCATTCATTCACTCACTTGTTTGATTATTTAGTAATTCAATTAGTTACTAAGATGACTATTTACTAATTCAACAAATATTTGCTAAGTGCCAGGCGCTAAGGATACACAAGGTGAAAAAAGACAAAAAGTTCTTATTCTAATAGAGTTTGAAGCCTGGTGGAGGAAGACAGGAAAGAAACAAACAAGTAAGATGCATAAATTCTATGGAGAAAAATAAATTAATGGCGTCAGGAGAGATGTGGACATGGTGAATAAAGGGCTGAAGGAGGGGAACGTTACAACAGAGGGAATATTCAGTGCAAAGGTCCCGCATCTTCCTGTCTCTACCCTCTGTATTCCATTTCCCCACCCTCTAACATTTAAAGAAAGAAAGAAAAGTTTTTGTTGGACTGAAGAAAATAATATACTCAGTAACTCAAGGTATTAGTTTCTTAGGGCTTCTGCGTGTCAATTTCTTTTTTTCAACATTATGCCTGAGAGATTCATCCATGTTCCTCTGTGTAGATGCAGGTCATTCTTTTTCACTGCTGTATAGTATTCCACTGTATGATATATCCTAATTTATTTAGTCATTCTATTTTTGATGGGCATTTGTGTTGCTTCCGTTTGTGAGCTAACATGAATAAAGTTGCTTTGAACCTTCTTGTACAAGTCTTTTGATAGACATATGCCTTTATCTTTGTTTGTTTGTTTGTTTGTTTTGCGGTACACGGGCCTCTCACTGTTGTGGCCTCTCCCGTTGTGGAGCACAGGCTCCAGACGCGCAGGCTCAGCAGCCATGGCTCAAGGGCCCAGCCACTCCGTGACATGTGGGATCTTCCCGGACTGGGGCACAAACCTGTGTCCCCTGCATCGGCAGGCGGACTCTCAACCACTGCGCCACCAGGGAAGCCCATGCCTTTATCTTTGTTGGGCGTATCCATAGGAGTGGGACTGCTGGGTCATAAGATATGCATATGTTTAATTTTAGTAGTTATTGCCAAAGAATTTTTCAAAGCAACTATACCAGTTCTCACTCCTGTTGGTCCACATCCTCATCAACACTTGATATTGTCAGGACTTTTAATTGTAGCCATTCTGATAGATATACAGTGGTTTTAATTTGCATTTCCCTAATGTCTAATTATGTTGAGCACCTTGTCCTATGCTTATTGGTCATTCATATATCCTCTTTCATGAAGTGCCTATTCAAGACTCGCTCCTCTCCCATGAACCTTTAAAAATTTGGGGGGTTGTCTGTATTTTTGATTGATTTATAGTTCCTTATACATTCTGGATATAAATCCTGTTTGCAGGTATACATCTTTTCCTAATCTGTCCTAATTGCCTTTTCACTTTCTTACTTGTGTATTTTGGCTGTCATCAAACTTTTTCCGTAAAGGGTCAGATAGAAAATATTTTAGACTTTGTAGGCCATGTGATCTCTGTTGCAACTACTCAACTCTGCCTTTGTAGCACAAAAGCAGCTGTAGATAGCCATACAATTAAATGAATAAGCATGGCTGTGTTCCAATAAAACTTTATTTATGGGCACCAAAATTTTGCATTTCATATACATTTCACATATCATGAAATGTTCTTCTTTAGAGTTTTTTCAACCATGTGAAAGTGTAAAAACCATTTTGAGCTCACAGGCTGTACAAAGCGTGTAGTGGGCTGAATTTAACCTACCGGCCATAGTTTGGTGACCTCGGATGTACTTCATAAATATAAGTTCTTAATTTTAAAATATTTCAATTTGTATCTCTTCTTTTGTCATTATTGTTTTTTATTCCCATATAGGAAATCTTTCCCTACCCCACAGTCATGAATAGGTTCTCCTTTGCTCGATTCTAAAAGCTGTATTTTATCATTCATGTTTATATCAATGATCCTTCTGGGATTAAGTTTCATGAATGGTTTAACTCTTTTGTTTCTATGTACTCAAGTTATTACATGTCTTTTCCAGCCTTATTATGCAGCCCTGCCTTATCTGCTTTGTGAAACTTTCCCTGATGGCCCTATGTGGAACTTATAACTCTCTGCTAGCCTTTTATTCAACAACTACTTTTTGACGACTTATTATGTACCATGCTAGCCACAAAGGTTTGGCTTTTGTTTGAAGAGTACAGGCTTTTGAAGAAACCAATTAAGTCTTTATAATAAAATGTGATGAGAGTCAGGATAATATTGTAAGTACTTGGTTATGTTTTTCTCCCACTAAAAATGAGTCATTTGAGGAAAGGGACCATAAGCTTTTCATTTGATTATCTCTAGCATCTAGCATGAATTCTAGTGTAGAACAGGTGCTCATGAAAATGTGTGAGTGATTAAACGAATGAATAAACACCCATATATATACAGTGAATAAATACACACATAATGTATGTGAATAGATATACAGAATATGTATACATATGAATTCAGTAAATGCACATAAATGTATATGTATGTGTATACCCACACACAAACACAAAACTGTTCACATCTTCTACCCTTCTTCTCAGACACACACAGCTAAAGTGCCACTTGGAGAAACCACTGATCTTTCTCTTGTGTACCTTAGACAGAGGACAAATTTATAGTGTGGATTAATGATTAAAGTCTCAATGGCTCTTGTATCAGACGGCCCAGGTTCAAATCCAGGCTTTACCACTTAGTAACCTCATAATCTTAGACTAGTTTCTTAACTTCCCTGTGCCCCAGTAATCTCATCTGTAAAATGGCAAAACCTTCCTCATAGAGTTGTTTAATGAGTCCATACATATGAGATAATTAGAGACCTAATTATCGGTCCTCAATGAGGACAGTAATTCTTGTCTGCTTTGTTCATTGACATATCCCTAGCTCCTAAAATTGTTTGGTACATATCAGATACTCAATATATACCTGTCACATGAATGATAAATACTGGATCAGGAAAATATCAAAAACTCTGGGCTATTATTATTTCACATATGATATAAAAATTCTGAATTCCCATTACAACCATTCCCCATCCCCCAACTATGACAACTTTCACATTGGGAGTCCTAGCATTTTTCTACAGTGACACAAGGTGGCAGCATCAGTCTCCTTTTGAGTTATCAGCCATGCTCCAGTTTTACCCATTCTGGAGACGAACTGCCACATCTTTATTTGCAAATTCCTCTGTCCATTCTAGATTGCTTTTTTTTTTTTTAATTTAATGAACAGCATTCACTCTTTGAATTATCATAAAGTTAGCTCTTAACTGCTATAATTTCTAGCTAAAGAAAAGATGACTGCTTGTAGAAAGGTAAACATATTGACATGAATTGAGGCTGCTGTACAGTAATACTACTGTTTTGTGTTCTCAAGCTCCCTTTTTGTAACAAATAACTGCTTGACAAACAATAAACCCAATTCTTGCTTTTCAGTGACATAAGGTGCAACAATGTTGTTCCTTTCCAAGTCTATAAGAAAATACAAAATAACATAAAACTTCTCGTCTTTTTAGTAAAGACACGAAGCTAATTCTGCAGTCCGTCTAAATTACTCTGTGAAATCATGGTTGAGCAGCAGAAATTTCTGAGCACCTTTGAGGTTGTAAAGAAAAGAATTTTAGTTTAGAAGTTAAGAGATCTGGAATTCTAGTCCTTCAGGAATCTCCTTACCTCCAATTTTAAGCAAATCTCTTATCTTTCAAAAATTCAGTACCTTCATTTCTAAAATGAAGATAATAATCACCACCTTATCTACCTGAAATGAGATCAGTGAATACAAGTGCCTTTATAAACTGTGAAGGGTTCTATTTTACTCAGCATGAGCTAATGTTAGAATCATTTCCATTTTACCTTCGAGGAAAACCATTTCTATCCAGTTAAATGGGCTTGCCTCAGTTTTGTCATCTATAAAATGGGCTAATGATAGCAACCTGCCCTCCCACCTACTTTGGTGAACTGTAAGAATAAAATAATAGGTGTGAAAGTGCCTTTAAAATGAAAGTACTCCCACTTGTACAAGATTATTAGTTTAAGCAACTAGCTTTTTTTGAGTTTCACAAACAATCCTGAAGAAAATAATGTGTAACTAAATTGTCTAAAAGAAATAAGCTTGTTTGATTCAATACCTTCAGAATTCTCAAGAAATTGCACATTTCAAAAAAAGATAGATATAGAGATGCTGAAGGTGTTTTTGCATCTAGGGAAAAATGAATAAAATTAAATGGTACATTCAGAGTTAGTACTAGATAAACACCTTTTAAGATCTCTGCCACATCTTTATTTGCAACCTAGGCAGTCTGATACAAGAACCACCAAGACTTTAATCCTTAATCTATACTGAATAACTTTTAATATCTGTGTTTAAAACAGGTATATTGTAGAAATAAAGTGCTCATCTAAAATATTAACATTCAATTAACATTTGTCAACTACCTATTGTGTACTAGGTATTTTCCAATGTATTATTTCATTATTAATGTTTTAGTCCCCAGAACCAGAGAAAAATGTCAGTCCCACTTAAAAGTTGAGGAAATTCAGGTTCAGAGAGGTTGTTGAGCATATCTCAGATTAAACAGCACATCAAGATGTTCAGACCTCAAAGCTTCTGCTCCTTGCTGCCTTTTCTCCAGTGTTACTCTGGAGGCCTCTATTCAGTCCAGTGGGAGCACTCGTGATATTGAATCCAACACTTAGAGCAGCAAGCCAACAAGTTTTGTTTAGTAAAAACCAGAGATGGAATGTAACACTTTTAAAGAACTTGGATAAATGGGTACTTGTTAGCCAAAACTTAGGTTTCTTTAAGTGAATTTCAATGGCTTGGGAAACTTGGGCTCTGACCTTTTGACTACATAATTTTAAGTAAAGGAACTCAGTTACCTTTCCCTTAAGTATTTCCAGAGCCAATTCATGCCTTTTCAAAAAATAAAAAAATGATTAATTTTTAAATGTTAGGGGTTAAAAAGAGAGAGAAATAAAATTATGAGGTAACGAGAGATCTTAGAAATGAAGGCCATTTAAATCTCTTGGGAGGTATCAGTTATTTAAGAATGATGTGCTGTTGTTGCCACACATAATAAGTTAATCTTAAAAAGGCATTTATCCCCGCTGATGTTATAGTTTTTATACAGACTAGTTTAGTGAACTGGATGTCATTTTCAGGTGTGCATTCTGGTGGGCTATGTTTACCAGGAATTTAAATTATGTAATTACTTTGAAATGACACCATTCTAAACTATCCAGTCTGTTCTGTTGCATTTCACTTGCTAATTGGACTCTTCAATTTTAGGATTTAAAGCAAAGAGGCCTTCAGATGTCTCTGGGGAGGCTGTTTTATTTCCTATTACATAAAGAATGATATTGACACTATAGTTATGACTAGTTCAAGTCCATTTTAATGAGTATCTGTAGTGTTCTGTTCCCTTGAAGAGTTATCCAAATGTAATAATTGTTTGCACCCGACTACATGCATCAATTAACACTATGATCTTTTTGTTATGAAAAAAATAGCCCACAGAGCCTCGTAAATGGAAATATAAGGCTCTTATTTAAACATCCATTTATTTTCCCTTTTATTCGCTCCTGGAATAACAGATTTTTATCTTTCTTAATAAGTAGCTGAATTTAATCCAGGGAACCTTTGAAGCCAGAAAGGTTCCTAGTATTCAATCCAGTGCCAGCTGAAGTTTACCATTAATCTTACCCAGTAACTTTAAAGAGCCCAACAGTGACTGCTGAGTTATAACACCATTTAACTACAGTAAAAGTCTGGCTTTTTAAAATGTCTGTTCTTAAATTAATAAAAGTCATTTCACAGAGAAGGAAAAACAGACAGGAAATGTAAAGGGAGGTGACTATAAAATTCAAATAATAGAACAGAAGACTCTACAGTGGAATATTAGTGGCTGTCAGTGGCACAGATGCCCTAGGACTTTTGAAACTCAAAGGAGGGAAAGATCAGAGTGGGCTGCTGAAGTTTCAGGGGTTTGCTCTTACTTTTCGTTTGGGATTCCAAAGATGTGGCTTGGTGACTTAGAACTTCAAGGGTGATATCATAACAAGCAGTGCTGAGTGGGCAAGGGAAGACACCAGGGTCCCAGAGTTCCTTTCAGAATGTCAGTAACGGTGAAATCAGTTTTGTATTGTTTCTGCTTTTTTAACATGTCACAAGAAGGTATTTCTCATGGTAAAGCCGTCTAAGGAATTTGTTCTTCTAGTTTCCCTGGCTTTGACTTGCTGCTATTTGTTTGAGAATGCTGTGTCTGATCTGCAGCTAGATACCGCAGCTCCAAAACTGTCTCAGAGATTCAATTACTCTTGCTTCCAGAAGACAGCGATTTTGCCTTTCTTTGCCAGCCCAACGGTTGCTGTGCAGTCTGGACTTAAGCTTAATTCTGCAGGCGTCAGACTCTGTGCGAGGTACCTGGGAGATGCTTTGGAGCTGATAATCTGTAGAGTGGACTAGTCTTTACTAAGTATAACGCCAAATCAGACTGTGATGAGTGCCACAAGAGTGTTATAAATAAAGTGTTGAAAGTGAAGTTAATTCTGTCTAGAGATCAAGAAAGGGCTCAGAGAGAAGGTGACATTTCAGAGTACCCTAAAGCAAGAGAAGCATTTTGGTAGTTAGAGAAGGGATGGATGTGCATTACAGGCAGATGGAAAAGGAGGACGGGGTGTGGAGTGGGAAAGGACTATTGGAGAAAGGTCAAGTAGGCTGATGGTGGCTGGATATAGGGTTACTGAACCCCATAACAAGTCAGGATAAAAAAAGAACATGAACAATACAACATATTAAAAAACTACAACTATTTCTATCTCTGGATGTGCAAAAAGAGACATCTGGAAGAAATGCCTGTTTATTGTACTGTGTGCCCAGTTTTCTGCTAGGCACTACAGAAGATAGAAGGAAAGGCCCTTGCCTTGGAAATGATAATAGTCTACCTGGAAGAAAAAATAATTCACATAAAATAATTAATTTAAAAGCATATGACAGCCTCTAAGGCAAAGCATTAGATTGCCCCAAAAACTACCCCCGGTAGTTGTACAAGCAGGCTGGGGGCCAGCTGAACTAGCAGGGGGTTGTAGGGCTTGGGACTCGTTCACCCTGGAAACAGGAGTAAAAGTCATAGTTAATACCTATATACCTGGCACTGTTCTAGGCGTTATATGGGTTAGCTATTTAAGTCTTCACAATTACTCTATTTAGGAGAAACATTTATTATCTCCAGCTTACATATGGGGAAACCAAGGCACAGAGCCACGGCCAAGATTCCAGTCCACAGGGTCTAGCTCCAGAGTCGTGCAGTCCTTTTCCTGTTCGTATCCTCAGAATTTACCCCGGTACCCCGTGCTGGGTGTTAAGATCTTAAAAAAAAAATTTTTTTTCTTTGAGTATTTTCGGGATAATATGATTCAAATCAAAACAAAGACTTGAAAGCCCCAAATGTGTCAGGGAGGGGAAATGCTTTTGAGCTGCACAGCCTCAACTTTTGCCTGACCCAAGGCCGGCAAGAAAATGTTTCTTTTTATTCTTTTATTTATTTATTTATTTATTTATTTTTCCTTTTGTGACAATTTAGTGTTTCTGAACGCTAGGGG